>NC_141697.1:197326451-198526451 GCF_964263255.1 Lissotriton vulgaris
GCTGAGAGGCAGGAGCTCTCAGCCCCTTGCCGATGGTCCTTTTTCTCCGAGTTTGCTCAGGCAGACCTCCATGAGGTCCGGCCATGCTGAGAAGGGGAAGGCAGTCCCAGGGCCCCCCCGCTGGAGTCCTCAGGGGCCCGTGGACGCTCCTGCCTCTCAGTCCTTTGCCGATGGTTGTTTCTCTGAGTTTTCTCAGGCAGTCCTCCGTGAGGTCTGGCCATGCTGAGAGGGGGAAGGCAGCCCCTGGGCCCGCCCGCCAGGGGACCACGAGCTGCCAGGGCCGCTAAGCATTCGCTCTGCTGTGCCGGGCCCCTGGCTCCATCCGGGAGCCCGGAGGTGCAGGGGATGCCTCCCCGGGCCCTCCCGGACCCTATTCAGGGCTTCCTGTCATGCTGCACGCCCAGGGATGGACCCGGGGCTGGGGCAGCATCCTGGCCCATCCAGCTGCCGGCTGAGGACCGCTAGGCCGAGAGGGGTCCCAGAGTACCTTGTCCCTAGTAATCCGGAGGAAGGCTACCCATCTTTCTGGGAACAAGTGCGCACCGCGAGGCTCAGGGGACCCTAGGCGCGAACGTGCCCGACCTCCTGGAGCCCTGGCTGGGATCCAGAAGGCGAATGGCACCTCATCGGGACTTCCGGCAAAGTCCGGCCATCTGGTCGCCCCATAGGAAAGCATTGCGGGCGACCAGATGGCCGAGGCGATCTGGGCGACCAGATGGCCGGGCATGAAAGGGAAGCCGCCTGGACCCTCCGGACCCCGTCCCGGGCACCCTGCCACATGGCTAGACCCAGGACGGAGCCCCGGGTGGGGAGGCCACCCTCCCCGGAGCCCCTAGGGCCCCGGACGGGGCTCCTGAAGCCAGCCGAGCAAGGGGAGGCTCGCCGGGCACCACAGAACCCCTGCTCTGGGCCTTTGGCAGTGCGGCAGGCCGGGGAGACAGGGGCCTGGGCCGGAGCACCCGACCCGAGGCCCAGTGGGGCCACTAGACCCTGCCGGGGCTCCCAGGCCTGGAGGCGCAGGGGAAGCCTATCCCGGGCCCTCCAGACCCCGTCCAAGGCACCATGCCACGCGTCAGGACCCAGGACAGAGCCCCGGGTGGGGATGCCGCCCTCCCCGGGGCCCAGCAGGGGCCCTGGACGGAGCTCCTGAACCCAGCCGAGCAAGGGGAGGCTCCCCGGGCACCACGGAACCGTGTTCTGGGCCTTTGGCAGTGCGGCAGGCCGGGGGACGGGGCCCAGAGCTGGGACACCCGACCCGGAGCCCGGCTGGGCCCTTGGCCCCAGCCCGGAGCCCGGAGGCACAGGGGATGCCTCCCCGGGCCATCCCGGACCCCATCCAGGGCTTCCTGCCATGCGGCAGGCCCAGGGACGGACCCGGGGCTGGGGCGGCATCCTGGCCCAGACAGCTGCCGGCTGAGGACTGCTAGGCCATGAGGGGTCCCAGAGTACCTTGTCCCTAGTAATCCGGAGGAAGGCTACCCCTCTTTCTGGGAACAAGTGTGCACCGGGAGGCTAAGGGGACCCAAGGCGCGAAAGTACCCGACCTCCTAGAGCCCTCGCTGGAATCCGGGAGGTGAATGGCACCTCATCGGGACTTCCAGGGAAGTCCGACCATCTGGTCACCCCATAGGAAAGCATTGCAGGCGACCAGATGGCCGATGTGATCCGGGCAACCAGATGGCCAAGGGGATCTGGGCGACCAGATAAGTGGGCACGAAAGGGAAGCCGCCCGGACCCTCCGGACCCCTTCCCGGGCACCCTGCTATGCGGCAGGACCCAGGACGGAGCCCCTGAAGCCAGCCGAGCAAGGGGAGGCTCCCCGGGCACCACGAAACCCCCGTCACGGGCCTTTGGAAGTGTGGCAGGCCGGGGGGATAGGGACCTGGGCCCGAGCATGCAACCCGGGGGGCCCCTGGACCAAGCCGGGGCTCCCAGGCCCAGAGGCGCAGGGGAAGCCTACCCCGGGCCCTCCGGACACCGTCCACACTCCCAGGGGCCCTCAGGGGCCCCGGATGGAGCTCCTGAACCCAGCCAAGCGCGGGGAGGCTCCCCAGGCACCACGGAACCCCGTCCCGGGCCTTTGGCATTGCGGCAGGCCGAGGGACAGGGCCCTAGGCCGGCGGACAGGGCCCTGGGCTGGAGAACCCCACCCGGGGCCCAGCGGGGCCCCTGGACCCCGCTGAAGATCCCAGGCCCGAGGCGCAGGAGAAGACTCCCGGGGCCCTCCGGACCCCGTCACGGGCACCCTGTCACCCTGCAGGACCCAGGACGGAGCCCCGTCCGGAGCTCCTGAACCCAGCCAGGCTCCCAGGGCACAATGGAACCCCGCCATCCCGGGCAGTGCGGCAGGCCGGGGGAACCGGGACCCCAGGCCCGGGCCCTCCTGGATCTTATCCAGGGTATCCTGCCACGTGGCTGACCCAGGGACGGACTCGGGCTGGTTCAGAAAAGGGAGTGGTGATGAACAGAGTGTCTGAATTAAGCACACCACTCTTACCCAGTCCAAAGATCAGGGCTTGATCCATCACCGTTTTTTAGCTCACTGCACCATCCCAGCTCAGAACTTGGCTATATGCAAATTAGTCTGACCCTGGCCCAGTGCATCATGGGAACAGGGCAGACCAAACTACCAAGCCAATTCTTTTACTGGGAAGGAACAAGCTACCGGGGACCGGTTTCTGGCATTTCAGCCGTCTTCGGCCCGGCTTGCATGAATCCTGATGGTGCAATGAGCTAGGGACTCCCATCTGAGTATACCCTTCCACGCTTATGGTGGACAAAAATTATTCAGAAAAGGGGGTGGTGATGAACAGAGTGTCTGAATTAAGCACACCACTCTTACCCAGTCCAAAGATCAGGGCTTGATCCATCACCGTTTTTTAGCTCACTGCACCATCCCAGCTCAGAACTTGGCTATATGCAAATTAGTCTGACCCTGGCCCAGTGCATCATGGGAACAGGGCAGACCAAACTACCAAGCCAATTCTTATACTGGGAAGGAAACAAGCTACCGGGGACCGGTTTCTGGCATTTCAGCCGTCTTCGGCTCGGCTTGCTTGAATCCTGATGGTGCAATGAGCTAGGGACTCACATCTGAGTATACCCTTCCACGCTTATGGTGGACAAAAATGATTCAGAAAAGGGGGTGGTGACCTGTCCACCTGCCGGCTGAGGACCGCTAGGCTGAGAGGGGTCCCAGAGTACCTTGTCCCTAGTAATCCGGAGGAAGGCTACCCCTCCTTCTGGAAACAAGTGCGCACCGCGAGGCTCAGGGACCCTAGGCGCGCAACGTGCCCAACCTCCTGGAGCCCTGGCTGGGATCTGGGAGGTGAATGACATCTCATTGGGACTTCCAAGGAAGCCCGGCCATCTGGTCGCCCCATAGGAAAGCAATGGGCGCGACCAGATGGCCGAGGCGAGAGGGGCGACCAGATGGCTGGGACCGAAATGACGCCAATCTGCCTGCCCCGAGCCTCCGCGGGAGGGCTCCCGCCTGCCCTTGCAGGGCTCGGGGGCTGCAGGGCTCCTGGGCTGCAGGGCTCCCGGGCTGCAGGGCTCCGGGGTAGCAGGGCTCGGGGGCTGCAGGGCTCCGGGGACTCCAGGGCTCATGGGCTCCAGGGCTCACGGGCTCCAGGGCTCACGGGCTCCAGGGCCGCAGGGCTCCAGGGCTCCAGGGCCCCGGGGCTCCAGGGCTCTGGGGCCGCAGGGTTCAGGGGGGCTCTGAAACCCCACGCTGGGCCTCAGGCACGGGGAGGATTACCCGGGACCCATGGAGCCCGTCCCGGGTACTTTGCCACGCCGCAGTCTGGAGGAGGGAGCCCCGGACGCCTGGGAGGTGTTGCCTGGTCAACGCCCATCTGGTCCCCGGCAGGGAACTGCCAGCCCTGGAAGGGTGTCCGGGCATACCCTTGCCCTTAGTAATCCGGAGGAAGGCTACCCCTCTTTCTGGGAACCCGTGCGTGCCGAGTGACCGAAGGGACCCAGGGCGCCAATGTGCCCGACCTCCTGGAGCCCTGGCTGGGATCCGGGAGGCGAATGTCATCTCATTGGAACTTCCAAGGAAGCCCGGCCATCTGGTCGCCCTATTGAGAAGCATTGGGTGCGACCAGATGTCCGAGTGGAAAGATGCGACCAGATGGCCGGGACCGACATGACGCCAATCTGCCTGCCCAGAGCCTTGGTGGGAGGACTCCTGCCTGCCCTTCCAGGGCTCCGGGGCGCCGGGGCTCCAGGGCTATGGGGCTCCAGGGCTCCAGGGCTCCGGGGCTCCAGGACTCCAGGGCTCCAGGGCTCGGGGGCTGCAGGGCTCCGGGGCTCCAGGGCTCCAGGGATCCAGGGCTCCCGGGCTGCAGGGCTCTAGGGCTGCAGGTCTTGGGGACTGCAGAGCTCCGGGGCTCCCGGGCTCCAGGGCTCGGGGACTGCAGGGCTCCGGGGGCAGCAGGGCTCGGGGACTGCAGGGCTGCGGGGCTCCGGGGTTGCAGTGCCCGGGACACATGGAGCCCGTCCTGCGTACTTTTCCATGCCGCAGGCCGGAGGAGGGCGCCCCGGATGCCTGGGAGGTGTTGCCTGCGAACAGGGAACCGCTTGCCCGGGAGGGTGTCCGGGCATACCCTTGCCCCTAGTAATCCGGAGCAAAATTACCCCCCTTTATTGTAATCCGTGCACTCAAGTTGACAGAGGGGACCCAGGGCGCAAATGTGCCCGGCCTCCTGGAGCCCTGCCTGGGATCCGGGAGGCAAATGGCACCTCATCGGGACTTCCAGGGAAGCCCGGCCATTGCCCCAAAGGAAAGCAATGGGCGCGACCAGATGGCCGAGGTGAGAGGGGCAACCAGATGGCCGGGACCGAAATGACGCCAATCTGCCTGCCCCGAGCCTTCACGGGAGGGCTCCCGCCTGCCCTTGCAGGGCTCGGGGCTGCAGGGCTCCAGGGCTCCAGGGCTCACGGGCTCCAGGGCTGCAGGGCTCCTGGGCCGCGGGGCTCCAGGGCTCCAGGGCCCCGGGGCTCCAGGGCTCCGGGGCCGCAGGGTTCAGTGGGGCTCTGAAACCCCACGCTGGGCCTCAGGCACGGGGAGGATGGCCCGGGTACTTTGCCACACCGCAGGCTGGAGGAGGGAACCCCGGAAGCCTGGGAGGTGTTGTCTGGTCATCGCCCATCTGGTCCCCGGCAGGGAACCGCCAGCCCCGGAAGGGTGTACGGGCATACCCTTGCCCTTAGTAATCCGGAGGAAGGCTACCCCTCTTTCTGGGAAACCGTGCGTGCCGAGTGACCGAAGGGACCCAGGGCGCCAAGGTGCCCGACCTCCTGGAGCCCTTGCTGGGATCCGGGAGGCGAATGTCACCTCATCGGAACTTCCGGGGAAGCCCGGCCATCTGGTCGCCCTATTGGGAAGCATTGGGTGCGACCAGATGTTCGAGTGGAAAGATGCGACCAGATGGCCTGGACCGACATGACGCCAATCTGCCTGCCCAGAGCCTCCGCGGGAGAACTCCCGCCTGCCCTTCCAGGGCTCTGGGGCTGCAGGGCTCTGAGGCTCCAGGGCTCCAGGCCTCCGTGGATCCGGGGCTCCAGGGCTGCAGGGCTCCGGGGCTGCAGGGCTCCGGGGCTCCAGGGCTGCAGGGCTCTGGGACTCCAGGGTTCCAGGGCTCGGGGGCTGCAGGGCTCCGGGACTCCAGGGTTCCAGGGCTCGGGGGCTGCAGGGCTCCGGGACTCCAGGGTTCCAGGGCTCGGGGGCTGCAGGGCTCTGGGGCTCCAGGGCTCCAGGGATCCAGGGCTTCCGGGCTGCAGGGCTCTAGGGCTGCAGGTCTCGGGGACTGCAGAGCTCCGGGGCTCCAGGGCTCGGGGACTGCAGGGCTCCGGGGCTGCAGGGCTGCGGGGCTCCGGGGTTGCAGGGCTCGGGACACATGGAGCACGTCCTGGGTACCTTGCCATGCCTCGGGCCGGAGGAGGGAGCCCCGGATGCCTGGGAGGTGTTGCCTGCGAACACAGCCCATCTGGTCCCCGGCAGGGAACCGCCCACCCGGGAGGGTGTCCGGGCATACCCTTGCCCCTAGTAATCCGGAGCAAAATTACCCCCCTTTCTTGTAATTCGTGCACTCAAGGTGACAGAGGGGACCCAGGGCACAAATGTGCCCGACCTCCTGGAGCCCTGCATGGGATCCGGGAGGCGAATGGCACCTCATCGAGACTTCCAGGGAAGCCCGGCCATCGCCCCATAGGAAAGTATTGTGCGCGACCAGATGGCGGAGGCGAGAGGGGTGACCAGATGGCCGGGACCAAAATGACGCCAATCTGCTTGCCCCGAGCCTCCGCGGGAGGGCTCCCGCCTGCTCCTGAAAGGCTCCGGAGCTGCAGTGCTCCGGGGCTCCGGGTCTCGGGCACTGCAGGGCTCCATCGCTGCAGGGCTCTGGGGGCTCCAGGGCTCGGGGACTGCAGGGCTGCGGGGCTCCAGGGGCTGCAGTACTCCGGGGCTCCAGGGCTCGGGAACTGCAGGGCTCCGGGGCTGCACTAAAAAAAGAGTATTCTGGGAGCAGAAATGCACTGTGGAAGAAGGCAGTGTTGGAAATTGTTCTTTAAGTATTTTATTTTATAAATACTGAGCAATGCCGTAGGGGACGTGGTTTTCCAAATTCCACCAGAGGCGAGCAGCCAATCCCGTGATTACAGTTGTGTAGCTCCCAGCTCAGGGCCTATGCGTCTTGGCGCCCATGGGCCACTGAGTGTGTGTGAGTGACAGGTTTAACTTTTGACAAGCAGACTGAAATATTAGAATAGTGCTTTTTAAATACGATGCACCCTCCTTGCGAGCCTTTAAGGCCGACCTTAGGGGGGTCATAAGTATTAAAAGGAAAGTGTAGGCTTGGCTAAAGATTTATTTTTGCAAGGTTGAAATGGCACTTTAGAATTGTGCTACAGGCTGCATTGGCAGGCTGAAGACAGCATTACAGGCTGCTTTGACAAGCTGAAGACAGCACTACAGGCTGCATTGGCAGGCTGAAGACAGCACTACAGGCTGCATTGGCAGACTGATGACAGCACTACAGGCTGCATTGGCAGGCTGAAGACAGCACTACAGGCTGCATTGGCTGGCTGAAGACAGAACTACAGGCTGCATTGTCAGGTTGAAGACAGCACTACAGGCTGCATTGACAGGTTGAAGACAGCACTACAGTCTGCATTGGCAGGCTGAAGACAGCACTACAGGCTGCATTGGTAGGCTGAAGACAGCACTACAGGATGCATTGGCAGGCTGAAGACAGCACTACAGGCTGCATTGGCAGGCTGAAGACAACACTACAGGCTGCATTGTCAGGCTGAAGACAGCACAACAGACTGCATTGGCAGGCTGAAGACAGCACTACAGGCTGCATTGGCAGGCTGAAGACAGCACTACAGGCTGCATTGGCAGGCTGAAGACAGCACTAGAGACTGCATTGGCAGGCTGAAGACAGCACTACAGGCTGCATTGGCAGACTGATGACAGCACTACAGGCTGCATTGGGAGGCTGAAGACAGCACTACAGGCTGCATTGGCTGGCTGAAGACAGAACTACTGCCTGCATTGTCAGGTTGAAGACAGCACTACAGGCTGCATTGACAGGTTGAAGACAGCACTACAGTCTGCATTGGCAGGCTGAAGACAGCACTACAGGCTGCATTGGCAGGCTGAAGACAGCACTACAGGATGCATTGGCAGGCTGAAGACAGCACTACAGGCTGCATTGGCAGGCTGAAGACAACACTACAGGCTGCATTGGCAGGCTGAAGACAGCACAACAGACTGCATTGGCAGGCTGAAGACAGCACTACAGGCTGCATTGGCAGCCTGAAGACATGTTTTACAGTGCTCCTTTTAGTGGGTGGCACAATGAGTGTTGCTGGACACTATTAGCATTTAATTTACAGGCCCTAGGTGCAGGTAGTACGGTTTATTAGGGACTTATATGTAAATAAATTGTTCCAATCAGGTAGATGCCAACTGTACCATGTTTTAGGGAGCGAGCACAAGCTGTTTACCTCTGGTTAGCAGTAGGAAAGTGCTCAGAGCCCTAATGTGAACAAAAACAGATCCAGCAATAGAAGGCAGTAAGCTGGGGGTGTCCTTACAAAAAGAGCCAGGTTCAACAGCTGACGTGCGAGGCTGTCCCTGAGGACTGTGTCATTTCTACCATTTATCAGTCTATATTTTATGGATGAGGAGTCTCGAAATTTGGCGATGCCAACGCCTTATGAATTCTTGAGTTAGTTTTGATATATGCTATGTAATCAGTGCAATGTCTCAGGTTTCAGGGCGCTATATGCAAACTAGTAAGTAGGATCGGATGTGGCTTCATGAAGGTGGGCAATAAACACTCCTTCTTTGCCAGAGCTGGACATTGCATATTAGACAGCTTAGTGATTGGTTCTCACAGTACTTTCTGAATGTTGTTCCATATTATATTTTCTGTTGTTTTTCTGTCATCAGGTATTTTCTATATGTGTAAGGAAGAAGGGGTATCCCCGACTAGAGTTCCTAATTCGGGATGGGTATGGTATTTGAAAAGAAATAATTAGGAACTAATATTTAGACAAAGGACATAGACGGACTAATGACAGCACAAACTGTGATTAAACAAAATGCATGGTACAAAATTATTTTATTAAATATTCATTATGGTAAAAAACATTGTTATTTAAATATGCATGATTATTGTGTGCATGCCTCCATTATATATGTGACTTTATCTACATATATAGACATATATTGTTAGATCCTATACATATTTCATGATTGATAAAGCGGAGGCTTGTTTTGGCACATATGTACATTACAACATGGCTAAGTATGTCTTCTACGCGCGTTTCGGCTGAGGGCCTTCATCGGGGAGCCATGTAGGTATCCAAGTGGACCTGAACGTGTGATTGGTGTTGGTTCTCACACGGTTGTAATTGAAATTTCAGAGTAATCTGAGATGGATAGTCTGTCTTGAGGATTTGAGCGCTTTAATGTGTTTTGTCAATCTGTTTCTGGTTTTCTATTCTCACATATCTTGTTATTTAAGAGTGAGCTTCTGGTATTGAGCTGTGAGGTAACTCCTATTTGATGAGAGGCTACGTGCTGCTGGTGCCCAGTAGATGATGTGCTGATAACCTGTTTACTAGATTTAGTGGTTCTCAAGATGGGGGTCTGTTGACGGTTCTGGTCGCATAGGCAGTCTTAAATTTGCGTCAACTGCATATGCATTGGGGGTCTGTAGGCTTCTGAGCGTTAACAAGCGGGTGCCCTCATGTTGATGGCAGTACGGAGACACATGGAGTCACTGGTGTTTTTCTCTTGCTCGCCTTCCGATTGGGGGGTCCTGTCGGCGTCTGTACGGGTAGCGCCAAGGTTGGTCACCAGCAGCACCAGCAGCACGTAGCCTCTCATCAAATTGACAAAACACATTAAAGCGCTCAAGTCCTCAAGACAGACTATCCATCTCAGATTACTCTGAAATTTCAATTACAACCATGTGAGAACCAACACCAATCACACGTTCAGGTCCACTTGGATACCTACATGGCTCCCTGATGAAGGCCCTCAGCCGAAACGCGCGTAGAAGACATACTTAGCCATGTTTTAATGTACATATGTGCCAAAACAAGCCTCCGCTTTATCAATCATGAAATATGTATAGGATCTAACAATATATGTCTATATATGTAGATAAAGTCACATATATAATGGAGGCATGCACACAATAATCATGCATATTTAAATAACAATGTTTTTTACCATAATGAATATTTAATAAAATAATTTTGTACCATGCATTTTGTTTAATCACAGTTTGTGCTGTCATTAGTCCGTCTATGTCCTTTGTCTAAATATTAGTTCCTAATTATTTCTTTTCAAATATCAGGTATTTTCTAAGCAAGTTTCAAAAAGCATGAACCACACCCCCGAACCGATGAGATGGGTGATCCTCGAAAAGATCCCACTGGGACCGAGAGGAAGTAAGTTGAACTCCATCTTGAACATAGGAGAGTGCAAATGGTGGCATACCTTCAATACAATAGCAAAAGGACTCAACGAACTAGATGCCAACTTTGCGCAAATGGCAAGACTTGATCCCGAATAAATACACCACCGGGAGGGTTTCAGTACACACCATATTCAATGCACCTTACAGATGCCCAAGTACCACAGGGACAGTTAGAATATTTCACGCTCGAATCAACCATACACTCCGCCCGAACTACAGCATTGGGAATGAGCAATGTTTTAACCTCACTGTCTGTTTATCAATGTACATATATCACACTAGCATTACAAAGATGCAACATTAGGATGTGACTGTTTAAGGCATATTACCGTATGTAGAGACTATGTCCAAAAATAAAATGTATTCACATATGTACTATGGACAATGTAATATATTGAGATGTTGCCACCGTGTGGCAATGTGACATTTGACAATAACGAGGTATTACTGTTGGATTGCCTGATTCGAACAGAATATAGACACATGGCAGTATTGTTAACATTATGCGAGGGGTGGTTGCCACCATAAATCTATGTTACAAATGGCAGTAACGTGGTGTTATTGTTGTGTTTCTATGATTGAATGCTTAACTCGCGCATTGACATATGGTATTACTGTTCAACATTATGCGAGAATATGATAGCTATGTCACAAATGATAATTTTGTGGTATTATTGTTGTATCTCTATGATTGAATGCTTGACTCGCGCATTGACATATGGCTTTACTGTTAAACTTTATGCGAGAATATCAACGCCTAGAAAGTAAAATGAGGGCTCACAGTAGAATGAGGTGACACACTACACAAATACCGCCACAGCAGTGTCTCGCATCTCTTACTTCCCAGCTCTATCTTAACTTGGGCCTATTGAGACGCTCCCTAGACTCCGCGCCAGTACATGACATGACACGGCCTTTTGGGAGAGAGGCAGGTGATTGGCTCACGCTGGTCGAGCCCCTCATACCAGCATCCAGCGGCGGCACCGCAAGATGCAAGTATATAAGGGATTACACTGGAAGTGCCTCGCCCTGACTTCAGAAGTAATGACGGCACGGACCAGGTAGGAGGCATCTCGGGAGCTTTCTACCCGTTACGCTTTTAACTTTAACTTTTGTAGACTCATAGAATGTTACGAGTCTTCCGACCCAATTAGACCTTTTAACATAACGGCCATCCGAGCCATAATGTGATAACTGACTTCACTTACACCCCGCCCAGGCCACAGCGGCCCTTGCTGCAATATGTGTGAAGTGCGATTACTAGCGGATCCCGTACTTGCTAAAGTTTTGCCTAGCTAGAATAGTACTTATACATGTTGATAGGGACCACTCCGGCCCTGACTATGTATAAATTTGATTCCCCAGAATGGTGTAAGGTGCGGATTGAATATAGAAGGTAATCCACGGATACCAACTTGTTCCACTACCAGTATGAGGAGGGAAACTGTATGCTCGAACGCACGAGCTCCGCCCCAGTAAGTCTCCCTACTTTAATCTTCCATATTGTCTGACACGCGGTCCGCGCGTTACTGATTCTAATTAAGACTGTTCCCTCGTCTTTCCATTAGAGTCATGAGGAGCCCACGATGGCCCACGAATAGACGGTTGAGACGCTGACCGTTTCACAATTGTAGGTATTCCCTACTCACTGCCCATACTGTGATCAATGTCCACCATAAGCATCTAATGCTAGATGTATTGTTTTAGGTGCTCCTACTTCACTTTGTCGTGAGGAAGACCCCAACACGAGGCACGACTAACCCTTAACCAAAAACGGGGTCGAAACGTAGACTACACTAACCCGGCACACCATAGGACCTAACTAAATGGATTAGTCTATCCTATGTGTGATGTTACTAGGGAACATGTGTACAAGCTAGAATGTAAAGGTCTACTGATTTTACTGTGATGTTATCAATGTCACACCACCTTTACCCAGTCCCTCACATACCCTACCACGCCTATCCCCTTCTTTTTCACTGAGAGCACTACCCAAGTAATGATTTAAAAATTACGTTCATAACTTTGATTGTAAAAAGTAATTTTTCATGTGAAAAAGTAAGTACTATCTATACGATTGAAAAATAAATGCACTTAGACTTTGAATACTAAAAGCTTTATGGTTTACTTTATCTATTAAGGCAATGAATAATGAATGATGATACATGTATGTGGTGAACGCCTGTATGGTTGAATACAGCTTCACAAAGGACAACTGTTCAATAATGGCTCAAACTCGGACCACCTTCTTTGTACTTACTTAATGACCCAGGTCTATGAGTTATCAGAGCACACCCCGTTAAAACTCAATATTGTGTGTGTCTCTGCATGTGTGTGTGTCTGTACTAAGAACCACCCTTTTATTTTTTGTGCAGCAAAGCCTTCAGATACATTGGTGAAAGAGAGAGAGACCATAGGTTCATGCTTTTTTTGTGCAGGAAATCTGTCAACCATTTTGGTGGAAGTGAGAGAAAGGACTGACAGCAGGTGGGCCACAGCTCTCTCATATAAGATTTCTGCCATAGGGCATAGCCTGCTAGATCGTATCAGCTCATAGAAAAGTATTGATTTCTGAGACATCTAACCCATTTTTATGTAGGTATTTTATCTGACTCTGTCTTCTCTTATTAGACCCATTATCCACAGGGCTGGCATTGCCACCTGCAAGATGGCATAAATCCTAATTGTGTATATTTCTATTCCATCACAAAGCTACGTAGAGTGTAGTACATTTCCAGGACAAAAATGTGTTAGGATATGGTTAATTGGTTTAATCCTGTGTCTCTCCAGCCGCCCCACGCACAAAGACAACATGGGGGAGCAGTCACAGACAATGTGAACCTACTTACAGGGGCTGGAGGAATATTAGTGTAGTATCTATATATCTACAACGACGTGTGTAGAGTTTGACACTCGACACGACGATCGACGACAGGAGCAGCAGGCAGGTGACGAGCGAGCCACCAGCACAGTAGCAGAATTTCCAGAGCAGACAGACACACAGACAGACAGTTATGTCACGAGCAGCAGACAGTACTACAATACACCAACACGAGGTACAGTTTGCGGACGGTGACGTGAGGATGTCAGCCTGCTGCGCTGCACCTGGACGTCACCACAGCCAAATGACCAATTGCTACTGCATGGCTTCACATGAAGTCACACAGTGATTGGCCATACTGTAGAGCGGCTCCGGCAGTGCTACCACCCACGTGCGGCATCCAATAATGTACTGCTTGCCCTTCTGCGTGGTGGACCAGCCAATCCTGGTGCTGGCTAGAGGGGCACAGCTACTCTCCACCCATATTAGACCCGGGGGCTGCGGCCCTGGCTGGCTGGCTGCTGTATGAAGTAGCACCCCTGGGACACTCGTAAAGCGAAGGTTAGAGTGCGTGCATGTACAGGCTGGTCAAAGCCCAAAAATGCATATGTGCACTACTGCGGCAGCTGAGTCAGGGCTGTCACTCAAGCTGCCGCAGCCCAGCCGCCTCACCCCCTGGCTTCAGCAGCGCGCACAGCGCACTCCGTATTGAGTCGGGCGACTCGGGCGTGAGCAAGGAAGGAATATTGGCAAATCCAATCGTGCTTAGCATGCGTCCATGTGTCTTAGTGGGGCTACGCCCCTAAGCCCCAATGGATGCACCACCGCCGCCCTTTGTTCAGATCGAGACGAGAACTGATTTTGGCACCATTCAGCTGTTTTATCATATCTGCATTGTGCGGACCAGGATGTCATTCTCTTTCAATTGCCTTGTTAATTTTCTGCTTGTCAATGCAGATGCATACGGCACATCCACTGTTCTTTTTCTTGCACTACCAATTTTGGTGAAACCCAATGGAGTTGAGCCAGTATTGAGTTTAATGCTATCATGCTTTAACAGCATTTCCAGTTCTTTTTCAACAGCTTCCTGTAAGTGAAAAGCAATTAGACAATGGTGTTAAGCAACAAGGCGAATTTCCTTGTTGATGTGAAGTTGCACTTTCATGGTTTTAAGCTTTCCCAGTCCATGAAATAATAATGGGAACTGACTCAATATGTCTGCATGCACATTTATGTTATGGTGATGGAAATCAGACCAATGTCAGCAACCAATACTGAAACTGAATAAACATGCATCGTGTGAAGTACCTTTAAAAACATGAATTGGTGCTCGTACCTTTCTTTTCTTGTGTTGCATGGTTGCCATAAATGATTCTTGACTTTGCAATGGCATGGAGGCAACCCACAGGTATACCTTTGTCTTTGAAGGTGTGAGACGGGGCACTGGCCACAGATCATTGTACTTCAGTGCTGGCATGGTATTTATAGATGCACCACTATTGATGATAAAAGTGTAGCACAACCATTCTGCTTTAATTTGATCTTGGAACAATGTCCAAAGGAACGTGAGTGTTTCACAAACCCATCTAATCCCAACGTTCATCAGTCGATACCATCATCACACAGTGATCTTCTTTACTGTCTCTTGACATTGATGTTGAAGAACTTTTGGAGGATGAATTTGATGATGATTGATTTTTTAAAATTTCCACTTGCCTTCATTGGTGTCGTCGATTGGTCTTGTGGGCATGAATAGAGGATTTCTGAAACTTTCGGCTTCCCATTTTCTCTTCTCGATGTGATGCTGTAATCTCCTCTTTCGCTTTGCACACCATTACAAAACGATTTTCTATCCCGCAACCCTCGCAATTTAGTCTAATGGTGGGACACTTACTTTTGTGCAGAAAGGAGAATCCGCATCAGAAACACAATTTCTTCTACCTCAAAGACATCAATTTATAGCCCTAAACCTTGTTATTTTATGTTATGTTATTTTAATTTATAACATGCACGGATACTCACGAGTGTCGCAGCACTATACCAACAAAAGGGGGAAGGGGTCTGTTTAACCAAATAGATGTGTTTTCAGATGTTTCTTGAATATCACTGGGTCCTGAATATTTCGTAGGTCAAGGGGCAGGGTATTCCACGCAGCAGCCGCCTTCCTAGTCAGTGAATTACCACCAAGCCTCTGGAATTTGAATCGAGGAACCAGTGCCAACCGGAGGGACGTGGAGCACAGCTGTCTGGAAGGAACATAAAAAGAAAAATGTTTTTGTAGATATAGTGGTCCAAGCCCATGCAGCGCTCCGTGAGCCATGACCAATGATTTGTACTTAACCTGTTCTGCTACGAGAAGCCTATGCAGTGAATGTACATGATTTTGCACACTGCTCCTGGTAGAAATACCCGGAAGTAGTATCGGCAGAAGCATATTGAACAACCTGCAGCTTTTTCAGTAGGTAGCCCGGGATGCCAATGTAAAGTGCATTAGCATAGTCCAACCGGGACAAAATAAGTGCGCAGGTCACCGTTTCTCTCTGTGCCTGGGGTAGCAGAGGGAAAAACTTCCTCAGAGATTTGAGGATGCCAAAACAGTTGCCGGCCAGCTTCTTAATATGGTATGAGAAAGACAAGCTCTAATCAAACCATACCCCCAAATTCTTGACGGGTTTCCCTACAGAGGTTGGCACTGGGAGCTCAGGAGGCCAAAGAGCATCTCGGAAATTAGGAGAAAAGTTCCGGAAGAGGAGAATTTCTGACTTCTCCTCATTGCACTTTAGCTGTGCAGCTGCTAACTATTTAAAGATGGATGAGAGTCAATGATGGACCGAAGAGACCGACTCATCGTTATTGCCCCAAGTAAATAGCAGCTGGGTTTCTTCAGCGTAGGCCATCATTATGGCTCCCAAGCTCTCTGCCAGGTGGACTAAAGGTGTAACATAAATATTAAAAATAAGGGGGCTAAGAGAAGACCCCTGGTGCACCCGCTTGGCCACAGACTGTGTAGAGGAGGAGCATGGGGGCAACCAAATGTGTTGGGCCCGGTCTTCTAAGAAGGATCTGAGCCATTTCCAGGCAGTGCTCGACGCACCTATCTCGGCGAGTCATGAGAGGAGAAGAGAGTGCGGGACCATGTCAAACTCCACCGAGAGGTCCAGCAGGATCAGTGTTGCCCTCCCGACGGCCTCCAGACACTCCGAAATGGCCTCCACGACCTCCACCAAGACTAACTCTGTGCTATGGGCAGCCCGGAACCCAGATTGTGCAGGGTGCAAGATACCCTCCCTCACAATAAACTCAGTGAGTTGATTATTGACAACCTTCTCACACACTTTAGCCAGCCCTGGCAGGAGGGAAATAGGTCAACAGTTTCCCGGATTGAGGGGATCAAGTGATGTTCTTTTTATAAGTGGCAAGATCCTAGCCTGCTCTCAGGCCGCTGGAACACTGGCTGTTCTGAGAGATAAATTGACAATGCAATTTACCTCTGCGTGGTTGACAGTTTCTGCTGCTGCAGCAAGCAGTCTAGCAGGACAAGGATCAGAAGGTGAGCCCGATTTTAAGCTCCTGATCATTTTGAAACAGTCCTGCAGATCCACTGTCTGATACGCATCCAGACAGTGTTCAGCCCTGGGAGTAAGAGGCAGGACAGATACCACAGTCTCATTAACACCATGTGAAAAGGCCGCTTGAATAGTACGGATCTTATCTAGGAAGAAATTTGATAAAGTATTGCACCAGGTGTCAGAGGGTAATAACACACTAGCCTGGGCCGAGGGAGACGTTAAAATCGGAACAATCGAGAATATTTATTTTTTGTTGTTTTTAGCAGGGTCAATTGGACTGGAGTAGAACTGCCTTTTGGCAGCCACTATAGCCTCATAATAGACTTTCTGTTTGATTCTGAGCTTCAGCTTAGCAGCCGAACAGTAGTCACTGCGGCGCCACGCTCGCTCACGAATCTTACACTAATGTTTGAGCATTTTAAGCTCGGGCTGAACCAGGGTTTGGAGAGAGATTCTCTGGACTTCCTAAAGGAGCACTGTGGAGTAAGAGTAGTGACTGCCTTGGAGATCCAAATGGAAAAACCGTCAAGGCGATCTACAAGGCCACCTGTTCAAGTAGGTCTAGTGGTCTCCAAAGCTAGTTTGTACGCACCTGGAGTATTTCTGCTAAAAAGGCAGGTTTACAAGAAGACCGTACTGCAGGTTCTGTATTCATCATGCCCAATAAAAAATAGGTAATAAAATGATCAGACCAAGAGACCGGACATGGGTCTCTGATCGAAATTAAAAAGTTGCTGCAAATAGGGTCCAGTAAGTGGCCAGCCTGATGAGTAGGAAGCTTAACCCACTGAACAAGTTGCACTTGGTGGAGGGCATCCAAAAATTGACATGGATCCTTAGCGTGATCAAGATGAATGTTGAGATCCCCTAATAAAATATAATGAGAGAATCTCAATGCCCTGGACACAATGGCATCCCCACAGGCTTGAATAAATGAGCTAGCCGGGCCGGGGGGCCTATATATCAAAGAGCCACCCACAGAAAAGTGGTCTGAGAAGCGAATACTGAAATCTAGAACCTCTCCGCTTCCCCATACAGTGACAACGTAGATCCCACTTACTCTTATGGAAGATGGCAACCCCATCCCCCCTTCCTTCAGGACGGTCATCTCTAATGATCTTATATCCCTCTGGCGGGCAAGGGTAACAATGAGGTCTGACGAGGCATCTAGCCAGGTCTCAATCACAAACAATAAATCAAGCGATCCATCATCAAGAAAGTCAAATACTTCCAGATGATGCTTCCTAAGGGAGCGAACACTAATCAATGCAGCCGCGATGGGGGGTCCCTAGGAGAACTATCAGGGTGTACTTACTTGTTCCCCAACAACAGGTCTCCAATCCAACCAAAAATCACAGTTCTGACATACATTATTTCTACAGAGATGTGTCTTGTGATCTGCTGATATTTCATGTTCAATGCAGATTCATTCTGAGCTATGTTGGCTTCCATATCAGCAGCTTTTTGATCTGCACGTCCTTCTGCTCTTGCAGCCATGAACACTTTATCCAGATTGAGGGTCTGTTGTACCATTCGAGTCAGATGAGCAGCTATCGATGACTCTGAGATTAATAGCTTCTTCGTCATTGAACTTTCAGTGTTTGAAGTGGGCCTCAAGTCCTTGAGCAAACGTATCCTTCGCTTCTGCAGCTTGCTGCCTGGCTTGGTCGAAAATGTACCTTTCATAGTCGACGTTCGGCATCGGATTGCACTGAATACTCTTTAATCTGATGGCAAGAAATGTCTTCAACTGGTGGTATTTTCCTACAGCTTCCTTCACACCATCACCTGCAAGGTTCTTTAAGTATTTACTGATCTTCTTGTCATTTGTTTCTTCCAGCACGTCAATGAAATCATTACATTTTTTAATCCAGGTACTTCACTTTGCGACAATATCCTGTTTTTTGGTGGTATCAAATGGAAGCAGTGGTTCAAAAAATGTGCAGGTACCTTTTTTGACAATTGTTTATGTAGCCACTGGAACCTTTCATATCTCAAAGATGTTTACATTGTGCTGGACATGACTGGTGACTTTGGTGATTGTCACCTCAGATACCAACATTTCCGTAAGCACAACCCCTCTGCATTCTCTTGTTGTGGATGCTACTTGCTACTTTGAATGCACTGGTACCCGACCTGAACCTGAGTCGATGTTGGATGCCTTGTTCTATGTTCCTGGACAATTATGTTCTTTCAACCTAAACGCTTCTGCTTTCCTTGGTGTGCTTTTCTGTACTTCACTATTGCAGCCTTCTGTGCTTCTCTACACCTAATTGTCGCTGCCTTTAGCGCTATCATACTGTATATGTGCTGGCTCTGTGTTATGTTGATGCGCAGTGCCTCTTCTTTTGGCTAATTGTCCTTCTTCAGTAGAGAGCAACACTATTTTTTGGGGGGTGCTCAAGATGCTGCATCTCCAGCACCCCCCACAAAAGTCCTGAAACACATGTTTAGAGGTACACAGCCCTGGCTGCACCAACAAGGGTGACAAACTAAAGCCTGACACCGAAGAAAGTGTTATCATGCACTTCATTTATTATGATGCATAGGGGCAAACTGAGTGCTGGAGTGTGAGGCAGTGTGCGCCCACCCCCCTCCTATTTGAAAAGGCTCCCTTGAGCTAACAAGCTGACGAGCTCTGGTTGACGCACCTGTGCCCAGCGAGTGGTACTGAGACCTGAGAAGTCTTTGGGCAGCATCTCCAGCACCCCCCAAAAAAGTGTTGCTCTTACTGAAGAAGGACAATTACCTTGAAACACGTGTCTAGAGATACACAGCACTGGCTGCACCAACAAGGGTGACAAACTAAAGCCTGACATCGAAGAAAGTGTTATCATGCACTGCATTTATTACGATGCATTGGGGCAAACTGAGTGCTGGAGTGTGAGGCAGTGTGCACCCACCCCATACTATTATTCTAATGTTGTTACCAGTTTTGCCAGTATCGTGCACGCATGAGGGTGAAGATGAAGAAGGGGCAGTGATTAGAATAGACTATGAGTGAGGAAGAGTGCCAATGTAGGTATGTTTTGAAAGAAAGTTGAGAAAGAAGAATGCATCAGCATCAGGTTGTAGTTTGAGGTGCTTAGATTTTTCCTCACTTACCTCTAGAAGGGTAGTTGATTCACATTTGCCTCTGGCATACTACATACTGCTGAACACTATTACTCTGATGAAACAAGATTCACCGGCTGGTATGCGGACTTGTCAGCTCTCTAAGTTCTTTTTATGAGGTTTATCATTCGTTGTCAGGACTGACCTTTACTGTTAGTTCATGTGTTCACCTGGAAAGGGCGTGAAATATCTACTCCCAGAATAAGTAGATGCAATTGATTCAACCAGAGAAGTACCATGGTATTCTGAAAGGGAGATTCAGAGTTTGCTATCGTATGTGAGGAAGAGCATCCGTTTTAAAATTTGCTGACCTGCCCAATAGCAACAGAGGAAGTGTAGTATAAACCTTTATATCCCCAATCAATTTTTTAAATATTGGCTGAATATTCTTATCCCAAACTGGGTTAATATCTTGTACCATAGACGGGGAACACCCATCACAACACATGCGTTATATCACATGTGTGTATATCGCAAGCGTTACAACGCAAGCGATGGTCCGACGTGGCCCATTACTACGCGGCCCCTACATCGCACAGGCTTTTACAACGCATGCTTTTAAAACACATGTGCTATAATTGTTGTGGAACATGTGCTTTCGGGTGTTCTGCCACACTCCGGAGATTCAGAGCTGAGTCTCAAGAAAATTAATGCCAGGCACATTCACTCAATCATCCTTATAGAAAACTGTAGGGACAATATCGGGATTCTCAGGATGGCTTCTTGTCACCAGTTTGATGGCATCTTGACACCAATATCAGCTGTACACTGGGTGGGGGGTGAGATGCAGTAGGGGCCTCCAGGGTATTGGAAGTGCACTGCAGAGGGAGAATTCGGTCAGGTCCCAAAACCGCTTTAACAGAATAAACATAATTATGGTTTTTAGGTCAGGTCACAAAGTACTCTTAAGAGAGTGAGCTATCCAATCAGAGGCAGGGGGTGACAAACACTCAAACCATTGTGGCCAGCCCTCCCGAACTGAATGGGTGGGTGATACAGTGAAAGTTTCATTCCCAACCCAGGCAATAATCCCCAATAACCAAGATTCCTGCAGCATCACACTATCACAGTTTATAATTAAACTAATACCCAGCTGAGGTGCTGACAGGGTACTGTGCTGAAGGGGCCCCTTGCAGCTCGAGCCCCCCCCCCCCCCCCCCACATCGTAGGGGCTGCGGGGGCCTTTGTTACACCCCTGGCACTAGGGAAACAGCTGGGTCACAGTCCTGCAAACAATGTTGCTGTGCTGGAAGCCCTGTGTGCGTGCTTTGCACCAGGAAGGCAGCCGGGTTCCCAGCCCTGCGAACTATGTTGCTGTGCTGGAAGCCCTGCGTGCCCGCTTTGCACCAGAGAGTTAGGAGGATTCCTAGTATGGTAAACGGTGTTGCTGTGCTGAAAGGCCAGAGTGTTTGCTTTGAACAAGAGAGGCAGCTGGTTCCCAGTCCTGCAAACTGTGTTGCCGTGCTGGAACCCCTGCACGATTTGCACCAGGGAGGCAGCCGGAGTGCCTCGTACTGCAAACGGTATTGCTGTGCTGCAAGCCCTGCGCTGGAAGCCCTGCGTGCACGCGCACTTTTCACCACGGTGGCAGCCGGGTTCCTAGTACCGCATACTGTGTATGGCCACTTACGTATGGTGACATAGGTGGCATTTTACAACACATTTCAGAAGGCGTGAACAGTGTTTTCCACAATTCCATATTGATTCCAAACGCGCATGATTATCGCATTTCAATGAACATTCAGTGAACATTTATTAGTTGATTACAAACGCCCTGTAAGCGCTTGATACCTTTTTCCTTAAGGGAGCTAAACCGGAAGGTCAGACAGTCAATGGCAGTGTCACAAGTTATGCGTTTATTCACACTTGACAGAATTAAACAGTTTGTGTATCTCAAACCAACACTTGAAATTAGAATATATCGAGAAGGACGCGGTCTTTTGTGGAGCGATGTCTTCGGTCTCTCCCGGTCTCTCTTCCCGTATTGCAGCCCGGACCGGCGCCTTCCAAAAAGCAAACAGAAACAGACGTACACTACCGTCACTGAAAGTATATTTTCTTAAGGCTCTAATACGTGCTTCCCATCACCAATAACATTGGGTCACCGAGACTAGTGTTAGAGAGTTTAAAGCTGGAGGAAGAGTAGGGGCAGTGAGGGTTTTGGGGAGGGGAAAAGTATCTTAACACGCATGCATCGCATACAGCTCTACTTGTGCCACAAACCCCACAGTCCTTTTCCCTCCAACCTCCTCCTCCAACGTTCTCCCCACGTAACTTTAATTGGGCTACGGTCCCCTTGGACCGTAGAAATGGGTATCTCGGTGCCCTGTGTCTTCGGAGGGACGGCCGGATACGAGAGCAGGGTATGTTGGGGAAACCTCCCGTGGGACTACTGGTCGCTCCCTCGACCCTCCTGTCAGGGTTTTCGGGGTCTTGAATCTCTGCTCCCACTGTGCATGCTCCGTCCTCCTTCCTGCTGTCTCCCGTTGTTGCCTCTCCTCCTCCGGGCCTCCAATCACCTGATTCCCCGCAGCTGAGCCAACAGTTCCCTTTTTTCTCCTCTCCTCACATCATCTCCCCTTCTCCGGAGACTAGACTCTTCAACTCTCCTTGGTGGAGTGGCCATCCGGGCGCCAACTTGGAAATCTCGGCATCCTTGATGATAGGGTACTCTCTATCAAACACCCATAATTAAAAACGCAATTGGATATGACATATGCTGATTCAAAACGCGCATAATTTAAAAAATGTGCGTTTAATGCACTCGCGATGTTCTCACATCGTTGTAATGAGTGTTCGCCTCATAGGGTCGAGACTTGTTTTCACGTCCTACTTGCAACCATCAGAAGGGCTATCATCATTCTCAGTTGCACTTTGCGTACAATACAATTGTGCACATGTGTACGAGTCACTTTCTGTCATATCGGAAATATATTTCTCCGTGAAGAAACCATTTCTCAATGGGGTCATCAGCGGAGTGTTCCAGGCCACCTAGCTGGAAAGAGGTGCAGGGGCACCTCTCATACAACCGGGTTGGTATCAAAACTAAGAGATACAAAGGCATCTTTGTCAGCACTTCAGTTTACATTACCTACTGTGGTCCCGTCTCATGGTGAGAGTTGGTGCGTCTTAAAAAACTAAAAGAAAAATTGGGAAATAAAAAGAGAAAAGAAGTAGCCTTGTGGGAAGGGCAGGGGGGTAGTGGGGGGCTGGTGTTTAGAGGCGGGATCTCGCTTTTGGCAAATAAAAAAAAAACTGTGGTAGGACGCACAGAGAACGGCTTTCGACGGACATTATGCGTCGTATCGGCTTGCTCTTTTACAGTCTGTGATGTCACATACTCAGCAATAGGAATCACTGTTTCTGCATTGCAACGCCATGAGTTGTTAAAATTCACGATGTAATAGTGGTTAAGATGCTTTACACGCGTGGTAAAAGCACGAGTTGTAATCGCGTGCGAGGTATCAACATACATCCACCATAGACACCTAACTAACTGAGCCCAGCTGTGCTTAGCCGCAGCCCCTGCTTCCACTCCAAACCCTGAGGGAGAGTACTCACTATATAAGTTGACGACTTTGCGTTATTTCAATGTAGTCCAGCGGTGGCTCTGAAAACCCAGACAAGCTACAGGGCTCGTAAGCAGAACCACTCCAGGTTAGTTAAGAGCACTAGAACATTGTCAGGGTACACAGCTTCCCTGTCAGACACCCCCTAAAGGCACTCAAGCCCCTGCACTTGAGAATCTACTCTCACCATTCCTCCAATGGATCGATTGCGATAGCAAAGACCAACGATGACAATGGGCACCCTTGCCCGGTGCCTGTTTGTTTTGGAAATGCTTTTGCCTCACTCTACCTCTAACTGATTAATCTGTAAAAAGAATCCTTATATTATCAATTAATCTAGGAACAAATATAATCCTCAGTAGTAAGGCAAACAAGTAGTCCTACCCCATTGAGTCAAAAGATTCCTTGAAACCGCTGAGTAGGATCAGTGCTGCTCCGCCCAAACTATCTGCCAATGCTAGTGCATTGAGGAGGCTTTGTATATTACGTTGAGTTGCCCTCCCCACTATATTCCCAGACTGGCTTGGTTAGTGTAATGAAAAATAGCTATTTTCATAAGTAGGTTTGCCAGGGCCTTCACGACAATTTTGACTTCAACATTTAGAATGGAAATTCACCCACAGAAAGAGCAGAGGTCCAAGGGGCAACCCTGCTTGTGAATGACCACTATCTTGTTCATGGACAGATCCAGTGTTAATTGGTTGATCTCCACTGATTCCTTTATCATGTCCCCAAGTAAAGTAATGGCCTTGGAGGCGTAGATATTAAAAAACTCCGACGAATGTCCAATGGGTACCGGCGTTTTGCCAGACTACGGCTTGTCAGAGCCTCCAATACCTCTTTGTAGTTAAGATCATCCTCCAAGAGTTCTTCCCCTGCCTCCATGCCCCTCTGCAATAGGAGATCCAGAAGAGAATCCTAAGACTTGTCCCTGTGCAGGCTTTTGTTTTGGGAATATAATTTGATGTAGTGCTGTGCACATTGTCTGGCTATCTCTAAGCCCCCCATAATTATTGTTTCTGCTTATGAAAATAGTTCTAATGGAGCGAGGGCTGGTTTACCTCCAGGAAGGCAGGAAAAGGATGAGCATTTCCAGAAATTTCATTCCATTTAATTCCAAGTGGAGAAATAAACTCCTGCTTGGATGGACGATTATAAGTTAGCAGGTTTTTCCGAATGTGCAATTGGGGAGGTTTTCCTAATATGGTGTTTTCTTTTTTGTGTTAAAGGTATCTTGAAATAGAGTATCTCCATGTACTTTGCATTCTATGTGTGTATAAGGGTGGGAATATGGTTGTGCTTCCTTGATATGTTTTTGCATGGAATCGTGGTAGCGTGCTTCCTCAGAATCAGTTTGCCTAAAGCTGTGAAGACTCCAAGGGTCACTTGCTGTAACTTATCTCATCTATGGCCCTTGGTGGATTCCTCCTTATTCCCGTCTTCTTACGCTGAACGATGAGAAGCGCTTCCTTCAGGTACCAGTGGAACAAAGCTTGTAACAATGCATTCTACACTGACATTACAGATGTTAGTCTCTGCTGTAACCTATGTCTAAGTTAAAAAATGTATATGAACAATATCCACTGAGAAGAAACATTCTGTGCAAATTATGAACAATTTTTAACATTTTGTTCCATTATCGGAATAGCGCTTTTAACTTTTTAGCATGAAACAAAATAAAAATTCTACTTTAAAGAGAAGTATTGAAGTGATCCAGCACAATTTAAATTTTGCTGATAAAAAGCAACCAAAAAAGGAGTTTGAATTAATCAAATTGTTCATAAATGTCAAATAATTCTCAAGGCATCATGCTTGAGATCATGCATTATGATGCCAATGTCTGAAGTAGTTTGAACATCACTAAATAGTTGTAGAATTGTCTCAAAAGTTATTTATGTTGAAAGGACATCTCAAACCTGCCCAAAGGAGCCCTCTTTAGAGGGAAAACACGTTTATTTAATAAAAGTTATCAAATTCAGTGACAGGAAGACCATCTCTTTCAATTGTGACTTATTTAATAAATAACCACATGGTCGTTGTAGACAAATACATCTCAATGGCCCTCAGTGTGGGCGTCAGTAATTGCATAAAAGCATGTTATACTTAGGAACAGGAAATTGGAAATTGTAAGTTTCAAAAGATTTTTAAAGCAGTACCTGATAAATGATATGGTCAAATGACATCCCACTGTGAGAAGTTTGCCTGGTATATGATGCTCACTAGTTCTAGTGATCACCTTGTACCATGCCAAGCAACCCTTATGATGATTGGTTGTAAGTCAACCTTATAGACCAGCTATCCTAGTAGCGTGGACAAAGCAGTCTTAGGCTAAACTCTGTAAAGGCATGTGAAGCAAGCTGTTTTACCATACACAAACCCCTTGAATACCAAATGAAAGGACACCACACAGATATATATTGAAAATATATATATATTTATTTACTACAAAATCCCCTATACTCTTTATGAGCACAGAAGCAAATGCGTTGAAACAAAACACAGTTTAAATACACAAAAGTTGCACAATATGGATGAGCCCTAGGGGCCACCTAAACCATAAACTAAGATAGTGGTATAAGAACCACCTAGCTGAAAGGAAGTAGGCCTAGGGCCTGGGGAATCGCTGGAGCTGTTCGGGACTAACAGTGATGAAGTCGGGAAAGGCCCGCAGGACTCGGGTGCAGTGCGGAAAGTGCACGCATATACCAATGTTAAGTCAATGGGGCGTAAAAGTTACAAAGTTAGTTATTAAGGAACCTTCCTAGTGACCAAGAGGAATGAAACTTTAGACACAGACACTAGAGGGGTGTACCAGTGTAGGAACACCGGCGTTGCTGAGTTACCTCAACCACAGGAAGCGGGTGCACAGGTGCGAAGTAGTGTCGGGTTTCGTCACGCAGGTCGATGGTGCTTGGAGCTGAAGATGCTGCAGTCAAGCTCTGGGCTCGGGCTCCGGCAGGAGGCGGCGGCAAAGCAGACGTCGGGTTGCTGGATGGTGCCTGTGTTCACAGGGTGGCCACTCCTAGGCCACAAGGGAGATGCTCTTCAGTCTTCTGTGCAGCAGAATGTCGAAGTCCGGCGTCTTCTTAGTTTTAAGTTGATTTCAGGATGATCTGAGGTGCTATGGCACTGCTCCCACTCTTATTCCCGAGGGGTGGATCACCTGCTAGGTCCCTCCTCTGGGTGGGACCAGGAAGGGGGGCGGTTACACCCCCTTTCCTTTGTCCAGCTCCTTGCCAGGCCTGGGTCTGGAAAGTCCCAGGACCGGCTTGGACTGGCTTATGCACGGGGACACCTTGTGTGCCACGGGCATGTCTGATTCTATTCAGCCCTGTCCTACCCACAACACAAAATCCTGTCTGGGGTGGTGCTCGCTCCTCCCAAGGCAGGAAACCCTTTGTCCAAGCCTCCCTCGCTGGAAGGACTCCCAGCAGCAGTCCTTGTGTCTGTGGTGGCAGCATCCATTTTGTGATGCTGAGGCTCTGGTTAACTTTAACCGGGGTTAAGGCTATGTACATGTCGTGTCCCTCTAAAAGGGTGGAATGCTATCCCTGTCAACAGAACTGTCGAGGGGATAGTATTCCAAATCGTATGACACCTTACTCGATATGTTTTGATAAAGCCAAACCAAAGTTAGCATATAACCACGAGGATTATAATGCACTTAAGAGTATATGGTATGGCAGTATCCCGATACAGCTAAGGGAGTTGTTCCCGACAGCTGCAGACAGGCTCAGCTCATGCTAGAGCACCAGCTCACATGAAACCACGCACTCTGCCCCCAGGATTGCAGGGGCCTTCCATAGGAATGGCTTATAGGTTAACATGTGTCCAGTTAAGGTTAGATATAGGGATACTATATCTAAGCAAGAGGTGATTACACCAACTTACCCCAGCTGAGTGATCAGCCAGTTGTGTCAAAATATGGAGGCCAGGCCAGGGGTGGCACAAACATTCTGCAGCCCCTGGTAGGCCTTGGCTACACCTATGCCCTGGGTACCTATGGTATACTGTTACAGGGGCCTATAAGTTGAACCAGTTCCAATTCGTAATGCACCTAGAGTGCATTGGCAGTAATTTAGAGAGAGAACAGCAGGCTGTGGGTCTGATTAGCAGGCCCACAGCCACATTAAGTCATAAACCAGTGAAGCAAAAAGCAAACATTTGGGGTGACCATAGTATAGCAGACCCTACTCTCCTACACCCACCACCTGTGAGGTCTTTTCTAACAGTTCACACTTAATGGTTCTCTCTTAGTACTACATCCTTGCATCTTTGCCAGTCCTTGTTTCTGCAATAAAGATTCTTCACAGCCCCTTTGACTTCCCTGTTGCGTAGAGTGTATATGAGCGGGTTTAGCGCCGGAGTCACTAAGCCGTAGAAGACAGAGATGACCTTTTCACTGTGCGCTTAGATCATTGACCTGGGGCTCATGTACATGACAATGGTTGTGCCGTAGAAGAGGGTAACCACCATCAGATAGGAGCCACAGGTGGAGAAGGCCTTGTGTCTGTCAGATGCTGTCGGCATTCGTAGGATGGTGGCGATGATGTGAAGATACATGAAGATGATTAAGGACAGAGGAACCAAGAGAACCACTACCCCAATCCCTGCGATCATAGCCTCGATTAGGCGGGTATCGATGCATGCCAAACGTAAGACAGAAGCCATTTCACACACCGCATGGTTGATCTTATTGCGCCCACAGAAGGGTACAGTTATTGTGAAGGACACATGCACCACAGAGGTGAGGAACCCACTGGTCCAAGTAGTGATGCATATTTTGATGCATGCGACTTTACTCATCAGGCGTTGATAATTCAAGGGGTTGCAGATCGCAAAATAGCGATCCAAAGCCATGACTGCCAGAAGAAGACATTGGGTTGCGCCCAACATCAATCCGAAGTACCTTTGGGTGACACATCCAGAGTATGTAATGGTGTTCTTTTCCAAGACCAAGACCTTCAGGCATGTATGGATATCTGTTGTCAAAAGGCAAAGATCCAAAAATGACAAGTTGCAAAGGAAAAAGTACATGGCAGAGGGAAGCCGGGGATTCGTTTTAAAAACTGCAATGTTGAGACTGTTTGCAAGTAATGTGATGAGGTACATTATGAGGAAAACTGGAAAAAAAACAGCTCTCAGCTGGGGTGGAATAGAAAATCCAGAAAGAATAAATTCAGTCAACAGGCTTTGGTTTCCTCTCTCCATTGTGTTATCCTCTGGTCACCTGTATGGAAAGGGACATTAAACATGACTGTCCTTAAAACAAATTAATTCGGAAGCAACTCCATACAAAATATTGAAATACTGATTATAACAAAAGGCCCTCATTATCAGGTATGTGTGGAAAGGAGGTTGTTATAGCATGGAGATGAGTGAGGGGGCATTACGTAGCTGAAACCGCAAAATGCATCAGGATCTTTGTGTCCAGCGTGAGGGATATTACTTCAGTCTGGTAATCTGGTATGTGGAATTAGTTTGAATCTGTCTACATAAATTCCATATATGCCTGGTGACGCATTGATCTGCATGAGCGTCAGGAAGAGTCACCACAGATGGCTTCATGCATGCTAACATTTGCAAGCCAGCCGCCTTAAAATAAGTGAATAATAAAAGAAGAAACCAGCTGATAACAAATTAAGTCTTCTTAGACTGTACAAGGCTACTATATGTTGGTCACATTGGACAATTTAAAGGGGCCGTTATTAATCATCTGGGGGACTTAATGAGAATGCGACTTGAGCCACACAGTGCTGACAGCAGCCTGCAGGAATCCTGCCTGCTTCCAGGGAACAGAGAGCTGTTCCATCATTTTTGGTTTTATGTGATAAAAGAGATTGGATTTTCAGGTTTCAAAGTAACTATTTAGCATACTGATGAAATCACTGGAAAGGGATCATGTAACTAATTGCCCACCAATTACTTTTCAGAAAATCCCATGGCATGACATATTGGGATCCTGATCAGGTGAAATGATTGCCTGGCTCCTGGGCTAGCTGACATAATGAAATGAATATATCATGACAAGGACTCTAGACTGTGAACCGGAGAGAGGCGAACACATTTCTGGGGAGGTCGGGCTCCCTAACTGGTAGAACCCCCCTATGACTCGGTGAGCAGTTGGCAGAGGTGTCCCGATTGGCTGGCTTTCGGGGTTGGAAGCTCATAGGCATTAAATATCTGGGGGAAGTGTTGAAGGGAGGCGCCCCCGCTCATTTGAATATCTGAAAAAATAATATGACATGCACGACTCACAGCGATATCACTACCTGCGCCTCACGCATGCCCTGTGCTCACACATTCGAGGAGGCACTTCCATTCCAGAATATTCCCCCTTGGAGGATCGCCTGCTCCTCGATCCCATCCCTGAGAAGCCTACTTCCACTATCTATTGGAAGTTCATAAACATTATGCCTGATACTTTAGTGTCGTTGTTCGCGAAGTGGGAGCAAGACTTAGGTGCATTGGAGGATGAAGACTGGCAGGACGCCCTGTAGAGCCCTCAGGAAATTACGATTTGTGTCCGGTTCTGGTAAGTACAGCTCAAAATTTTGCACCACGTGTATTACCCTCGCACCCACTTGTATTCATGGGGTAGGTGTCAGTCGGCCCTCTGCGCGTGGGGATGTCAGGGGGAATGCTCCTTCTATCATAACTTGTGGGAGTGCCCGGAGATAGTACACTTCTTAACCAAGGTCATGGATACGATGGCTGTGGAGGTGGGCTCTCCGGTACCGAGGGAACCCAGGTGGTTACTACTAATGATCAAGGGGGCCACTGACTGGACCAGACATGGGAAAATCTGACTGGCATTGGCAGCATGTGTCACGAAAAGACATGTCTCCAGTGCCTGGGGGCACAGGCGACGCCTCAATGGGATCAGTAGGTGCGAGATCTCAATTGGTGTCAGAGAG
Organism: Lissotriton vulgaris; assembly: GCF_964263255.1. Taxonomy (NCBI): domain Eukaryota; kingdom Metazoa; phylum Chordata; class Amphibia; order Caudata; family Salamandridae; genus Lissotriton; species Lissotriton vulgaris. The sequence continues at coordinate 197,356,446 of NC_141697.1, forward strand.
CGGAGGAGACCATCTACAAAAGTAGAGGATGTAATAAAAAATGGAGAAAGATCTGGGGGCCTTGGAGGAGATACAGGGAGATGGGGGGCGGACTGCGATGGGGATTTTCAACTTGAAGGTCTTGCTTGTGGTTCATGCTGGCCCTACTTTATATTGTACACTGTTAACCTATCTCGTGCTATTTGAACATTGTACTGTAATGTAGACTAATATGAGTCATGTTAATAAAAAGAGTTAAAAAAAAGACTGTGACCCAACACTCTGTGGCTACTTCATGAAGCAGCTACGAAGAAGGTTGCGGCTTTTATTCAGATGGTTGTAGGTGATTCTCTGCATACTGATGGACCTTGTTATGATCTTCTAACAATGTTGGCTCGCAACCCTATCCTAAATGCCAGTTCATGAGGCACACCAATGGCTTGTTTCAGAAGCGGAGCGTTCCCGATATGGACTTTGATGCTCACTGACTGGAGCTGTTGCTATTTCTTTTAGATGCAATTTAATGGCAAATGCTGAAGTATTCTTAAAAAGAATGAAGGACAAGGTTTGCTGTTCAAATCGTTGTATAAAGAATTAATAGCCAATTACATAAAACATGCCATCAGTAAATTTATCAGCAAAGCACACGGGTCAAAAGTACAAAATAACTCAGTACAGTTCTAAGTGAAATCCGGCATAGATTCACCTTCTACAGGTAGGGATACAGGGTCCCCCAAGTACAGAAGTCTACATGGCCTTTTTCAGGACTACATAGAAAGAAATTGATACATTCAACACTAATACACGGTTCTCAGGATGTGGGCCTATAGAAAATGAGCAAGAAGAAACATTTTACTATAGAATGCATTTGAAGATTCTTTCACTGTAGTAATACATTGGATTTAGTAATTGAGGTTACTCGAGCACCTCAATTGATGCATTGTATAGCAATATCCTGGGGCAGAGTGTGTGGACCCACACAATACTTTATTTAGAACACGAACAACAGCAGTATACATCACATGATATATTGTGAAGTTGGTGCAAGAAGAGGGACACTGTAAATTAGTGTACATTCAATTTATCATGCTTTTAATATGAAAGAAGAAAAACTACTCACACAATCCCCCCCCCCCCCCCCCCGATGGTTTCTAAATCATTACCTAATTCTTTTATATAGGACGTCATTCATTAACTTTGAGTTCTTCTTTTTGGACTCTCCCAGATCCTTTATGGTGTTGTTGAGTTCACTTTGCATTTCTTCAACCTTTACGTCCAGCCTCTTTCTTTGTCTTCCTCATATTGCTGACAGCTTCTTATACCCACAAGCCTTAGCATTCTGTGATGAAATTCCTTTGGAAACCTTTATGGAAATAAGCACACATGAAATGCCAAATAATATATTGAAAAGAGGGGTTCAAAACGCAATTTCAGATTTTCTCAATTTTCACTGCCAAGGCATTCTCCTATCTTAGCAAACCCCTTTCCAGTGTATCCAAATATAGATCCAAACCCTTCCCAGGAACCTTACTTTTCCAGCTCAGTTAGTTGATGTGTGATGTTCTTAATGTTGGTAATACAACCGCTAAGCTATTCCTCTATGCACGGTATGTAAGAAAAGCATTCCCGAACGTGACTGGCTCTGCAAACTCTACTTTCCTTTGTGAGGAGCAATTACAACACCATGCAAGTTTGCATTATTATGGCTCTCATTGCAAACAATTATTTATTTATCATTGTTAAAGCATCTGCAATGTGTGGAAAAGATGGTTGTGAAAAAACTCTGACTCTGCTGCCTCCGCAAAGTTTACCGGCACTCGATGCCCACCCCTATTTCCACTACGGTCGTAAGAGCACTTTAAACCCATACTATGAAGATGACTCAATCACCAAAGCCACTGTCAGATTACACCACTCAGCTGATACCCCAGGCATCTCCCTGTCTTCCCAACTCTGTTAATCAATTGTGCAAAACACAGTCTCTTTATAGGTTTTTGGTTTCCATCACAAATGCAGTAATATGTCAAAAAATATATGAGAAAAGTCCATGTTCTCAAAAAACAGAATAAGTTTGGCTCCCTATGGTATCTGAGCAGGAAATAGCCAGCTAAGCATTGACAACAGACAGCATGAGTCAGGAACACAAATAGACTCTGCGAGTGAGAGCAGCAACAAGTCGCAACAACAAAACTGAAAGAAAGTTTCCCAAACTATTTCAGACAAGCAGGGCAACATAAAGTTGGCAGTCAACAGTCCTTCTAATCCAAGCCTACTGACTCCCTCTTGACATAAGTATTAATTCATGTTTGTTAGAAAGTGGGATAGAGAACATTACCTTAGGATAGGCAGCCATTATACAGAGCTGGTCGACCAAGGAAGCCTAACTACAACTCTCATGACCCTGAATGGCTACAACCTCCATGACCCTGTCAGACTACAACTCCCAAAACCCATACAGCCCCCCCCGCACTTACCTCATAAGTGGTTCGGTTTCTACTTGAGCTCCTCTCAGATCTAAAATTATTTGTGGTGTTGTTTTATCTATTGTACCTCTGCAGTTCCCTACAGATTGAACACAGATCGATCTGCAAGGTGCTGACACATTGTAAACTAGAGGTAAGGTAGCATTCTGGTGCAACAGCTTTGGTTTTTTTTGCCATTAAAAACCAGAGAAGGGATGTCGGCAGAGGAGTAATAAGGGATCGTAGTCTCAATGAACTGTCTATTGAAATTGTGGGTAGGTGTACACCCGGATTGTCAAGGGTGCCATGGGAGGGCCCCTGTCCCCACACAGCTTGGGCTGTCTGTTGGTATTTCTCCTCCATGGGATGATTTCACTCCTGTCCCTGGGCCTCCGACTGGAGCACTGGAAGGGCACTGGAATGATCCCCATACATCCCAATGTGGCCAGGGGAAATGTGATTGACAGTAGTTTGGAAGGAACTCAGCCACGTCCTGGAGTCGCTGCCTAACAGGACCATCACTCTGTGAGTAGTATCCACCCATACTGCTCTAGACTCCAGTAGGATCCTTTCTGGGGCCATCGAAAAGAAGTTCTCTTGTGGCATATAGAGAGAAAAATAGTGGGGTTCAGATAGACTGAGGGAATTAATAAAATGTGGGTGAAAGAAATATGGGTATTTTTGGGTATGCTGACGGAAGTCTGCGCCGGAGTCGGAAGGGAATTCCGCCCAATAGCGAAACTCTGTGATCTCTGCCCAGGCCTAATCGACACACATATGTGATGAAGTAAAAGTAATTTATTTCCTTCAGGTTCAATCTAGTACAGGAAAATGTCCCATCCACTTCTGAGACCACTTCCTAACTCACCCTTTCACAGGATGCACATTGTAGATACAATAGTAAGCTCTCTATCATATCATATAGAATGCTAAAACATTCTAAAGTTATACATACACCTATATCACACATATCCCCTTCATAAATAAACTAAAAAACCTTGTAAATGTGATAATTGTACAGTACCCATAATTTCTCATGAAACTCCTAGTTGATCTCCTAGTTGACTTATTTCTTTTCCACATCCTTTCAAACATTCCACTCATCTCCCACACCACATTGAAATACCATCATTCTACCTACATTCCATATTCGAATATCCTCCAATTTTACTGCATTTCTGAACCATTTGACCACTCTAAGAGGATTTCTGTGTAAGGGTATATTGCTCTCACAAGATCACCCACTGTCACTGAAGTTGAACTAAGTGCTTTAAATCAAACAGTTTTTCCCTATTTTCACCTTCTCTTTTTGTTTCTTTTTCCACTCATATTCCACTCTATTTATTTATTTGGAAAGTTTTATAAAGCGCAAACATGACCCTTACAGGTATCAGAGCGCTGTGCCCAGAGGCAAAAGCATGAATAAACTCCATACAATAGAGGTCAACACTGTGAAACACCAAGTAGTACACAATCAAGATCAGGGACCGGGTAGTGGGCCACACTAGATCAAATTCTCCTAGAGTGCAAAATATTTCCTGTAACATTCAGCAAACCAATCAAAAGTGATTCGACACAACATAATAAAATAAGTGACAAATCTGTAGGGTGAGGGCCCTAGGGTAAAATACCAACTATCAACTAATCATGAAATAAATGGAGAATGATATATTGGGATAAATGTCAAATCTGTCAACAAGGGGACTTGCAAAACAGTACAAGATTATTCAGTTAATGATCACTTAGGAAAACCCATTTGTCCTGTTTCTTGAAATGGAAGGATTGGCTCTAATCTCGGTAGGAAGATTGTTCTAAATCCTAGGAGCAAGACCAGAGAAAGCACTCTTGTACATCATTTTCTTTTTGAATTTGTGAGATTTCAAGAGTAGTGTTGACGTACTTCTTAAGTTTTAACCTGAGCCAGAAAGAACAAGCTTTTCGCCAGATAGGCCAGAGTGTTGAAATGCAGGACTTTATGCGTGAGGCAAGCTATTTTAAAACAAATCCTCGCTTCAATAGACAGCCAGTTAAGCTGCAAAAGGTCGGGTGTCACGTGATCGTGTTTTTAGGAGCCTGTGAAGAGCCTGGCTGATGCATTGAGCGTGGCTCTGAGAGGGGCCAAGCTCACTTTAAGAAGCCCCGCAAGGGTCACCAGACCATATTCAAGTCATGTGATCACCAGGGATTGTACTGCAGGCTGTATGTCTTCAATCAGAAGGAAAGGCTTGATTTTGTTAAGTGTGTTAAGATGAAAGTTGGCACCCCTAATGGTGGTGCTGATGTGAGTTTGCATAATAAGGTATTTTTCCAAAGTAATGCCTAACAATTTAGCTGAATCAACCATGTGAGGGGTTCAGTTAAGGGCTGTGAGTTGATTTAGCCAGTCCAGGGTAGGTGCAGAGTGGTTGTGGGGGAAATTAGAGGAATTCAGTTTTGAGGGTATTCAACAAAAGTTGGTTCTGGGCTAACCATTGTTAAGTTTGCGAAAGAACCTCATTTCAAGTTTAATGTCATCTAGAGAGGAGATCTTCAAGTACAGTTGCGTGTCATACACATACATGTGGTAATTAATGATTGAATGGTTCAGAATGACAGTTAGAGGTTCCATAAAAAAGTTGAAGAGTGTGGGCGAGAGTGCAGATCCTTGCGGTGCTCCAATCTTGACCTGGGTACTAGATGCAAGGGACTGGTTGAGTTTATTCTGATGTGTGCGGTTATATAAGAAAGTGGTAAACCACTTTAGGACAGGTCCAACGAGACCCATCCTACGTTGAAGAAGATTAATCAAGGTTTCATGATGATGCTGTCGAATACAGAAGACAGGTCTAGAAGGATCAGAAGACAAGGGACATTTTGATCAAGGTAATTCAGGTGTCTTCCACAATGTGAGCTAGTGAAGTTGCAGTACTATGCCCTGCTCTGAAACCGGATTGATAGAGGTCTAGTCGTTGAAATTTCTCTATATGGTTGCAGAGCTGCTTGTGGATGCATTTCTCAAGCAGTTTGGCTAACCTCATGATGCTGGTGATAGGTCGGAAGTTGTTAGTATCAGATAAATCTGAGTTGAGCTTCTTATGGATGGGATTGACTTGCCCATTATTGAGGCAATGAGGGATGCTCCCCTGCAGGAGAGATTCATGAATAATCCGCGACCAAAGAGGTAGAATGGCCGAGTTGAGGTCTTTAAGAAATGTAGACAGTCAGTAGATCATTGAAGTGAATGGCTGGTTTTAGAGTTGCCATATCGCAGAGTAGTTCTGCGCAATCTGGCAGGATAAAGGAATTCCAAGAAGTGGAGATGTGGTGAGGATTAGAGGTGGCCCCATGGGAGTGACAGGTTGCAGCTCCAGTTAAATTTTCCTAGTTTTTCCAGAGAAGTACACTGTGGAGTCCTCCCAGCTAGGAAGCTGGGTCAAGCAATACAGGTTTAGGTTGAAAGTGTGGGTAGCTTGCTGTTTGATGATTTAAAATAGCATCCTGGGTCTGCTTTTAGCGCAGCCCAGCTGCGCCCTGAAATGGTCAGTTTTAGCAATGCAGATTTTTTTGTTGTAGGCGCTTCTCATTTTCCTTAGCTGATAGAGGCTAGTAGGGGAAGGCTCATTTCTCCAGAGCCTCTCCGAAAACCTAAGTTTACAGCATTCGTCGTTTAGGGAACCATTAAACCAAGGTTTGGATTGTTTGAGAGGAATCCTTTTAAGTTGTTTCGGCGCAATGGTGTTAAAGATATTAGCCACAGTGCTAATATAATGATCCAAAAGATCATGAGGGTTGGTCCTGTTAGGGGGAGGCTGAAGTCTATTCACAGTGATGGAAGTAAAAGCATTGATGTTGACATCTCTCATGTTGTGAGACAATTGTTTAGCTTTGAGAGGTGTCCCATTCTGCTAGTGGTCTTTTCCATTATGTTGAAGGCAATTTGATGATGATCTGACTAGTCGGAAGGTAGTTTGTCCTTCATTTGAATGGTATTGTCCTTAGCAATAATGAGGTAGAGGGTGGTGCCTTTTTTGTGGGTAGGTCCCCCACAGAACTCAGGGAAGTTGAGATCGGAGAGGAAAGTCTTAAATGAGCTGACTAAAAGATCATTGGTGTCATTCCAATGGAGGTTAAAGTCTCCAAGGAAAATATGGTATAGTTGGTCCAAACATGAGCTAATGACATCCATGATTTGCTCTACAAAGAGCAAATTGTCACCCGTGGATGGTAAATCATGTGCGGCACATAGACATTCTTGCCCTTATTCCAAATTTCTGTCATTAGTATCTCACAGGCAGATAGTTGAGCATTCTGGGATTACTTTATGGTTAGGCTGGCTTGATGAACGCAAGCAATGCCACCCCCCTATTTTCCCGGCTGATCACATTGGATAATGGCATAATCAGGCTGTACTAAAATGTTGAGAACAGGTGAGGACGCATCACTGAGCCAGGTTTATGTGACTATCAATAAGTCAAATTTTTGTGCTAAGGTGAGTGCAGAAATGTCAGCAGCATGTTTCACAGCCGATCCGCAATTGTGCAGCATCGAATTAATGTGAGGGGAGGTGTTAATCTTTACAATATGAGCAGTAGTTATTTGAAGTAGGTTTTACTTATTAATCGATCTATTGTTGATCCTGGGTTCCCTGTCAGGGTCAGGGGAAATACCGGGGATGTTAATAACGGAGTTAGAGGAGGCGAAAGACCCTGTATCACTGTACGAGAATACAAGAGCAAGGGTGTCTTCAGGTGACAGCTGAGGCTGAAACCTGCGAGGTCTGGAGTGTTGGTGAGGAAGAAGCCTGGAGATCTACCAGGAACTAATTGGGAATCAGGAAAAAGATTGTTTGTCCCCTTCCCCGAAGCCTCCAGGTGTATTAGTGTAAATCCATACCCTCTCCTTCTTCATGGAGAACTGTTGTAGGGACTGCATGATCTCTTTGACAACCAGGATATCCTGCTTGAGGTCAGCAAACTTCTCCTCAAGGTAAGGCCCGTTAAAGCACTCTTCAGCCGCCCAAGTAAGAGACAAAGGGTAGGAGCCCGAAGTTTGGAGGGAACTGGAAGGTACTGTAAGACCCTTTTTGCAATTACAAGGGGAGTTCTGCTTGAGCGTAGATTTTCTCGTCAACCACGGACAGAATATCAGCAAGATATGATGCAAGAGGGAGCTGCGCCGGACCCTGGTATGGCTGGTAGCCAGCACATTGGATTTAAAACAGGCAAAAGGAGAGGCACAGGAGGCCAAAACAGGTTTGAGATGGTTACACATAGATGGACTGGGGCCAGCACTAGGTCCAGCGCACTAGTGGTGGGTGTGCCTGAAACTGGGGTTATAATAATAGGGTTATCATGGTTAGAACTGTAGGTGGTGTGATGCACAACCCTTATATTGTTGGAGCTAACAGATCGGCCCGTGGGTAGGGCAGGTGACAGGACATCAGACGTCAGGAGGGGGAGAAGAGGAGAATTCCTGGTTGCAGCCCGTAGGTGCAAGGCTCTCGGATCGAGGCTACCAGAGCCAAAAGGAGGAATAACCTGTATGCCAGTAATAGTTGTGTGCCTGCTAAGCATGTCCGCCGAGTTGTTGGAGCAAGCAGAGTGGTACACAGGTAAATGAGCGGGCACAGAAATGTGGGCAGAAGAGGTGTAAGGTGCAGACAGTTTCAGGTGAGCCAATAAGTAGGGCTTGGGATATACAATTGAAAGAAGTAGAGATGTACATTGCAGAGGGTAAAGATATAGAGGGGAAACTATTGTGATGTATAGAGGTCAAATTCAAGTTATTAAGCGTACTTTTAATCCTCATAAAGATATTGTGAAAGCGTTTGAGGTTCCTGTCCGTAGCTTGAAAATGGATGTTCCTGGTATTGTATAAGGAGATGGTCAAATCTGCCTTGAGGGTAGGGGATGGTAATGTGGTTAAGCGGAAACTGTGCAGATTTTTGGTCAGTAGCTTGGGTCTCAGCATAGTAGTTAGAGTCTTTATCCACTGGCCTCTTCTGTTGGTATAGAAGATGAGGTCAGTCACCACAGAGTCCTTAGTGGAAGTAAATGTGTCCGATATAAGTGTTTTGAGGAGATTATGTTTGAAGGTCTTTTTAGCTTTCAACAATTAGGGGCGGATTCAGATTTCAGCCAGAAAGGCTCCGAACTATGTTCGGAGCCCTTCTGACCGAATCTGTCAGTGCCGTCCGGATTCTTTCCTGACCGAGCCATTCAGATGGGCTCAGTCGGGAAGGAATCCGACTCGAATTTCCAGTTTGCAGACGACATGCTCGGAGAGCCTGTCCGTAGTCCGGAAATCCTCCAGTACTCCCCCAGTTGCCTTTATGCGACCGAGGGAGTACAATGGCAGCTTTTCACTGCCTTTTTGTGCCGGTCTGTCTAGCACGAAAAGGCAGTCAGAAGCTGTCTCTGTGGACCCCCAGCAGGGCCATCATGGGTGTGAGGCCACCAGATGGCGGCCTGGGGGCACCTATGGTTCCCCTCTGTTGATTCCTGCACCCGGTGGCAGGCACCTTGGGGTGTCGGCCGCAGGGTGTAGGGATGAACTGCATCCTTGCTTTCTACATTGCAAGCATGCTTCCATTGTAAGGTATACGAATGCGACCTATCCCGGTTCGGTCGCATCGTACCAGCAGGGCTGTAACCAATAACAGCAGGTCGGTCAGTTACAGCTCCTGCCCGACATCGGAATAAGCCCCAAAGTAGATGATCTTACAAGCATTCAGGCCTAACTGAGAAAGGAGGTCAGAGGCGCCAGCGGTGCGTTGAAACATGCTGAGGTTAGGTCACAGATAGCGGTGGAGAATCACTGACAGAATATTGAGAGACAGAAAATCGACCTAGGGAAATATTGACGCAAAAATATCGAAGTCAAGAATGTCGACATTCTATTAACATTATGATAAGTACAAAAATATCACAAAAACAATATCAATGTCAAAAGAATTGTTGTTAAAAATATAGATTTTTTAAAGATACAAAAACAATGTAAAATAAAGTAAATATTACATATAAGTAAACATAGTTAAAATATTTTAAAATGTTTAAAAATTATAACTTATATATAATGTAAAAATAAATTTAACATATAATATATGATATATATACTTCATAATAATTTTTGATAATTAATAACTTACACATTGTTAAAAAATATCTTATAAATTACAAATACAACTCTACACATAAAACAATAATAAAACAAATGAAAATAAAATTACCAATATTTTTACAATTAATTGTATACTAGATTAACTAAAGTAATACAAAAAATATTAGTAGCGGAGGAAATAAAAGTAATATTCCAACTCCAAACAGTGCAGCAGTAGAGAAAATGTTGGATAGCATAGGGGTAAAAATTACTATTCCCACTCCATTGAGTGCAACAGCAGGGAAAGTGTTGGATAGCGTTGAGGTTAATATTACTATTCCCACTCCAATAAAATTAATATTCCAACTCCAAACAGTGCAACAGTAGGGAAAATGTTGGGTAGCATAGGGGTAAAAATTACTATTCCCATTCCAATGAGTGCAACAGTAGGGAAAGTGTTGGATAGTTTAGGGGTTAAAATTATTATTCCCACTCCAGTGAGTGCAACAGTAGGGAAAGTGTTGGATAGCATAGGAGTAAAAATTACTAGTCCCACTCCAGTGGGTGCAACAGTAGGGAAAGTGTTGGATAGCGTAGGGGTTAAAATTATTATTCCCACTCCAGTGAGTGCAACAGTAGGGAAAGTGTTGGATAGCATAGGAGTATTCTGAAGGTCAGCACATCCTAGGTCTGTCGTAGGTGTATGGGGAGGATGTTCCATGTCTTGGCGGTGAGGTGGGAGAAGGATAAGCCACCGGTGGTGGTTCGGTGAATGTGTGAGAGGGTGGCGAGGGCGAAGTCAGCGGAGCGGAGCTGGCGGTTGGGGGTGTAGAAGATGAGTCGCTTGTTGAGATATGCTGGTCCGGCGTCGTGGAGTGCTTTGTGAGAGTGGGTGAGGAGCTTGAAGGTGATCCTCTTGTTGCCAGGAAGCCAGTGCAGGTCCCTGATGTGGCTATGGCGGGGGATGTTGAGGATGAGGAGTGCGGAGGAGTTTTGTATGCATTGGAGTCTCTTCTGGAGTTTGGCTGTGGTTCCCGCGTAGAGGGCGTTGCAGTAGTCCAGCCTGCTGATGACGAGGGCCTGGGTGGTCATCCTTTTGGTTTTGGTGGGGATCCATCTGCAGATCTTGCAAAGCATATGGAGGGTGTTCAAACAGGAGGAGGAGAGGCCGTTGACTTGTTGGGTCATTGACAGAGAAGAGTCCAGGATGAACCCAAGGTTGCGTGCGTGGTTGGTGGGTGTCGGCGCAGTTCCCGGCAAGGCTGGCCACAAGGAGTCATCCTAGGTGGAAAGGGTGGAGCCGAGCACGAGGGCCTCTGTCTTGTCCGAGTTCAGTTTCAGGCAACTGCTCTTCATCCATTCGGCGATGGCCTTCATCGCTGCGTGGAAGTTGGTTTTGGCCGTGGCGGGGTCTTTGGTGAGGGAGAGGATCAGCTGGGTGGTGTAGGAGACTATGTTGAGGTCGTGCGAATGGTTGATGTTGGTGAGTGGTGTCAAGTAGACGTTGAAGAGGGTCGGGCTGAGGGATGATCCTTGGTGTATGATGCAGGTGATCTTGGTGGCTTTGGATTGGAGTGGAGGAAGAAGGACTCTCTGGGTTCTGTGGGTGAGGAAGGAGGTGATCCAGTCCTGGACTTTGTCATGGATCCCCGCGTTGTAGAGGTGTGTGCGCTGGGTGCTGTGGCAGACGGTGTCGAAGGTCAGTTGAGAGGTCCAGGAGGATGATGCTGCGTGTTCGCCATTGTCCGGCAGGGCCCTGATGTCATTGGTGATGGCGATGAGAGTGGTGTCGGTGCTGTGGTTGCTGTGGAATCTGGATTGGGAGGAGTCCAGGGTGTTGTTCTCTTCAAGGAATTGGGTAAGTCGTCTGTTGACGATCTTCTCGATGACTTTCACCGGGAACGGGAGCAGGGAGAGGTGCCGGGAGTTTCATGAGGTCCTTTAGGTCGGCCATGGGTTTCTTGAGCACTGCGTTTATCTCTGCATGTTTCCAGCTTTTTAGGAATGTGGCAGTCTCAAATGAGCAGTTGTAGAACTTACGGAGTTGGGGTGCGATGATGGAGCTCGCTTTGTTGAAGATGTGGTGGGGGCAGGGGTCTGATGGAGAGCCGGAGTGGATGGTCTTGATGGTGTCTTTGTCGTCCAGGAGATCAAGCTGCCGGTTTTACTGGGGGGCGGTGAGTCTATGGTGTTGCCGGCTGTCGGAGGGGTCTGGTTGTTGAAGCTGTCGTGGATGTCTGTGATCTTGCAGTGAAAGAAGGTAGCTAAAGAGTCGCGGAGGTCTTGTGACGGTGGGATGGAGCTAGGGTTGGTGAGCTCCTTCATGATGTTGAAAGCTCTTTGCGATTGTGTGCATTGTTGTCGATGAGTTCCTTGAAGGAGGTCCTTTTGGCTATTCCAATGAGTTGGTGATGTCTGCGGCTGACATTATTGAGGGCCGCATGGTTTTCCGGAGTTTGCTTGTGATGCCATTTCTTCTCTAGTCTCCGGCAGGTCGGCTTGGATGTCTGAAGGTCGGCGGTGAACCATTTGGCTCTACTGTCGGTGGGTCTCTTTGTGGGTTTCTTGATCGGGCCGAGAGTGTTGGCACAGTCATCAATCTATTTCTTGAGGTTGCGGGCGGCTGTGTCGGCGTTGGTGTGGTCAGTCGGAGGGTCTCGGGTGAGGGTAGTGGTTAGCTGGTCTTCGGTGACCTTATTCCAGCGGCGGTGGGGGATTCTTTGCTGATAGTTGTGTGCGGTGGTTTTCTTGAAGGAGAAGTGGATGCAGCGGTGGTCGGTCCTGTGGAGTTCGGTGATGTGGCTGATGGAGATGTGGCTGCTGGCAGAGAAGTTGGGGTCGAGCGTGTCTCCGGCAGAGTGAGTGGGTGTCATGACCAGCTGTTTGAGGCAGAGCTTGGCGAGGTTGTCCAGTAGTCTGTTGGAGTTGCTGTCGTTGGTGTTCTCAAGGTGGAAGTTTAGGTCTCCGAGGAGGATGTAGTCTGTGCAGACCAGGGCATGCGCACTGACAGCGTCTGTGATGGAGTCGATGAATTGTGGCTATTGTCCGGAGGGTCTGTACACTAGTGTTCCTCTGAGGGTGGTGTTGGGATCGATGTGGATCTGGTTTTCGGCGGTGCTGAGGGTGTCTTCGGTTTTGGTCAAGATTCTGAGGGTGTTTCTGTGGACGATGGCGATTTCTCTTCCCGGTATGTTGGTGCGGTCCCTGCGGGTGATCTAGTATCCATCTGGGTTGGCGATGGCAACGTTGGGTGCCGATGAGGAGTTAATCCAGGACTCCGTCAGGAACGTGACATCCGGGGAGGTTGATTCGAGTAGGTCCCAGAGTTCCATGGCTTGCCTGTGGATGGAGCTAGTGTTGAGCAGTATGCATCTGAGGTGCTTGTGGTCCATGCTGGGACTGTTTGAGATGGATGGGGCCTGAGTGATGAAGAGCTTTTGTAGATGATACAAAGAGCCTTGAATTTAATTTAATTGCTCACTGAAAGCCAGTGCAGTCCTTTGATGGCAATGGAAACTGATTGGAACTTTGGAAGATCAAGGAGGTGTCTAGCTGCTGTGTTCTGCATACTCTGACATTTTTTCAAGTACTATTTTTGAAGATCCATTACAGTAGTCCAGTTTGGTTAGGATTAGCCGTGTAATGACAGGAGACATCCTTTGTGTGCTGGCAGTAAGAACCAATTGAAAAGGTACTAGTGGCAACCAAATTTAAAAGCCATGGAAACCGAGAAGGTTAGGAAAGACAAAGCAAGTTTGATGGTAGCGAAGGAAAAGCTCTACAGTGCTCAGCAAAGTAGATGTGGGGGCATGGGAAAGTCAAGGAGAAGAGATAAACGGCCAGCTTCACAGCCTCCCCTAGGGACAGCATACTTCCACGGTAAGGACCCCAGCCACTGGACATCAGACTGCCCATTGTTAAAGAACAATTCACAGGGTCAGACACCAGCACAACACCACAGAACACAGGACCCACAATCATACCAGTAGAATGATCCACTACAATATACAGGCAGATTTTAATTTCAACAGGAATACAATACAACACAGCATAGGTATGACCCCAATGACACCCCACCAGGGAAGAAGAGGGGACCAGTGGGGGTCAGAGGATGATGGCGGCCAAACACCTTTTCCCCCACCACCACAAGGGACGTTTTAAGGATGTCTGGGAGAGAGAGACTTCCTAATAGCTCCAGCTATAACAGTGGATTTGGCTGGTCCAAACAGGGAGGGAACAATATTGAACAAGACTGTTCCATTCCTAGTAGACAAAGGATCTGACAGATCAATGCTGAAGGTGTCACAAATGCCACAAGCACCACTCTCTGGAACAAAAATACCAGCAGTCAGCATGACAGGAGAACCAGTGGATGAGTACTTGACAAACCCTCTAAAATTAGTAAAAAGCCCCTTACTGTTCACCACCAGTTTATCCTCAGCAGGTACTGCCTCATAAACTTTTTGGGCCGGGCTCTGCTTTGCAAATCACAGTGCACAATACACTGTTCACCTTTAGGGTTGTTCCTAGAAAGCAAAGCAAATGGCTTGATGTTACAGGCATTCATGCCATGCACAGACACAGTAATCCCACCAGAATTTCGCAATTGCGTGCTGCATCATGTAAGGGCCGGTAATAACAATGACGTGGGACAAGTGTTGAATTACCCACCACTGCAGATTAGATTGATACCAGTAGCACCACTGCCATGGATGCCACAATACAAGATTTCCAAAGAAGGGGATGAGGGTTTTGCCCCAATCATACAAAACCTTCTCCAGCAGGGAATAATAAATGAAATATATTCTAGCCCATACACTACACTAATAATACCTGTGAAAAAGGCTTCCTGGGGCCCGGTTGGGGCCCCCATATATTGCTTTACACAAAACCTCAAAGATTTGAATAAGATAGTGGTCCCATCTTTTCTATTGGTCCCCAACCCAGCTACAATTTTGTATACCATCCCAGTGACAGCCACACATGTTACAGTGCTGGTTCTTAGTTTTGCCTTCTTCACCATCCCTTTACAACCCAATAACCAGTATCTTTCCTTATTTTTCTACCGATCAAGAAGATTCACATGGTGAACAATTCATAAACAGAGAGGCAACAACAGCAGCAAAACAATAAGTAAAACAATCATTCAAGTCAAAAGGTATGTTTATTATGACCTTAGTCATTTAAACAGGTGCAAGAGAGTATCAAAAAGTTAAAACGATGAACTCAAATCATTTAAAACATTATCACAATAAAATCCATCACATATTAGTTAAAACTCTTACACACGCTTCATCCTTTGTCGACGCCCTTAAAATTGCATTTTAGTTAACATTCCGCAGTTATGAATAAATAAAACCCATTCTACTTCCTTCAGCTAGACTAATTTCATTAATTTAAAATGCTTTAGAATATACCTGTTATTCCCGGTTTCTTAGCTCACTTAATGCTGCTTTTATGTATTTCCCAAGAGCAATCGCAATGTCGATAGTGGGTATTTCAGTTAACAGGTTGGCTGCCTGCGCTCTAGAGCTTATATCATATTTTAGGAACACAGGACGTAACCACAGTTTCCGCTGTTCCAGTAAAAACAGGCAATCAAGTAGGATGTGTACCAGGTCTCCTTTGCACCCCAAATTTCATTTACAACATCCATTTTTATCTAACAATTTATTTTTCAGATCTTTATTTGTTAACAATGGGTTTAGACCAACCCTCAGCCTTAAGATCTCCTGCCTAAGTCCGCGGTTGGGAAGGATGTCTAGGTAGGGGAACCAGTTTTCATTTAGCCATGCGCCCATCATATGTGTTATTGATTTCTTTTTCGCTAGATATTCCATATCGGACAATCCCGATATTTCCTTCCCCTTTGATTTCAACTCACTCCTAGTACAAAGGAGTTGATGTGTTTCCTGGTTTACCTCTACCTTTAATTTTTTACAGATTTGCGTAACTCTTTCCCTGCACATTTTTGCCCATTTTAGGTTACTCGTTTGGATTTCCTTCTTGCACCATTGTGCTACTTTTTGTCCCTCGGGGTCTTCCAGACGTTTCCAAAGTCTAAGTATTGCCATTTGAGTTAATGTCTCCCAGGACTTTGTGCCTATTTCCCTTCTTATGGCTTGCACCATCGCAGATTGTGGGAGAGAGAGGAGTCCTTTGAGGCATTTACCCTCTACCAAGTCCCAGGCTCCTTTACCGCTCAAATAAAGGATTTCTGCCCCATACAGCACTTGGGGGGGTATCATTGCCTCAAAGGCCCTTAGCATTGGTCTGTGCGACATCTCACCGTAATCCCTGTTGAACATTTTTAGGCCACATATCGATGTGTGTGCTTTGGCTTTTTGTGTATCCCAATGCATATCCCATTTTAGGCTTTTGTCGAACCATATACCTAGGTAGCGATACTCATTCACCGTCTCCAGTTTGAGCTCACCTAGGTACCAATTGAATCTGGTTAATTTTTTCCCAAAGCAAAGTACTTTATTTTTATCCAGGTTGACAATAAGAAATTTATTAGCACAGTATGCGTTGAAGGCATTGAGCTTAAGCTGGAGGCCTATTTCTGTCTGATCTACAATAACAAGGTCGTCTGCATATAGTAGGCAGGCCACCTTGTTTCCGTTCATTCTGGGACTTGCACTACCCTCGACCTCTAGATGGGCCGGGAGGTCTGACAGGAATAAAGAGAATAACTGCGGCGCTAACACACAGCCCTGTCTTAGGCCGTTTCTAATGGGTATTTTTTGCGTTAAGGAGCCCTCCGTATCCTTGATGACTTGCGCCCAGTTCTCATTATGTAGTTCCTTTATTATTGTCAGGAGGTCACTCGGGATGTTTACTTTAAGTAATGCTTCCCATAGGCACGCGCGATCAACTGAGTCAAATGCTGCTCGGAAGTCAACGAAACAACAGCACAACTTGCCATTTTGTTCCGTTGACTTCTTCGCCAATGCCCACATTGCAAACCCATGGTCTATAGTCGAGTGCCCTTCCCTGAAACCTCCTTGCTCTGTAGGGACAATCTGGCGCTCTTTTACCCATATGTTGAGTTGCTTCAGTACAATTTTAGAGAAAACTTTCTCTCCTATATCAAGGAGGTTAATCAGGCGGTAGTTTTGTGGTGCCTCCATGCTACCTTTCTTATGGATGGGCCTAATTATAGCACCCTTCCAGTTGGATGGCATTTTGCCTTCTGTTAGTATTGTACCGAACAT
The DNA here is from genome assembly GCF_964263255.1 of Lissotriton vulgaris. Classification (NCBI taxonomy): domain Eukaryota; kingdom Metazoa; phylum Chordata; class Amphibia; order Caudata; family Salamandridae; genus Lissotriton; species Lissotriton vulgaris. The sequence continues at coordinate 197,373,181 of NC_141697.1, forward strand.
CCGTGCAAAGAATCTTGCCCACCAGTTTATATCTGACTTTAAAATTATTGCTGGGAGATTGTCCGGACCTGCTGCTCTGGATAATTTCAGCTCTCTTATTGTATCTTCTACTTGTTTTACGCAAAATTTAGCTTTTAGGTCTGCTGATATTTCCTGCCATTTATGTGTCACTACCTGGTTTGTAGGGGCTCTTGCCCCATACAATTCCCTAATATACTTTTCCCATTCGGCCTCACTAACTACACATTTTGGTTCCCCATCAGGGGGGCTAAATGCTGCCTTTACCAATTTCCAAAATTGTCTTAGGTTTTTATCCTCAATCGCTTCCAGCAGGTTTGACCAGCATTTCTCTTTAAATGCCCTTTTAGCGTCATTTACCATTTTTTTATACTCTCTTTTTAAACGGGTTACCTGATCCTGTCTCTCCTGGCTGAAGTTCTTTTTTTGTTTTCTTTGTGCTGCCCGGATCTCACGTTTTTTGGATTGACACTCTACTGAAAACCATTTTACTCTACTGGGTGGTTTTCGACTTGTATTATTGACCCTTTTCAGTTCAATTCTTAAACAACAGACAACTTCCTCTAGTTTACCTATGAACCAGTTCAAGGTTTTGTTCTCAAGATTTTCCGGCTTTATTTTAATTTGCATAGCTAACAGTTTTGCCTGATATTTCTCCGTGAGTCGTGTCGTCACACGTCTAGGGTACTCCACCTCCTGGGTGATCACTTTATCTCTGGGTAAGCTTCTTCCCCCTTGTATTTTTAGATATAGAAGGATGTGGTCGCTAATCTCTTTTTGTTCCAACCTAAATTCCCGTACTTGGGGGAAGTTCCAGGCATGTAAAAACATATAGTCAATTGGGCAGTTCTGAGAGCCTACTTTAAAAGTTTTCCCTGCTGGGCAGTCGTTCTTCATTCTTCCATTCAGGCATTGGAAACCCCTGCCTCCTAGGAAATATACCAGAGCTGCTTCATGTTTTGATATCTCCCCTACTGGGAACCTTGCTGGGTTTATACCAAACACCTCTAACATTTCTCTGTTCCAAATATCCGCCTTTTTTGGGTTAAGTTTATGATTGAAATCCCCCATTATTATCACGGTATCCAATACATATTTTTCTGCAACAGAATCTACATCTTCTTTAAACTGCTTCATCTCATTCTCATACTCTGCCCCATTCTCCCACTGCATGTATACATTCATTACAGTCAGCATTTTATACTTCTTTTCCACTGTCAATAATTCTATTCTGCTAGTCTGAACCCATTTACATTTCATTTTTATCAGTTTTACTTCTCTGAGCACTTTCGTTGAAATCAAAGTCATTAAACCACCCGACGGACGACCAAAGTTCTTTTTCTTGGCCGGGCAGTTTAGTTGTAGGTATCCTTCATTAAACGGGGTTTCGTCACATGACCAGGTCTCTTGCAAGCAGGCAATGTCCACTTTATTTACTATCTCCTTTATAGTTTCTCTCTTTTTCTCATTGCCTAGCCCATTTACATTCCATGACAGGAGACCTAGACTTTGCGACACCCCCTCATCCTATTCTATCTCACTCATACCTCCCTCTTCTCCCTCGGCCTCCGTATGACTCCTGTTTAAATCGAACCTTGGGCTGCTACAGTGTGACCAATTACCCCATGGGACTTCGTTTCCTGTATTGTCTATTTCTATATTCAGACAACTTTGGTTCCCTTCCTCGTCTTTATATAATCTCACCTGTCTTCTCCCTAAACCTGCATGATGCTTTAGGAAGGTATTGTCACTGGGGGCTTTTACTTCCCTCTCCGGGATTATTCTTATTCCCAGGTGGTTTATCTCGCTAGTTGCTTTGAGGATTGCCATTTTTACCATGACTGAATGTAATGATACTTTTGTTATTTCTTTACCATTTCTGGTCTCTACAAAACCAATTTGCCGGAGATCGCTTGTACTGATCCCACTAAGGCTACTACATTCTGCAAAGACTTTCAAGATCTGTGCTCTGTTCAGGGGGTTCCTTTTCCTGTTCGTACTCCCATTCGTACTACCCCTTTTCCCCGACTGCATATGGTCCAAATACACCCATTTATTTTTCTCTCTCTCTTGTACTTTTTTGGGGGTGTCATATTGGAGCTGTCTTGCCTTTGGTCCCTCTGATCGCCGCCCGATGTTTCCCGTTCTTGGAATTACCTGGACTAGAGGGCTTACGGCTCTATTACCCCTATTTGGATGTCCTAAGGCTACTCTTACTTTCTGTTTCGTAACACAGGGTGTTAATGGTTTCTCTTTTATGACCTTTGTTCTCCCATTTTTTCTTGGGTTTATCGGGGTCGTTCTTGGGTTATACTCCTTTTGCCTTGGTCTATTTGGTGCATCTATCAGGGCTGATGAGTTTAGGTCTGCCTGTGCCTGTGCTTCCCTCCCTGCTGTCCTCCCCTTTTTCTTTACTTTTAAGGCTTGTTCTCTCTTCTTTCTACCCCTACACTTATGGGGGGCCCCTGTAAACACCCCGCGCCTTTTTATCAACATTGGGCGTCTGGAGATGTATACATTTTCAGATGCTTCCAAAGAGTCGTTTGATGTCTTTTTGGTTGTTGGTTGTGGGGATCCTACTGGACTTCCCGCGGATACCTCCACCAGTTCCATCTCTACCCTTTCATCAATCGAATGTTCAGTGACAGAAGTGCTTTGCATCCTCGGCATTTGGTTCTTTATCCCCACTAGTTCCTCTTCGATCCTTTTTAGGTTTGATTTCTGGGCTTTCAATACTCCATTGTTTGATAGAGTTACTTCAAGGATTCCTTGTAACGTCTTTTGTAATATCAATATCAGGTCCACCAATGAGGGATTAGGTGTTACGGAACACTCGGGGTCCTGTGTGTGGTCTCTGCCTTGGTTTGTATGATGCCCTATTCTTGTGGGTTCTTGCTGTAGGAGTGAATTTTTGGTACCATGTTGTTGGGGGGAATGGGCTGGCTCCCCGCCCCAGATTAGGCTCTGGCTCTGTATTTCATTTCCTCTTGGTTCCTCGTTTCCCAGTGACTGTAATGAGAATAGTTTTGGTGACGATGAGAGCCGGGGAGCTGAGATGTGGATATTTTGGCTCTGGAGCGTCAGGTTTATTAGTACGGGATCCTCCATTTCTGTTTCCATATCGGGATTCACCACATCTGCTTCTATCCTTCCTACTCTCTCCGCGCCATGTTCTTCCGTATCTTCCTCACGGACCGAACTTATTACTGGCTCTAAAGATTTGTAGTGTTTCCCTACAAAATCCTTTATAGCTTTGGAGGTTAATGTATTGTCTTTCTGTTTAGAATTTGTTTGGTCACCGTCCCTTTTAGCCTGTTTGGCGTTTTTATTTACCCTTTTGACTTTCCTTTTCTTGCGCCGCCCTTTATTATTCTCTATATGTGAGGCCTGGCTTTCTTGGCTCTCTTCCACAGATATTGAGCCCTCTGTTATTTTGCTCTTCTCTGGGCTATCTTCTTTGCGCAGGGTTTGCCCTTTTTTCGGTCTCATTTCTCGGTTAGGTTGCCTAATGTGTAGTGCAGCTATTTCTCGTTTCGTGCGGTCGTTTCTCAGATTTAAAAGTTTAAAAAAGGAATAACTGTAACTTTACACTTACCTCTGTTGTGCCTTATGCCCACCGGTTAGCCTGCCTGCCGCCTCTGTTATCCTCTCTTGCGGTGTCTTCTGGCTTTTTCCTCGCCTGGTTCTCCTTATATTGTTTCCACTCACGTTTTGGTTTTCAAAGTTCACAGTTTTCAGTTTTCTCTGATGCTCCCTATCTTCTTCCCCCCTTACAGCAGTGCCTCTGGTGATTTCTGGGCCTCCTATTCACCAGACTGGGCACCCTGTCCGCTTGTGGTTCCGTGGGGGTTGGAAGCTGCTTAATACTAGGTAGGTGCTCACGAGTGCTGGATATTGTGCTTTCCAGTGCAGCCAGGGGTGACTAGGGTGCTCTCCCAAACTGCACCCCACGCTGCCCCTGCACTGCCCCGCACTCCGCTCCGCTTGTCCTGGGTGCAGGGTGCTAATATTCGCACCCCCTTGAGGCTGCCAGTTCGCTCCCAGGTGGCTACTCGTCGTTTGCTACGACGTACCGTCGGTCCCCTGGCAATCCCCAAACCTACTCCGCCCCCTCACTATACTACGCGTTAGTCACGCGCTGCGTGTCCGGGGGGGCTAGAGTGGCTAGAGGGGAATCCGGGCTCACCGGTGATTTTCTGTTTGGCGTCCTCCTCCAAACGGGCCGGCGCTCTCCTCCTCCGCTGGGTCCGTGGTGTGTGAGGTTGCTCAGCGCTCCGCGATCGACTGATCGGGTCTGTCAGGCAAGGCAAGGCTAGGCAGGGCTAGACGACAACAGAAAGCACAGAAAAGAATACATATATGGCAATCATTCGAAAAGCTTCTGTGTTAAAGATGTATGTTTCCTTATTGTAAGTAGTCAAAAAACAACAGCACAGCCCTCAACAGGGCTTCATCAGGGTATAAATAAGTCCCATTCAATTAACGTTTTTTTTGCAAAACCACCATTCAAAAGTACCAACAAACTTTAACTAATCATGCCTTTTAATCAGAAATGTCACATTTACCAGACAGCTGTGACGCTCACCTGGCATGGTACTAATTTGCTGTGATACCATACCAGTTCCACTCAAGAATAAAGACCAGTCTTTCCAATCGCTTGGTCCCAAAATCCCAAAGATTACAGGCATGTGGTTTGATACCCGGGCCATGGTGTAGGCTTCCAGAGGGATACAGAGTCACCCTTCATCTTCACAAAATGCACTGAAAACTGATTTGGACTTCAAAGTGTTAAAAGAAGGTTCCATCCTAATGCAGTACATAGACGACTTGCTACAAGCCTCACCTTCCAGGGATGTCCACGTGACAGACACTGTTGCCCACCTGCACCATCTAGCACTGAAGGGCTACAAGGTCTCCCACAAGAAATTACAGTTCAGCTTCATCACAGTAAAATACTTGGGCCATGAGTTGTCCGAAGGATGATTACCTGACAAAATATCCACCATCATCTACTTTACCCGACCCCGGACACAAAAATAGGTGCAGACTTTCCTGTGGGTGTCGGGATATTGCATGTACTAGATACCTAACTTCTTCCTGATCGCCAAACCACTACCATCCCTATCTCACAAGGATGTGCCAGAATTGTGCCATTGTCCCAGGATTGTCTCGGGCTTTCCACACTTTGAAGCAGGAACTCAGGGGGGCACTGGTTCTAGTCTTCCAAAATTACAGCAAAGAAAACGGAGGTTGTTCAGTAGGGGTGCTGACATGAAAGCACTGATCCTTCTACCGCCCAGTGGCATACTACTCTGCCACCCTAGACCCAGTCGCACTGGTGCTTCCGCCTTGTCTGTGATGGAGCAAGTTTCAAAAATCATTTTATTCTGACTCGCAAAGTTAATTCTCTGTAACATGAACTAATTTATTAATGAAATGTTGCACTATTTGTATAATTAATTCAACCTAGAGTAAAAATTGCATTCACATAAACACGCGGGTTTAACATTATGTGCGCTTGTTGCATTTGCGAATTTGTCTTATAACACATGATTAATATTGTTTTGTTCGTCCTATTGTCCTTGTCACTATTAATGCGGCTGATCATTTTATGGCATGTGCTTTCATTATGTGTGCTTATGTGTTTGTCTTATGCCGTGACTGTTTGTCTATGTATTATTCGATCATCTTTTTACTCTTTCAGATACATAAAGACTCCAGCTGGACATTATGAAGAATGGTAGATAATACATGTGCTGCTTTATTTGTTTGCTTTTGCTAGAGTGACATTTAGTGATGGGTTAATTATTAGCAATGAAGGGTGGGTAACAGAAGGGTTTATTTTACTTGAATTAATCACCTTTTTGTGTTTGTTTAAATTCTAGCTCGAGTGAAAGGTTTGGGGCCTATTTCTATGAAAAGTTGGTTGGCCTGACAAAAGGAGCTGAGTGCGACAGTGGCAATGTTGTCATTGAAAAACTTCCACGCACGGAAATGTGCAGAAGCTCAAACAATGGACGTTCAGTACATCAAGCTCCAAAAGTAAAAGTGTCAAGGCCAAGGAAGCGTGTAGAGGCAGCTTGGCTAAAATCCTGGAGGAAACGAATATGAACTTTAGTTAATTGTTACAACTTTGGGAAGCCAATGTTGCTTCGTGTCAATGGACAATGACATAATGATGTCACAGAGACTGATGCGTTGGCCTCACGGTGGTCTGATGGATGTCAACCAATTAGGTTGCTGCTTTCTTTAAAAAATATCGTTTCTAGTTAGATTAGTGATTAAGAAAGGTATAAAAATCTGGCCTCTTGTGGGGAGTGGGGCTGACTGTTTCCTGAGGGCGAAGTGCTGTCCGTTTTCCTTTGGACACGTAAGGCACGTTTGCTTAATAAATTGTTTTCCTTTTCAGGTCAGAAAGCTAGCATAGGGAATAGGTTTGATGTTTCTTTAATTCATTATTCTATGCAATGTTGAAGTGCCGGACCTTTTGAGCCAAATATTAATGATTAAAACTGACTTAATAAAATGCTTGGAATTAATAAATGAGCTAATAAAGATTTTGAAACTTTTAAACTTTTAAAAAATAAAAGATTTAAAACGTCAAGCTGGTCTTGATTATTTAGTCGTTACCATTAGCTTATTTCCATTGGCCTCAGTGGTCTTTTTAATGTTTTCTTTGATAAATGTATGAATATAAATGTTATACTGCAGTTATAAATATGTATATATATGAGTTTGATAGTGTGATTAATTAGGCCACATGATCCAGCTTCATGATTTTCTGTCTTGGTGCATGGGCCTAGTTTTTAATTAGTTTGGTGAGTATTAGGTAGTGAATGGTGACGCATGTGAGACAGAATTTCTATAGTGACGCTGGATCAAGAGCAAGGTGGTGAGGTGGCTTAACCTGATTGGCTTGTTGGTGTCTTTCGCGCACGGATTGGCTGGAATAGCGGAACACCAAGAGAACATTTCGAAGCTTACGGAATAAACAATTTTGACTTAAAACATGAGTTTTTGGAACGATAGTGAGATAAAGAAGCGGTCATGGTTTCAGAAAGTGAAAAATTATTTTAAACCTGACAAGAAAATTGAAACGCGTGGTGGTAAATTACTTCAGAAGTACAAAACTCCCGCAGCCTATATGGAAGGCGAATATGGCTATCAAACTGTAATTTGGTTTGACAATTGGATGCATTACACTAAAAATGATGGCGTATTAGCTTGGCCGGAAGATTGGTAATTTAATATGAAAGTTTTGAGAAATTTGAGAGGAAAAATGATGGATCTTGTGCCGAAGCCTAAACCTACACAATTTGAGGCATTAGTTGAATGGGAGGTTGAGATGATGGAACTTGAGCGTGAAAGCAAATGCTTGGCACCTAGAAATTCAAAGTATATTCTAAATAGAGAAACACATGAAGACAAAGTGAGACGCTGGAGAGAGGCAGACATGTATGATGGTCTGTATCCAGTGAGAATAATGATTACTGAAGATCTAGAACAAAAGAAAGCTGGAACAAGACTTGATGAGGAATTAGATGATGCAGTTTTAGAAGACATTTATGCTATTAAACGCAAACCGCCACCTTATCAAGCAGGTTCTACAGGAACTTCTCCAAGTGCACCTCCTAGGGAAACTGAGGAAGGTTCTCCCAGATTTTTAAAATTACCTGAAAGAGTAGGGTCAAATAATAATTGTAGTACTCCTAGAGAAAATAGATTTCCCCAACAGGAAAATGTTTTGTAAGAAATCAGGAAAGAATAAATGCTGACATCCCGGAAATTTCCAGTTACAATAAAGCGAAGGAAGATTTAATTCAACAATTGACAAAAGGCATGGAAGCAGTGACAGAACCAGTAACTATTGGTCCAGTGGTACCAGTTTTCGATCAAGGAGAAAATAGACATTCTGCCTTAACAGTTCCATTAAATGCAGAGATTCAAAAAGTGGCTGAGAGATTTTATTCGGAACTTTCAGAGATACATAGGGAAAAATCTATGATGTCAAATTTAACTTTAAATGGAAGTCTATCAGGTTCGCAAACACCATCTGTGGCAGAATCAGATTCAGGTCTGTCAGAGAAAAGTCTAAACAGAATAGATTTAACCCAAAATGCATTGTCCCCTGAAGCTTTTGATTATAAAAAAGCTTGATGTTGCAAAATTAAAAGCCGATTTCGAAGAATAAATTATTGGCTCAATTGGTACTGACAATTTGAAGTTGTATCAGGATGATAAACTTTTTTTTATCTGTAAAAGTATTCAGTGGAAAACGAAAAACAGGTATGAACAACTGGAAGAAATGGCTGCTGAATTAGAAATCGATTTGAGTAAACAGAAACATTTACAGAAACACTACAGAGTGGATTTTTCTGAAAGAGATATTGACAATCTCAATACTGCTGGAAGAATGGCCCATATAAAAGAATTAATAAGTTTTCTCAGAAAATTCGGCGAATTAGGTAAATGGAGAATAAAGTGGTCAAAGAATAAAGAACAGGATAAAAGGTTGAGAAACAAAGTGGTTTCTGAATTTCCAATGAGGGAAATAGCAGGAGGAGGGTATGTACATGTTCCTTGGTCCAGACAGGATATTCTGTTGTTTACCAATGATTTCCCTCGTTTGAGAGAGAAGCCAGTTGAGTGGTATCGACAGGTAGACAGATTTATAAAAGTGTCAAAAGTTCTGTGGATTGATCTAGATGGATTCTTTGACATTGTTGTCCCATCAGATCTTTAGACAGAATGCAAAATTTCTGTGGATTGGCCAAAAGAAGAACCTGCCCGCGACCCAATTACAGGTGCCCCATCAAAAGATGTCATGGACATTTATAATAAAGTAATTTACTGGCAGAAAGGGAAAATTCCCCCGAAAGAAGTGGACTGGGTTAAAATTGACAGAACAAACCAGGAACCAAAAGAATCAGTTCACTCATTTTATGAAAGATTACTGTTAGTCTTCAAACAGTACAGTGGTTATGAAAAATTAAGTGAAAAGGACATGAGCCACTTTATTTACAGATTTGTTTATGGCCTGAGACCTAAAATTGGCGATATGATTAGAAACGGGATTGTGTGCTGGCAATCACTTTCAGTTGATGACATCCTGAGAAAGGCAAAATATTGCAGTGATGAGATAGTTGTAAAGCAGAAAAATCTCAAGGAAAAGGCAATGTGGGCACAAGTGAAGGTAGCAGAGCAGCAACAACAGCAGTTAGCTTCTATGCAGCAGCAGAATCAAGGCAAATTCAAGAATAATTTTAATAATAATAACAAGCCTAAATTTAATGTAAATGTTGAACAGCTTAAACAAAAACTCCCTTGTTTTAATTGCGGTGAGATTGGACACTGGAAACGCGAGTGTAAAAACCCGCCCAGAAATTTTAAAAATAATTCATTGAATCCACAGGTGCAGTGTGAGTTAAATCATCAGCAACAGCAACAGCAACAGCTACAGCAACAGTTAAATGAGTTAAGTCAGCAGCGACAGCTGCAGCGACAGATAGCAAATCAGCAGAGCCAGATTCAGCAGAGCCAGATACAGCAGAGCCAAATTCAGCAGAGTCAGGTACCACAAGCACCGTTCCCTAATAGTGCTAATACTCAGAGATTTTCACCTGAAACAGGTTTCTGTGGAAGTAATTTGGTAAATAATGTGTCAAAAGTTAAAATGTCAAATGCTTCTCAATTTTAGCTGAAAGATAAAGAAGAGAGTGATTCATCAGAAGATTACTTATGACGGTCCTGAGAGAGGAAGAAGAGTGTGTGCTTGGACCCACTCTTGAGGTAGATCAGTCTGGTCCATTTGTAAATGGTAAAGTGAATGATGTTGATATCACTTTCCTTGTGGACACAGGTGCTACCCGTTCTACTGTTAGATCAGAAGAAATAGAAAATCTTCCTCTCTCTGGTGAGTCCATCCAAGTTGTAGGTGTAGCTAATCAGCAAATTAAAACAAGTTTAACAGAACCAGTTAAAGTGGAAATTGGGAACTATAAAGATAAACACAGATTTCTAGTTTGTGACAGCAGTCCTGTGAATCTGTTGGGTCGTGATATATTATGCAAAATAAATTGCAAGATATATTGCTCCCGAGATGGCATTGAAATGCAAACATCAGAAGAAGATGGGCTTTATAAATTGACAATGTTAATGGTTGATGCAGAAAAGACATTACTGTTTCCTGTTTTTGATCAAAATGATTTGCCAGAAGAGCTCAAAAAGCCACTTAATCCAGCAATTTGGGACCTAACTGGAAATGACATGGGTCTTATGAAAAATGTAGATCCAGTAAAAATTACTGTAAAGCAGGGAATAGATTTTCCAAATGTTCCTCAATACAAAATGAAAGCCGAGACAATTGAAGGTGTCATTCCAGTGATTGAGAAATTCATAAGTCAAGGTGTACTAAAAGAAATTGAGAGCAGCCCATGTAATTCACCGATTATGGGTATTAAAAAGCCAAACGGAACATATAGAATTGTTCAGGACCTGAGAAAAATTACCCAGATTGTTGTTCCATGTTGCCCAATTGTTCCCAACCCTGCGGTAATTCTTTATCAGATTCCGCATGACGCAGAATGGTACACAGTCATTGACTTGTGTAATGCCTTCTTTACAGTTCCATTGCATCCAGAAAGCCAGCAAATGTTTGCTTTCTGGTTCCAGAATCACATCCTAGCATGGTGTTGTATCCCACAAGGGTATACTGAGAGTCCATCTATCTTTAATCAGTTATTAAAAAAGTCTCTGGAAGATCTGATATTGCCTGGTAATTCTACACCGGTACAATACATTGATGATTTGCTCGTGGCAGCAAAAACACGAGAAAATTGTGTAACTGATACCATTACTCTTTTAAATCGTTTGGCAGATGAGGGACATAAAGTGTCACCTGCAAAATTGCAGTTTTGTAAACAAGAAGTAAAGTATCTTGGTCACAGAATTGCAAAAGGAACAAGAAAAGTGACAGTTGAAAGAATTAAAATGATTCGAGCAATTCAGCCACCGACAACACAAAGACAGGTCAGAATGTTTCTGGGAATGGTTGGTTACTGTCGACAATGGATTAGTGGATTTTCGATAATTGCAAAACCACTTCAAAGATTAACAAAAGCTGACATAAAAGATCCAATCAAATTGTCAAAAATTGAACTGAAGGCTTTTGAACAATTAAAAAGAAGCTTATGTGAAGCTCCAGCTCTGCGTATGCCAGACTATGAGAAAGAATTTGAACTGTACTGTAGTGAAAGGGAAGGATGTGCATTGTCTGTGTTGATTCAGAGACATGGGAAGTTGAGAAAGCCAATTGCATATTTCTCAGCTGTTTTGGATCCTGTTGCAAAAGCTTTGCCAGGTTGCTTAAAAGCAGTGGCTGCAACAAGTGTAAGTCTTGAACAAAGTGAGGGTAATAGTATGGGATTTCCTTTAAAAGTATATGTACCTTATTCAGTTGAAATTCTTCTTACCAGAAGTAAAACTCAACATTTGACAAGTAGTAGACTGACAAAATATGAGAAAACAATTCTGGGATCAGATAACGTATCAATTGCGAGATGCGTGAACTTGAATCCTTCCACACTATTGCCAGATGGAGTCGTTACTGAGGTAAATAATGAAAATGACATTGATCATGAATGCCTGGACGTTGTAGATTACTGTACAAAACCGCGTCAGGACATAAAAGATGTTCCTTTGCCTGAATCAGATCTAGTATATTTTGTGGATGGGTCCTGTTTGAGAACTGATGAAGGGATTCTGATAGCAGCATATTCTGTGTGTACAGTTTCGGATGTGGTTGAAGGTTCACCTCTTGATGGAATTTGTTCTGCTAAAATTGCAGAGCTAATTGGTCTAATTCGAGCTTGTGAAAAGGCAGCTGGCAAAAGGGTAACCATAGTGACTGCTAGTCAGTATGGATATGGCGTAGTTCATGACTATGGACAGCTATGGTCTCAAAGAGGTTATTTAACCTCTGCAGGTACGCCAATCAGAAATGCAAAATTGATCAAGAGATTGATCAATGGCATTCAGTTACCAGAGCAAATTGCTGTTGTCAAATGTGCAGCTCACAAGAAAGGTGATGATTACATCACTAAAGGAAACGCATACGCAGACGAAATTGCAAAGTACTGTGCAAAAAACAATTATTCAATCAATCGGGAAAAAGACAAAAGTCACATGTTGAATTCTCTCATGCTAATTTCTGTAGTTGAAACATGGCAGGAAGTAAAAGAATTACAAGATGAGGCAGAAGATGAAGAGAAAAACTCATGGTTAAAAGCAGAATGCAGACAGCGAGAGGAAGATGGAGTTTGGGTTTACAAAGATGGAAGGCCTGTAATGCCAAACTGCATGATTGCTGACATGGCACGGATATATCATGGTCCAGGGCATTTAGGAAGAGATTAGACTATTCAGAGAAACATGGTTCAATCCAAAATTTAGGATCATTGCAGAGTCACTTTGCCAAAGATGTTTGACCTGTCAACAGATGAATCCAAATAAGAAAACTGTTGTAAGCATGGAAAACATAGGACGGGAGGGTGGTCCTTTTACCAGATTACAGATGGATTTCATTGAGATGCCGTTGCACAACAGGCTAAAATATGTGCTTGTGTTTGATTGTCTATTTTCAAGATGGGTGGAAGCTTTCCCAACTCGTCACAATGACTCAGTCACTGTGGCAAAATTGCTTTTGAGGGAGATCATACCTAGGTACAGATTTCCAGTGACCATTGAAAGTGATTGCGGAACCCATTTTGAAAACAGATTGATGAAACTGATTTGTGAAGCTTTAAACATTGAGCAAAAGCTGCATTGTGCATACAGACCAGAAGCATCAGGTGTTGTTGAACAGATAAATGGAACTATCAAAAACAGAATTTCAAAAATGTGTCTAGCTACAGGAGTAAAGTGGACAGATGCTCTTCCATTAGTTCTGATGTCATTAAGAAGTACTCCTGAGAAAAAGTCAGGCCTTAGTCCCCATGATATTGTAATGGGTAGAGTAATGAGGCAAGCATTTGTTCCAGTTGGCAAATTATTGAGTATTAATGATAGTGCAATCATTGAATACTGTCAGAATCTTTCTGATGTAGTTAATTCTGTATTTCATCAGGTGGGAACAGATGTAATCTCAAAGGAGAAAGTGCAAGCGCGCGATTTGTTGCCCGGAGACTGGGTGAGGACTAAAGTACATCGAAGAAGAAACTGTTTAGTACCAAGGTGGCAAAAAGCAAGGCAAGTCATTTTGGTCACAACAAATGCTGTCAAGTGCAAAGGGTTGAAAGGGTGGGTGCATGCGAGCCACACAATTCGTGTACCACCTCCTTAAAATCCTGACGAAGACAGTGAAGTGACAACTGATTCAGATTCAGAAGGAGATCCAGAAGATCCTGAGTCTGACAATCAGCAAGAAAATCAACATCAAGAAAATCTAGATGAGAATCAGAACTTGAATGAAGAAGATCTGAATATCGAAGCTGGAATTCGAGGTGTTGATGAAGACCTGCTAGAAAAAGAATCTCAAAAAGAAAAGGGAGATTCAGGAGAAGAAGATACTGAGCAAGATGAAAATCAAATCCAGGAGAGTATTGAAAAGAAAATAAGTAACTCTGTGTGCAGGAGCAAGAAACCTGAAACTGGGAAGCTGAAGGTGATTCCTGAAGAAGAGGAAGAATTACCAAGTACCAGTTGTAAGGATATTGTTCCTAATGGAGTAAAGCTGCCGAGTAAAGAAGTTCCTAGGTACAGATTTGAAGTCTCAGATACAGATACTGATGAGAGTGATGAAGAATCTGAAATAAGAAAATTCAGAAAAAGAGCTTGGAAAGCTGAATGTATTGAAAACGTGCCAAAGAAAAAGATCCTGAGGAACGGAGAAATTTGGCCTGAAGATAATTTGAAATTCATACTGGCGAAGAAATCAAAAGAGCAGATCAACGAAGTATCTAGTCAGGGGGGTGACTCTGATAAGAAAAACGAGAATAAAAAGATTGAAGTAATCACTCGAAAGACAAAAAGAGTAATAAAGCCAAACCAAAAGTATAAGTCCCCAGAGTTGACCTATATCATATTACCACCAATTGCAGAGGTGGAAAGCAGTAGTCAGGAAGATTTGGAAGAACTCAGTGACAAAGATTGATGTTGTTTAAATTTTAGATAAGGGTTTTGTTTCCTGGCATAAGGCTGAAGAAAATGTGTTAGGTGACTTTAGGTAGAAGAAATTGTGTTTAGTTGGAAAGCACATATTCATGTGACGCAACGTCGAAGAAAAGCTGTTTAGGGTTTTATTCTAAAAAAAAAAAATAATAATTCAAAGGGGGAATATAGTTTATAGTTTACTTACATTTTAGTTAGTTCACATTATTTTAAAATGTTTGTTTTCAATTTTGACCGTTTTTCAAAATGCCTAGTTCAGACACTTCAAGGTGTTCTATCTTAAGAAGATGTTGCAAAATGACTTCAATTTGTGTGGTTTTATTAATTTTAGTTTGGTTAATATTAGCTGTAGTTTACCCTTTTGGTATTGACAAGCAAAAACTCAAGACTAATATAACAAGTAAGGCAGAGACTAAACAGGAGAAACATGCTGGCAAGTCTAACAGAGTTATTGAGCATGATCCAGAGATTCATCCAGACAGATCTGTTGGAGATTTCTCAAGCAATTCATTTTCAAGGCTTCTGACTGAATATGTTAAAGTAATGAATGTTAAAGATTGTTATGTTTGCGTAAAGCTGCCTGCTTCTGTTTCTGAGGGGGAAACTTATAATATGTTACCTCTCACATATGGCATTACTTGCAGTGTAATTGCTAACCTGTTTTATCAAACTGGTCGTCTGGAGTATTATTATTCAGACTTTGATGAGATTTTTGCAAATCTCAAAGTTGTAAATAGCTTGAACAAAGTAAAACCCGCGAAACAGATGAGGGAATTCATTTAAGTTACTAATGAACTCAACTACGAGTATGCTTATAGAAATAATTTAACATGCAAAATGAGAGCAGAAGAAAAGACTTTCCTGAACATGGTTGAGGAGAGAAGGGCTGTTTACAAGAGAAATTAGATGCTTAAACATGCCAAGTCAAAGTACTGGCAAATGGAGAATGCTAAGCTAAACGGTGTAAACACAAATGCTGCTATACACATAGATTAACCAGTTAGTGGTACATTTTGCATTAGAAGAGATAACACTCTTTATGATAACTTCTTTGTGGGTGCTAGTTAATGTGAGGATACTTATCGTATCATAGGGGGATGGGGATTTAAAGGTGGTAAGGATCCAAGTTTTCCTGGAATTTATTTTATTTGTGGCAATGAAGCATATTTTAGCCTCCCAGACCATTGGTATGGTACATGTTATCTTGGATTCGTTTTTCCAAAAAATGTTCATGTTGACAGAAATAAAAAGGGTAGCTTTGAATTTGGTGAACACCTGAATAGGTACAAAAGAGAAAGTTTTACAGAAGTCCTGGGAGACATCTTTGGTGCTGTCATTCCTATGGTAGGAATTACCATGAATTCAATCAAAATCAGAAATGTTTCTACAATTGTAAATAGGTTGTCAACAGATACTGCAAGTGGTTTCCAATTAGTTAATACAGAACTTGTTGCTACCAGGAGCATGGTTAGGCAGAATCGTCTTGTATTAGACATTCTGCTTGCGAAAGAGGGAGGAGTCTGTGGGGTCTTACATGTCCAGCATTGCTGTACTTATATTCCTGACAAGAGTCGGAATATAGTCGCTTATTAAAAATATCACTGAATTTCACGCAGAAATAGAACCCCTGGAAGAAGAAAGTTTCACAGAACGAATAGGCAAAAGAATGGAGGCAATAAAAGAATGGTTTTCGGAAGTTGGTAGCTCAATCATTGGCAAAGTGCTCTATCCAGTAATTGTCATCATTATAGTGATAATGTTGCTAAAAATTAGTTGCATGACTCACAAGAGGAAGAAGCATCAGAAGGAAAAGAGGAGGATTTACAAACTCAGAAAGGAACAGTAGAAGGAATATGAGTTAGAAGAAATGCGAAGGGCTCAGTTTGAGAGAGATGACCAGACAGCAGAAACAGGGGTTTAGGGAGACAAATACAGAGAGAATTCAAAGTGTGATGTCTCTAAATTGGGTTCAAAATTTTCCTGAAATTTTTGGGTGTTGTTTGGTGATTTTTAAATCACCAGATGAGGGAGTTGATGGAGCGAGTTTCAGAAATCATTTTATTCTGACTCGCAAAGTTAATTCTCTGTAACATGAACTAATTTATTAATGAAATGTTGCACGATTTGTATAATTAATTCAACCTAGAGTAAAAATTGCATTCACATAAACACGCGGGTTTAACATTATGTGCTCTTGTTACATTTGCGAGTTTGTCTTGTAACACATGATTAATATTGTTTTGTTCGTCCTATTGTCCTTGTCACTATTAATGCGGCTGATCATTTTATGGCATGTGCTTTCATTATGTGTGCTTATGTGTTTGTCTTATGGCGTGACTGTTTGTCTATGTATTATTTGATCATCTTTTTACTCTTTCAGATACATAAAGACTCCAGCTGGACATTATGAAGAATGGTAGATATTAATGCGCTGCTTTATTTGTTTGCTTTTGCTAGAGTGATATTTATTGATGGGTTAATTATTAGCAATGAAGGGTGGGTAACAGAAGGGTTTATTTTACTTGAATTAATCACCTTTTTGTGTTTGTTTAAATACTAGCTCGAGTGAAAGGTTTGGGGCCTAGTTCTATGAAAAGTTGGTTGGCCTGACAAAAGGAGCTGAGTGCGACAGTGGCGATGTTGTCATTGAAAAACTTCCACGCACGGAAATGTGCAGAAGCTCAAACAATGGACGTTCAGTACATCAAGCTCCAAAAGTAAAAGAGTCAAGGCCAAGGAAGCGTCTAGAGGCAGCTTGGCTAAAATCCTGGAGGAAACGAATATGAACTTTAGTTAAATGTTACAACTTTGGGAAGCCAATGTTGCTTCGTGTCAATGGACAATGACATATTGATGTCACAGGGACTGATGCGTTGGCCTCACGGTGGTCTGATGGATGTCAACCAATTAGGTTGCTGCTTTCTTTAAAAAATATTGTTTCTAGTTAGATTAGTGAGTAAGAAAAGTATAAAAATCTGGCCTCTTGTGGGGAGCGGGGCTGACTGTTTCCTGAGGGCGAAGTGCTGTCCGTTTTCCTTAATAAATTGTTTTCCTTTTCAGGTCAGAAAGCTAACATAGGGAATAGGGTTGATGTTTCTTTAATTCATTATTCTATGCAATGTTGAAGTGCCTGACCTTTTGAGCCAATAATTAATGATTAAAACTGACTTAATAAAATGCTTGGAATTAATAAATGAGCTAATAAAGATTTTGAAACTTTGAAACTTTAAAAAAATAAAAGACTTAAAACGTCAAGCTGGTCTTGATTATTTAGTCGTTACCATTAGCTAATTTCCATTGGCCTCAGTGGTCTAATTAATGTTTTCTTTGATAAATCTATGAATATAAATGTTATACTGCAGTTATAAATATGTATATATGAGTTTGATAGTGTGATTAATTAGGCCACATGATCCAGCTTCATGATTTTCTGTCTTGGTGCATGGGCCTAGTTTTTAATTAGTTTGGTGAGTATTAGGTAGTGAATGGTGACGCATGTGAGACAGAATTTCTATAGTGACGCTGGATCACCTGCGAGCTGTCTTGGTGTCAGCCTTAGCTGTAGAACTGTCAGCAAATAAAGTGCTGGCACACCCTCTGGTCTTGCATATCCCACACGCAGTGGACACATTCCTAATGTCCACTAAGACACAGCACTTGACAAATGCACGCTTTACCAGGCATGAGCTGGCACTACTGGCTCCACACATTGCCATTAAAAGGTGTACCTCCTTGAACCCAGCTTTCTTTTTTCCCACAGAACATTACCTAGATGATTTGACCACAGACAATGCCTTTCATGATTGTGCACTGGCTATAGACAGGCATACTAAGGTACACTATACCTAAGGGATACACCACTACCAGATGCTGAAGGAGATTTGTTTATGGATGGATCATGTCTCAGAGATATAGAGGGAGACTACAGGCATCCTATGCAGTGGGAACAGCTGACAAATTGTTGGCGGGGTAGAGGTTGAAAGCTGCCAAAAGTGCACAAGCCGCTGAACTAGTGGCACTGACAAAGGCATGTACCTTGGCTGAAGGAAAGAGAGTAAACATACACAGACAGCCAGGATGCCTTCGGGGTACACCACTGCTTTGGGCAGCTATGGGCAATTAGGGGATATCTCTCTTCAGCAGCACAGCAAATACAGCATGCATAATTGCTAAGTAGCCTTCCACAAGCCTTGCTATCCCCTCAAAAAGTAACCATAATAAAAAATGCAGGACACACTTCATCCAAAGACTTTGTGTCAAAAAGCAATACCTTCATTGATGGGAAAGCAAATGGAATGGCTTTGACAGGCTGTGAAATAACAATGGTTCAGATAACTGAACAAAAGCAAGAGATACAAAAAAAGAGTAATTCACTGTGTTTTGATCCTACATACTTTTAGGGACGTGTTGAGGAACAGGGAATAGAGGACTGAAGGAAGGGAGTATGTGTGCAGACAAAGGAGGGGTTGTGGACAGGACCTAATGGTAAACTGTTTGCCTCCATCAATGCTCTTCCCCATGGCATTTTTTCTTCTATGGTCCTTCACATGTTGAACATGATGGCTTGATCTGCTTGATTTCACAATGTTGGTACAACTCCAAGTTCTGTCAGACAGCAGAACGTCTTTGCAAGCAACGTAGCGTTTGCTCAGAGTGCAACACTGGGAAGGGTACACCAACAGCACCTGGTCACTTTCCACCTCCTCATGCACCTTTTGAGAGTTTCTGATTCGACTTCATTGACATGCTTCATACTCAGAAGTACAGGTATGTGTTGCTAATAGTGAATGATCAGGAAATTGACTGAGGAATATCCAACAAAGAACTGTTATCTACAAACTGTTGCCAAATGTCTTTTGAAAGAACTAATCCCACGTTTTTGGGTAGCACCACTTCTGTCCTCAAACAATGGACCTGCATTTATTTCCCATATGATAGGGGGAATATGCAAAGGGTTTGGTGTCACACAAAAATTGCATTGTGTTTACCACCCACCAGCAGCAGGAGTTGTGGGGAAGAAAATTGCGATGCTCAAAAACAAAATAGGGAAGATTTGCGCATCCACTGAATGATCTTAGGTAGATGCACTACCATTGGCACTACTGGCAATGAGAGATACCCCCAACAGAGTGACTAAGTTAAGCCCTCCTGAGATTCTGTTTGGCTGCCAAATGAACATACCAGGCCACATGCCTACTACTCCACTGTTGATATCAGACAATTTACTGCTGTGCTATTGAAAGAAATTAACAGAGAAATTGCATTATCTTCATCGTAAGGTCCTGCAGGCTCTTCCAGAAGCAGCAACACCACCAGCTCATGACCTGCAGGCAGGAGACTGCATTTGGTTAAAAACCCACACCAGACGAAACTGCCTCCAGCCAAGATGGAAGGGCCCATGCCAGGTTCTCCTGGTAAGAGCCACGACCATCAAGTGTGAGGGGCTTACTTCCCGGATCCAAAGCTCTCACACCAAGAAAACACCAGAGCCGGAGCCAGAACATCAGGGACCTGCACCATCAGTAGCTCCAGGGGCACCCTGCAGGTACAACCTTCGCTCCAACAAAGCAGCAATAGCAAGCAGGAGCTAAGAGAGGTAGCTCCTGCTGTACATCCTCGCCGGACAAAGAGAGTACAAGAGTACCTGACCTTCGGACACCTTTCATCTTTCAAGGATCTTCATGTTTTCTTCAAGTGCCTAGTGAGCATCAAGTATTGGTGACCGCTGATGTTACACTAGGAGGGTATCAATGGCTTTTGACATTGAGTTGCTGTGCCTGCCTCATTAGACGTTTGGGACCCGCTAGGTAGATGCAGAGATTGACTACTGCATCCAAAGACAACAACATTTTAAACTTCATAATTTTGAACGGACGGCAAGGACAATGCCAAGGACACTATGTTGACAGCGATACTGTCATCTGCCCCATGAATAATAACTGTACTTGTGCTGGTGTGTGCTAAACACATTTCAATACCATTTCTTGATGGCCAGGAGAGCTGTGGGGACAATTCTAAGATAATGTTTGGAAAACGTCAATTAAACACCACAAAGTAAAACAACATGGTGAGGCTTAGGCTGAAGGAGGAGGGGAAAAATAAATATGGGATGAGCACCAAGGAAATAAATATGTGGAAAAGTTGAAAATGTATGTGTGTCTATTGAACATATAAGGGTGTTATGTCTTCATACATCTGCCAACAGGTACTTGGGACAAGATGAGTTACAATGTCATATAGTTTTCTTTGTATGTGGGATGTGTTCTAATGAGGGACGTACTTATCAGACAGCACAACATGTCAATAGCTGTTGGACTTCCTAGGAAAAGTGAGATTTCTACTGGGCAAACAACTACAACACACAGGCCTAAGAGAGTACCCTGCATGAACATGCAGCCAACAAAAAAGGATCAGATGGTTTTAGACAGATTTGTCAAAATACCAATAGATGGGAAATTGGAGGACAGGGCAGGATGGAACCCAACGGGAAAGGAGAACAGGGAGGAGCTTAAGCTAACAAGGTTCAACGTAAAACAGCAGATCACTTCCCGGTCCTGCATCCAGAATACCAAAGAAAGTCCACAGGAGAGACAATGCACCCCGGAGGTTAAAAAAGCCCCATGCACAATACAGCAGCTGGTAGGGGCAAGGAAGAATGGAAGAAATGCATGTTTGGGTGTAGTGTAAATGAGAAGGCAGGGGATGAGCCACAAAGAAAGTAGTGTGAGAAATAGAACAACGAAGCATTAGGATTAGCAGGCAAAATAGACAGACAACCTATTTCTGTGGGTGAAAGCAATTGCTCACATGCTATAAAAAATATCAAGGGTAAGAATAAGCCAACAGAAGTCATCACCAGGTTTAGTGGGATATAAGGGACTGTTTTTGTCTTTGGTCAATGGGCATATTTCTACCTGCCCGCAGGATGGAACGTAAGTTGCTAGCTTGCTTCCATCCTGCCACAAATGACTCATTGTACTGCCTTATTATACATACAACACCCGGGTCACCATCCAGTAAGAGAAAAGAGGACGGGAGAATGGGAGGACAATGCAATGACAGGCATTGGAGTAATGCTACCTGGTGCAGGGATAGTGTACAAAGCATACAGAATACACCAGCTGGCAAAGATGATTGAGGATCTATCAGACT
This sequence comes from Lissotriton vulgaris, assembly GCF_964263255.1. Taxonomy (NCBI): domain Eukaryota; kingdom Metazoa; phylum Chordata; class Amphibia; order Caudata; family Salamandridae; genus Lissotriton; species Lissotriton vulgaris. The sequence continues at coordinate 197,394,517 of NC_141697.1, forward strand.
CAACGGCAGCAGCTTTTGGTAACATTACTGAAGAGCTTACCGCCACGAGGGCTGGAGTAAGACAAAATCGTGTTGCGTTGGACATCATCCTGGCCAAAGAGGGGGAGTCTGTCAAGTCATTCATCAGACTTGCTGTTCCTATATCCCGCATAACAGCCATAACGTCAACAATGCGATCAATCATATAAATAGAGTTAAAGAATAGGCAAACAACAAACACACAGGTGCATGTAGGGGAAAGTATTGGCATAGTTTGGGGACTAGGGATCATGGAAACTGGAAGGAATTATAGTAGGGATAGCAGCACTGGTCACTCTCTGCATAATGATCCAGGTTTGCCCTGCATGTTTGTCAGCTATGGCATCAGCTGTGCACACTGTGTGACAAAATACTATATACATGACAATAACACATTTCAGACTGAAATGAGGCACACCAATGATGATGAATGGGGTCTATGAGTAAGATGTAGTGATTTGGTGTCAGATGCGGTAATGTGAAGCTGCCTTCATAATTTGATTCCAAATAACTAACTTTAAGGCCTGTAGAACGTTAGCGCAAATTAATTAATTAAATGTTTATGAAGCTGCTGAAAGTAAATCTGCTCTCGCAATGCAAGGCTTGCTGAAGAAACATATCCAGGTAGTAAATGATGCGAGCTTAGCAACAAGCACTTGGGCAAACTATGCTTGGAAGTGGCATAGTGCACGTGCACTTCCCTGCAACAGATGTTGCTAATCACTTCTGTAGAAATTATAGTTACTGGTACATTTCATTAGCTTAGCAGTCTCAAGATGTCATGAGCAGAGAACATATGGGCAGCAACAAATCACCCCACCTCAGACCATGCAGGTATCATGCAGTGATGGCCTCTTCTGATGGGCCCAGTGTTCTACATTTGGGTATCTTGCTGAGGTTACTGATGGGCAGAAGCAGCCTCATTTGCTCAATTACTTGAACTGTGTCATAATCCTGTACATTTACTAAACATATTTGCATGAACAGTGACGATTTTCCCCTTGTGGTCTTCACCAAAAAAGCTTTGAAAGACCCCTCCTGTTTGACATTCTGACACTTTGCTGTCTGTTCCCGTGCTTCACGTACTATTGATTTTATATTGTCATGTAATAAATTCTCTCTTTATCATCTGTGCTAGTATTTTGTTTAGTAGCCTTCTACAAAGGCAGTACTCGCCTCACTTGCATGCAGCCTTTGCAGAAGTGATACTACGGCAGAATAAGCCTTACTAACAAACACCTTTTGCGGAAGTGCTGCTAAGACAGTGCACGCCTCTATATCATGCTGCATTTGTGGACGTGATGCGAAGGCAGCACACACCTCACTAACATGCATCCATTGCGGAAGTGGTGATAAGGCAATACATGCGTCAATAATATGCAACCTCGGCAGAAGTGAGTCTGAGGCAATACATGCCTCCATAACAAGCAGCCTTTGCTGAAGTAATGGTGAGGCCCTACCTGCCTCCATAACAAGCAGCCTTTGCTGAAGGGATGGTGAGGCCCTACCTGCCTCAATAACATGCAGCCTTTGTTGAAGGGATGTTAAGGCAGTACTCACCTCACTAGTGTGTAGGCTTTGCGGAAGTGATGCTAAGGCAGTACACACCTCGATAACATGGAGTATTTGGAGTAGTGATGCTAAGGCAGTACATGCTTTGCTAACATGCAGCCTTTGTGAAAGTAATGGAATGGCAGTACATGGCTTACAAACATGAAGAATTGGCAGTAGTGATGCTAAGGCAGTACATGGCATACTAACATGCAGACTTTGCAGACACTTACATGCAACATTTGTGAAAGTGATGGTATAGCAGTACAGGCCTCACTAACATGCCACCTTTGTGAAATAAATCCTAAAACAGGACGCAGAATATTAAGATGCAGCCTTTGCAGAAGTGATGCTAAGGCAGTACATGCCACCATAACATGCATCCTTTGAAGAAGTGATACTACGGAAATACATGCCTCCATTACATGAAGCACTTGGAAAAGTGATGCTAAGGCAGAACATGCCTTACTAACATGCAGCCTTTGCGGAAGTGATGCCAAGGCAGTACTAGCCTTCATAACATGCAGCCTTTGCGAAAGAGATGCTAAGGTAGTGCATGGATTACTAACATGCATCCTTTGCTGAAGTGATGACTAAGGCCATACCAGCCTCCATAACATGCAGCCTTTACGGAGGTGAGGCTAGGGTCAGTACACGCCTCAATAACATGCCGCTTTTATGGATGTTATGGTAACGCATTATACGTCTCCATAACATGCAGCCTTTGCAGAAATTATGCTAATTCAGTACCTGCATATTAGCAGCCTTTGCATAAGTAATGCTAAGGCAGTGCATGAATTTCTAAGACACAGACTTTACGGAAGCAATGCTAAGGCAGTACACGCCTCACTAACATGTAGCCTTTGAAGGAGTGATGCAAAGGCACTACACACAAACACACAGCCTTTGCGGAAGTAATGCTAAGGCAGCACACACCTCCAGAACATGCTGCCTGTGTGGAAGTGATGCTAAGACAGAATAGGTCTCTATAAAATGCAGATTTTGGGGAAGTGATTTTAAGGCATTACACGCCTCACTAAAATGCAGCTATTGTGTAGTGATGCTAAGGCAGTACATGCCTTACTAACATGTAGCCTTTGATGAAGTGATTCTAAGGCAATTCACGGATTACTAACATGCTGCCTTTGCAGAAGTGATGCTGAGGGAGTACATGCCTCACTAGCATGGAGCCTTTGCAATAAAGATGCAAAAGCACTACATGCTTTGCTAACATGCAGTCTTTGCTGAATTGCTGCTTAGGCAGTAAATGCCCTACTTGCATGCACCCTTTGGGGAAGTGAGGCTAATCCAGTACATTACTTACTGACATGCAGCATTTGCGTAAGTGTTGGTAAAGCATTACATGCCTTATTAACATGCAACATTTGAATAAGTGATGCTAAGGCAGTACATCACTGACTAATATGCATCCTTCGCGGAAATGATGCTAAGTCAGTACATGTCTCACTAACATGACGCCTTTGTGGGACAGATGCCAAGGCCGTACATGCCTCCATAACATTCACCATCTGCAGAAGTGATACTACAACAATACATGCCTTACCAACATTCAGCCTTTGCATTGACTAACATGGAGCCTTTGCAGAAGTGATGGTAAAGCAGTTCACACCTCAATAACATGTAGCCTTTGGGGAAGTGATGCTAAGGCAGTACTTGCCTTACTAACAATGCAGCCTTTGCAGAAATGATGATAGGGCAGTATACGTCTCAGTACCGTGCAGCCTTTGTGGAAGTGATGCTAACATACCTTACTAAAATGCAGCCTTTGCTGAAGTATTGCTAAGGTGTTCACTAGCATTCAGTCTTTGTGGAAGTGATGCTAAGGCAGTACACACTGTGGAGAAGTGTGGCTCAATGATTAGAGTGGCATACCCTGATGCAGAGGTCTAACCCGGGACCAGGGTTCAATTCCCCGCCTCTGCGGGTCTTGGGCTCAAAATTCCACGGACCTGATAATTCTCGCCTCGGTGCCTATTTCAATCATGGAGTCCCACTCTGCAACTCTGGGCAATAGCTTGCTTAATCTCCACAACTGCCCCCACAATACTAAGGATGCCTGGCCTCCACCTTGGGGGTGCCCAGGAGTGGACGCCTCACAGGGAAAGCCAGGATGGGTTCCACAACAGTATTCGTACAAGCGCCTTGAGACCCTTGCGGCTGAGTAGTGCGCTATACAAGTATCAATTTAAATTTTTACATTTACTAACAGTCAGCCTTTGTGGAAGTGATGCTAAGGCAGTACAAGCCTTAGTAGCATGCAAGTTTTGAGGAAGTGATGCTAGGGCAGTACACATCTCACTAACATGCAGACTTTGCGGTAGTGATATTAAGGCAGTACATGCCCCACTAACATGCAACCTTGGTGGAAGTGATGCTAAGTCAGCGCATGTGTCACTTACATGAAGCCTTTGCGGAAGTTATGCTTAACAGTACATGCCTCCCTAACATGCAACCTTTGTGGGAGTGAGGCCAACATTCAGCCTTTACAGAAACTAATTTGCAGCTGTTGGGGAAGTGATTGTAAGGCAATACACGCCTCAGTACGGTGCAGCCTTTGTGGAAGTGATGCTAGTGCAGTACATGCCATACTAACATGCAGCATTTGCTGAAGTAATGTTAAGGTGTTCACTAGCATTCAGTCGTTGTGGAAATGACACTAAGGCAGCACACACCTTACTAGCATGCAGCCTTTGAGGGAGTGATGCTAAGGCAGTACACTCCATACTAACATGCATCCTTTGAGGAAGTGCTTCCTAGGCAGCACACACATTACTAACATGCAGCCTTTACAAAGTGATGCTAAAGTAGTACATGCCTTACTTACATGGTGCCTGTGCAGAAGGGATTCTGAGGGATCACAACACACACTTTTATTGAGAAAAGGATGTGTGGTAAACAAGGGTATGCTAAGACCAACAGATGGTAGATGACGGCTTAAATGGTCGCTGATTATTCCAGATAATTTTTATTGTGACGTAAGAGAATACTGCGCCACCGAATTTGCACTGTGTAGCTCTCCAGGTATTTCCCCTGGTGATTTTATCAGTGCTTGCAATATTATCTCTACTAAAGTCGGTGAACTCTTAAGTGCACCGGCTCACAGAAAAGCTAGTTCTACTCCCTGGTGGTTCGATTCAGCACACTCCCTGGCAGCGAGAAAGCTGAGGAAGGCCTTGAGTGCTAATCCGAGAGATCAATCCTTTGTTAGAGCGTCTCGCAAAGAGTACAAAATAACATTGGCCAAATGGCAGGGTGTTCTGAAGGAGGAGGCTTGGAGGGAGTTGATTGAGTGGAGTACCCTTAGGAACAGCTCTAGGTTTTGGAGCATTGTCAACAGACCGCTCTTGGAGCATGAACTAGGGGGTGCACTAGGTTCACACATTACCGAGGAGGAATGGGTGCTCCATTTTAAAACTATGTTTGAAAGTCCAATGGAACAAATTTGTCAGCTAGGCCATGATATGGACGCCCCTGCAGTGATTTTTGAACTGGGCAAGGTTGAGATTGGTATTGCCGGGCTTACCTGCAATAAAGCCCCATGACCAGATGGCATACCTCCGGATCTTTTCAAGTCTGATCCAGTTTTCTGGGCACCGGTCCTTGCGGCTGTGTTCAACACAGCGGCCATGAATGGTTGCCCTGACTTCTGGCTATCTCAATTATAGTATCTGTCTTCAAAAAGGGTGATTGTAACGTCACTTCAGTGGTCAAGGTAGTGGGCTGCATACTTTTAGAGAGACTGTACACGTGGGAGGAGGAGCACAAGATAATTTCTGGCGTCCAGTTTGGATTCCGATCTGGTGGGTCGACCATGGCCCAATATCTTAACTTAACCATGTTGTTAAGCAAAGATATGGTTGCACATTCTGGTACTGTCTACCTTGCCTTCATGGACTTGTCGTCCGCATTTGATTGCCTGAATAGGGCTAAACTGTGGCTGTCCATGATGGGTATAGGGGTAGAGAGTATTATTGTCAACTTTCTCAAGGACCTTCAAAGGACAACCAAGGCCCATGTCAGATTCTTCCAGGACCTCTTCGTTTCACAGGACTTTGATGAAGATGATGAAGAGGGGTGTAGGGCAAGGCTGCATTCTGGTCCTGTTTTTGTTTAATCTCTATATCAATGACCTAGATAGAGCCTTAATAGTTACGGGGGTAGATTAGCTGTATGTAGGGCGATGTGGCATTCCACTCCTATTATCTGCAGATGATGCAGTTTCTTTATCGAGGACTGCTAGAGGTCTGCAATCTCTGTTAGACGCCTAGTCAAACTTTAAGTCGGAACAAGATTTATCAATTATTAACTAAAAATCCTACATAATGCAGGTGGGGACTCGTCCTAAAAGAAGTTTTCAATTTAGAGTAGGTCCCGCCAAAGTCACCTGCACTGCCACTTTTTCTTACCTATGGGTGTTATTGGGTGATTAAAAAAATGGGGTCCACTAATCCACTGGAAAAAAGGGGACCCCGCCGGGTGAACGCGGCTATTTTCAACTTTTCTTCTAAGCTTGGCAAAAGACCAATTGCAGCTATGTTGAAAAGCTACCAAGCAAAAAGTGTAGCTATAGCCAGTTACGGAAGCAAAATCTGGGGGCATAACAAGTGACTTTCTGGCACTGCGCCCCCTTGTGTTTTGGTTCAAGTGCTGGATGAATAAAGAATCAACTCTTAGCCACCTGATTTTAAAAGAATGTTTGTCCCTCAATAACGCATCTCGAATACTGTGGCCTAAATATATAATAAATAGTTTTAAAGGGCACGCTGATCTATACTCCAGGCCCGAAACAATTGTAAAAGATGACGTGGAGTCAATTAGGGAATCATAGTAGTTCAAGAAAGCTAGAAAGGGATGGGCAGGAATTGCGTAAACTGAGTGTCTGCATATTTTTAATGCTTAAAACAACTCCATCTGCTGAGCCATATCTCCTGGGGTCTTCATCCACTTATGAGCGGTTTTTATTTACCAGGTTTCGCCTGGATCTTTTTCACCTCCTGCTTGCAAGTCCAAGAGGGTGCAGTAGAGGTCAATTGTTAGCACTCTGTTGCTGCGACGGACAGTCTTCACGGGATCTGCTACATTATATGCTTTTCTGTTAATTTCATGAGATACCTCAAAGGTAATTTTTGGTCCCGATTTTAAAGAGGAGGAATTTTAATCGGGCTAGCCCAGCTCTCCTGTACCTCCGATTATTGAAGGCGGATTGTATATTCTTTATTGTGGTTACTCAAAATCCACTGTGAGAACTAGGGCTTGTTTGGATAATTAGCTGCTTGATTGAGAATCCATCAAGGAGATAAATGTCTATGAAGATTAGAGTACTATGAGGTGCAGTATTAATCCAAGGGGGATACTGCTTGACTTTGCATTGCGCACTTTATTGCTAGAGATTAGTATGGGAGGTTCTGGAATGGTTTCTGTTCATATTTTATCGGGTTTGCTATTTTATGGAACCCTGTTTTTATTGTAATTTCGATCTTCTGCAACTTTTATGGTTTTATCTATGTGAAACCGAATAAAGTTTATATTTGATTTGATTTGATTCTGAGGGAGAACATGCCTCACTAGCATGGAGCCTTTGCAGTAATAATGCTAAGGCAGTACATGCTTCGCTAACGTGCACCCCTTGCATAAGCGATACTACGGCAATACATGCCTTACTAACATTCAGCCTTTGCAGAAACTAACATGCAGCCTTTGTGGAAGTGATGCTAAGGCAGTACATGCTACGCTAACGTTCACACTTTGCAGAAGTGATAACACGGCAATAGATGCCTTACTAACATTCAGCCTTTGCTGAAACTAACATGCAGCCTTTGTGGAAGTGATGGTAAAGCAGTGCACACCTCACTAACATGCAGCCTTTGCAGAAGTGATGCTAAGGAAGTACAAGCTTCCATAACATGCAGCCTTTGCGGAAATGTTGATAAGGTAATACACGCCTCTTTACCGTGCAGCCTTTGTGGAAGTGATGCTAATGCAGAACATGCCTTACTAGCATGCAGCCTTTGCTGAAGTAATGCTAAGGCAGTACCTGCATCACTAGCTTTCAGCTTTTGTGAAAGTAATACTGAGGCAGTACATGCCTCACTAACATGCATCCTTTGTGGAAGTGATGCTGAGGCAGTGCCCACCTCCATAACATGCAGTGTTTTCAGAAATGATATTACAGCAAAACATGCATTCATAACATGCAGACTTTGAAAAAGTGATGCTAAAGCAGTACACCCCTTACTAACATGCAGCTTTTGCGGATGTGATCTTAAGGCAATACTTGCCTCACTGACATACATTCTTTGTGGAAGTGATGTCAAAAACCGTGCGTGGCTCCATAGCATGAATCTTATGTGGAAATGATGCTAAGGCAGTACATGCCTCAATAACGTGCAGCCTTTGCGGAAGTGATGGTAAGGCAGTACACGCCTCCGTAACATGCAGCCTTTGAAGAATGGATGCTAAGTCAGTGCACGTCTCACTAAAATGAATCCTTTGGGGAAGTGATGCTAAGGCAGTACACACCTCACGAACATGCAGCATTTGAGGAAGTGATGCTAAGGCATTACACGTCTCCATAGCATGAAGCCTTTGTGAAAGTGATGCTGCAGCAGTACATGCCTCAATAAAATGTAGCTTTGCGTAAGTAATGCTAAGGCAGTACAACTATTTCTAATACACAGCCTTTGTAGAAGTGATGCTAAGGTAGTACACTACTCACTAACATGCAGCCTTTGCGGAAGTGATGCTAAGGCAGTACACGCCTCACGAACATGAAGCCTTTGTGTAAGTGATGCTAAAGCAGTACACTACTCACTAACCGGCACCTTTGAATAAGTGATGCAAAGGTAATACACACCTCCATAACATGCAGCCTTTGCATAAGCAATACTATGATCTACTGCAGGTCACTTCCCCCATTTCATCTTCACTCTCTTATGAGAACCGATTGATTACCTCTTCCTCTCTACCTGACAAGGGATATCTTTCTCACCCTACCACCATACCTCCCTTAAACATGATAAAACATCCATTCAGTGAGGATAATCTGTATGACATCAAGAATGATCTCAAACTAGTTAAAGAAAGCATACCGATCTCATTGCACATATTTTAAAAATAGAGAAACTGGGAGATCGCAGTTTGACTTCAGGGACCACTCATCAGAAGCGCTCCTCTATGCTCAATTACTTCCCAAGGGAAATTCTGGCAAAGGATAACCTAGGGAAAAATCCCTGGTAATCTCGGCCCAATGTTAAAAATCAATCAAGACCCATTAGGGGCACCGATCACCTACATTCAGTACTTCTACAATACACCAATTCAGTCCATTCTGTTTCTGCTGTCTCTACTTTAAATACACAAATTCATTTTCCAATCCATTTGGAGAACCCAGTGTCAATCTCAGATCTAAGAACATCTAAAACGTACTTCTGGTCCACACCTCGCACCTTGAAAGAGTTGTCATCAAATCGATGCTATCTAATTGCAGAGCATCAGCAAGACACACAGCTGATATTGCAGACATTATCCTCTCACATTGGAGAACCGGGCCTTATGGGCGGGGCGGCGCAGGGCACACCTTAATCCCCGAGTTCACCTGCCTTAGAAAAAAAAGGAGACACGAGACACTCCGTTGAGCGTGGAAGCCAGGTTTATTAGCTGCAGCTAAGCACAGTTGTCCCAAAAGGCACACACGAGGTGGATTCTAAGGAGACTGCCACTTCAATCCATGGCGCACAGTCTTTTATAGCAACATATTTACAGCATCTCACTCCTTACACATGCAAAACGAACCAATGAGAAAAGTTGAAAAACAAGCTATCAGGTGTCTCAAGTACACTCCTCTCTCAGACCCTGTGTGCTACCCTTCCCAACAAATTAATCAGTGATGGCGTCAACAATCCCCTCTTGCAGGTGGCAGGACGAATTTGTATGTCTCAAAGGATAGTTGTGTAATAGGAGAATACAAGGAGAGAATAGCGAAGGCCAGTCGGATAAGATAATATAAAGAAAGAATAGGAGAAGGCAAATAGTCGGTCGAGACAGGGATCAATCGAGCCAGACATGGATTAACAAACTCAGCCAGACCCTGACATCGGGTTTCATAGACAAGGGCAATAGAGTTACTTTTTAACTAGAAGAACACATAGCATTTGGAAATGCAAAAACACATTGTTCGCCGTTCTGCCTGAAAGAGGGCAACACAAAATGGCGACGAACCACAAAATGGCGGCTAGATACGGGACGAAATCAGAAATTTAGGAACCTCAGACCCTCCTTTTGCCATTACTCAGGCAAAATACCAGGGACTCAAGTCAATCTGAGTCGATGTCAATAACCATGAGGTCATCGAGCAGTTGCTGTAGCATCATTCTAATATTGTCTGTTTTCTGTGACGTGGGCTTCGGGACACAGATAGTGGCACAAAGACCACATATTGCATGTCCACACTGTACACAGAGACAACAAGAGAAAATCATAGCCAAAATCATTCCAAGGAAATTTAATATCTTCCATCCCCATGTGGACAGTAGTCCCCAAAACCATCCCATCACAGACCAATCTCCCGTGTCCTGATGTATAGACTCGGAGATGATAGGTAACTTGGAGATTGCTTGGTATACTGTAGGGGCATTATCAGGAATGTAAACACAGCAACTAGACCCGATCAATTTACAGACTCCTCCATGATCTGCAAGGATAATATCTAAAACTATCCGATTTTGCAACGTCATAAGACGATCCGCCTGAAGTTCGGCTGTCAGATTACTCAAGGCTCCAGAAGTTTCGTTTATGGTAGCCTCAACAACACAAACTAATTGTCTGATGTCTCTGCTATTGGCCATTGGGCACCAGAAAGGAAGCAACCCTTTAATAAAGTCACCTCCCTCCTGTCCTGCTGTGTCTTTCTGATCAATAACTCCCCTGCCATGTCTTTTCCTGAAATGACCTGAAGGAGCAGTATACGTTGGGGGAAGAAGAAAAGCCACATAACAAGTTCCTGAGAAATAAGTAGGAAGCCATGTATAGGCTCTGTCGTGACAGATAAACTATGTGCCTTGTGATGGCACTAGTGGTGAGGGAATCTGAGGTGTAAAAACATAAGTATGAGAACAGACACTTTTTTCCTGTTGATTTTTAACATTCTGGCCATTAATTTGTAAATAGAAATTACCTCGATGAGGTACAGTCCAAATTGGCGGAGAGCTCCTTCGCTTAGCCTTTTCTGTGAGGCTAGTAACATATTGTGTTATATTCCATCCGTCATATGCTCCTTTCTCATCCATGGGAATCTTGTTAATCTGAGCAATTTTAGCCATAGTCACTATTCCCTTAATCAAGGAACTGTGACTGAAGTCTGTTCCACCACTATATGGACTACCAGGAGGATACCGTAGCTGATTCTGATAAATGTTAGAGAACATAGCCAAATATGCCCAGGCGGAACCTTCATAGGAGAATGGAAAAAACTAAATACGGCATACCTCTCTCGGTATTATGAGGCATAAGCCCATAAACCCAACAATCAATAGTATTCATTACCAGTTGGTGCTGATGCAATAACTGAATAAACAAATTATTGAAATATTCGGTTCTCTAATCTGTTCGTGTTCTGAAAGTGTATAAAACCGATGTGGGGAGGCAGTAGTAGGAAAAGATAAAGAGACAGATGTTGGAACAGGTGCTTGCTGCCTAATATAAACAACCCAACTTACACAGGCTAAAGAAATACATAAACATATTAAAGGACATAAAATTATACCAAATGGGCTAACCATTAGTCCTTTGCATCTTCTTTTTAACTTAACATTGTTATCATTATTTCCCACTTCATTACTCTAAAGCGTTGCTCACGGTAATCTTCCTAGATCACTTAGATGTGGTTGTTAGCCGTCCTATGACACTGCATGTCCTGCAGACCTATGTCACTACTCAGGTCACAGCTTAAGACTTCTACCGAGACCCTGTAACTTGATGGATAGTGGAAGTAAACATTAATGTCTTTCAAGTCAAGTCAAGTCAAGTCATACTTTATTTGATTAGCTAAAACCATAAAAGCAATTCCATCACATTTTAAAAGACAATTCATGTATTAAAAACAATTTAAAAAACAATTCATTGTCATATTTGTACATAGAGTATAGATAAAACATCCCTACATACAACAGACTCCCAAAGATTACCCTGGTACTACTCAACAGTTGTAAATAGAGAAGTGCAGGCCGGACTTGTGTAAAGCCCGCTTCTCTCAGGATGGGAACCAAGAACTGTTTTCTACTGTCCTCAAAATGGCCACAAAACATAATAAAGTGCATGAGTGACTGTTCCGAAAAGTTATCACAGCTGCAGGAGATGGTCAGGTCTGATTTCCCCCATACAGGATAGTGCCCCAAGGAGTACTGAATGATGTTAAATCTGAATCTTACAAGGAGATGGCAATGGAACGGTCAGGTAACAATTTTCAAGTAGGGTTCTATTGAAGGAGTGGTCAGAAGCATATAGTTGGCTCTGACGCCCGGTGTCTTTCAAAAAAAGTATAATCAGATAAATCGGAAAAAAGAAAAGTTCAATTGTCTTTGATCATTCTTGGCCGTAAATTATATTGAGTCTTATTAGGGATCGTCTGGTCCTTAAACAAAGCTTCTGGATTCGCTGTGCTCAAACGCAAATGTAGTGGCAAGGCTTCTTGTAACACGTCATCATCTTATTTCTCAGAGTTTGTTTGTTCCAGGCGTGCACTGCTGAACGGTACAAATCTAGGTACTTTTTCACATTTGTTATCACCTATGCCCTCACAAATCCATTGGTCAAAGGGTAAAGGCAAGGGTACCCTTTTGCAATGCACGCCGTGAACCCAGTTCTTTTTCCTAATGACTTTCACTGCCGTACGTGTCGTTAATAAGACTTGCCGCGGCGGACCCCAACGAGGTTCCAAATTCTTTTTCCGCTGAAAGTTTTTCACGCAGACCCAGTCACCAGGTTGGATGGAATGACCTGAATCTGCGGAGGCCTCCGGCAAAGCGTTTTGAACCTGTTAATGAAGAACACGTAATTTAGTGGTGAGGTCATGCAAATAGTCAATCAGCATTGGGTATGGAATATCAGAATACTTTTTAGGTCGAGGGATTCCCCGGACATTTGCTGGGCGCCCAAAAACGACTTCATATGGACTCAGACCTAAACGAGAATGCACAGTAGTTCTCGTGGACAGAAGTGCTAATGGTAGGGCGTCAGGTCAAGCGAGATCTGTGCTCGCCTGAATCTTTGACAATTTAAGCTTGAGAGTGCCATTATAACACTCTACCAATCTTGCTGACTGAGGGTGGTTTGCCGCATGGAATTTCTGTTTAATACCGAGACCTGTACACACTTTCTGCATAATTTGGCATACAAATTCACTCCCATTGTCAGACCAGACAATGCGCGGCAAACCAAACCTCGGGAAAAACTCCTTCAAAAGGACTTTAGCAGTAGACAAAGCAGTATTGTCCTTTAGGGGGCAGGCCTCTATCCATCTGGAAAAGGCACAGACCACCACCAGAACATACTTGAGGTTGTTACAACGATCCATGTGAATATAATTGATTTGTAATACCTCGAAAGGACACTTAGGGGGAGCAAAATGACCTGCTGGAGTTGGGGTTCCCTTTCCTGGATTATGCATTAAACAAACAATGCAATGCTTCACCACATTTTCTGCACATTTAGGAATTCCTTCATTTTGCCATACTGGAGCCAAAATCTTACATATGCCTTTTGCACTGCTGTGGGCTGGACCATGCGCCATAGTAACTACAGGTAGTACATTACAGGTAGTACATAGGCGTCTGGTAACAGCCATTGTTGATGTTCTGACAATTCGGTCCAACATCCAGTCGCGTCCAACATTCCCGTGATTTCTCTCCACTTACTCAGTTCTTTCTCAGTAGCCTCTTCTTGAATCATTCTCACACTTTCTATTGTGTCCTGACACATTCCTCCTTCTCTGACCCATCTTGCCGGGCCCTCAACACACATACGACTTGTAACATCTCTCGCTGTCTCCTTTGCTACTTCATCTGCAAAAGCATTCCCACGACCCACATCATCAAAAATCTTTTTATGAGCACTACACTTGAATATTGCTATTTGTGTAGGCAAAGCAAGTCATTCTAGAAGGTCAGTCATCAACTGACCATGCTGAATTTTAGTCCCATGGGAAGTAAAGAATCCTCTTTCCTTCCACAAGCGATCGAAACTATGAGCCACACCAAAAGCATATTGGCTATCAGTGTAGACGTTCACTCTCTTTCCTTTTGCCAACACACATGCTCTCGTCAAAGCAATTAATTCAGCTGCTTGAGCTGAATTCTGTGCAATGCGCGCTATCTCTACTACCGTATGTAAAGTAGTAACAGCGTAAGCTGCAGTCGTCTCTTCATTTGGAAGCTTGAAGCAAGATCCATCTACCCATTGGATCCCATCCGGATCCAAAAGTGGTGTGTCTTTTAGATCTATTTTGCCTTTCGTTTCCTCCTCTGCTGTTCTTGAATGCCTTTCTCATCCGGGATGGGCAACAATGTTGCTGGGTTCAAAGTGTTACACCGCTTGATGTGTATATGGCTAGCCAAGAGCGTCAGCTCATATCCAGACAAACGAGCACTCATGAGGTGTTGTGTTTTTGTCCTATTCAAAAGAGTATCTACTGCATGTGGTACCAGAACAACAAGAGTGTTGTCCAATGCCAATCCAGCAGATTGACGAATAGAAATCGCTGCCGCTGCTGTAGCTCTGAGACAACTAAGCAATGCCTTGGCTACTTGATCCAACGTAGCGGAAAAATAGGCACATGGCCGTTGTTTGTCTTCAAATTGTTGCGTTAAAACAGACAACGCACAACCTCCTTTTTCATGAGCGTAGAGTGTGAAAGGCTTACTGTAATCTGGAGTACCTAACACTGGAGCAGAACACAAAGCAGTACGTAAATCAGAAAAACTCTTGTGGCATTCGTCAGTCCAAGGGAGAGGTTGTGGCGTCTATTTCAACATAAGTGCCAGCAAAGGTTTAGCTAACAAAGAAAAATTCTGAATCCATTGTCTACAATAAGAGGTAATGCCCATGTACCTCTCTTTGTGTGGTTGGCTCAGACATTGGTGCAATCTCTTGAATTTGTTCTGGGGTCAAGCGTCTTCCCTACTTCGACAAGAGATGACCTAAATAGGTAACCGCTTTGCGGCAATATTGCAACTTAGAAGGGGATACTTTATGATGCAGGTCAGACAAATGACGCAACAAAGAAACCGTTACATCCTTACAAACATCCTCCGAATCAGAAGCAATCAGCAAATCATCAATGTATTGAATCAAAGTGGCACCTGAAGGTAGAATGAAAGCATCAAGCTGAGATTTCAAAGCCTGACTGTAAATGGAGGGACTTTCACAATAACCTTGAGGAGCACGCTTGAACCGAAAACTTCGGCCTCCGAGAGAGAAGCCAAAAATATCCCTACTTTCCTCGGCAATAGGAATACTAAAGAAAGCATTCTTTAGATCGATAACAGGAAACCATGCCGCTGAGGCGGGTATCATAGTAAGCAAAGCAGTGATATCTGGGTCAACAGGAAACTGTGGGACAACAATCTTGTTGACCTCCCGAAGATCAATCACAAAGCGATACACAGGAGGCTGAGAAGAATCGCTGCGTTTAAGAACGGGGAGAACAGGACTATTACAAACATTAGCTCTCGTTTCTTCAACCACATCCTTCTGAGCCAGATCATAGATAATAGCCATCAAAACTTGTTCACCATCATTAGAAATCTTGTACTGTGGAATACGTGGCAACTTAACATCAGGCTTAATAGTAACCACATAAGGAGGAATATGAAGAACCAACATCATTCGGACCTGTAGCCCAAAGTGTAGCAGGAAGAGATTGCAACTCAGGCGGAAAGCTATCTCTCGATAGGTATATAGGAGAAACCAATTTCTCACCCAAAGTAAGACGCACACCAGAGGGGGAACAATACAACGTTGCATGAAGACGTTTCAACAGATCCAAACACAACACATTTTCTCCGCAACCAGTCGTTAAAATAAGTGGAGCTTCCAAATCGTAAGGACCAATCGAAAGAGGCAAAGGACAAGAAACTGGGTTAGCAACTGGGGCGCCCGAAAATCCTACAGATTGGAAGGAATTATAGAACTTCTCATTGCACCAGTATCCAAAAGAAATGGCTCTGCAACACCCAAAGCAACTACCTCAACATAAGGCCCATTCTGATCCACTGGAACTGATACGACTCCCTTACTTTGTCCATGGCTGTCCTAACTAGAATGAAAATCCTGAATATCACCTTCAACACAATAATCATCATTGTAATATTGTGCAGACTGAGTATTCTGCTGATCAAAATAATTTGAATAATCTGAGGGGGAAAGAAACGCTGCCCTTGTGGCAACGCACCTCGCCCTCTACCCCTAGGTGCTGATTGAAAACTACCACGGCCTTGCTGTCCTTGAAATCCACCATTACGCTGCAATAAAACCGGACAGCTATTCTTAAAATGGCCTTCCTCTTTACAATAGGCACACTGATTAGGACCAAGCAAAGGTCGCGGGACAAAAGGCTCAGGTTTCTGTAGCAACCTCTGAGGCTGAGGAGGTTGCTGAAACTGATGCTGGCCAGAACGAGGGGGATAAGCCTGCTGAAGAAGAACCTTCGTTTTTAAATCCTTAGTCTCCTCAGCCTTATCTTTCTCTTTTTTCTCCCTATTCCCATAATACTGAGCAGTGGCCAATATCTGTCCAGACGAAGAAACAGCCCAAGAACTTTCCGAATCTTTCAACTTATGTGACAATTCTGGAAGTAAATTAAATATAAATGTATCCACAAATAATCGCTGTCCACCCTCAGTACTCATATCCTGACCACTATGATCGATAAATGTCTCCTCAAACCGAGTAAAGACATCAGAGACATTCTCATCTTTCTTCTGCTTACACGCAGTTAACTTATCCCATTTAACGCATAAGGCAGGCATCATCGTCTTCATTTAGGTAATGATCCTACCAGTCAACTGTGTAATCAAATCATCGGGCTTAGCACCACCCGCTTGTGCTGCATCTGCGGCAGCAATATCAGCCCCAGTACCTCTCAAAGCTTGATTGTGATCCTCTCTACGAATCCGAGCCCACAATGCTTGTGGAACTACATTCCCCATCAGCATATCAATATCAGCCAAATTCATAATACATGCATCAACAGTCTGGGACAGCTCTTTATAGTAACCAGCAGGATTTTTACGAGGGTCCGGCAAAGACTGCTTAAGTGCTAAAACTTCAGCTTGTTTCCAAGGGACATGTACCCATATACGCTGAAAATGAGCAGGGACACCAGGAACATTGTTTGCCTGTGGAACCGCTTCCCTCCATACTGGAGGAACTTCTCTCATAGGATAATTCTTTGTTCTCTGTCTAACTGCAGGATCAGGTTCAGAAATAGTCTGGGAAGAATATAAGGACCTAAAAGTAACAAGTGTCTTTATAGCACCCTAAACGTCAGGACCCACAATAAGACCTTTATCAAACCTGTACTGTATATCCAATAGACCCTGAGGAGTTAAATCCAAATTCATATCCTCCCATCCTTTAACAAGTGTGTCACACATGACATTAAAAACGTATCTCTGCGTAGGCGCATTCCACAGGAGAAAGGTACTCAATATATCAGGTACACTATACAGTGGACCATTCATCATCCATTTATGAGCGAGAGAGTCAAATACAACTTGTTCCTCAGAATCTGGAATTTGGCTACGGGATTGCCATCGGGAAAAAGCAGGAGTCCTATTAAACGGCCTAAAGAGGGAGGAGAAAAGACCAGAGACAGTATCAACTAACCGATTACGAATCGGAGAAGAAGTAGGGAGTAAAACTGGAGACGCAGTATTAAGCAAAGGAAGAGAAGAAGTAGCCATTACAAGAGAAACAGAAGGCGAAGGAGACTGAGGTACAGAAGTTGATGGCAAAGGAGGTGCAGGCGGTAATACGGGAAGAGGCAATTGCGTAGGAGCCGGAGCTCCTGGCTGAACAACAGGTTGCTGCACAGGTGGTAATAATACGGGTGCATTAGCAACTGGAGCATAAGGTGGAGGTAATTTCAACAAATGGGACATTAAGGGATCTTCATCAAGATCTTGCACTGCGGAGGTAACACGAGATAGCACCTATCAATTGCCATCCAATACTGTCTATCTGAGACCTCAATCGCACGATCAGTCTCATTGTCTTTAAATTGCTGGGCAGCCTGTATAACCGTCATATCTTTCATTTTCCTATCTCTTTTTGCTTGTTTAATTTCTGTCTGTTTGGCTTCCTTTTGAACAGAATTGATTCCAAATTATCTAATAAATCTGGCTCAAAACTACCATTTTGTGGCCACCGCAAAACACCATCTTTCTTCGTGTATCGGATCCATGCCTCATTAAAGGCAATAGGACCAACACCATGTTTGGAATAGAGCTCATAAGTGGGAGTTCCAACCGGAGGAATCGGACATGAGTCCTCGAGCCGGGAATCCCTAGTACAGCAAAAACAACAAAATGTCCTAAATCCGCTCAGACCAGGCATTTTAAGCACACCGATCTGTTTACTAACTTCAAGGAGTGAAAGCAGAGAACACAGTACAAAGCTACTCACCCCTCGGCTTCGGCTATTGCAACAGTCGAATAACAAAAGTCAAAAACAAAACAAAGAAGTGGGCGCTACCCACGAATACTTAACTAAATAGTCTTCTCACGCCAACAGAGGTCCGTCTAACGTCTCGCAATACCAGTCATCACCAGAGGGTCCAAGGCAGGGCGGTAGTCAGGGCAGCAGTCATCACCAGCCGTCGGAAAGGAGTAGCCGCGCTGCAAAAGAACTTTGGTCCACTTCGACATACAGGGGTCGCTTGACGTGGCTCGCGAATCCTCCGGAATGTTCTTGCGGGGCTACCATTGAAACCGCCCCACGTTGGGCACCAGTTGGAGAACCGGGCCTTATGGGCCGGCGGCGCAGGGCACGCCTCAATCCCCGAGTTCACCTGCCTTGTAAAAAACAGAGACACGTGACACTCGGTTGAGCGAGGAAGCCAGGTTTATTAGCTGCAGCTAAGCACAGTTGTCCCAGAAGTTGCACACAAGGTGGATTCTAAGGAGACTGCCACTTCAATCTGTGGCGCACAGTCTTTTATAGCAACATATTTAGAGCATCTCTCACTCCTTACACATACAAAACGAACCAATGAGAAAAGTTGAAAAACAAGCTATCAGGTGTCTCAAATACACCCCTCTCTCAGACCACTTTTTAACTAGAAGAACACATAGCAGCTGGAAACGCAAAACACATCGTTTGCCGTGCTGCCTGAATGAGGGCAATACAAAATGACGACGAACCACAAAATGGCGGCTACATACGGGAAGAAATAAAAAATCGAAGAACCTCAACATGATCTAGACCTCCTGGAAACCTGGCTCAAGGAAACCTTTACACCGGTCCTGTATATTCTAAGTCTCCCAAACTACAACATTATTAGAATGGACAGACTAGTTAAAGCTGGAGGTGGAGTTGCTTGCATTCATTGGATTAGTCTCTGCTTGAGACAGATTCGCCCGCTCCAATGGCCTCATTTAAACAGCTGGAACACAAAATCTGGAACAATGACAAAGTAATTTGTGCACTCCACTCTATCTACCACCCCCCTGGAGATAACCCTGTGTACACTAAACAAATGATGGAAACCCCTTCAATGAATGCGGACCAATCTCACAACAATATCTTCCTTGGGGACATAACTTGCATTGGAACAATGAAAATGATCCATTAGTAAACACCTTCAAGACCTTCCCAATCAACATGAATTTTATCCAATTCTGCAACAATCCCACTCATATCAGAGGTTCCACCCAAGAACTTATCATAGCCAAAGATAAAATTATTCAACTTGATGAGATAGCACCTTGCAACTGGTCAGATCACTTCATAATCTCATTTCACATCATGAAAAAAATAATGATCAGACAAGGTCAACCTAAAAAAAAAAAACAATGGTCTAGAGAGCTGAGAAAACATCAATGCAAATGATGTTACCGCTATGAGCAAAATTCTTCTTCAGCCGTCCCACAACATGACAAACTTGTATGATCTCACTGAGCACTGCACTCATTCCATAATGATATCTTCAATACACTTGCTCCTCTACTTCTCAAAAGAATCCCTAACAAGTATTCTCAACCTTGGATCAACAGCTCCCTTAAAGAGGAACAACGTAATCTTAGGTTCGCTGAAAGATCATGAAGAACTTTTCCTTCCCTAGCTAACCTCGAACTACTCAGGAAGACTTGAAATACCTATAACAACATATAAGCAGCTCTAAAGCTTCGGCCGTAGCTATTTTTCAAAGACAAATGATTCAGCTTTTAGGAAAACATGATAAAGTGAGGTGCTTTCAAGTGATATTTTATTTTTTGGCAAGGTAAAGAAGAACATGGCAATGTGTTGAGAGATGTTTTAAGTGTTTTGGAACAAAAATGTTTGACCATTGAACAAACTAAGTGCAAATTTAGTGTGAAATCCATCACATACTTGGGGCACTTTATTGGTGGTGCAGGAGTATCCAAAAAAACATCATTGATGGATTCTATTATCAATGCTCCTCACTCTAAGAATAAAGAGGGAGTACGGAATTTTATTGGGTTGGTGGAATTTTACTCCAAATTTGTACAACAGTTTTCGAGCAGAATTTTTCACAGAAGACAACTTCTCAAGGACAGAAACAAATTCTTTTGGAGCGGAGAGTGTGACAAAAAATTATTTGTGGATCTTAAGAAAGCTTTTGCAGATGCACCTGCTTTAAGTAGTTTTGACTCTGGTCTTAATAATTGTATTACCGTAGATGCCAGCAACAGAGGTTTAGGTGGTGTGCTTTCTCAAATTAATCAGGATGGCAAAGAACATATTGTCGCTCATGCTTCACGAGCATTACCACCCACTGCAGAAACATTTTTGGTCATAGAAAAGGAAACGTTAGCATTCATATGGATCTTAGAACATTTCAGAGCGCTTGTGTGGGGAAAACCTTGCATTGTAAGAAGGTGACCCCAAGCCCTTAGTAAGGTTATTAACTTCTGAAGGGTTGTTTAATGCCTCTCCCAGGATTGCTAGAATGTCTTTAAGGCTACAAGATTACATTTACAAATTTGTTTATGTTCCTGGAAAAAAAAATGTTGTTGCAGACCTTTTATCTCTCATGCCTACTGAATAACATGAGAGCCCTGACCATGAATGGGAAAATATTCAGTTTGCATTGGTTCATGACCAAGGACTATCCATCGTCAAGAAAGATGAGTGGGCTAAGTTGTACAATGCCGACAAGGTATTACAACAACTCATTATATTTACTTTTGATGGATGGGCTCCAAAAACAGTATTTCCAAGGAATTAAAACAGTTTTGGGAAATTTGTGATGAATTATCTGTACTTCATGGTAATATCTTATGAGGTGACAAATTAATACCCCATTTATCAGTCTGATTAATCATTATTAAGATGTGCCATGAAGGTCATGGTGGAATTATCAACACAAAACAAAGAATAAAACAATGGTATTGGTGCCCGGGCATGGATTTAAGGATTGAGAGAATATTGTGTATGGTGTGCCAATTTTGATAAGACCTGTGTTACTTTAAAACCTGAAATGTTTGATCCCATTATTCCTAGACAGCCTTGGCACACTGTTGCCATTGACATCATGGGACCTATTGGCAATAAATAAACTCTGCTGGAGTAAATATATATTATCACTTATAGATACTTTCTCAAGATGGCCTGTACTGTGGATAAAGTAAATTCTGAAGAAGTTTTAACATTTTTAGACAGTGTCTTTGTTGGTGAAGGACATCCGGCACTCATCATTAGTGATAACGGAGTCTAATTCACTTCTAAAATTGCAAAGATTTATTTTGGAAGGGTGGGTATAAAACATTGCAGCACTTCGCAACGAACAGGCCTGTGTTTCTATATTTTACTTATAGTTTGCCTCAGTATTGAATTAAAAACATTGCTCAATTAATTTGCGTTTTCAGCTCTTTGGCAGCAAAGGTTCAAATTGTAGAATATGTGCTTGTTTAACCCCAGCACCCTCAGCTTCCAGGTGGTACTCCTGTTACAACTTCTCGTTCCATATAAAGCGCTTCATGGCATCTCTATATGCTCCACAAGGAGAGACACCCTTGCAAGGTTAGTGCCATCTGAATTTATCCCTAAAACACCACTGCACCCAGAAAAGCAGATGACATGCAATGGAGGGGTGCTCCTCTGTTCTTGCTACCCGCACCGCTGCAAGCGCCAAAGAAGTACCAGTGCCACAGGATGGCAGAAACCAAAGCCCCTCTGCTCTCAGCACTCACACACCACTGCAGACCCCCAAGCAGTGCCCTTGCCAAGGAGAGCTGCTCCTCGCTTCCAGCTATCACACCTCTGAAGGTTGCCAAGCAGTGCCCATGCCAGTGAGGGCTGCACCCCTGCTCTCAGCACTCACATACCTCCGCAGGAAGTCAACCAGTGCCCATGCCAGGGAACTGCCCATCTGCTCTCAGCACTCACATACCTCTGCGGGCTCCCAAGCAGTACCCATGCCAGGGACAGCTGCCCCCATGCTTGCAGCACTTACGCCGCTGCAGGCTGCCAAGCCGTGCTCGTGCCAGGGAGAACTGCCCCCCTGCTCTCAGCACTCACACACCACTGCAGACCCCCAAGCAGTGCCCTTGCCAGGGAGAGCTGCCCCAGCTTCCAGCTATCACACCACTGAAGGTTGCCAAGCAGTGTCCATTCCAGGGAGGGGGCCACCCCTGCCCTTAGAACTCACATACCTCTGCAGGAAGCCAACCAGTGTCAGTGCCAGGGAGGACTGCCCCTCTGTTCTCAGCACTCACATACCTCTGCAGGCTCCCAAGCAGTGCCCATGCCAGGAAGGTCAGCCCCCTTGCTCTCAGCACTCATGCCGCTACAGGCTGCCATGCAGTCCCATGCCAGGGAGGGTTGTCACCCTGCTCTCGGCACTCGCACAGCACTGCACAGCACTGCAGAAAGCCAAGCAGTGCCATTGCCAGGGAGGGCTACCACTCTGCTCTCTGCACCCACACAATTCTGCAGGAAGCCAAGCAGTGCCCATGCCAGGGTGGGCAGCACTTCTGTCCTCTACAAGGACACCCCAGCAGCAGACAGGAATACAGTGCCCATGCCTGGGAGGGCTGTCTCTCTCTCTTCTCAGTCGTCACACCTCTGCAGGATCACAAGCTGTGCCCATGCCAGTGAAGGCTGTTCCCTGCTCTCAGCAATCACACACCTTTGTAGGCTGCCAAGCAGTGCCAATGCCAGTTAGGGCCCCCCTCCTGCTCTCAGCACTCATGCACCACTGTAGGCTACCAAGCAGTCTTCATGCCAGACAGGGCTGACCCTTTCCTCTCAGCACTTACACACCACTGAAGACTGCCAAGCAGTGCCCATGCCACAGAGTACTGCCTCTCTTTTCTCAGCACTCCTATACCTCTGCAGGCTCCAAAGCAGTGCCCTTGCCAAGGAGAGCTGCCCCTGCTTCCAGCTATCACACCTCTGATGGTTGCCAAGCAGTGCCCATGCCAGGGAGGGCTGCACCCCTGCTCTCACTCACATACCTCTGCAGGCTCCCAAGCAGTTCCCATGCCAGAGCAGGCAGCCCTTCTGTCCTCTACAAGGAAACCCCACTGAAGACAGGAATGCAGTGCCTATGCCAGGGAGAGCTGCACAATGCTGTCAGCACTCACATATCACTGCAGACTCCAAAGCAGTACCCATGTCAGGGAGGTCAGCCCCTGTGCTCTCAGCACTCACATACCTCTGCAGGAAACCAAGCTGTGCCCATGCTTGAAAGCGTGTCCTTCTGCTCTCAGCACTCACACACTGCTGGAGTCTGCCAAGCAGTGCCCGTGCCAGGGAGGGCTGCCAGCGAGGGCTTCCCTGGCTCTCAACACTCACACCTCTGCATACTGCCAAGCTGTCTCCATGCCAGGGAGGGCTGCCCCTCTGCTCTTGCACTCACATGCATCTGCAGGAAGCCAAGCAGTGCTCATGCCATGGAGGGCTGCCTGCTGGCTCTTAGCACTCACATACCTCTGCAGGAAGCGAAGAAGTGCTCATGCCAGGGCAGGCAGCCCTTCTGTCCTCTACGTGGACACCCCACTGCAGGCAGGAATATGGTGCCCATGCCAGGGAGGGCAGGCCTTCGGCTCTCAGCACTCACGTACCTCTGCAGGAAGCCAAGCAGTGCCCATGCCAGGGTTTGAAGCCCTACTGTCCTTTACGAGGACACCCCACGGCAGACGGGAATATGGTGTCCATGCCAGGGAGGGCTGCCCCTCTCCCTCACTGCTAACACAGCAGGGATTTTAAACACACATGATTTCACCAAGTGACCTTCCTTCCCAGTCCTCTATCTGGATTTCACAGGAAAGACATCCAGGGAGCAGTGATTGTAAAGCAGGGCCCAAGCCTCAGGACAATTAAACTAATGAGAGCACCTGGCACAATGCCCACGAGAACCCCTCTGAGGACTCAAAGGAAGGTTGGGGTTCCACTCTCTCGTCCAGGCCACATTTCCATCTCTGCACAGTCTATCCCATGACAACAACAAAAACAACAATAATAATACTATAATAATAATAAAACCAATAATAATAATGATGCTGATGATAATGTTACTAATAATAAGAATACTAGAAATATGGATAATAATAATAAAGGCACCCGGCACCATTGCACCCAGCAGTATTTGTTTGACTCGGCCCCATTTGTCGCACAATTGATGACTGCAGCTGCTCTGTCTTTGTCATCAAGCTCTCCTTTCATTACCATAAGAATGTAATCCAGTGCCGAATGGCGACTGGTTAGTCCTTGAAGCACTGCTGCCTAACCAACCCCAAGCATTGTGTGCTTAGAATGTGCAAGAGTGGATTATCCCCCAGTTGTAGGAGTTGGATTTTGTCAGAGGCAGTAACCAGAAATCAAAAATACCCCACCTCACTTTGAAGCAAACCTCTAGTGGCACTGAGTGAGTAAAGTGAGTCTGACCCTCCATAGAAGAGCTCCCTTCACCCTCTGAAACTAGCATCCTGTGTTCCACCTTCGTAATCCATTCATTCTTACACCATTCCATCCATGCTTATACCCATGTTGTAAATCAACGGCAATTGGGTTAAGCATTGGCAGAAGACATGCTGTATTTGACCATTATCGTAGCAAACGTACCGACTCCATTTTCTATTTGTAGCTACCATTTTGTATGGCATACATCGCCATGTGCTCATCATGTGTTTTGTCCTACCTCCTTGTTAACTACGCTTGAAGTCTGCCCGGCAACAAGCTATATTTAGCATCCCCCACTTCCAGCATGCCCAGACATGCTCAGTAGGGTCTGCGGCTGTTACTAATTAGTTCCAGATAGGAATGCGTTTACTAGTTTCCGAAGACTGTTAACTCCACCCACTTATCGATTGTGCCTTCCAATATGTCCTTGTATGGTCATGAAACTGCTCTTGTGTTCTGTACCGCCTTCTTTTGAGCCCCCTTATTGTGTATAAAAGGGGCCATGTGCTTTAGTTCGGTGTGCTACTCTGTACAATACCCAAGGGTGTTGTGTGGACTGTAGTACCACCATTAAAGGTTTAATAAACTTTGCTTTTGTATTTTTCAGTTTCATTGCCAACTTCTTCCTATGGTGCAGAGAAGGGCGAACCCCTTGCACTAAGTAGCCCTAGGTGAGGTTTGCTTCCGACAAATTGGCGCCCGACACGTGGGGCTCATCCGCAACTCGGATGCCCGAAGGAGTGGTCGTGACGAAGTATTGGAATCTCGCTGCGGACGCAATCGTATGCCAGAAGAGACCCGAGTCTTGGCATCCAAGGCGTTTTTTCCTTTCTTTCCGATCTGACCATCCAGGTGGTGCAGGTTAAGCATGGGCGAATTTTGCGAATCTCGCGTTCGCGAATTTTGCGGATTTGCGAACTCGCAATCCGCAAAATCCGCGAATTCTCGCGAATTTGCGGATTTTTTTTTTTTGTGTGTTTGCGTGGGTTTCTGCCAGTTCGCGAGGGTTTTGTACAATGTCGCAAATTGCGAACTTACCTGTCGGGTCGCAAGTTTCGCGAACTTGTTGTTTCTACGTGTCCAGCCTGTTTGGGACACTCTTCTTCATCACTGCCACTCTCTGTCACCACTGCCACTCTCTGACTACTCATGCCACCCTCTGGCCCACCCATGCCACCCTCTGTTTCATCACAGCACCCTCTGGTTGTCCAGTCAGTGTACATTATTGTGGCAACGCAAGCACACCTTCCCTGCCTCAAGTGACCTGAATTAATTTGGGGCTGATTAATGTGTCACAGAATATTTTTTAAGCTGGCACCTGCTTCCTTAGTGCTTCCTGATTAGTGAACTTTTGCACTTGCTAAGTGCTTTCATTGTTGCAAAATTAGTTACAACACCTGCCCTGCCCCAACTGACAATAATGAATTAGGGGCTGATTAATGGATTTGAACTGCCAGCCTGGCTCCTGCTTGTCTCCCTTAGCTGTAATTCAGGACCTTTGTGGCATATGTGTAACTATTCTGAGGTTCAGAGCAGGGTCACATAATAGTTGCAACTGGCAACTGAACTCTGGAGGGGCCCCTCAGCAAGCACTACAGGAAATGGCTACTAATGATGAGCCTGAACTTTTGAACCTGGTAAGTAGTTACTTTCAGTTTGCTAAAATCGTATTTCTGCAATTTTGCACTTATTCGCGGGGCGCGAACTCACGCGAACTCACGCGAACAGTGCGAGCAGTGCGAGCAAAATCCGCTGCTCGCGGATTTGCGGATTTTGCGGGAGATTCGCGAATCTCGCGGATTGCGAATTTCCCGAAAATCCGCAAAATCCGCGAGCGAAACGGATTTTCCGCCCATGCTTACTGCCGGTCCTCGACTGAGATCTCTTCTGTTGGTTTGCCGTGCAGTGGCCGTTTGATCAAATTTAGAACTTGGCAGTTGGAATCTGGACGCCCTGTGATTGGTAAGAACCATTGTACGGTACTTGCTGTGGGTTTTGGAAGCCTGGGATTGACAAAGCCGGTTTAAGATACGTTTGTTGTGGCAATTTTGGTTTCGTATGATTAGTCAAGATGTGTATGTGTAAGTGAAATATATGCGTTGCAACACATATAGGCAGGTAATGAGGAGATTTTTCTCTACAATGCGATTTTGATTTGAACGGCACAACGTATTACAGATACCTTAAGTGCTACTTATAATACTGCATATTTTGCATTATTTTTGGCATACCTGCTCTTAGCGCACTTCGTAGGATGTGCTGCTTTTGTGGAATCAACCGGTTAAGCCTTGAGGAATCGCAGCCGGCTCCCCTAGAGGGGACGCCTCACAGAGATATGTACTTGAAGTATCTTTCTTCTATAATGTACAGCACATTGTGGAGGAAATACACGCGAAAGGATCCTGAGTTGCGTTGGCCAAAGTATGGGTCGTTTGATATGCGAAAAGATTGAGTATGTGGAACAGTGTATGTTTGAGCGAAAATCTAGACAAGACATGTTTGAGTGTGTACGAATGTGGGTGAAAGAAGTACGTGAGCGTGAGAAACGTGAGCAAGCGCTGATTGAGAAAGAACAACAGAAGAATGTGTATGAAAAAGTGCAAGAACTAAGGAAGAAGGAGGCAAAAGAATTGGAAGAGAGACAGGAGAAGGAGCGCAGGTTACAGATATCTGGCCAATATGCTGTTCGACAACCTCTTTATCCTGTCCTTAATAAACCACAAGATGATTTTTCATTGTTAGATTGTCCTCCGCCTCCGTATGCCGTTCCGTCCGCTCCATCTGGTGAAGATGAGGATTCTGGGGCAGATAAAACGAAACCTGATAACCGCTCCATGATGTCGACTGATCGTGCGGCCTAACTTAGAAAGATCGCCCGTCAGGCACTTCAGGATATTGTTACTGTTTCTAGTATCTTAGATACTTTAAAGGGATGGCAAGAGAGAGAGCAAATATATTTTACTAAGCATTTTGCAGAAGAAGTTGTTGAAATGTTCCGAAAAGTTTCTGACGTAATCGAACCTTATGATGTAGCAACCGATTGTAAGCAACTGCGTAAGGGTCTTTTTACTCTCCCCCAGGTGACTGATACGATCAGGCGGCTGTTTAAACTTTGAACTGAGGCGCTTCATCTACGGGAGGAGAAACGGAAAGCTAAAGCAGATGGACGGACAGCATTGGGCGATGGGAAACAATCATCTATCTTTGGAACAGATAAGACCGCAAAAGTGCATGCAAAGCCTGTGCGAGAGGCCACGCCTTTATATGTTCCTCCTAAGGGAACGGGTACAAGTGACGATAAGTTTTCTGTAGATGCTAAAGGTTATTTTATTTATGATTGGGTGTATACTCCCTGGAATAGGGCATATGTTATGGCACTTAAAGCTGCATTGCCTGATCCGCGTAAAAATCCAGCCGCTTTCCATGAGGAAGTTGAGGGAGCCATAAATTCTTGTACCATGACATTAGCTGATATTGATTTATTTTTCAGGCTAATATTGCCACCTGATATGTGGAGATTCGTGCGTAAAGTTGATGATCGCGCAGCGTATGGGGCATTATGGAAGGAGATAGAGGGGATAGATGAGGATAGGGAACCAGCGAAAAAGCCATGTCAGTTGATTTTAGATCTTCCCGGTGCAATATTAACTAAGTTAAAAACATTTTTTCCCCCTAAAAAGATTGATTGGACTATTTTAGCATCTTGTAAGCAAAAGGCAGATGAATCAGTTTCAGATTTCTTTACGCGTTTCGAGGAGGAAGCTTTTCATGATTTTAGTGGCCAGTCGCTAACGGACGATACGGGCTGACATGTGTTTGTAGATAAGTATGTTACAAATCTATTACCAAGAGTGGCTAGCCACTTGAAAGCTAGTGAAAGCTCTTGGACTATTTCTTCTCCGGCTTCCCTCCTGACGATGGCTCAATATTACGAGTGTCAGGAATTAGAAGCGAAGGGTAGCGAGGATAAAAAGTCTAAAGAATTAAAAACAAAGGTTATGTTATCTCAGGTTTATGGTTCACCTCCTAGAGGTAATGATAGAGGCGGACGAGGATTTTATAGTTTCTCTTACACTTGTTTGAATCTGGCTGTTGATCAATGCGCGCATTGTAGGAAATTTGGCCATTGGGCAGATGAGTGTCCGTTGTTACGCTCACAGCGCTATGTCCGTGGCCGAGGATCAATGAGAAATCGCGCTGGATATTTAGGACCTAGAGGTACTACGAACGATCGCGCTAGGTTTGATTCTAATGTGCGGGTACAAAATGGGTTCAACACTTTTGATAGGCGCAACCAATACCAGATGTCTGATTGTGTGCAGCCTGATTTGCGTGATTCTGCTTATGCATAGTATTGCGTAGGATGGGGTAAGGAATCAGTTGAAGTTCCAGTAGATCAGAGGGGTCCTTATGTTACAACACATGTTTTGGGTTCTACTGATCAGTTTCTGGTTGATACAGGAGCTACTCGTAGCGCTTTGTCTAAACAATTTGTTCCGTGGGATCCCCTGTCTGGCTTAACAATTACATCGATAGGGTTCGACGAAACACCTTCCCTTAGCCCACTGTCACAACCACTTGCATTTCATGTTGATAAGTTTGCTGCTCCATGCCCGTTTTTGCTCTCCCCAAATACACCAGACAATATTGTGGGTCTTGATATACTCAAGTATTTCAGAGCCACAATAAGATGTTCCCCTGGTGGAGTGTGTGTGATTTTGAATGACAATTATCCAGTAACAGACAGTTTGCATTGTTCAAGAGGATATTGCATTACCTAAAACTCTGTGGGCTACTTCAAATACTGATGTGGGACAGATGGTTTTTCCACCAGTGCATATTAGTGTAAAGGAGGGAGCTGTGTTGCCACGTTTGCCTCAATATCGAATTTCACAGGAGGGTGAGGAAGCACTCACATGAATTGTACAAGATCGTATTGAAGTAGGGGTTGTTGAAGAAGTTCCATTTAACATTTGTAACAGTCCCATCCTCCCAATTTTGAAGAAAGATACTGACACTAGGATTTATCGATGTATAATTGACCTACGGTAGGTGAATAAGATAGTGGTATCACCATATCCAGTGGTTTCTGACATCACGACACTTCTTACTTTAGTTCCACCTACTGCAACTACGTTCTCGGTTATAGAATTGAAGAACGCCTTCTTTTCTATCCCTATTCATCCTGATAGCCGATATCTGTTCGGTTTCACTTTGAATAATTGATCGTATAGATTTTGTAGAGTGCCTCAAGGCTATACTGAGAGTCCTAGCATTTACAGCCAAGCATTGAAAAGACAACTTGATTCTTTTGTTCTTCCCGAAGGTGTGGCGCTCATACAATATGTTGATGATATTTTGTTGGCAGCCGATACCCCAGAACAATGTGAAAAGTGTACTCTGTCTTTGCTTTCTTTCCTTGCTTCACATCACCACAAAATATCGAAAAAGAAATTGCAGTATTGTAGACCAAAGGTAACTGACTTAGGTCACCTTTTGTCTAAGGAGGGGCGTGCACTCATGTCAGATTGCATTAAGGCAATTCTAGACACACCAGGACCTTCTGCACAGAAAGAGGTTCAAGCATTTTTAGGTCTTACTTCTTTTTATAGGCAATGGATATTGGGATTTTCATATATTGCTAAACCTTTGTTAGCACTTTTGACAAAAGATACTCCAGCACCCCTTCCCTGGACAGATGAATGTGAGAATGCTTTTCAACAGTTACGACAATCCCTTTGTTCAGCACCAGGGTTAGGTACTCCAGATTACACAAAGCTCTTTACATTGTACGTCCACGAGAGGGATGGATGTGCATTGTCAGTTTTAGTACAGACACATGGTGATAAGCAACGCCCTTGTGCATATTTTTCAGCAGTACTTGATCCTGTTGCTTGAGCGTTGCCTGGATGTTTTCGCTCGGTTACAGCAACAGCTGTGTCAATACGCCAGAGTGAAGGGATAGTCTTATCACATAAGCTGTTGGTACTGGTACCCCATGCTGTTGATGCCCTTTTGAATCAAACAAAGACGCAGCACTTAACTAGTGCTCGTCTGACAGGATATGAGTTGACGCTGTTAGCTCCTCATATTACACTGAAGAGATGTGCAACACTAAACCCAGCCATGTTTTGTCATTTTCGTCGACTCAGCCTGAGGCGCAGGAAACACATGAATGTATTTTCTTGACTGAGGAACAGACAAAGGGTTGTATTGATTTGCAAGATACGCCCCTTCCAGGTGTAGATGGAGAATTGTGGGTTGATGGGTCTTCTCTGAAGTTACCGGATGGTACAACTTCAACCGCATATGCAATTACTACGCTTCACACAATAGTGGAGACAGCTCGCATACCACCGAAGTCAGCTCAAGCAGCGGAAATAATAGCTCTGACACGAGCGTTTGAGCTTAGTACCGGTTTGCGTGTGAACATTTATACAGATAGCCGCTATGCTTTTGGAGTGGCGCATGATTTTGGCCTGCTCTGGAAGGGAAGAGGTTTTCTGACATCACACAGCATGCGCATAATGCACAGAGAAGTAGTGCATAGTCTTCTGACTGCATTAACATATCCAAAGAAGATAGCTATAGTGAAATGTAGTGCGCCCAAGAAAGTGACTGATAAGGTGGGACAAGGAAATGCTTTTGTAGATCGAGTGGCACGTGAGACTGCGATGGAGCCTGATACTACTTCTATGTATGTAGTGAAGTCACAAGCTGAGCGGTGGCACGATGCTAGGAAGGAAGTATTAGAGATACAGAGGACCGCTTCTGACGAAGAACGGGAGCAATGGTCCAATGATGGAGAGTTGGATGATGAAGGATGTTGCCGAAACAAACAGATGGATAGATGGAAGTTGCATATAGCTTTTGTACAACCTATGTTTCAGATGTCACATGGGCTAGCACATGTTGGAGCTTCAGCAATAGTGAAATTGCTTAGACAAGTTTGGGAGCATCCAGAAATTGCTAGCAAACCTAAGAGTACAGTCCTGCATGATCTGTCTATAATTCAATCCGGGAAAAGGGACACGAACTCCAGCAGGAGGATTTGTTACACCGACTGCACCTTTGGTAGTTTTGCAGATGGATTATATTCAGCTTGAACGCTGTAACAATCTGAAGTATGTCCTGGCGGTGGTATGTGCCTTCAGTAAATGGATTGAGGCGTACCCCAAAAAGGACAACACTGCAATTACTACGGCAAAGGTGCTTTTGAGAGAATTCTTCACTCGCTATGGTGTTTGTAGATTTTTGTGGAGTGATAACGGACCTCATTTTATAGGGGACGTTATCAAGTATGTCCTGAAAGGATTAGGGATCAAACAAAACTTTCATGCAGTGTTCCACCCACAATCAGCAGGATTGGTGGAAAGATACAATACTACTCTGAAGCTGAAATTAGCCAAGATACAGTCTTCTACTTCTCTGACTTGGCCAGATACGTTGCCACTGGCATTGTTGTCTATTAGATCAGTGCCTCATTCTCGAACAGGTCTCACACCTTATGAGATCCTGTTTGATAGGCCCATGAATATCCGGGGAATTCCTAAACCAAGTTGTAAATGTAAATGTATTTGAGCTTATATAGCGCACAGCTACCCACAAAGGGTTTCCCGGCGCTTGCTTAGGGAACCCGTCCTGGTATTCCCCTGTGAGATAACCCCGGCAGGGTATCCACAAGGTGAAAGCCAGGCATCCCGCCGCGAGGGGCCGTTGTGGAGATTAAGCAAGCTATTGCCCAGAGTCGCAGAGTGTGAACCCGTGAGTTGAGAAGGCACCGGAGCGAGAATTATCGAGTCTGTGGAATTTTTGAGCCCAAGACCCGCCGAGGCAGGGAATTGAACCCTGGTCCAGGGCCGATCTCAGCTTCCGGGTCTGCCGCCTCTAACTTCTGAGCCACACTTCTCCACAAGTTCTGTGTATGATGTACCTTGTGTCTTAATGAATGACTATTTGGCACAGTTAACTGATAACTTGGTTTCTATTCATCAACAGGTTTGAGAAGCGCTTCCTGATAGATCCACAGGTGAAGGCCACAATCTCCGACCTGGTGATTTTGTTCTCCTGAAGTCCTTTTGAGAGATCGAGCCGTTTGGAGCCAAGGTGGCTTGGGCCAGAGCAAGTGCTACTTGCCACGAGGACAGCAGTTCGACTCACGAACCAGAAAAACTGGATTCACAGCACCCATAGCCGGCTAGTACTTCCTTACCTGGTGGAGCCTGCTGTGTTGAACGAGCATCGAGAGGTTCTGACTCCGGAAAAAGGCCGTTCTGTGAACCCTGAGAAATCTGAGGAGTTCTTCCTGGACCAGACAGTCCCTGGAGCAACGAGATATAATTTGAGACCGAGAGAAAAATCTGCATCGCTTGTGAAAGTTGTCTGAGCATTCCCTGGGTCAGTGAAACGGAGAGCCGATGTGTCAAGGAGGGGGATCAGCCCTGCATTAGAGTAGTTACACCCGTCTTGGCCCGTGGTGAAGAAATCAACGGCTACCCAGGGGTAAGAGCTCTGACAACTACTTTAGTTTCAGGAAGAATTGTGTTTGTGCTTTGATTAAAATGGAAAAGAAGAAGATTTTTTGCGCTCTAGGGTTTGTTGTTGTCCTGGTGATTGCGGCAACAATAACATGGTCTGTTGAGGAGGCAACACCTGCTCGTGAGTTGTTTGTTGTTACTACACCGACACCAGAGGAGCATTATTTCTTTACGCTCCCATATCAAGAATTGAAGCATCGACAATCTTACCTTAATAACACTTTTATTCAGATGTTACATCATACCCACATTGCTACGAATGCCACGAACTGTTGGATTTGTGGGATGATGCCTGCACATCAAAGGAAAGGAGGTACACCGTTTATACCTCTCCCTTTTTCACATAATGGCTCCTGTCGAGCCTGGTATAGTTTGTTTTTTGCGACCAGGAAGCCTACAGGTGGCAGACTGCTTTTCCGGTTAAACAAAGAGTGCCATTAAGACAAAGATGGGTATTCCCAAGCGAATGGAACTAAATGATAGTGGGAGGAATATCGACCGGACAATATTTCAACGCCATATATCTTCACCAACACATGAGACTCCATTAATGCTGAACATTTTTTTTATTTCTGTTACTCAAACACAAGCGGAATTATATGTACAGAGCATTGGACATATCCATGTTGGGATTAGTGACTGTATTACTGTTTTGAATATAGATGGGTTGAATATTAGTACCTTTTTAGCTTCACATAACACCTATTTTGTGTGTGGGAACCGTGGATATTATCGATTGCCAGCTGGGTGGACAGGAATCTGCTATGCATCATTTTTGTTGCCTCCTGTGTTTCTGGCACCTCCATTGTATCATCAAAATCTTAAGTTGTTCAACAATATTACTGTAAATCGATATAAGAGGTCCTTGAATACTGATAATGTAGACCCAACTGATACTAGCCTACAACAATATATAGATTTTAATTTAGGATTGTTCTTTTTTGTGGGTGCTGCATTAGATAGCAGAAAAGTGAGACAATTAACTAGAGTTGTAGAACCTGTTACAGATCAAACAGCTGCAGCTCTAGGAAACCTCACGTAAAAATTGCAAATTGCTAGAATTGTGGCTTTACAGAACCGAATGGTTCTGGACGTCATGCTAGCAGATAGAGGTGGTGCATGTTGCGTTATAGGTAGTAGTTGCTGTATGTTCATTCAGGATCACACACCATCAGTGTATAAAGCGATTAATAAACTTCATAAAATCGCTGCAGACCTCCATACAGAAAATGGTACGTGAACTTTTACAGGGTGGCTTTAGACTCTAATTTCTGCCTGGGACTGGAAAGTATTGACTGCTCTATGTATAATAATTGCAATAGTTTTCACTTGTTGTATGTGTATCCAGTGTAGTCCGATGAAATGTTCTATGTGTATTACTGCTTGCATACCAACCAAAAGAAATGTTGCAGAAATCAAAATGCAGAATAACTTAAATAAAGAGATAGCTGATATGATGGTCATTGATATAAGTGATGAGTATCTAGCTTATCCCAGGAAGTCGAATGTCTTCAGCTAATGCTGAAAGGGTCGTCTGTTGTTAATCAACGGCGTTTGGGTTAAGCATTAGCAGAAGACATGCTGTATTTGACCATTATCGTAGCAAACGTACCGACTCCATTTTGTATTTGTAGCGGAACTTTTGTATGCCATACATCGCCATGTGCTCATCAGGTGCTTTGTCCTACCTCCTTGTTAACTGCGCTTGAAGTCTGCCCGGCAACAAGCTATATTTAGCATCCCCCACTTCCAGCATGCCCAGACATGCTCAGTAGGGTCTGCGGCTGTTACTAATTAGTTCCAGATAGGAATGTGTTTACTAGTTTCTGAAGACTGTTAACTCCGCCCACTTATTGATTGTGCCTTCCAATATGTCCTTGTATGGTCATGAAACTGCTCTTGTGTTCTGTACCGCCTTCTTTTGAGCCCCCTTATTGTGTATAAAAGGGGCCATGTGCTTTAGTTTGGTGTGCTACTCTATACAATACTGAAGGGTGTTATGTGGACTGTAGTACCATCTTTAAAGGTTTAATAAACTTTGCTTTTGTATTTTCCAGTTTCTTTGCGAACTTCTTCCTATGGTCCGAGGACTCCGTGCAGAGAAGGGCGAACCCCTTGCACTAAGTAGGCTTAGCTGAGGTTTGCTTCCGACACCCATCGATCCATTCTTATACCCATCCATCCATCCATTCCTTCCATTCTAACACCCATTCATCCGTCCATCCATCCATCCATCCATCCATCCATCCATCCATCTATTCATCCTTCCATTCCATCCATTCTTACACCCATCCCTCCATCCATCCATCCATCCGTCCATCCATCCATTCTTACATCCATCCATTCGTAGACCCATCCATTCATCTATCCATTCTTACACCCATCCATCCATTCTTACACCCATCCATCCCTGCATCCATCCATTCTTTCTTACACACATGCATCCACCTATTCACCCACCCTTCCATGTTTCGTTCCTTCTATCCATTAATCCTTTTACCCATCCTTCGGCCATCCAACCTTTCACTGCTCCTAACAACCATCCATCCATCAAACAAACCATTTGCACATGTGTCTATCCAGCCATTGATTCACTCATTCATCATCCACGTATTGTCTTTTTCATTCACTCTTCCATAGACCCCTTCCATCGTCTAATCGTCCATTTACAATCAACCCATCAATACTTCCTTGTATCTATACATTAATTGTTTCATCCATCATTCCCTCCATGCTTTCACCCTTCTGTTCATGCACCCAATCATCCATCCTGTCACACACCCTTCCAAACACCCATCCATTCTTTCTTACTTCCATAACTCTATCAACCTGTACATCCATCCTGTCATACACCCATTCATTCACCTCTCCAGGTATTCTTCTTTCCATAACTCTATCTGCCCATCCTTTCACACACCCTTCCAATCACTTTAATTAATTCTTCCTCCCATAGCATAGCTCTATCCGCCTACACATCCATCATTTCACATACTGTTCAAACTGACCACAGGCCTCCTAGTTGGCTCATGCGGATAAGAGGGCAGAATCCCAAGCTATTGAGGTGGCCCATTTCCCTACAGGGATTGGACTTTACAGTTGAACATAGACCTGAGGTTGCCCCTGCCAATGCTGATGGACCTTCAAAGTTCTTCCACTTAGCTGATGAGGACTACCAGGGTGTAGGTTAGTAACCATTCACCTTTTGTTTGAGGGGGTCTATGTTGCCCTGGGCACCCCCATTATTTGCTGACTGGTACAGGTGGTAACTGACTCTCCTTTACCTTTACCTGGCTCTGTCTCACCAGGCCCACGGGCAGAGCTAGGCTGAAAACATACTTAGAATACAGTGGGAAGACCTACATAAACTAGGGTACAATAGGGTGCGCTATGGGTTAGGATGCCCCTATGACTTGCATGACCTCTCCTATAAGACCCTAGTGCATTATAGGGCAGGGAGATAAAAATAACCTTTAAGTCTCTATTTTATAATAGGGCATGACAGTTTAGAGGTCAGAAGCCTTTTTTGCACTTGCTTGTGTACACTGCTGAAGCCTGAGGTCAGTTTAAGGGCAGCCCTGTGTTGTAGGACTGCTTTTAAAATGTAAATTGTGCCTAAACTGAACATTGGTGTTTTGGTCACATAAAAATGATTAAACTACGATATTTTGATTTATTAGATACCCCCAAGTACTCCCCTGAGTGGGGGATCAGGAACTTATAAGGAGTACTCTTACAAAAGAGCTTTTGTATGCCTTGCTGATAGCGAAATTGCCCATTTAACTTCCCATATTGTAGTAAAGTGCTTCCTAAAATCGACTTTTATGCTAAGAACACTGTGTAGTAAGGATCAGCAATATTTTTACACAATCAGAACCACTAAAGTCTCCCCGTGGTGTTTCAGGGGTGGGGGGACTTGTAAATATAGGCAGGGTTGTTATAAAAGATGTTTTATAAGCCCTAGTGTTGGAGAAATAGCCCAGATAATTTTTCCCATTGCAGATCCCCAGCCCCATAGGTTAACATGGCAAGACGTTACCCCCGTAGGTTAACATGATGAGATGTTAATAATTATTAACTCCCACCAGGAGACATAGTAGTTTCATCCAAAGACTTAGTAGAATGGTATTGATAAATCCAACAATAAGCTATTGTTGAATGTATCCTAAACTGTAAAGGCAAGAAGTTATAAGACGTTCTTGTCTGTACGCCAAAACTCAGCCTTCCAGTGATCTGCCCAGATTAGTCAGAGCTAAGTGGATTTCCCAGCCTGCATTGATGAACTGATAAGTGGCACCTGGAGTGAAGAGCCATTCTGGGAGGAAAGGGTTCTGCTGCATAGGAATTCCAGAGCAAGGAGCAGAGGGTCATAAACCGTCATCTTCAAAAGAAGGAGGGGACAGACGAAAGAAACCAGATTCATTTACACCCCTACTCTCTGAACCCTCTGAACCCAGCCGTAAGGCAGGCTTAAGGAAGGAATGTGCAGACACCAGGGGAAGGGAGATGATGGAGCTGAGCCATCCTGGAAATTGATCTAGTCAGCTCCTGCCTCACTGCTGAGACTTCAGCTGTATTGACTTTTGGAGAAATAGTGCTTTCTGGTAGATTATTATGCGGCACATTGAAGGAAATGGGCATGTTCTGTGGTGTTGCGATGCACCTCATTGAACAAGAGGAATAAAGAGTGAGCTCCCTGCCAGATATAGGTTAATAGTACTCACCTACATCATCTCCACCAATAGTCCTCTACCTGGGGTTTATCCAGTGTACTTTTAAGGGTGTTGGGCAGGTGCATTGTGGGAATTGTGGTCCCACCCTTGCAAGGACCATTTTGGAGATTCCAGCCAGCCCCCTGGATTCGGTTTTGGACACTCTGGACCCTTAAGAGGAACTTCTGGACAAAGCTCTAGATGTTTGGAAAAGATTGGTGAACTTTAGTGAAAAAGCTCCAGAGGGTGACCAGACTCTCACAGAAAGGCAATCCAAAGAACCCTCTCTGAATCCAGCCTGCTGGAGAAGGCTGTACAATGTCTGGTCAGAAATCCTCCAGAAAAGCTTTTAAGTGTGAAGGTAAAATCTTTACGGGGGCTCCCGTTTAGTGTATCTGACCAGGGCTCCATTGCGGTCAGCCTCAAACTTTTAATTTGTACCAGTCAGAGGCAACCAAATGTCCAGAATGGCACTATTGGTTTCTAAGCCATATAAAGTGTTTAATCTTATGAAATTCATATCTCTGGTTCCCTATTTTGGATTTTATTTCATTTTGGTGTCATTTAAAAGATAAAAATATTTTTATAAATTGGTGTTGGATTTTTATTGGATGCTGTGTCTTAATTATTTACTGAATTGGTGTCTTTAAATGCATTTCATACCTTTCTCTGATGTTGAGCCTGCCTGCTCAGAGCCAAGCTACCAAGGGTCGAGCATGGGAATAATTTTGTTATACCTATTCTGAGCCCCTGTTATAGTGGCCTTACTGCCAGTGGTATATGCACATTTACCACTTCTAATAACCTGCTTTCCAAAACACACCCTTCTATTCACCCATACATTCTTTGTCCATTCATTCATCCTTCCATAACTCTATCCACATGTCGTAATTTGACAATGGCCGGGTTAGCGCTTAGCTGTGCTACACGTTTTCTCGCTTAACTTGGCTATACTTGGAAACGCCATCTTGTGTGTTACGGCGGCCATCTTAGATCATGAGCGGCCTCGTGGCCAGCGTGCCCTTTAGTCCGTTGTCCGTGCCAATGACCACTCGAGTTTGCCCAGCAACAGGCTATTTTTAGTAACGGTCAAGCCTGTGCATGCGCAGTCCCAACTGACCAGTCACCCCTCAGGAATGTGCCGCCAAACTGACCAGCGGGGTTGTAACCCCTCCAATGAGCTGGCTGTGTTCCAAAAATGACCATATATGTACATAACGCTCTGTAACTCTGTACCGCCTATCTTTTTATTACCTGCAAATTGTATAAAAGAACGGGTCACACCGATGTTCGGTGTGATTCTTCTTGCATTACCGAAGGGTGCTGTAGGAATGTACCACCACCCCATGGGGTCTTAATAAACTTGTTCTTTGAATTTTTCAGTTTCCGTGCCAACAGTTCTTTCAATGTAAGTGGGTTATCTTTGGAGCATGTAGGCCTTGGGAACCCGATTCTACAAATTGGCGACCACGAAGGGACTCATCGGCGACTCGGATGCCCGAAGGAGAGGTCGTGATGAAGGTTTGGAAACTCGCCATGGACACGTACGCTGCCACCGAGTGACCCGAGTCTTGGCACCCGCGGTGTTTCTTCCTTTCCTTCTGATCTGACCTTCCAGGTGGCGCCGGTCTCCGACTGAGTTCTTGATCGTCTGCGTTGCTGGATAAAGTGCTGTTTGGCTGATTCGATTAAAAGACCTTGGCAGTTGGAATCTTGACCTTTGAGACTTTGGGTAAGATTTGTGATCGGTAAGGTAGTCTGCGGACGCTTACTGAAGTCCTATGATTTGTGATCGGTAAGGTAGTCCTCGGACGCTTGCCGAAGTTCTATGACCTATGACTTTGATTTGAGTTAGCTAACATTTGTGAATTTGTGAACTTTGAATCTATATGTGTAGAGCACTTCACATAGGCAGGCATGTAGAGATGTTTCTCTAATTTTGTTTTTTTTTCCTTTGAGCGGCACGTTTGTGTGAAGTACTGTAAGTGCCATTTTATACGGTATCGCGCTTTCGTGATACTTTTTGAACATGCCTGTTTTAAGCACACTCCGAGGGATGTGCTGTCTTGGAAATGGTACCACAATTAGGTTAGCGGAATCACAGCCGGCTCCCCCAGAAGGAACACCAAATCGTGAAATGTACATTAAATTCGGCCTTCCCCCTATAATGTACAGTAAACTATGGCATAAATACACCAAATCAGATCCTGAATTGCAATGGCCACTACATGGGTCGTTTGACTTGCGTAAGGTTCAGTTTGTGGAGCAATGTTTGTTTCAACGAAGGTCTAGACAAAATATGTTTGATTGTGTGCGAATGTGGGAGAAAGCGGTGCGTGAGCGAATGAAA
Source organism: Lissotriton vulgaris (assembly GCF_964263255.1). NCBI lineage: Eukaryota > Metazoa > Chordata > Amphibia > Caudata > Salamandridae > Lissotriton > Lissotriton vulgaris. Next base: position 197,434,842 of record NC_141697.1, read on the forward strand.
CGTGAGGTTGCCTTGGCGGACAAAGAGCAGCGCAAGGCTGCTCGTGATAAGGCTTTACAGCTTGAGGAAAAGGAGGCTCAGGAAAAGAAAGAGAGGGAGGAACGGGAACGTAAATTGCAAACGACTGGTCAATTCCCTATTCGCCGACCACTTTATCCTGTCCTTAATAATGAAATTGATGATTTTTCATTGTTAGATCGATCACCGCCTCCGTACGTCTCGCCTACGGCTCCAACTGCAGAATCTGATGACGAAGGACAGGATAAGCCAGGAAAAAGGGATACGTCCGGTGTCAGGTTTTCTGCGGAGAAATCCGCGAACTTGCGTAGTTGGGCTCGTAAAGTGAATACGAATTTTGTTACTCTGGCTGAAGTTGTTACTGAAAGGGGTAAATGGACAGAACAAGAATTACTGTATTTTTTGGCTACTTTGGCAGATGAAGTTGTTACTACATACCGTAAATTTTCGGATACATTAGAATCTAAGGCTGTGTCAGTTCACCCGGAGAATTTGGAAAAAGGCGTATTTGATCTTTCAGATGTCGATGCCTTTTACAAGCAACTGATCCAGCTGCGGGATGAGACGTCTAAGTTGCGGGACGAGCGGAAAAAGGATAAGGAGTCCGGGCCGGAGTCTACTGGGCAATCTAAGGAGTGTTCTCTCCAGGGTTCAGATAAGAGTTCTACAATGCACGTTATGCCTATGCGTGAAGCCGCACCTTTGTATGTTCCGCCAAAAGGGGAAGGTACAGATGATGATAAAATGTCAAAGGATGCGAAGGGATATTTTATATATAATTGGGTGTATACGCCTTGGAATAGAGCTGATGTTATGGCATTGAAAAATTCTTTACCTGACCTTCGTAAAAATCCGGCAGCATTTTATGAAGGGGTTGAAGGGGCTATTTCGTCCTGTGTCATGACTTTGGTTGATATAGATTTGTTTTTTGGGTTAATTCTTCCGCCTGACATGTGGAGACTAATTCGTAAAAATAATGATGAAACAATACTTGGGGGAACATGGAAAGAAATAAATGCAGCTGATTTAGACAGGGAACCGGCATGCAAGCCATGTCAGTTAATTTTAGACCTCCCGGCGGCTATTTTGATTAAATTAAAAACGCTCGTCCCATCTAAAAAGATCGATTGGACCATGTTAGCTTCGTGCAAACAAAAGCCAGATGAAACGGTTTCGGATTTCTTCACACGCTTCGAAGAAGCGTTTCACGATTACAGTGGTCAATCGTTAACAGACAATACGGGTAGGCATTTGTTTGTAGATAAGTATGCGGCTAATCTCCTACCGGAGATTGCAAAACGATTAAAATTGAGTGAAAGTTCCTGGGCCACGGCGACCCCTGCGTCTTTGTTAACTATGGCTCAGTATTATGAGCGGCAGGAGTTGGAAGCTAAAGAAAGTGTTGGTAAAAAAGCGAAAGAATTGAAAACGACGGTGATGTTGGCACAGGTTCGTGGAACACAAAATAGAGGGAATGATAGAGGTAGACGAGGTGGAGGCAATACGTCGTATGGTCGCACGGATATAGCGGAGGATCAATGTGCGTATTGTAAAGAGTTTGGGCATTGGGCTGAAGATTGTCCGGTACTTCGTGAACAACGTGGTCAGCGTGGTCGAGGAGGTGGTAGGTCGAGGGGCAGTTATATGGGGGTGAGAGGTGGTGGAGGTGATCGTGGAAGGGCTGAAGAGAGGGGCCATGGCCAGGATGAACGAAATGCTTTTGATAGACGAAATCAATATCAGATATCGGAGGGTGAGAATGTGGAGCATCAAGATTATGTGCATGCATAGGACTGCGTAGGATGGGGTACGGAATCAATTGAAGTGCCGGTAGATCAGAAAGGTCCATATGTAACAGCGGGCATTTTGGGTTCTACTGATCAATTTTTAGTCGACACAGGAGCTACTCGTAGCGCTTTTTCAAAAAACTTGGTTCCGAGGGCTCCCCTGTCTGGCGAAATGATAACATGTGTAGGGTTTGATGGCACACCCTCCCCTAGCCCATTGTCAAAACCCCTTGCACTTTGTCTTGACAAATTTTTCAGTTTTGGTCAATTTTTGCTATCGCCCCATACACCAGATAATATTCTGGGCATTGATTTGCTTAAATATTTTCGAGCAATGATACGGTGCGCTCCTGAGGGAGTGCGGGTTATCCTGAATGACAATTATCCTGAATCAGATAGGTTTTGCACTATACTAGACACTTCAGCTTTGGCCTCTCTCCCGCACACGTTATGGGCGACCTCAGACACGGATGTGGGAGAGATGCGTATTCCACCTATTCGAATTACTGTAAAGGAGGGAGTCTCTCTGCCACGTGTGCCACAGTATAAGATTTCCAGGGAAGGTGAAATTGCCCTACCACATATTGTCCAAGATTTGATAACTGCAGGAGTGGTGGAGGAGGTCCCTTACAATGTTTGCAACAGCCCTATTCTTCCGATCCTTAAGAGAGATACTGACGACAAAGTCTATCGGTTTATTATTGATTTGAGAGAAATTAACAAAATTGTCATTCCCCAATACCCGGTGGTGTCCGACATTACGACTTTGCTTACACTGGTACCACCGACGGCAACGACCTTTAGTGTTATTGACTTGAAAAATGCGTTCTTTTCTATCCCTGTCCATCCTGATAGCAGACATTTGTTTGGCTTCACGTTAAATGATAAATCGTATAGATTTTGTCGTGTTCCTCAAGGTTACACTGAGAGCCCTAGTATCTACAGCCAGGCTCTGAAAAGACAGCTTGATTCCTTTGAGTTACAGTCTGGGGTTGTCCTTATCCAGTACGTGGATGACCTTTTGCTTGCTGCAGACTCTTATGCACAATGTGAGGAGAGTACGATTGCGTTGCTTTCTTTTCTGGCACAGAACAATCACAAGGTTTCTAAGAAAAAGCTTCAATACTGTAGACCCAAGGTGACCTACCTCGGTCATCTTTTGTCTAAGGAGGGGCGTGCATTAACATCAGATCGAATTCAGGCGATTTTAGATACACCAGTCCCCCGCACGCAGAGAGATGTACGTGCCTTCATAGGTTTAACGTCCTTTTGTAGACAGTGGATCATGGGGTTTTCGCACATTATAAAACCCTTGTTAGCGTTACTGTCCAAAGCTACACCAATGCCCCTTGAATGGACAGATGAATGTCAAATTGCCTTTGAACAATTGAGACAAGCCCTCTGTTCTGCACCCGTGTTAGGTACACCAGATTATACAAAGATTTTCACGTTGTATGTTCACGAGAAAGATGGGTGCGCGTTATCAGTGTTAGTGCAAGCACACGGGGATAAACAGAGGCCATGCGCATACTTCTTGGCGGTTCTTGATCCTGTAGCACGAGGGTTACCTGGGTGTTTTCGAGCAGTTGCAGCAACAGCGGTAGCTATAAGACAGAGTGAGGGAATAGTGTTATCACACAAACTGTTGGTGTTAGTTCCCCATGCAGTAGATGCCCTGTTAAATCAAACAAAGACGCACGTTTGACAGGATATGAGCTCACACTTCTGGCGCCACATATCACACTAAAAAGATGTGCTACCCTGAACCCTGCCACTTTATTGCCCTATCCGGTCGAGGAGGGTCAGGAAGAAAAACATCACGACTGTGTTTTCCTGACCAAGGAACAGACAAAGGGTCGTGTCGACTTACAGGATATGCCACTTCCAGATGTGGATGGGGAACTGTGGGTTGATGGATCGTGTTTGAGGCTGCCAGATGGTACGACTTCCGCAGCCTATGCGATCACGACACTTAAGACAGTGGTAGAAACAGCTAGAATACCGCAGAAATCGGCCCAAGCAGCAGAGCTGATAGCCTTGACAAGAGCCTGCGAATTGAGTACTGACCTATGTGTGAACATATACACAGACAGCCGGTACGCCTTCGGAGTAGCACATGACTTCGGGCTACTCTGGAGAGAACGTGGGTTTTTGACTTCTCATGGAGTACACATTATGCACGGAGAACTAGTGCGTGATCTCCTAAACGCGTTGCTTTGTCCAAAGAAAGTAGCGATAATAAAATGTAGTGCCCATAAAAAGATCACGGATAAAGTGGGTCAGGGAAATGCCTTTGCGGACAGCATAGCGAGACAAATGGCTATGTCTCGAACTGACTCCCCCATGTACGTGACACAATCACAGGCTGAGCGATGGTATGATGCTAGAGCAGAGATACTAGATATTCAGAAATCAGCTACTGAATCAGAACTTGCGGCATGGGCAGCAGATGGGGTGCTAGATGATGAAGGTTGTTGGAGAAGCAAGGACATGGAGACATGGAAATTGCCTGCAGCTTACTTGCAAGCGATGGTCCAGATGACACATGGGTTGGCGCACGTGGGGGCTCTTGCAATCACTCGACTGTTAACACGAGTTTGGGAGCATCCTGAGATTGGAAATACTGCCAAGAGAGTAGTGCAGACCTGCCTGATATGTTTGCAGCACAATCCTGCAAAGGGGACCCATACTCCGAAAGGAGGGTTCGTTCCACCTTCTGCACCATTCGAGGTACTCCAAATGGATTATATCCAGCTTGAGCGTTGGAACAACCTGAAGTATGTCTTAGTGGTGGTATGTGCTTTTAGCAAATGGGTTGATGCTTTCACCACGAAAGACAATACAGCTCTGACAACAGCTAAGGTGTTGCTTAAGGAGTTCTTCCCTCGATTTGGAGTTTGCAAATTTTTGTGGAGCGATAATGGGCCTCATTTTGTTGGGAAAATTGTGGAGTATGTGCTGAAGGGCTTGGGAATTCTGCAGAAGTTTCATGCTGTATTCCACCCTCAGTCGGCAGGTCTTGTTGAGCGGTATAATGCCACGTTGAAACTAAAACTGGCTAAGATTGTGGCGTCTACGACATTGAACCAACACTGCCTGAAGCTCAATGGCTCTAAAACAGAGGTTCTTGTGATAGGGGGAAATACGGCTAGTTGGACTCAGGACTGGTGGCCTCCTTGTTTAGGTCCTCTACCTTCTCCTTGCAAGGAAGCAAAGAACTTGGGAGTATGGGTCGATCCCAAGCTTTCCTTTGATAGCCACGCCCATAAGCTAGTAGGGAAATGCTTTGGGGTGCTGAAGACCTCAAACCGTACTCTGGACCTTCTTCCTTTAGAGGCCAGACGCACGATGACCCAAGCTCTAGTCACCTCCCGTATCGATTACGGTAATGTGCTACTCTTAGGGACTACAGAGAAGAACATCAGAAAGCTGCAGGTTCTCCAGAACACGGCAGCGCGGCTAGTCCTCAGGCTACCCAAAAGAGCTGCCTCTAAGCCCACCTTGGCTGCTCTTCATTGGCTCCCTATAAAAAAGAGGATCCTGACAACAGCTAAGGTGTTGCTTAAGGAGTTCTTCCCTCGATTTGGAGTTTGCAAATTTTTGTGGAGCGATAATGGGCCTCATTTTGTTGGGAAAATTGTGGAGTATGTGCTGAAGGGCTTGGGAATTCTGCAGAAGTTTCATGCTGTATTCCACCCTCAGTCGGCAGGTCTTGTTGAGCGGTATAATGCCACGTTGAAACTAAAACTGGCTAAGATTGTGGTGTCTACGACATTGAACCAACACTGCCTGAAGCTCAATGGCTCTAAAACAGAGGTTCTTGTGATAGGGGGAAATACGGCTAGTTGGACTCAGGACTGGTGGCCTCCTTGTTTAGGTCCTCTACTTTCTCCTTGCAAGGAAGCAAAGAACTTGGGTGTATGGGTCGATCCCAAGCTTTCCTTTGATAGCCACGTCCATAAGCTAGTAGGGAAATGCTTTGGGGTGCTGAAGACCTTAAACCGTACTCTGGACCTTCTTCCTTTAGAGGCCAGACGCACGATGACCCAAGCTCTAGTCACCTCCCGTATCGATTACGGTAATGTGCTACTCTTAGGGACTACAGAGAAGAACATCAGAAAGCTGCAGGTTCTCCAGAACACTGCAGCGCGGCTAGTCCTCAGGCTACCCAAAAGAGCTGCCTCTAAGCCCACCTTGGCTGCTCTTCATTGGCTCCCTATAAAAAAGAGGATCCTGTTCAAAGCGCTCCTAATATGCTACAGGATAACCTCTCAGAAAGCCCCTGAATACCTGAAGGATCTTGCTATCCCCTACGTGCCCAATAGAGCACTTCGCTCCAGGGGAACTGGTCTTCTTAAAGCCCCCCAGATAAACAAGGCCAGAATGGGAGGGCGCTCCTTTCGTGCGCTGGCGGCCAAAAATTGGAACTCTCTCCCACTGAACATCAGACTTGCAGAGACTGAGACAATATTTAGGAAACTCTTAAAAACCCACCTTTATACCCTATAGGTCTCTCACTTTCTCCTGCTGCTCTCTCCACAGCGCGGGGACACGCCGGGATGGCGTCACCAGGCGCTTTATAAACCCCCTTTATATTATATAAGTGGCCGGATGCCTTACCGCTAGCATTGCTCTCTTTCAGATCAGTGCCCCACTCGCGAACTGGCCTCACACCGTATGAGGTGGTGTTTGGAAGGCCTATGAATATTTGGGGAGTGCCCAAGCCGCGATTGATATATGATGTGCCTTGTATAATGATGAACGATTATTTGGCACGATTAACAAATGATTTGCTTTCTATTCATCAACAGGTTCGAGAAGCGCTCCCTGACAACTCTACTGGAGAGGCCCACAATCTTCACCCTGGCGACTTTGTCATGATAAAGTCGTTTGAGAGGGCGAACAGCTTGGAACCGAGGTGGCGTGGCCCCGAGCAGGTCCTCCTGGCGACTCGAACAGCTGTACGAGTGACCAACAGAAAGCGGTGGGTGCACTCAACCCACTGCCGTCGTGTTTCTCCTGATCTGGTGAATCCTGCTGTGTTGACCGACTACAAGGAGATTCTGGAGAAAGAAAAGAGCCCAGCTGTGACATCGGCCGAAGTTGAGGGAGCCTTCCCGGACCACACTGTTTCTGGACGAGAGCGCTATAATCTGCGGCCACGATAAGAAGATTTTTTTTGGTTTTCGAGACTGGTTGGTTACCGCTCTGGGGTTTGTGAAACGGAAGCCGGGAATCTCAAGGGGGGGGGATCAGTTCTGCCAAGAGTAGCGACACCCGTCTTGACCCCGGAGAAGAAAACAACGGCTACCTCGGAGCTCAGCACCGTACTTTTCTTTTTTAGGTATATACATATGTACATTTGAGACTTTGTGAACTTTTTGAACTATTTGAGACATTAAGAACTTTTTGAACTATGGCGTCTTCTGCATCACGAGACAAAAGAATACTTGGTGCCATCCTTTTCGTCTTGACAATTGTGGTAATAGCAGTGATAGCTTGGGTAGTTGAACTCGTGGTGCCTGCACGTGAACATTTGCTGCCGACTACCCCGGCTCCATCTGAACATTTTCACTTCACCTTGCCCTACCATGAAGAACGGCACCGACAGACTTATTTGAACAATAGCTTTATTCAGATCGTGCATCATACGCATAACATGACAATTACGTCTAATTGTTGGGTGTGTGGGATGTTGCCTGGGCACCAGATGAAAGGGGGCACTCCACTCATTCCTCTCCCGTTTTCACATAATGGATCTTGCAATGCCTGGTACACTCTTCTATTCACTTTGAGATGGCCAACAAAAGGGGGGGTGCTTTTCTGTTTGAATAAAATTTGCTACCATGACCGGGATGGGTATCCACGAGCTGAGGGTACTCGATTTGAATGGGAGGAGTACCGCCCCGATAATGCGTCTGCCCCACGTGTTTACAGCAACCAACGAAACATCAATGTATCCAGTTCACATGTTATTAATGTTATTGCTACTAAAGCTGATTTGTGTATACGCAATAAAGGTACAATTCCGGTTGGGAAAAGTGAATGCAACACTACACTTACATTTGACAGCCCAAATGGCATATCGTTTGTAGCATCTCGCAATACTTATTTTATTTGTGGAACGAAGGGTTATCATCAGCTCCCGTTGGGATGGTTAGGCACTTGTTATGTATCCTTTGTATTACCCCCTGTATTCATCGCCCCGCCAATGTATCATAATGATTATGTCCTTTATCACGATTTCGTGTTGAATCGTGTTAAGCGTACTGTCGTTTTAGATGAAATAGATCAGACTGACACTGCTTTACAACAATATGTGGACTTTAATTTGGGACTGTTTTCCTTTGTGGGGGCTGCTTTGAATAGTCGGAAAATACGACGATTGACCCGTGTTGTTGAGGCTGTAGCTAATGATACTGCTGTTGCGCTAGGAAATATTACTGAAGAACTCCAGATTTCTAGGATCGTTATGCTCCAGAATAGAATGGTTCTAGATGTGGTTCTAGCTGACCGTGGGGGGGCATGTAGAATCATCGGAAGTAGCTGCTGTGTATATGTACCTGATAATTCACCATCTGTTTATGATGCTATTTCGAAATTGCACAAGATAGCTGCCGAAATACACCCGGACAATGGAACTTGGACTCTTTCAGGATGGTTCTGGTCAATGCTTACCACTTGGGGTTGGAAACTGCTAACGATTCTATGCATCATTGTTGGGATATTGTTTTTTGTATGTTTATGTATACAATGTGGCCCAGCTTTATGTTCCATGTGCTTATCGGCTTGCATACCATCAAGACGAGCTCTTGCTCACAACAAAATGATGCTTCATAAAGAAGTAGCTCAAATAATGCTAATTGATATTGAAGAGGAACACCCTGATTATGTTCACTATGAGGTAGCTTCAGCTAAACGCTAAAAGGGTCGACTGTCGTAATTTGACAATGGCCGGGTTAGCGCTTAGCTGTGCTACACGTTTTCTTGCTTAACTTGGCTATACTTGGAAACGCCATCTTGTGTGTTACGGCGGCCATCTTAGATCATGAGCGGCATCGTGGCCAGCGTGCCCTTTAGTCCGTTGTCCGTGCCACTGACCACTCGAGTTTGCCCAGCAACAGGCTATTTTTAGTAACGGTCAAGCCTGTGCATGCGCAGTCCCAACTGACCAGTCACCCCTCAGAAATGTGCCGCCAAACTGACCAGCGGGGTTGTAACCCCTCCAATGAGCTGGCTGTGTTCCAAAAATGACCATATATGTACATAACGCTCTGTAACTCTGTACCGCCTATCTTTTTATTACCTGCAAATTGTATAAAAGAACGGGTCACACCGATGTTCGGTGTGATACTTCTTGCATTACCGAAGGGTGCTGTAGGAATGTACCACCACCCCATGGGGTCTTAATAAACTTGTTCTTTGAATTTTTCAGTTTCCGTGCCAACAGTTCTTTCAATGTAAGTGGGTTATCTTTGGAGCATGTAGGCCTTGGGAACCCGATACTACAAATTATACAACCATCCTTTCACACACTCTTCAAGTCACTCATCCATTCTTTCTTCCTTCCATGACTCTATTCACCAATCCTTTCACACACCCTTCCAATCACTCATCCATTCAATCTTCCTTCTATAACTCTATCCACCTACACATACATCCATTCACACACCCTTCCAAACAGTCATTCATTCTTCCTTCCATAACTCTTTCCACCTATACATCCATCCTTTCACACTTTCATCCATCCATCCATCCTTTTACCCTTCCTTCTCTTATTTTACTTTTTACAAACTTGGAGTTCTCTAGCCCTATTTAGATTAGGAGGAATGACCACATTTAGACTACCAAAGCCTTTTGTGCTCTGCTGTTGTAAACCTCTGACCCTGCAGCCCCTTTATGCCCATATTCTGTTCTAAAGAGGATTTTATCATCCACAGTTTAGTGTGTTTTGTTCATTCAACTGATGACTCTATGCCCAGGGTTTGGGCAACATATTCTGTTGGTTTTTAATGTTTCAGGAGGGCATAGATTGAATGAGAAGCCTATTTTGATTCTTGAATGGTTTTTACCATAGGATGGATATGCGGGGACAGCGATACATGTCTTTGCCTTATTCCTGAGTAACCTTGACATCTGGAAGGAATAATACATCCTTGAGGTATGTGAAATATATAAAGCAGATCTGTTAGTTAGAATCAACACTCCAACTAATGGGAAACTAGCTTTTATATATGTTTATATATGTTTCCCTTAGGTGTTGTGCCAGATGTCATGGATTGTCCTGTGGAAATCCATGAGAATTAGAGTACGGGTTGAAACGTTGACATTATTCAAGGACTGTCCAATGCTGATTCATTCCATCATAAAGAACTGGATGTGGACTTGATTTTGTATAACCAGAAAAACTGGGGGTACCCTTATATCTCTTCTATATGTATCATATTGTATTTCTCATTTTACTGTACCTATGAACACTTTGCCATCTGCACTACTTAAATTTTTTAAAAACTATTGTAAAAATATTATCTGCATCTAAAAATGCTATGTGTATTCCTGTGATTTGAGTAAAGTATACAAAATACAGGTACCCATTCAGTTAATGTAAAGGTATTGATTCAAAATAAGGCTCATGGAACCCTTGTTCATGTTCTATGCTGTGCCCTGGTTCCTTTGTTGAGAATAAATGATGTTTGGTCTATGTGTTTCTCTCATTGAAGCCAATAGCAGTGGTTTGCCTTTCAATTGAACAAAGGGAAGAGACTGTGATGAGATACACACTTATTGCATTAGTCTCTCACTTCTTTCAGATTCTGCTGACTCATTCATGAAAGCAGCACAAGACAAAGAACCACTTGACAAAATATGAACAAATAATATTAACCGCTGATATTTCAACCAGGAGGTGAAATACTTTGAACTATGCAATAAAAAATCATTGTTGCTCTCCTGGCTCCTCAGATGAATGCTCTCTTGAAAGAAATGACGGCCTTTGGCTCGCGCTCTCTGCCCTGGAATCCTAAATGAATGGCGTAACAGTGGAGGTAAGATTGATAAGGCATGGGGTCTATTACTTTCAGCCCCGACTAGATGAAGTTGATCAGAGGCTCGATAAAGTGGAATCTCTCTATTAGTCTCCACCTGACTACTGCAACAATTTTCTTAGTTATGGTGTCCTCGAGGGTGCAGAAGAAAGAAAAACTGTACCCTTCTTATGGGACATGCACCAGAAACGTCTAGGTTTCCGACTCCCTGAACCTATGGAGATTCAAAGAACCCATCACATTCAGCTTCATACAGCTATCCAGCCACCTTCTTGCTGCCTGATCATTGCCTGCATCCTCCACCATCAAAATGTCATAACTATCGTACAGGTGATGGATGAGAGGCTCCAAGGACCCACTGCTTTATGAGGGATGTTTTTCTCCTATAATGTGGTGACCAATATTAATCATAAGAAGTTCCTGGCACTCTGACCTCGGTTCTGGCATTGAGACCTCAAATACACCAAACAGACTTCACACATATTCTGGGGACAATTGATGGCAAGAGCCAGGACATTTTTAGAACCTGATGATCTGGAGTCCTTCCTGGGTAAGCTAGATGACTCCAATATGTACACCTATGCCCCCCTCCCCCTGAACACCCTTGACTTCTCCCCTGTGGTAGAGTTACCTGTTCCCTGCTTTTTGGTCGCCTCCCCAGCAATAAGCAAAGCTTCAGTAATCTCTACCCAAGCTAGACAGAGAATCATATGGGGTAGTTCTCCAGCAGATTGTACAATCCCTGCACAGTGACATAGACCCTACAAGTTGTTAGATCTGCCATCCTTAGGGCGATCTTCCCCCAATGTTTTGTCTGCTTACCTCCATTTTGTGCTGTATCTTTTTGTTGGCCTTAGGACTCTGAGCACTTTACCACTGCTGACCAGTGCTAAAGTGCAGAGCTTCTCCCCTATACATGTTGACATTGGTATGTACCTGATTGACATATTTAGTTTACCTATAATTCCCCTGTAAAGCGGTATCATGGGCCTGTAATCTAAATATTACTAGGGGGCCTGCAGTACTGGTTGTGCCACCAACACAAGTAGCCTTTTAAACCAACCTGTCTCAGGCACCTAGGGGCAAGGTGATGTGTTAGTAAAAGACAGATCATGTACTTTTAAGTTTTACATGTAGTAGTGACACAGAGCAAAATTAGTTTTTTTACTACTGTGAGGCCTACTTCTCTGATAGGCTAGCTTTGGGGATTTATGAAAACACTTTTTAGGCTATAATTCCTAATCAGAAAGGAGTACCTACATCATGTTTAGAAAGTGGACATTTCTCTGCTCTTAACTTTGCTCTATGTGCCTGCAGAATGTCTCCAATACACGTCAGTGCTGGATGACGGCTAAAAATTGTGCATTCCCTCTAGACAGCCACAAACACAGGACGGGCTGGGTATGACAGAGGACTCATCTGCATTTATTTGCATTTTGATAGCCTCCAAGGGCAGGAAGGGGGAGAGGTAGCTCACACTTACATACTGTCTTCAAAGGGCTTATTAACCCCCACAGATAGCCTGGCAGACAGGACAGGGTTAAAAAGGATCCATGTGCACTTCAGAGAGCCCCTTTAAAGTCACCCTTTACATCAAAGAACATTTTGGGAATATGTACCTGGGGTATGACCCTACCAAATCAGTATACTACTGGGCCTGGGAAGAACTCTGCTGGAGTGAAAACAACTGTGCTGAAAGGCTCGCCACTTTGCTTTGACTGGCTGTTCATAGGAACTGCTTTGCTGAGCTGCCCTGCTGTCTGCTGATCTCTGCCCTGCTGAGTACAAGGGCTTGAGTCATCTCACTTGACTCCACAATTATAGGGTAATTATTAATACTAAAGGAATATAAAATACCTTTAAAATAGCCCCAAACTCCCCAAAAGCATTTAAGAACCTTATATCCTTACCATTTTTTTCGGAGTGCTCTTCACAACGGGAATTCACTTGCTTATAAAGTCTACTTTACAGAATTTCTTTTTCGCAATAAAGATAAACTTAACAAATTGATGGATAAATTGGATGTTAAAATAGGCTTTAAGATAGTCTTCTGTGCCTCTAACAAGATTGGGCATAGAGTTACAATGTGCTGTAAGGTTTCATCACACAGGCCACAGAGCCTACAAATACTCAATGGCCATTTGTTCTCCCATTTTGGAATTCCGTCTTTAGTTGGATTTAGTAACATAAATATATTCTTAATCAGAGGTTTTAAATGATATAACAAATAAGGTTAAGGCGACAATTTGCCAAAAGAGTTGGCTATCGACCATACGTGATTTTTTTCCTTAGTTCCTCTTTATCCGTTATAGTAGACAGTAAAGCAGCCGTTTGGTTAATTATTTTCTTATAAACTATTTTACTCATCACTTCATCCCCTAATTTTGAACATTCATAATTACACAAGCACTCGTTTAAGTAAGTCTGCCAACTCCTTGAGTATTCACCTTTCAAGATCTCAAGCGAGCATAGCTTTGCTAATGATCCCTCTTCTGCTCGATATAATGACAATGAGGACTTTAAAAATGTAGATTGTCGGGCCAATAACTGATTCTTTAAACCAGATTCAAGTCTTATATTGGCATGACTAATATATCTGGGAATCCTAAAAACAGATGTATATGTCCTTCATTCTATGTCATCGAGCAGTTTCGCATCTTTGCCCCGAAAGATAAAGGAACCATAGTCCAAGGGTGGGATTAACTTTGCTCTCATCACTCTCATTAGATGATCATAATTAGGGCATGATAGCTTATCCCTCAATTTTCTAAAGGCGAAGGCGAGCGAGGTGCCCCTAGCTTCAAGGGTATTAAAATGCTGCCTAAATTTCATACCCTCATCAAATGTAATTCCCAAATATTTATATGATTTAACATTTTCGATAACCAAGCCATTAATATTCCATTCTTTTACTCCCAGTTTGCCTTTTTCCACTGTCTTTATTTTTGTTTTTTTTATGTTAATTGTTACACCATTTTGTGTAATGTAGGGTTAAAAGAATCTATTAATCTTTTTAACCCTATAACCGTTTGGCTCAATACAATGGTATCATCTGCATATTGCAAATATTTGATCTCATTAGTCTTTACCAAACCCTTAAGGTGAAGGCGGTGGACAATGGAACTGAAGCAGCAGATGGCTGAATGGGACTAGTTGGCTGATTGGGGCTGAAGAATGTAATGACTGGTTATGCTTGTTCATTGGTGTTGGTGTGTAGTTAGCTTCCCTCTTCTTCCTTCCTCTGGGAGTATGGAGGCCTCTCTCTCTTCTTTTTAAGCTGTTCCCAGTGATTAGCCGTGGACATGGGGTTGGGAATGTTACGTTTCGATTTTGCATATCCAGGCACTGGCTCAGCCTCTAAGTCTAACCCATCCTTGTCATATAAGTGACTAAGACCTTATAGGGGCCTGTCCTGGCCCATACTTGTCATGGGCTGTATCCCCACTATGCAATTGTGTCCTTGCACCCACAACACATCCATTCATACAAAAAAGATGGCCCCACTCCTTTTTTTATGCCTTTTGCATATGACAATTCTTGGCCTGCTTTCCATCTCTGACAGCTGTCTTCATTTGAGAGTGCTCCTTAAGTGCGCATTCAACGACACATTTTAGGATGTCTCAATCTATCTCTCCCAATATACTTATCTACCACATACTGTGTAGCAGTTGTAAGGTGCTCAGAATCCTAAAGCCAACTAAAACAAAATTCAGCAAAAATAAGAGTGGTGAAGGAAAGAAGTTTGGGGATGACCATGAAGAGAAGGCCACGAAAAATATTGAAACACTTGTTGTTAAAGCTCCATGTCACAGCCAACGTCACACTAAGTGGCACTCATCTACAGACTACCGGGACCACGCACCAACTTCACCGACAAATCACAGACTTCGTTGAACCACTTGCCACTAACAATTAAATCCTACTCAAAACCTGAATTTCTATCTGGAATACCCCCAAAACGATCAATAATTTTACAATTAGATCACCTCTTGCACTGACTCCCTGAACCTCTCAAGCATCAATATAACTAGATCTAAGCTCCATGCTTGTTGGTACAGCGAGGAAATCAGACTAAGGAAACCCCACTGAAAACAACTGGAGAGTATATAGAAAAGGAAAGAGAACAATGCAGACAGGAGGGATCAATGATACAACATCGACTCCTATAACTTCAAACTACAAAAGTATTGAGTATATAATATTGCATACAAAAATATCGTCACCAATACACAAAACTGAAATGACACAAACATTGATAAAAAACTATCGCTAAAATACATTTTGATAACAAAAATATCAACAACAAAAAAAGAACACAAAAATATTGATAACGTTAAAATGTCATAAAACACAACAAAAACATTGATAGAAATAATATTAACAACACAAACATCAAAGAATACACATAAACAATACTAAAATATAACATTTAAACATAAAAATAAACTATTTTCAATAATATAATAAAATAACTTATACCAAACATTAAAAACAAACACTAAAGACATTTACAAAAGTAATACAACTAAAAAACAAGTGCACTGACAATCCCAAAACAAATAAATAAACAAACAATACAACATAAAGAAAGTTATCACAACTATCAAAAATAAACAAACATATATGGATTTGGCGACTTAGGGGGTGTCGATCCATAATAAGGGACCAAATTCTTGGGGCAAAAACACACACTATCCCGGGATGTGACTCGGATGCTATCTCTGTGACTCTAACTCACCGTGAACTAGTGGTCAGTCTGGTAGCTTCTGAGGTCCGGACGCAACACCTCTTTGCAACTGCCATCCATCTTAAATATACCCTCCCAGAAAATATCAGCGACCCCTCCCCTAAATACCCCAGCGACCTTCAATCTACCAGGTCCCCACTTAGAGAGATAGGCCGGAGGTGTCCTCCGCTCCCTGCTTTAAACTTACAGGCTATTGAATCAATTCATGCCTGTGAGCTCACTATCTCTAGCCCCAATGGTACACTTCCAACACGGGCCAGCTCAGCTAGTATTGCTAGGTGTGGACCACACCAGATGCCTGGACTTATAATCCCCAAATCCGGTCAAACGGCAGTTGTCAAACTAAAGTCACGCATTATCATAATATTTTCCTGAAACATCACTGGTTTGATGCATGGGGGTGTCGTTCCAGATTGGAACAATTTTATTCAGGAGTTCGACATCTGAGCATTTCAGGAAACCTGGTCTATAGAGCCATTCCATGAGCCTGGATACTTTCATTTCTATAGTCCGGGAACCCAGGGTGCTAGAGGTCGGCCATCGGGGGGACTTAAAATCGGTTTAAGCAGGATATCAGCTTCAAAATCCGTGTCTTACCGACAGATAATAATGACATCCTTGCAATCAGGCTGGAGGCTGGCCAATATGAATCCATTGATATATACAATGTATATGCAAGAGGCTTCGGTAGGGGGCAGAAATCAGACATAATTTACGCCTTAGGCGAGCTTCTAGTAACCCTCTCAGGGGAAGCCTCTGTAGTTATAGCTGGGGATTTAAACACAACCTTTGAACCCCTCAGTACCGAGGATAATGATGTGGCGAGGGAGGGGGATGAGCAGTGGGGTGTTCCATCACTGGAGCTTACGCCAATCAAAAGATGGACCGAGGCCGCCAATCAAATGAAAGCCCTCTGTCTAGAATATGCTCTTTTTATAGTCAATGCAAAACCTCTTCAGACAGACAAAGGGTACACACATACTATAATGGATTTCACTCAAGTCGTATTGATTACCTTTTAGATGGTCTGAACATATTGCTTACCCTTGAGGGCATGGTTTGCTGGCCAGAGTGGTGAGTGACCATAACCCTCTGTGCTCTAGGTTTGCATTTAGGGACCTAAGGGTAAAAACATAAACAGATGTTACACATACAACCAGTGACCTCCAGCTCTCAAATAAAATGTGACGAGTTAAATAGCCCATGATTTTAGAACATCCAGCAGTCCTACTTTCCATAACTAGTGAGTTGGTCAATACAGTAAAAGAAATTGAGATATCCCTCCTTAACCACCAGTCACTAAATGACAGTACAGAACTGCATTCTTTAATTTTTACCCATATTCGTACCTACTTTCAAAGACCCTACAAAGCTAGAATGGGAGACACAAAACCCTGGCATCACTGGTACAACATTGATTGTAGAAGTGCCCCTGGTGCCCTTAGCAAGGCAATCAAAATGGGTGATGTGGCCAGAGTGCGATCCGCTAGGATGACCTATAAGAAGGTTACCTTTCGTGCCCAAAAAGTTTGGGACAAGGACAGGTGGTTGGAACTAAAATGCGCATGTAGCAGTAAACACTCACAACAGTTCTGGTAGTTAGTAAAATAGGCAGGGGAGGAATGGCACCACCCCCGATAAATCATGTTGATCCCAGTGAGTGGGTTAGTCACTTTTCCTCCCAATATGCCAACAATGATGCAGACGATCATGGATCGGTATTAACACATCCCTACACCATGGACAAGGTATTTGATGAGGCAGATGTTATAACTTCTCTTGAGGCACTGACAGAAGGTCGAGCACCAGGGCTGGATTGTGATTCGCTGACATTTTTTTGGAGGACAGATCGATATAGACACAATATATTCTTTTACTAGCAAATGCTGTTGCTCATGGCGCTCAAATTCCTGACACCTGGCGGGGGACTAAAAAAATTCCAATATATGAAAAAAAGGAGACAAGTCCATGCCCGCCAACTACAGGCCAATAAGCCTTATAGATTCCATACAAAAGGTGTTATCACGGCTTGTGTTGGCCAAAATGTATGTATGGATGGACGAAAATGGTATTATCAGCCACCTCCAGGCAGGGTTTTGGGCCCATATAAGTACAATGGACCAGGTCTTACGCTTTGTTACAATACATTGGCGGACAATAGTCCTCGGCAAGGGCAGCATGTATGCTGCCTTTGTTGATTTGAAGGTGTTACAGCAAACAAATGATGGACGGAATGCTGACAATACAAACATTCTCCCCCAGTCAAAAGATATGTGTTAAATCCATTGTTCATTTTCCCACTACGCCACCCCAGTTTGACTCCAGCCATATGCAAATTAGTCCTGACCCTGTGACCCATGGGAACAGTCTAGACCGAACTGCCAGCCCAGGTCCTCCCTGGACCGGAAACAAGTATCCTGGGACCGGTTTCAGGGTATGTCACCCTTCTTCAGCCAGGCTAGCTTGAATCCACTGGATGAGAATGTTTGCATTGTCAGCATTCTATCCATCAATTGTTTGCTGCAACACTTTTTAGCCTAAGTGGAATGGGTATGCCCAGAAGTGGGTCCCTTGCTCACTGTGCCACTGGATTCAAGCTAGCCTGGCTGAAGAAGGGTGACATACCCTGAAACATGTCCCTTGATGCTTGTTTCCAGTCCAGGGAGGACCTGGCCTGGCAGTTCGGTCCATCATTTATTTGCTAATTTGAAAGCAGCCTTGTGACTTTTGACCTGGTATCTCGGCCCAAATTATGGGAGGTATTGAAAGAATTGGGGATGCCATTGGAATTACTCTCTCTCATTATCCACCTCCACAAGGGAAATTTTGCACAGATTCGATGGGGAGCGTAGGAAAACAAGACAGATCCCTTTCCGGTACGCAAGTGCTTTCGCCAGATATGAGTGCTATTTCCCACACTGTTTACCATTTTTATAAATAGAGTGGCAAACTTTCTTGCTGCTATTCAAACTTATGCTCCCATTTTAGCTAGCAGAAAGATTCAAATGTTAATGTTTGCAGATGACAATCTGATCATCTTTAAAACCCCAATTGGTCTGCAAATTAATTTGGGACGGTATGAAGAATTCTGTCTCTTATGAGGCTTAAAAATTAATGCTGAAAAGACCAAGTTAATGGCTTTTAATCTACATAGATCCTTCAAGGGCAAAATAACAATGGATGGGCTTCCCCTTGAGCAGCTTGATGTGTTTGTCTATCTGGGCATCAAACTGCAGAAGGATATGAGATGGAAATTGCCCATCGATGCCATGGCATTAAAACATCAACAGCTGTAAGAAATGAATTCAGAACCTCCCTGACAAAACCACTCTGCCCGGTACTTCAAATTTACAAAAGCAAAGTGGTAAGCTCGGCCCTCTATGGAGCCGAGCTATGGGGCTTAGAGGATATGACACAGCTAACTATCGCTGAGAACAAGTTCCTGTACGCAATAACTAGTCTACCACAAAGCACACCTACAGTCCCCTTAAGGAGTGATCTGGGTAGGATTGCAATGGTGGACCCTGCCAGGCTACGCCCCAACCTAAACTAGTGCAGGATTTGGACCACACTGGACTTGGCTGTGTATGTTGAGGGCTTAAGGGACATTATTGTAATGGACCAATTCCACAAAATTAGCTGGCTGAAAAATTTAAAGCGCTTTTTTAACAAACTGGGCCTCGCACATCTGTGGGATAGTCCTTCCAGCTCCGATTTCCCATCAAAAGACACACTTAGAGATAAGTATTGGGAGTTAAAAGACACACTTAGAGATAAGTATTGGGAGTTATTTGCACGTGAAGAGGGTAAGAGTCACAATTCCTCTTCACTCTCAGGGCTCCATTTACGGATTAAACCACACCTGAAACCTCGAGCCAAATTGGGACATTATCACAAAGCCCCTCAATTGGAAATTGTATTTCCAATTTACAACAGGAACCTTACCACTAAAGATTTTCACAGCTAAATGGTCCACCACAAATACCAACAAATGTATATTATGTGCAGATCATGTGGAAACCTTAGCACATGTGCTGTTTGTCTGCCCTGCCTATTCTGGTCCGCATACGGTGTGCTTGGGGCAAATGTGCAGGAATATGGGCACTAGATCATGCAGCACTCTCTGTACAGACCCATCAGCTAAGTACTCTATTCCTATGGCAACATTTTTAAGGTGGATGTGGTGTATCCGTTCGCAATATATTATGGCTGAAAAATGAACCTGATATCGCTTCCATTTATGATTGAATATTCGAACTAAAGTTATGTGTGGGTACCAATAAGCCCTTACACGCCTCTCTAAGATTAATTGAGATCATCTGAAACTTATATTTATATGTTTGTTTTATCATGAACCAATGTCTTGGCATTATGTCTGGGTATTCTGATGCCTATGTTGCTATTTTGCACAAAGTGTGTTTATTCAAGTATTTTAACTTTTTAGACTTGTTTTACCTTTTTATCTGTAACACTTTTATGACACAAATTATCGAATAAAGCATTCTTTGACTTGACAAACATTTATAAATATATATCAAATATAAAATATATATAACATGTATTTACACATACACTTTAATTACACGAATAAACAAAATAAAAACAAACATTAAATAAACCCAACTAATATTAAACTAATTAAATTATAATTTGAAAAAGCTATCTCGACAAATAAATTTAAACTACACCAACACAAATCAATAGAAGACTCTACTAATTAAATAAACTCTATAAAAGCAATCAATTAATTAACACAAACTTTACCCCGAAACAGACAAACATTTTAGAAGCATGAAACCTTGTGAGACAGAAAACAGAACGAAAAAGAACAGCACAATCAACTATTCAGAAAAACTCTCATTAAAGGTAAGAACAAAACGTTTTAACTAAATAAATAAAATTAGCTAAAAATTATAAACAAATTAACTAAAACTATAACATGTTTTCCTTTATATGTCACAGATTATACTTCACTTAAACTATACCTAGAAAATTCAAAACAACAATTTACTTCCAAAATAACTACAACATTAACAAAATATATAAAGCAAAGTAAGTAAAGGACTTAACCAACAAATAAAGTAAACTAATGAAAACTAATACATTTTATTTAAAAAAAAACATAACTAACAAATATTTTTCTTTTAATAGCTTCTACCCACTTCAACAAAACAACATCAACTAAAAATAGTAAGTATTTTTTTGTACAACTTAATAAAAATAGTGACTAAATAAACAAAACTATCAAATTAACTAAAACTATAACATGTTTTCCTTTATATTTCACAGACTAAACTTCACGAAAACTCCACAGAGAAAATTTATAACAACGATTTCCTTCCAAAACAAGTGCAAAATCAACATTAACAAAAAATATAAAACAAAGTAAGAATATGACTTAATCAACAAATAGAGTAAACTAAGTAAAAAAATGTTTAATAAAAAGCAAATTATCACCAACAAATACTTTTCTCTTAACAGCTTCTACAGACTTCAACAAAACAACATCAACCAAATAAACTTAATCAAATAAAAATATTAAGTATATTTTTTACAACTAAATAAAGTTAGAGAATAAATAAACTAAATAATCAAACTAAATGTAACACTTTAATAACAAGCATTTTCAATGCAATAGGTCTCGCATTTGCTAGACTTATAGATATTGGCTTTGTAAATGACAATGCCTTTTACCTATTTGTTTTGGTTTAGAGTGTAGTGGATGTTTGTGGTGTGGAGTGGAATTATGTGGGTTGTATTGGAATTGATAGTTGTGGAATTGTGTGGGGTGGAATTTTGTGGTGTGGAGTACATTTGTGTAACGGAATTATGTAGCATGTTACATAGGGGTGAGAGCTGTACAGAATAGGTAGAAAGGAAGATAGAGTGGGATAGGTAGTTTATGCAGGAAGTAGATTTTAAACTGTTACTTGCAGATGGCGCAAAATCTTTACTACAAGTGCATAAGTTTCTAAGCCACTGTGACAACTTGAAGAAAGCTACATGGTGTTTATTTTGGGGCAAGGGAGTGACTAGAAGTTGCACAAACACAGTGCATTTAATTAATACACACATTTAATTCACCATTGTCTTCTGGGAGGCAACTGTGCTGTAAGAAACCAAAAATTACCATCTTATTGGCTCCTGTTCATCACTCTCTTGATTTGCAGTGAGGTCCTGTGTTCCTTTGTGTTAAAACTAATTTGTAATTATAAGACATTGATAAGACATTGATCCTACCAATTTGAAATGCTTTAAATAACAAGTTCTACCCTTAAACAATACAATAGTGCTACTTTTACACAGTTTAATGGTACAGAATTTTCCAATCTCGGAAGGATGGAATGCGGATGACCATAATCAGATTTGACCGCTTGACCTTCCAATCACTGCATTTATCAATGGTGACAGTTCAACTCGCAAAACCATCCATCCATCTTACCATGTTTATAGCACGTTGGGAATACACCCATGTTTCTGTTGAAATCACTCTGTTGATGAAGTGAATGAAAGCTTTGCTTCGGGCATGCTTCTTGCAACATGGAAAAACAGACATACAGATGGTAAGCCCTCTACCGGTCATGTAAACATACCTTTCCTCCTTAAGGCAAAGGCCCTCTCCAGAACTGTCTGAACCACACCCGCATACCAGTTCAGTGGGAAGCCTATTGAGTAGCAAAAGTTATTCTTTAAATGTTTCAAAACAACTTAGATCAAATCCAGAGGCCTTTCTTTGTGTAAATTCTCATACAACTAACAAATGCTAGTATTCACTTGTTTGCAGGCCCATATAGGCGGCTGTCTATAAAAATGTTGGGAAACATATGCCTAGTAAAACAAAAAGGCAACTGGTGCTCATGTAAAGTGCTTTGATACCTTCGGGTCGAGTTCGCTCTTTATAAAATGTCAAAAGAACAAACAAACAATAAACAATATTGTATAATTCTTTATAAATAGCTCAAGACTAATGAACACAATTTTTAAATTGGCTACGTTTATGTTGCAACCTTGTATTAGGTATATAAATTAACTGAAATTCTTTCATACTTTAGGAAAGTTCTTTCAGGAGCAGGGCTGTTTTCTACTCAGTGAGAGAGTGGGTGAGAGCGGGGGGGAGATGAGCTAAGAGGCTGGGGAATAAAACATCACAAACTACATTTAACAAGTAAAACATTGCATAGATTTCCAGTGCAAACTGTATGTGGATTATCAATGGTGTCAGCTGTAGCCTTAATGAGTGTAATAAAGAAAGAATAAAGAGACTCTGCTGTGACTTCCATCATAGGGGGAAGGGTGAGAGCAGAGGGGCAGAGAAGATGCCAGGACCAACAGGAAAAGTGAAAGGAGGAGGGGATTGGAAAAGAAGCTGCCAGGACTGCCATGAGCATTAAAGTAAAGCTGGGTTAAAGAGGGAGGAAAATAAAATAAAAAATATGAAAAATCAAAGAAAACCTACACAAAGGCTCTGAAAATTCGGTATACAACTTCATGCATGCCTGCATAGATTAGTATCACACATCGCTGCCCGGCACATTCCTGCTTCAAATAGGGCAGCAGGCAGATGATGATGATCATCGGTACCGCTCTATTAAGTTAAAAAAAAAATTATCAAGCAGAGAGATATCACCAGGAACTCACTTACCTAGCGAGGCCAGTGAGCAATTCCATAATGGGCAGCCTCACGACTCCTGCAGTTTATTCAGCAGCCAGTGGGTCTTCGTGTCACAGGATTTTCATTTAATTTAATGTGCATACGCACAAGCAGCACTGCCATTGCCAATGAATGGGGCTTGCAACTTTCTTATCATGAATTGAAGCGTGCTGCCAGCAGTTGTAGTAGAAAGTCCTGTCTAAGCTATCTCAGTATGTGAGTCATCATGTCCAGCTAACATGTGTGTCAAGGCTGTGTGGTGCTGTTCTAAATACTACTCTGTATCAGAGTAGCAGCCAGCGCTGAGGACTCTGAGATAGCCCCGAAGCTTACTGGGAGCTGCTGACTTTAAAATTGGGTAGCCAAGTTTGAGTCGTGGCATCGGCTTAACATACTGAGTGACTTTGGGCAACTAACGTAATCTCCCTATACTGACCCTGGACACCGGCAGGGAGTGAAAATGCTGCTATGACAGTGCTTGAAGTTTACCATAAGCCCCAGGGGAGACATTTAGAAGCAAGAAAAAGGTTTAAGATGTCAGTGGAATGGGCGCACTGCTATGGATCAAAGCGCATGAGTTTACAACATACAAATGTTATTAGGTGGTGCAACTGGGTGAATGGAAAACCTGTGAAACCATTCAATAGTCTATCCAGCGAGCTGGTAAGACACAAATCATGAAACAACAACCCTATGCACACACATGTGGAGTACAAGTAAAAATTATATCGTAGGATAGAGCAAAGTAACACCACGTAAGGTGGCAGAAAGACGAAGAAGTCTTGTGTATGTTGAAATCTTCAGTTCTTTATTTCAAAGGCGGAAACGTGGTGGTCATGGACTGGGTTGATTACCAACAAGAAATCTTGTGCCAATCGGCAGACACAACTTGTTATGAACAGTTAAGCTATAACCCTATGTGACCTCTGACAATAGAAATCAATGGGAAACTTTTACAGTGGAAACAATTAGGTGTCCTAAATGATGAATGAGTATCTTTACATGAATGTTTTCAGACCCACATATCCCTGGCTCTACACTCTCCCCAAAGTGCATAAAAACGTAACCTTTCCTCCAAGCAGACCTATGGTGTCGGGCATTGATGGACCTACGGAGAGAATCGCAGAATATGTAGATCTCTTTCTTGGTCCCAAGGTACAAAATCTTCCTTCATTTATACAAGACACCAAACATATACTTAGCACTCTCGCAGATATCCAATGGCAACCAGGAACTATTTTGGTCACCATGGATGTGGTGGCCCTTTACACTAGTATCAACATGGACCTAGGCATAGAAGCAATCAATAAGATTTTGCATAACCGACCGGCCTCACTTTGGCAGCACACAACTATGCTTTCATCCATGATGGAATTGGTATTGAGAAACAACTTTTTTATCTTTGACCAAACCTGGTATCGCCAGAAAAGGGGTGTAGCGATGGGGTCCAAATTTTCCCCCTCTTTTGCCAATTTGTTCATAGGTACACTTGAGGCAGACATGATCTGGGGACAGAAAGGCTCTGACTATATCGACTCCATTATTTTTTGGGGTCGTTATATAGACAATTGTATTCTGTTATGGTCGGGTACTGAGGAACACCTAGCGAGATTTTTTGAACACTTGAACAATAACCCATGGGAGATTAATTTACCATGAAACACAGTAAAACCAGCATTGAATTCCTTGATGTGGAATTTTATGTAAAACAGGACACACTACACAGTAAACTCTTTCGGAAAGCTACTGCTTGTAATGCAGTGCTCCATGCCTCCAGTTCTCTCCCACCTCACCAGGTCAATTCCATACCATATGGGGAGTTCCTAAGAGCAAGACGCAACTGTAGTGAAGACAGTGAATTCAAACGATGTCTACAAAGTATGAAGGATAGGTTCTCTAAGAGAGGCTACACTAATGACACTATCAGGAAGGCACAAAAAAGAATTGCCACAGTAAGGAGACCTAATACACTTACCAGAAGTACACCAAATAAAACCACTGATCATACTGTCAGATTGGTCACAGACTATAATTCCCTACATCAGGCTCTACGGAGAAGCCTCACTAAACATTGGGGGATCCTAAGAACACAAAAAGGTATTCTAGAGATTATTACTGTAAGACCACAAATTACATTTAGGAACGTCAACACATTAAGAAATAGACTGAGTCCCACAGTACCTCATGGCACCACATTAACAACATGGATGACACAACACAGCATTGGCTTTTACAAATGTGGCCTATGTACTATGTGTAGATGGGCCAAACATGGCACCAAGATGTTTATTAGCCCTACAGGAGAATAATACAAGATCAGAATGAACATCAACTGTACGACAAGATACGTGGTCTATATCATAGTATGCAACTGCGGGAAACAATACGTAGGAAGCATTATTAGGCCCTTAAAGGAGAGAATGAGCGAATATATGCGGGCCATTATTAGACAAGACCCTAGATATCCCGTAGCTCTGCATGTCGCAAATTGCCAAAAGGATGAAACAGACCGTAAGGTCCAATTTTTTGGCATAGACGTCATCTCTATGGGAATCAGAGGTGGCAATAGAGAACTAAAACTAAGAAGGGCTAAAGCAACATGGATTATGCGCTTGCATGCTGTGGGCCGGGGACTCAATTATGATTCAGAACTACAGTTTTTTCCGGGCGACTAACCATGTTGACTGTGATATCCCCTTTAGAGAATGAAACCATATTATCATGAGCAAAGGTTACTGAGATTAATCACGACTTATTGTGAGGAACCACACATTCAAGAAATATTAATGTATCTGTATAATGACTTAAGTCTGCGGTTGTTATGAAGTTGAATATCTCCAATCCAACTGACTTCTAAACATGGCTTCTGATAAGAATTTATTTGTTTCCTATTTACCCACAATCTTTATCTACAAGAACAATTTACATACTTTCCTTGGGAATATGGAAGGATATGCAATCTATTGCTTAGGTGCCTTAAGAATTTTTGGATGTCATTCAGACTGTTACTAGCTTCTTACTTAGAAACGTATAACCAGATGCTCAGAGATGTGCTCCACATTTATCACTTTGTAGCAAACATTACATACTTGTTTTAGGTTATACACAATCAAGAGTCAAATACCTAAACAGAAACATGTTGAATTACTGTCTATTATATTATGAATGTAATACTAGAAGATTTTGGGTAATAGTATATCTAAATATAAGTTATACAAAGTCACTGAAGGTCACGATTACGTTAAATAATAGTTTCTAAACTGGCACTTGCATGTATGTCACGAAACATCATGGGAGAGCATGTTCTCCACCTTTTCTTCACTGCGCTTCCTTTTTTGGTGAGAACAATGCAAAACTTCAGTATTATTCGCTTAATAAAGCAATCTTTTACACTTTTGTATGTGTTCTTGTAGACCGCGATACGGAAGGCCAAATTAGGGGCTATGCCTCTTGAGTGATTTTCATTATACTCTGTTTTTTCCCCCCGTTTTTTTATCAAGTCTAAAAAATGAAATTATTGTCCGAGAACTGAACATTTTTATAAAGAATAACTATCCTTTGTGCACGGTTACTGCCCTTCCCTTTGTGAATTCCACGGAAGTGCGTGTACAATATGTGTTACCAAATTCTGTTTCGGGACTATTTCTAGACCCGGAGTACGTCCTAAGGGGAAGAGGAGCATTGTAGATGTACTTTTGTACCATTTATCCCAGGGACAATTTACATATCAATTACGTGGTATTCTATCTCTTTCGGGGATTACCACCATAACCTCAATAAAGGACTGTACTATACTCATTCCTTAGGAATGCATTTGTCTCGACAGAAAAGGTCTCTGCAGCAATATAATTTCAGATGTACTTAACTTCTTCTGTGTATTTTCAATAAAAAAAATGTATGTCATAATATACCTATTAGCTTAATTCTACGTCTCTCGTAGTCCATTGCCATACATTTCATATTTTTTTTAAATGTTGATTGGTTTAATTATCTGGGTTTTCGTAGGTTTGATATGCCCCTCCACTTATCTTCTAGTGACCTTCCTCATATTTTCGACTTCCATTATATTGGTCAAGGGCCCCACCGGGTCGGAAGTATCACCGGCAGAGCGGTGAGCATTTGGCCATCATACCTATACCACTATTTCGTGACACCAGGCTATACAATCTATTATGTTTCTTATATCATTTTTTCTTCGATTTTTGTTCCCTTTTTCCGTTTCCCTTGTTTTTCTTCCTTTCTCCAATCTTCCACTTCTGTATCCTCAGACCTCCTCAGCATTTTTCAGTAGCGTCCGAGGTATGTTTTGAACTTCACCATATCACAAGTTTAAGGGGGCACCTCTTCTTGGTACCAGGGTCTCCCCTAACCTTTCTCTTGGTTCTACTTTGTAAACATTGTCATGGTGATATTATCTTTTTACAGTCCATGCCATTCTGGCAAACTTTCTTCACGTCGAGATTTCACGTGTGTCACCTCCAATAGATGCTTGCTCACAAGGATTCACTCTTACTCTCCAGTCTTTTTCACGAATACGACACTATTGCTCTTTATTGGTATAGGAGATAGCCAAGCGATCTATGGCATTTTAAGTGATCACGGTTTTTAACTCTCTTCACATGGAGTCTCACCATACGAATGAATTTGTCAGCATTTGAGTGCGGTTTATCGTCATTACACGAATGGTATATAAATAAGACAGACACTCGTTAATAGTGATGCGTTTTAAGGGGAATTTGTTGGTATTCCCACCCCTGAAGATTCACGTGAGCGATGAAACATGTGTCGGCTGGCTGCGGTATCCCAGGGGAGACATACACCACAGCGGGAAGGGACACAGAACCATCACAGAGTGCAGAGCGCAACGCCCATTTAAAGAACCACGCTGACAGTGAAAGTGTATTTGAAGATAGCCACCCTGGTGCATTGCCATGCTACAAGAAAAGCCTTGGCATGCTAAACAAATTAGAAACAAATAGTTCTCCCAAATAACAAATCGTGACCTGCAGCGAAAGAAAAATGAACTTAGGCTGTGCTGCTCTGTCAAAAACGGACGTGACGTTCCGTTATGTGGGCCACTTAGGATGTTGCAACCAAGACAGGCCCTGCAGCGTGCCAATGGTATGCGGCAGATGGGAGCAAAGTCTTTTTATCAACTACTCCAGGTCTTCCAGACAGTGCATGCGTGCTGCCTAGGCTCGGCCTAAAAATAACATTTTCCTTTTAAACCAACTGAAAAAAGAAACCAGTGACTAAACCACCAAAACAACAAAGTATCCAACAATAAAATCAAAGTATGACAAATGGAAGTATATATATATATATATATATATATATATATATATATATATATATATATATATATATATATATATATATATATAATTCACTGAAAAAAACCATAGGTTTCAGGCGTTATATAGTTCGGAATTAGCATTTAAAAAACCATTGAAATTGCTCCTATATAGTTAGTTGTACAAACTATATTTCACGCACCCGCAATCCACTGCTGATGATTTCATATATTACATCATTCATGACATGGTCAGTGACGTCACTGATGACATCTCAAATGACATCAATGATGACATCACTGATGACATCATCCACGTGACAATCACATACACCTTTTCATACACTAGTAAAATCTTTCATCACTCTTTGTAAAATACAGAGTATCATATTTGAATCCATTGACACAGCAATACAAGTATCTGAAAACCCACTCCTTGATTCCTAGATGTATACACACATCTAATCACTTACCTGTAGATTCACTCATACATGCTGTCAATGATCAATAGAACACTATCAAAAATACTTATACACCTATATCGACATTACACACCAAAACACAACCTATTCACATATGAAGTCATCCTACTCACTTATGCAAACAATGGATCATACTTACATACTTACTTAGCTACACACTTATGCAAACACCACTTCATCTATTTATTTAGATAGTAAGTCAAATTTAGTGTAGAATAAAATCATTATTACAAGTATACAGTTATCCATACAGTCACACACACAATCATTGAGTCTTATGTATACTTATTTATATACAACAATTGACACATACACTGCCTTTTATTTTTCTAGTTTATCTACTGAATCAACTATTCACACATCTTTGTTTGGTTAGGATTTTTTTCCGATGGGATTTCTGAAAATTCTATGTTGAATAACTTTGGCGTTTGTGGACAGAATTGGCTGAAATTTTTAGGAAAATGGCACATTCTGTTTCTTTGCAGCCCCTGAAAATTTGGGGGGGTTTCGTCAAGGGGCAGGGCGAGAGATAAGGGGGGTCCCAAAACGCGTTTTTCCCATTCATTTTTCCATAGGGCGGTTGGAATCACTTTTAGCTCGAACGGCTGAATGGATTTACACGAAACTTGGCAAAATTGTAGATATGGTTTGCCCGACGTGCCTTTGTTATGTCTCAATATATGTGCTCCAGTGGATTTTGAGAAATTAACGTTTTAAAAAACAGATATATCTGTAACAGCGCTCCGGTTAGCGCTCAGGTTTGTGTACTTGACGCGTAACGGAACTTTGCGAAGCAAAGCTGATTGGCTCTCCGGTGTCTGTCAACATTCTAAACAGTCCGGATCGGCAGCCATCTTGTCTCTCGGTAGGATCGAGAGACAAGAGGTGGAAGAAAACAAAGGGGGACATTAATGAAAGGTGGCAAGGTAGACCCCTCCTGACCCCCTAGGAATGATGTGGGGGCTATTAAAGGGTCCTGTGGGGCAAAAAATTAATAAAAAAAAAATTCAATTTTTTACGGTAGAAGCGCTACCCGGTACACGAACCGGGTAGCTCACCGGTAGCGTAACATGAGTTCGCCATTTTGTGTTTCGGACAAATTTAATCACAAGATGGAGGAATAACAATGTGGGAAATGGGTATAAGGGGGCACGGGGGATGTATCCTGACCCCCTAGGTTTTCTGAGGGTGGCTGAGGAGGCTCATATATGTCGAAAAAAAAATTGCATTTTTCGCGCGGTTAGCTGCCGGTACGCGAACTGGGTAGCAAACCGGGAAGCGAACATAAGTGAAAATTAGTGAAAAAAGGTACATTCGAAATTTTAAAAGAGTAATTATAGTTAAGGTAGCTCTGAAAAGAGCTTTTGGGTTCTGTGTAAGTTCTAGGTACTTATAAGTAGGAACCAATACACAGTCTTAAATTTTGTATGAAAACTCTGTTTCCCTCATCTGAGAAGTGCACACCATCTCCTCTGTAGATATCTTGCATGTAGTAACACAAGTTATTGTTGTAGATGGCGCCCATTCCATGGTCTCTCATATAAGCTGAAACAGACTTATTTACATGCTTCCTCGCTTTCTCAATTTGTGGACAAATTTGATTGGACCACCTCCATTTCTGTCTTTGGCATATATTGGAATATACCAAGGCAGTTTGAGGAAAAAGTGCCATTAATTACTCAAAGGTGTCCTTAGAGAGCATTTGCAGAACTACCCCAGTCAAAGTGCCCAAATCATTTCCTCCACAGTGCACTATTATGAGGTCAGGGTTTGGCAAATGTAAAACGGTTTTCAACAAAGGTATCAATTGGTGACATCTCAATCCTCTTTGGCCAATCCATTTGATTTCCACATTTTGTAAATTGAGGTTGTGTAAATTTCTGTTATCAGCATACCTGTGAGCCCAGTGGATGTAACTATGTCCAACAATCCAGACAGAAAACATGGTGAGAGGAGGTTCTGCTGCAGTCAGATGAAGTGTGGGAATGAAATGGCAGTTGAAACAGTAGGAGTTTGTAAAGAAAAAAAACTGTGGAGTTTCAGTGCTAATGATTCAGTAGAAGTGATTGGTGGATTTCTATTGCTGAGAACAGACAGTTAGGGTGCATGGATGTGTTCTTTGAAACATGTAATTTGAATGGTTAAGAAAACATGATTTTAAGAAACGTTGCAGTGGATTAGCAGGTGGACTGAGAGTTCAGAGTTCATTTGAAACATTGTTGTGTGAACTTGTAAACATGAGAGGTCTGGCAGGAGGTAGTTGCTATGGAAAAAGGACAGAAAGGGCAGAGGGGGGAAGGGTGTTGATTTGAAAAAAGTGAGGGAAGAGTTTTGATTGGATCACATGAGAGATATGTGTGATGAATTTCAGCATTTCTGTGCCTTTGTTGTTTGCAGCCTCTGGAGTGCATACCATTTGCTCTGCTAAAGAAAAATTGGTGTGTTTCTGAGACTGTTTTGAAATTCAAAAAGCATTTGCTAAGGTGAGAAAAAATTCATTTAATTTAGATAGAGACTAGTATAGTTTATGGAGAAAATAAGGAAGCCAGCTGTGCATTTAAAATGTTGTTTTGTGTCAAGTGTTTTCATTATTTTTTCCAAAAAGATTTTGCTTCTTTGACAAATTATAATTATAGATAATGTGAAGTATTAGTACTGACAGTGTGTGCTTGTATATAGGAGGTGTGCTGTGTTTTCAAATTATGACCAGAAAATCGTTTTTTAACAAAAAGACATGCTTTTTACATTTATGAGAAGGATAACATGGGGTGTGCTTTTTTAAATAAATATTTCACTTCCCAACATTAATATGGGAGAATAATTTGCTTGTTTGTTGGTTTAAAAACTCGTTTCTTGAAGTCATTTAGGTTTCACAATATTTTTTGCAAGAGTTACATAATCAACATGGGGGCATATTTACAAGGCTTATGAGACACATTCACGTCATTTTCCCCATTTTAAAAGTGACTTTAAAGGTGGTGCAAGGTACTTGTAAATACACCCTCATGAGTGCTTTGCAAATTTAAGTCATTTTCCCCTGGTGCATGTGCCTTGTAAATACGCCCCTATGTGTGCTAGACAATTTTAAGGTACTTCTCCCATGAATCTGGGAGACTAATTTGCTTACATGATGTGTTTAAAAATCGTGCTAAGGTGAGAAAAGATTCCTTTAATTTAGAAAGAGATTAGTATGCTTTTTGGAGAAAATAGGGAAGCCAGCTAGGGTGTGCTTGTACATAGGAGCTGTGCTGTGTTTTGAAATTATGACCAGAAAATCTTTTTTTGAAAAAAGAAATACTTTTCACATTTATGAGAAGGACAACAAGGGGTCCGCTTTTTTAAATAAATATTTCATTTCCCAACATGAATATGGAAGAATAATTTGCTTGTTTGAAGTCATTTAGGTTTCACAATATGTACTGCTAGAGTTTCATAGTCACTATGATAATTATGATATACATTTAGGACTGTTTAGGGGGCATGGATATGCTGAGGCTTCTGTAATTGTCATTGGAGGAGAATTATGTGCATTGCACTGCGGCATACAGTCCTCACCTTCTGCGTACTCTTGGATATGCATTACTATATCTGCTCAATAAGATACCTAAGCTGAGGAAACACAGGTGATGTGATTGTGAAATGAGCAAAAATATTTGCACGTTTTTCAATTACATCACCTGTGTTTCCTAACATTACTAATCACATTGTGCAGATGAGGTTTAGGCCTGTCCAGGGAGACAGAGGAGGTCTGGCCTTTGTTGAAGTGTGCAGTGGACATGACTCACTTCATCTGTTGGACTGCACATGTATTATGTCCTCTGTACTCTTCAACAAGCCAAAATTTCATCTGCAACCCTGAGTAGGCCTCACCTCAAAAAAACTTTTGTGACTGCCAGACCTGCCTTTTTGCTCCTAGATATTTCTTGGTTTTACCATGGCAGACAGACAATCCAGCATACCTCTGGATAGGCCACACCTTATGGTGGTGCAAGGGCCTTGTAAATACGCCCTCATGTGTGCTTGGTAATTTTAAGTCACTTCCCCCTGGTGCAAGGGTCTTGTAAATACACCCTCATGTGTGCTTGGCCATTTCAAGTCACTTCCTCCTGGTGCAAGGACCTTGTAAATAGGCCCTCATGTGTGCTTGGCAATTTTAACTCACTTCCCCCTGGTGCATGGGTGTGGTAAATACGCCCTCATGTCTGCTTGGCAATTTTAAGGCACTTCCCCCTGGTGCATGGATGTGGTAAATACGCCGTAATGTCTGCTTGGCAATTTTAAGTCACTTCCTGCTGGTGCAAGGGCCTTGTAAATACGCCCTCATGTGTGCTTGGCAATTTTAACTCACTTCCCCCTGGTGCATGGGTGTGGTAAATATGCCCTCGTGTCTGCTTGGTAATTTTAAGTCACTTCCCCCTGGTGCAAGGGTGTTGTAAATACACCCTCATGTGTGCTTGGCCATTTCAAGTCACTTCTTCCTGGTGCAATGGCCTTGTAAATACGCTCTCATGTGTGCTTGGCAATTTTAATTCACTTCCCTCTGGTGCATGAGTGTGGTAAATACGCCCTCATGTCTGCTTGGCAATTTTAAGTCACTTTCCCCTGGTGCAAGGTCCTTGTAAATACGACCCTATGTGTTCCTGGAATTTTAACTCACTTCCCCCATGGTGCAAGTGCCTTCTCAATACGCCCCCTTTGTCTATGTTGTTAAATTACTGCAGATAGAATTGACAACTAGTGTGTTAATTGTTTGCCTACTGTTATTGGTTTACTGTTTGGTAATAGTGGTTAATATCAATTTTTTTAAAACATTTCCACAGATTTAACTGAAGTTCTTTAGAAAACTTTAAAAATGGCCTCAAGGCAGAGAAAACAAAAAGAAGCAAAGCGACTTACACTCCACCTTGGTAAAGATTTGCAGCAGTCCTCTACTATTAAATCGTATCAAGTCACCAAAAAAGCTCCGGGTAAGAAAATAAAATCATTTATAAAAACAATTTGTAGACAAAAAAATACCAGTATTGAACATAAGAAGAGAGCCAATTTAAAGGAAAAGGAAAGGCCCGTCGGAAAAGTTTCTGCTAGAGCAGGAGATAAGTCTGTGCATGGCAGTAGAAGGGAAAATCAATTCAGGGACATTCGTAGGCGAATGTTCTGCAACAGGATAATTGTCAATTTGTTAAAAAATTTTAAGAAAGGCCAACAGAAAGTGACATTTTATAAGAAAAAGAAAAATGTAGAGATAATTATTGATCAGGCTTTTGAAATTAAGCGAAAGTTATTTATTTTGGTAATCAATAGAATTAGGAAACTCAACAAGGTAATTTCTGATTTCGAATCAAATAGTAGATGGAAGAGAGTAGTTAATCGTAGTAATTTTTGTGAAGTTTTCCCAGGAGAATGGATGCATAGTTCAAGTTTCGAGGCATTTTTCAATGAGGAGAGTTACTTTCAAGACAATGATTTGGTGCATGCAGTTGACACCAGTGGTCGAGCATATGAGGTAAAAGATGGTTGTTCGGTTGAAAAAGAAAAACTTGTGTCTGCAGATGCAGAAGAGGTGTTAGGTGATGAGGTT
The DNA here is from genome assembly GCF_964263255.1 of Lissotriton vulgaris. Lineage (NCBI taxonomy): Eukaryota > Metazoa > Chordata > Amphibia > Caudata > Salamandridae > Lissotriton > Lissotriton vulgaris. Next base: position 197,469,442 of record NC_141697.1, read on the forward strand.
TTAGGAAGACGTCCTAAGGGACCAGTCTACACCTGGAAATGTAGTAGTATTTGTAGTGTTCGACAGGATTCCATCAATTTGTTTTGTGATTTTGTACGTACATTTAATAAGAAAAGTTTAAAACAGAAAATGAAGTTGTTGCAAGAATTAGATCCTTGCAGAGTGAGAGAAGTAACAGGTTTGCATGGGCATTCACTGGCTTGTCTTTCCAGAAGAGTATGCCAGAGTGTTTTTCATCATTTCAGGATGCTAGCAGTGCATCATAATAAAGTGAGGAAATTAGTGAGAATGTTGGATTATGCTAAGAGTCCAGCAATTATGCTTAAACAATTGAGCAGTGCTCTTTTGCATGGTTCAGAACTACATGTGAAGAATATTTGTGAAGAAATTGAGTTCTGTTACTTTGCTAGTAAAGAGAACAATGTTGAAATTGACCCAGTAGAAGAAGGTAATGTGGAAGAGAGTGTTCCGATTTCTAATATAGATAAGTTTCACAAGGAAATTTCCATCTTTCAGGTGAAATCAAGTGAGAGGCCTAATTTCACTTGTGTGTGTTGTCGGCTGACTTATTATAAGAATCAGACTAAGTTAGTGGATTTATATGCAAAATGTGAAATGGAAAACAATAGTGAATGGAAGGATTTTGCCACATACTTGATGGTAAAAAATTGTTTTGATTTGGGATCGGACCAACGTATGTGTACTTATTGTTTTAACAAATTAAACCAAAACCGGATGCCTGCTAGAGCGGTTCATAATAATCTGGAATTGGTTGACATTCCTTCTGAATTGAAGGATTTAAATACTTATGAATCTATTTTGATTCAAAGTGTGCATCCCTTTCAGGCTATTGTATGAATGGAGCGAAAGACAGGGAAATTGCCTCCATCAGATTTACAGAGAGGATTAAAGGGAAGAGTTGTTTATTTGCCTTTAGATTTGAAGAAAAACATTAATTCAATTGGAGTAGAGAAAGTGGAAGAGGAACCTCTGGTTATCCTAGTTAATGGGGTTCCGACAAAGAGTAAGAAAACCTGACAAGATTTAGTGGATGTTAGGAAATTCAAAAAGGCAACATTGTATTTGATAAAAAACAATGAGTACTACAAGAATGTATGTGTTTCAGAAGAGGAAGAAAGTGAAGAAGAAGACAGCGAATTGTGTGCTGGACAAATTGAGAAAGTAGAAGCCTCTAAAAATGAAGAAATATATGAACATTATAGTGTTCATCCTTTGCATTCCAAGGAAGTCATGGGGAATGCTATTGAGTTGTTTCAAATTAAACAAGCCAAAGGGAGTCCCATTAGTGTTTGGGAGGAAAGTTTGGAAGCTCTGTGTTTTCCACAGTTATTTCCCACAGGTCGAGGAGGACGATATGATGAGCGACCTGATCAAATTCCTGCTTCTGAATACCGGACTTTACGATTGTATGCAGAAGATCCTAGGTTTCGTCAATGCATTCCCTATTTGTTTCATCTATTGTTTGAAAGTGATCTGTCTGGACTGTCTTATGCAGTGAACCACATCCTGAAAAGTGGTCTACAACTGCGAAATATCTCAGCAAGGGACTTTATGGATAATGTCAATGTGCAAGACAGTATTTTGGATTCTCACCTGATTAATCTGATGGCATGTCAGCGTGGTACTAATGAGTATTTGTACCGTCGTCATGGTGACTTAAAATGTATGCTGAGGAACTTAGGAACTCCCACATGGTTCCTCACTCCCAGCTGTGCTGAGTATGGCTGGGAAAACTTACTTGAATTTCTACGAGAGACAAATGGAAATATTGAAAATATTGAATTCAAGACGCCCGGAGAACTGTGCTCTTTGGATCCAGTGAATGTATGCAGGTACTTCAATCATAGATTTGAAGCTATGATGTCTTTCATCACGAACAAGAAAAATCCACCTCTTGGAGAGGTGTTGGATTTCTTCTGGAGAAAGGAGTATCAAGCACGAGGTGCTCCTCATATACATATGCTGCTATGGATCAAAGATGCACCCAAATTTGGAACAGATCCGGATGACTTAGTGATGAATTTCATAGAACAGTATTCTACATGTGCTGTTCCAAAGACAAAGGAAGACAAAAGTCTAAGAGAACAAGTTTTACGGTTTCAAAGCCATCGTTGTGGAAAGTACTGTCGTCGTAAATTCAGAAACAAGAACAAGTACTATACAAAATGTCGTTTTGGATTTCCACGATTGGTGATATCTAAAGGAAGAGTGAACAATTTGATGTCTTCGCTGCGACATAGAATGTCCTGTTTTTCCAAAATATCTAGAAATGTTAAATGCAGAAATCGAGCAGGAAGCAACAATAGCAGCCGAGATTGCTAGAGACAGTTCTCAGGACAGTCAGAGTTCTGTTTCCTTGAGTCAGCATCCACTAGGAGGACCAATTATCGAAAGTGAAGCTGCCACTGCCATGATTGAAGTGGAAAGAGCCATGGCACATGCTCAGGAGGATGTGGTTAACTTAGAAGATTTGGAAAGACAACTCAACGTTGAGCAGAGGAAAATATATGAGGAAGTTACCAGCCAAATTGATCATGGATTAAGTCATGAGAAGAAAGAGTGCTCATGTACGTCGTTGAAGCCTGTCCGACTGTATGTGAGTGGAGAAGCAGGAACTGGAAAAAGTTTCCTCATTAAAGCAATTTCATGTTATCTGCAGAAAAGAACTGAGTCATCACTGTCTTGTGTTGTCACCGCTCCAACTGGACTGGCAGCACATAATATTAAAGGTATTACTTTGCATCGGCTACTGATGCTGCCAGTGGAGCATGATAACAAATTACAAGACCACAAGTTATCAGGAGATGCTTGTTGTAAAGTATCTAGAGTCCTGAAGAAGATGAAACTTCTTATCATTGACGAAGTAAGCATGGTTTCCAATGTCATGCTTGCCTTTGTGCATTTGAGAATGCAGGAATTTCTTAAAACAGAGTATGATGTGTTATTTGGTGGCAAACGCATCATTGTTTTCGGTGATCTTCTGCAGCTGACACCAGTGAAAGGACAACCAGTGTTTAAACTGCTTACGCATGAAGATACCAGGAAGTGCCTAGGGAGCATTGGCAACGTTAACATATGGTTAAACTTCAATTATGCTGAGCTGCGCGAAAATATGCGTCAGGCGAAGGATGAAGATTACAAGAATATTCTACAAGATGTTAGAATCGGGAAAGTGACTAAGCGTGGGAAAGAAGCTTTACATGCACGATTACTGTCAAATTTGTATCCAGAAGAAGACGTTCTGCCAGAGAATATTTTTCATAAAATTACTGAGAAGAAATCGGGAATATGTTTGATGCCAACTCTTGCAGAATGTTCCATCTTCAACAACAAAATGTTGAATTTAGAAAACCAAGAGAATGTGAAACTGGAAGCTATTGACAGAATAGAGCATATGGGTGCAACAATTGTTTTGTCTGAGAATTTGAAATCTAAATTGGATTCATTAGAGAAGACTATATCTAAAACTGCTGGTTTTGAAAAGACTCTGAATGTGTGCTTAAATTGCCGTATCATTTTGAGAAGGAATTTACATGTTGAAAGAGGTCTGGTAAATGGATCAATGGGTAATGTTGTTGATTTTGAGAAATACAGAAATAGAGACGGAATTGAATTTTTAAAAATTAAATTTGATGGCGTTGAGGAAGTACAGCTAATTGGTCGTTGCACAGCTAGGTTTTTGCTTGTAAAAGACTTATATGTTCGCCGTAAGCAATTTCCTGTTTGCTTGGCATATGCGGTGACAATCCATAAATCACAAGGTTTAAGTGTAGACAGTGCTTTGGTGAATATTGGCAGTTCTGTGTTCAAGGAGGGTATGGCTTATGTAGCATTGTCACGAGTCAGAACTTTATCGGGTTTGTACTTGATTGAGTGTGATGTCACAAACATTTGTGCGGATCTAGATTGTGTTATGGAATACAATAGGTTAAGAAGAGAGTATGCGCCACATTTGCCTCAATATCCTTTGTTTGAGAAACGTGTGGTAGGCCGGAAACGAAGAAATATCACCAATAGTAGGGAGGTTGTAGCAAAAAGACCAAAAGTCGATGAACCCAAAATTGTAAGCAGAAAGAAAATGAATTCTGTTGAAGATGTTGTTGGTTTTCAATTTGAAAATAGTTCTGGTGTGAACTGCTATGCTAATGTAGTGGTTAATGTTGTCTTTTCTCTAGAAACTTTAAAAGAATAGATTGTGATCAATTTGGATCAAAGTTTTTGCTGTTTGTTGAATTCTGTGTTAGAGAAATGTAGCGCTGATAGAACAAGAGTAGAACGTGTGTCTGAAATTCGAAATCTGTTAGACAAATGTTCAGGTCAAACACAATTCTCTCAAAATATTCAGCAAGATTGTCAGGAGTTTTTAATGTAAATGCTTAATGTATTGCAAGATGAAGGTGTAGATGTAGATCATCTGTTTGGCCTTTCTTATCAATGGCAGCATGACTGCGAGAATTGTACGTTATCAAGTACTACTAGTGTTGACTCAGAAAGATTTATATATTTAACTTTGCCAGACACTAAATCAGTATCCTTTAATAAGCTAGTAAAAGCAGCCGATCAAAACATGGAGTGTAGCCAATGTAAGTCTGCAATGCTGTCCACATTATTTATACGAAGATATGGCCAGTATGTCATTTTTTAATGTTCCAACGATGTAGGCCTGATGGAACAAAATTGACAACTTTAATTAAAAATGTTGTGGCTTCTCAGTTGTCAATATCAGGAAGGACTTTTCTAACTGCAGCAATTATATATTATGAGGGTCCTTCAACAACATCAGGACATTACACAACTTATTTGAAGTCTGGAAACGGCTGGTCATTCTGCAATGATTCTGTTTTAACTTTCAAAAAAAGATTGCCTTTTCACCTTAAAAATTCTTACTTGGCGTTCTTACAACCAAAATTTTAGGGAAGGAATCTCAGGATTTGTTCTGAGGAATTTCAAGAGGTTCTAATGGCTCCTACACTATATAGCCTTGTGGATAAGTGTAGCACAGAGCGAAAATTGTTTGTTTTAATAAGCTAATTCAAGCAGCAGATCAAAAGAAGGAGTAGAGGTAATGTAAGTCTTCAATGCTGTCCACAACTTATGGGTGAAATGTCATTTTACAATTCCAACTATATGAACCGGATGTAAATAAGTTGTCAAGTCTAATTTAAAATGTTTTGGCTACACAGTCGTCGATTTCAGGAAGAACATTTGTAACTGCAGCTATTATATGACATGATGATCCTTTGACAACATCAGGATATTACACAGCTTATTTGAAATGTAAAAAAGGCTGGTCTTTCGGCAATGATTACTATTTGACTATGAAGCAATGTTGCCTTTTGACTTGTTTTCAGAAGTGAGAATTTAGGGTAGGTAACTGGATTATAATGATTTTAGGTGTTGCTGTAATTTAGTGTGCTGTTTTAAATTGCTTTGTATGTCTCATTTTTCTTAAAACGATGGAGCTTATCTTTCAGAAAGTGGCGGGCAGAAAATAATAACAGCACAACAGAGTATAAGCTGTTCATAGGACATCCTTTGACGTCATGGAAAGTAAGTTACTTTTGAGGAGTTCTGATTTCTGATTGGTTATATTATATGGGTTTTTTAAACACAATCATTTTGATTGTGTTTTTTTTCCCCGCTGTTATATGATGAATACCTTCAACTCACTGTTTTTAGTGAAATTTGATATATTCTGAGAACAGCAAAAATAAACCATTTAATATGTATAATTTATTCTGTACTTTGAATTGTGATTTTTAATATGTACTCATCTTGTCTCATGCTCACTCATCTTTTACTACTTTCTTTCAATTTTTAAATTTTTGTTCTTTCTTTCACAGATTGAAAGTATAAAAATAACAAGTGATTAAGTTAACGACAATTATAAGGTAAGTGTTTTGTACTCTTTCCGTTACATCTCTATCACATTTAATTTCTATTAGTTCCACTGCTTCATTTCTTTAACACTCAGTTTCCTGCCTTTACTACTTCCCTCATTCCTTTTTCTATTACTTACTTACTCTACTAATTCCACTCCTTTTCTCAGTCCCGCTTTAAACAGTATCTCTGTGTTACTCCCTCTAGCTGTCTTTCTTTTAACATTACTCTCTGTTTACTTCCCTTATACTTACTCTTCTTTTTTTTTAAAAAAAAAAAAATCTGGTTCGCTTCCGGTTCGCATACCGGCGCGCGAACCGGGAAGCGAATCAAAAGAAGTAGAGGTTGCCAGAGTGCTAAACATTCTAGCAATTTCTTATAAAGGGGAGGTAGTTCTGAAAAGAACTTTTTTAAAATTTTTTTGTTGTTTTATATTTTCTTTATTATTTTTCTGAACATTTTTTTACTTTTTTTGTATTTTTTGAACGGTTTTATATATTTTTTTTTTTTTTTGGGGGGGGGAACCAAAATGAGTCGTTATAAAGGGCTCAACAGGAGCAACAAAAAAAAAAGATAATTTATTTTCTGGGGCGTTTTGGACATTTGTGATTGTCAATAGCTGTGTTGGTTAAATGTATGCTACTCTCCCTGTAGCAAATCAATTGGCCACAAAAAATGCACACGTGCTTCACATTCCCAAACTTCAGCTGGATATTTGGGACCGTCTCCCTCACCTCTGGTCCCGTCACTGTCTCTTCGTTTGATGCACTGGCCACAGGAGGGGGTTATCCTGCAGGTCACGTACTTGCGCAGCACTATAATTTATAGTGTGCCACCTGTCCATGTGCCGATGCATGGTATAATTGCCATAGCTGTATTTCTTATCATTCCCTCTGGACATATCTTTTTTGCAGATCAGACAGGTAACGTAGCGGGTATTTACCTTTTTTTGGCCCCGGGGAAATGTGAAAAATTGCCATATGTAATTTTCTTTCACATGGGACCTCCTCGGCTGTTCAGGTAAAAACTTCCTCGTCCCTTGCTCCTCTTCCTCTTCTTCCTCTTCTTCCTCCTCTTGCTGAAGGATAACCTGAGGAGGTGGTCCTCTCTTCCTAGCTGGTGGTGGTGGTGGGGGTCCACCAGCTGCAGCTACTAATGAAGCCATTTCTTTAGAATCCAAATAGGTCTTCCTCTCACAAAGTTCTAAACCAATGAAAAGTGTTATTTTTAGGTCATATGACCAAGCCTTACATCATTAGGAAACCAAAAGTTAAATGAACCAATGAAAAGTTTTATGAACAAGTCACATGACCTGTTATGCTTACCTTACGCGTCCCGCTACGCACCCGGAGCGCTTCCGGGGCACTGCGCTTCACGCCTCGGTTCGCGCTCCGGAGCACTTCCGGGTGCGCTAATGCGGCGCGTCATAAGACGCATCATAAGACGCATTACGCGGCAATGCGATACGTCACGTTTATGCGACGCGTCATGATATTGTTTTCTTGCGTGGCAGTTGCGCTAACGGAACGTTTCCCGGTTCGCGGACCGGGTCGTGGCATCAAATTGAGCTAACGGGAAGCTACCCGGTGCGCGGACCGGTAGCAAAACAAAAAAATATATATAAATAAAAAATTTATATTACAAACATATAAAATATATTTTTGCATTAAAATAAGAATACATTTTACATCTTTTGATATTTGCTATTAAAAAAACATTGAAATTCACTGAAAAAAACATAGGTTATAGACCATATATAGTTAGGAATTAGCATTTACAAAACCTTAAAAATTCACTGAAAAAAGCATAGGTTATAGACCATATATAGTTAGGGATTAGCATTTACAAAACCTTATTTTACTCGCACAAAACCATTGAAATTCGCATATATAGTTAGTTGCACTAACTATATATCGTGCACCCGCAATCCACTGCTGATGATGTCACATATTACATCATTCATGACATGGTCAGTGACATCACTGATGACATCACTGATGACATCTCAAATGACATCACTGATGACATCTTAAATGACATCACTGATGACATCACTGATGACAACATCCAGTGACTGTATGTTTCTGTAAAGTTAAAATATGTCTTACATATTTAAGAATGAGTGGATGTATAAGTGTCTGGATGAAGGATTTAGTAGGTGCATGACTGACTGTATGAGTGAGTGATTAAATGTGTCTCACTGAGTGCATGGGTTAGTGACTAAACTGTCTTAATTTGTGCATTATTATGTCTGTTGTTCTGTAAACTGCTGCATGTGTTAATTAGTAGCTATATGGGTTATTGATTGGTTGCCCAAGTATTTGTAAGGTAGACTGAGTATGTTTGTGAGTGGCTGGGAGGTGTATGACTCTGTGCATAGATGTGTGAGCAGTTGATTCACTAGATGTATGGGTTCAAAAGTGCATGTTGAAACAGCTGCATGGGCAGTTGACTGTGTGCATGAGTGTATTGGTGAGTGAATGGATATCTCAGTGCTACATGTCAAAGTAAGTACATATGTAAAACACAGTACATGTGAGAGTTGACATATATAAATAACTGTGCGTAAGAGCCAGTGACTGTGTGAGTGGCTGTATGGATCATTGTGAACTTGTATCTGGGATTGTATAAGAGAGTAAATATGTGTTAGAATATGTTTGAATTAGTAAGGTGTGTATAACTGTATAGTTGAGGAAATGGAGGGGTGATTGATTCTTTGCATGACTGACTAGATGTATGAGTAACTCCATGGATGAGTGACAATCTGTGAGTGTCTGTTTACACTGATTGTATCTAAGGTTATATTAGAGTCTGAAGAGGTTCATCGTATAATCACATGAATGATATTATCAGTGATGTGATCAGTAATGTCAAATGAGATGTCATCAGTGATGTCATCAGTGATGTCACTGACCATATCATGAATGATGTAATATGTGACATCATCAGCAGTGGATTGCGGGTGCGCAATATATAGTTAGTGCAACTAACTATATATGCGAATTTTAATGGTTTTGTGCGAGTAAAATAAGGTTTTGTAAATGCTAATCCCTAACTATATATGGTCTAAAACCTATGTTTTTTTCAGTGAATTTTTAAGGTTTTGTAAATGCTAATTCCTAACTATATATGGTCTATAACCTAAGGTATGCAGATTGCAGGCTGTAACTTTTTGCACGAAATAAAATGCACTGAAGGAAACTGCACTTACTTTGTGGTCTCGCTCCTTTCATTGTTCTGCGTGGGAGGCAGATGGTGAATACGACGATTTTCTGGATATATATATATATATATATACATATATATATATATATATATATATATATATTCACAGATATACAAAACAAATGGAAGAAGGAGAAATATTCATCACATCACAAAATGGAAAACTACTGTGCTACATGGGCTATACTTAAACACAAGAGAAAATAACAGGAAACAAAACTCATTGCAAATGTAGTAAATACTACTCCATATCTTTCTTTGGGAGAGCCACAACTATCAAAACAAATGTTATTAATGTCAGGGAACAAAACCATTCCCCCCAATGTCACCGGAATCGAGGTCAGAGATGCTTTAGAAAGCATCAGTGAAGCAAGCACCAGCTCCCAACAGACCAGTACCCAAATATCAAAAAGCGTACTAACTAGGGTTCCTGAACATGTGACAGAATGACTACCATCCATCCCCACTCTAAAATGGCTAATAACAAGAACTAAAAGAGCTACTGCTCAAACACCACCCATCCCTCAAACTTTTGAAGAAATCAAAATATTACAAGATTACACTGTCACACAGAAAGATGAGAAATTCATTCTTCATAACAATAACAGTCATGAAAAATGAATTATTGTCTTTGCCCAAACAACAACATTCAAAAGTAAAAAACTGTGAAACATGGATGATGCATGGTACATTTAAAGATTACCCCAAACCTTTTGAACAACTCTATACCATCCACAGCGAATATGAAGACACTCACATCCCCTTCATAAACGCACTACTCCCACCAAGCAAAATAGCACCTACATAGAACTGCTTACAATAATAAAACAACACACCGACAACTAATTCTGACAAAAAATAATAATTGACTTTGAACAAACAATGATTCAGTCAATTTTAAAAATATACCCACACACTGCAATACAAGGTTGCTATTATCACTTCAACGAAAGTATCTGGAGACATCTCCAAATATCTACTGTTAGTAAAAAATTATGCCACAAATAGCACTGGTATACGTACCATCAAAAGAAGTAGCCAACAACTATAATATACTTCCTGGAAGCCCATTTTTCAAGCCAATGAAGCAAAAGTAACACCCTTCACTGAATAGTTTGTAGACACCTGGGTAGGTGTGAGGACACAGACTCTCTGGAGAAGCAATCGGGGCACTTCTCCCCTCACTGTTCTCCCTTCTATATTTGCAGAACGTCCCCGGGGAGTACGGGACCTTTAAGTCCTCTGCCTGGGCCGGTCATGTGACGGGGTCACATGGTTTAAGCGTGCTGAAAACGAAAGACGCAGAAGAAGAGCGGCGTTCGTTGGGACCCGCCTGTGAGGAGGAGACGCTGGTGGCAACCTTTGAAGTGCTCCAGTGGAACAAGGACAAGTCGGACATGGACCCGGTTGGGGACGAGAAAGCCTTGCTGCTGGAGAGAAGAAAGAACGATCAACGAGAAGGGCAGCCAGACCCTAGCAGGCAACGCGCTGACGCCCGCCACAGCCCAGCAGACTTTCTAGTAGCCCTTTTGGGAAGAACATTTTCCTGTGCTCTTCTATTTTGGTTCTGTTTTCGCCGCAATAAAACTTGCCTTAGTGAACAGCACACCTCTTTGTCCTGGTCTGCTTGTCGCCCACGTCACAGTAGAAAAGCTAAATAGGTCATGGCACAAAAGGCAACCAAAGTTCCAAATCTCCTGGTGGAATGTCTATGATAGCACCCTAGCACAAAAAGCTAAAACTCATAACGTGATGTGAGGATTGCAGAATGCCTTCCAATCCACAATAGGAAGAGAACAGCCAACCTTACACAAACTCATATAAGCCATAAGAAAAGAACAGAGCTATCAAGAGCTAAGGCTAGCGCAATCCCTAAACTAAATAGGCTCTAAACTCAGTAAGCAGACATAAACAATTTATGAATACCTACAGCACAAAATTCAACATTTGCAAACACTAAAGGACTAGAATACCTAGACATGACAGCTAATCTATACTATAAACAAAAAACAATGCTAAACATCATAAAGCATTTTAAAATGACAAAACACTTAAACAACATAATACTATGTTTTTATATAAATACATATAATTATGTAATTTAAGAATTAAAAACATACATATAAATATGTGACATAATATAATTATTAAAATAAAAATGGAACAAACAAAACAGAAGTAACCAAAAACATTTCCCACCCGTAATAATAAAAAATAACTTAAAGTTATGTTGCAGTAGATGGTCCTCAAAAATGAACAAATCCAAAGTAGACAAATCAAAACACAAATCCATTCAAAAAGAGAGCCCCTCAAAAAATGCAAAATTACAAATGTACAAAATGGGCTTCAATTACGCAATACTCACAATATCGAAACCCAGAAAAACCTGAAAATTCGCTTAAAAAATCACTCCAACAAATCCGAGATGTACAAGGAAATGTAAAGAAGTTATTTGTTTCAAAGAAACAAAATACGTTTTGCTTTTTAAAAAATAGAAATGCATCTTCAGGACCATCCATTCACAAAACAAGAAACCTGCAAAAATACAAAAACAACACTCTCCCACATTAACATATATAAACCCACACACACTTATTTAAACATTAAATATAACATAACACAATTAAACAACACATAACTAACACTATATAACACTCTACTACTCTTTAACACTACATCAAACACTAAACTACCAAAACAACACCTAACTACACAAAAAAACGAATATTTATTGCCCTAACAAATGTACACTACTACTAACTCGCCCCTACACTAAAACTACCTCAAAAGTAAATTAAATCAAACTTACCTGAACCTACAAAACACAGCTCCTAACCAACAGGTTCCGTCTTCCAAAATAACCTAAAAATGAAACAGACAGAAAAGTGAGGAAAAGAAATGGCCACGTAATAACAATAGAAAAAAGACTGACTCCCCTTAGACAACAATTAATAAAGAATAAAAAAATCCCCAAAATTAAATCTATATTTTACTTACTAAAAATATCCAAAATTTACAAATAAATTGCTAGATATATATAAAATATTTCATTATCAATAAATATATTGTTTAATTTATATTAAAATGTATATTTCTTTAAGGTACTCACCTTCAACATGTACATTTCTAATAAGACTATTGTTAATGTGCTACCAATTTAACAATGTTTAATTAAAAAATATGTAATACGTTAAAAAAACATTAAACAATAATATTTAATATACTAATTATTAACAAGAAAACATATAAACTATAAATTTGTAAAATACATATTATATAATTTTACAACAAAAATAAAATGATATAAAATGTATTAAAAACATGTAAGTACAAATGTACTAAAATGCTTCCTTTTTCAAACAAAAATGATAAATAATTCCAATCAAAACGTTTATGAAGAAAATACTAAAAATATGTTTGCTTTACTATTACATGACTATACTTCATAGAAATGTACATTTTTTCAAAACAATTTACAAAATTTTAAATTTTGCAAATGTACATCAAAAATATATGTTGAAAATATTTTATACCTTATAATGTATAGTGAATAACAGAAACCTTTGTGAGTAATATTTTTCAACATTTTTTAAAATTGTATAACAAAACCAGATAAAAAACAATTTAATTGTGAAAAACAAAAATAAATACGGGTCTTTGCCAAATAAAAATTTTAACAATAAAAAGTCACATACTTCTCCTTTCTTATTTTCACTTACATATAAACTCTAAGAAAATACTAAATGAAATAATAAACCATAAAATATTACTATTCCAACTCCAAAAACCAACTAAACTCAAGGAAAGTGCTGGAAAATAAACCATAAAAAGATACTGTTCCATTTCCAAAACCAACTAAGCTCAGTGAAAGTGCTGGATATTAAACCATAAAAAATTACTATTCCAACTCCAAAACCAACTAAACTCAAAGAAAGTGATGGATAATAAACCAAAAGCAAGCTACGTGCCGCTCGCGTAGTGCAAAGTTGCGCAAACTTCGCAAACTCCGCTAGTGTAGCGTAGTGCTTCGCCCAGGCCTAATTACAACATAAACAAATCAATTATTTCCCACTCACGGCTCAGCAGTCAATTGAATCAGATACTTAATTCCATGACAAATTTTGGTAGCCAATAAAAAAATATAAAAGGTAGTGCATTTTCAGTGAATATTCACATATGTACAACAATTCTTGACAATTGTTATTGGTGACTGTGTGGATGATTACAACGGTCCAACTACCTCTTTAAATAATAGACACACCCCCTCCTCTGAGTCCTACTCTATTCACTTCAACGATTTTGTATCCTTCAGGTATTGAACAAAATAGCTTTGGATACAGAGAAAATCATACTTTTCTTCCTTTACCAAATCATATATCTCCACTGTGTGTGCAATAAAAAGCCAACATTAAGTAAGCCTGCTTTAATCGGGACAAGTTTATCCTCCTTCTTCAAGAGTACTTCTGGGAACAAAGACATTCGTGGAAAACATTTCCTCCCCTTAAAATCAATTGTCTGATATCAGGCATATTTTCTCGATAACTTGGGTAGTACGTATTGAGATTTTGTATTTATTGTCATCAAAGATGAATTGTAAATGTATATGGTAAATTAGCTTACCATTAGTGGTGGCTGTTGATCCCTGAAAGTGTCAGGGTTTATTTCTTGCCACTGGTTCACCTCATTGTCTTCCAGGTTGTCTTCCGGGTTTGCCTTGGGTCCCCCTATATGTTACGAATTACCTCTAGTGAGCCTATGCCAGAAATCTGTCATGGGTACCCATTATAACGAGGATTACATACAATATAGAATGGAAATTTGGTGGTAGGTGTGGGTGTAAGGCTTCTTGGTGCCAGGAGCCTGGCGCTTCCATCAACCTGGGCTGCCTCTCTAGGTGATGTCCTGGGGGTGATAAAGGGTGCACGCTTGGTGGTAGTGGGTGTAGGTGAAAGGCGTATGGTGCCAGGGACATGGTGCATCCATCGGCCCAGACTGCCTCCCTCAGTGATTTCCTGGGGATGATACAGGGTGTACAGGTGATGGTCCTCCATCAGTGATGTCACGTGTTGGGTGTGGGTGGAAGGCTTCTTTGTGCCAGGGGCCTGGTGCTTCCATTGGCCTGCACTGCCTCCCTCGTTGATGTCCTGGGGTGAAACCGGTGGTGGTGGGTATGGATGGAAGGCTTCTTGGAGCCATGGACATGGTGCTTACATTGGCCTGGACTGCCTCCCTTATTGATGTTTTGGGTGTGATACATGGTGCCCATCTTGTGGTCCTACCTCAGTGATGTCCTGTTGGTGATAAAGGGTGCACACGTTGTGGTGGTGGTGGGTGTGGGTGGAAGGGTTATTGATGCCAGGGGCTTGAAGCTTCCATGAGCCTCTCCAGGTGATGTCATGGGGATGATACAGGGTGCACACATGGTGGTGGTGGTGGTGGATGTAGGTGGAAGGGTTCTCTGCACCATGGACATGGGGCTTCCATCAGCCCAGGCTCCCCCCCTTTGTGATTTTCTAGGGGTGACACAGGGTGCAAACGTTTTGGTGGATGTGGGTGAAAGGTTTCTTGATGCCAGGTACATGGTGCTCCCATCGACCCGGAATGCCCCTCTCTGTGATGTCCCAGGGATGATACAGGGTGCACAAGTCGTGGTCCTCCCTCAGTTATGCCTTGGGGGTGATACAAAGTGTACATGGGGTGGTGTTGGTGGGTGTGGTTGGAAGGCTTCTTGGTGTCATGGGCTCGGTGCTTCCATCAGCCTGGGCTGCCTCCCTCTGTGATGTCCTTGTGGCGATAGAGGATGAGAAAGGACAACATCAACTGGGTGGTCCTAGATAAACCCCACTGCTTGACTTTGACGAGTTCATTTGACATGGTGCTGTTCTGGAGGGAACATCGATGGGTCTTTAAACATGGCTGTCATCGAAGAGGCCTGAATTATGACATTCCGTCATGCTCTTTATGAGACCACAATACTCTTGATTAAACTACAGGCATATAATATGACTTCACACTATATGGGACTATCCCTGTACAGTACCACACCACACTGTTACAGTTAGATGGATTTTATTCTTATTCAATCACTACATCTCTCTTGTGAGTACTGCGATTTCTGTACTATAATTCTATAAAAATATATGCATACTGATGTTCATCCTTTGGCTGAAACTCTGGTTAAATATATTGCACACATCTCCTTAACTTTGTATACCTTATACTCACTAATTATATATACCATGTACATAATTAGATAGATGACTTTACTCTGACACTACATTACCTATGTTTCTGATGAGATGATCCTGTCTCACATTCTCGTTTTTAGGTCAAGCATCAGCACGCAAGAGCTATCCGCAAGATCTGCTGTAATACTCTACTGAGTGTAACCCACCCTACTGCCTGCAATTGTTACACTGCTGCGTCACTTTAATTTCCTGGCTCTTTTATGGTTAGTGCTCCAATACATCATTTCCGGTTTTACGCAAGCAGCACCGTCAGATTACAGTTTCCTAACACTCCTAAATGTTATTGTGTTTTTTTGAGGGACTACTTGTTTATTTAATTTTCTACAACTGTGTGGCAGCCATACATTCATTATCAGCAGAGCGCCATTTCACGAGTGTCGCACTGTTTATGGTTTCATTGTTGTGTCTCTTTCCCTGCTCCTCCACCCCAATCTCTCTGCTCTCACTCCCCCTGCCTTCAGTCCCTCCCTTCCTTTTGTGAAACACACCACAACATGTGGCACAAACATCTCACAATCTGGGTGAAGTTGAGGTTCGCTCTGCCATGGCTCTTACTATTTCATTAACTTTAAAAAATGTGCCCACGAGTCAACCATTCGTGGTTTCCTGTCTGCATGCAAATGCCAGGAGAGCTATGCTATATTTGCAGGAAAAGTGTTTTTTTTTTCAGCTCGGCGGGTCTTGGGCTCAATTTCCTCAGACCTGATAATTCTCGCCTCAGTGCCTATTCTGATCATGAGCCCCACTCTGCACCTCTGGGCAATAGCTTGCTTAATCTCTACAACGGCCCCAACAACGCTGAGGAGGCCTGACTTCACCTTGGGGGTGCCCAAGAGTGGGCTCCTCACAGGGAAAGGCCAGGAAGGGTTCCTCGGCGGTATTCATACAAGCGCCAAGATGTCCTACAGGTAGTCATGTGCTTTATAAGTGCGTAATTATCCTGATAATAAATAAAGAAACCACACTTGTATAACATGTTAAAGCTTGTCCTAGTTAGTAGCCCACAGCTTGTTTCAAAACAGTTCATGTTTAATAAGAACTAAACTCATATACTCCACAGGTCTGTTTTTATAAAACTGTAAAAATGCAGCCTCTCTTCCTGTTCAAACTGCATAAGGGGGGTCCGGAGAAGTACGGAATAGGTAAATGTTTTTGTCAAATGCCAAAATCAAGCGCCACAGTGAACGATTTTTACGTTTTTACACCATAATTTCTTTGACGTTTTTTTTTCCACATGCTGGAAGTGTTTGATCCCTCATCTATAAAATCGAGCCACAGTAGCGAATATTTTATTTTTTTCATTTATAAATCTTTATTTCGGTAATTTATCACCATAAAAGATATTGAAGAACATTTCATAAAAATTATTAAACATTAAAACATTAAAACATTCCAACATCCATCGGAGTCCATAAAAATATTTCAGTAGTACAAGGTATCACAGTTTTACTGTGGTAGAGTTCAGGGACCGGCCTTAAGGCACTGTCTTCTCAGAGACCACATTGAACCTAGGTATTTAGCCACGGCAAACACAATATGTTCCGACAGGTCAGTTTTCAGCACTCTGAATGCGGCCAGGCACTCAGCAAACCCCAAGTTTCTGCATATAGGAACAATCCATCTCTTACGAGACACATTATAAGCCGGGCCAAAAAAAATGATGTGCAGCTCAGATTCATTGGCCACTCTGCAAGCCGGGCATAAGCTGACGGCTGATTCGCTCCACTTGCTAGTTAGGGCTCGAAGTGGGAGAGTCCCGTGCCTCCATTGCAAATAGAGTTTCCTGAGTAAGGCAGGATATCATTTGTCCAGGGCTGGTTCGAAGCTGTAGGTGTCCTTGTTACGTAAAAATGATTCCGTAAATGTCCCAAGATTTTGTCGACGACAGAATGCCGCTATTTTGCTGTCGTGATAAATCTTTGTCAATCTCTTTTTGGGAATTAATGGGCAGGTGGATAAGGGGTTTTAATAAATTTAAGCCATTTGATTTTCCCTGCGTTTGGCATAGCAAGCACATCCGGAAGCCCCTGCCTATAACTAATCAATTCCGGAACTGCCCACAACCTACGCCAATAAGCCAAGGGACGCAATGCCAGTTCTTCATCAAGAGGTCGCATCCCCAGATCTAGCCTTAGTGGAACAAGAGGCGTACTTGAGGGAAGTGCTACCACCCGCCTGATTAACTTGTTCTCCTCTTTCACCAGGTCTGGAGCAACTGCGTGGCCCCAAAGCTCAGAACCGTACATGGCAGCCCCCCTTGCCTGTGCCCTGTGTATCTGGAGAGGTGGGCCAACGGGTTGGATGGTTGACCTGTTTTTTCCCACAAGCTTCATAATCCCACCCGAGTACTGAACCAATTTGAGTAGTGCTTTCTCTTGGTGTGTGCACCAGGACATTTTCTCATTTAACATAACTCCAAGGTACTCAAAGGTTCGCACCCTTTCCAGTCTACTTTGCCCAATGTTGGGGATAGAGCGGAATTTTGAAGGGGGATTGAAGACCATAAATTTGGTCTTTAGAGTGTTAATTTCTAAACCATGTTCCCCACAAAAATCCACAAAGCCATTGAGAACGCGCTGGATCCCCATCGCAGACTTTGAAAGCAGCAGGGTGTCGTCAGCGAACATAATCGCCGGCACCCTGCTGCCTGCCAGCTTGGGAGTGTCAGAGTTGTCAACCCCACTGAGGTGAGAGATTACCCCGTTGACGTAGAGGCAAAACAGGGTCGGTGCAAGCACGCAGCCCTGTCTTACCCCCCTGTCAACGGGGAACCTATTCGACAGCGCGCCCTCCTTGCCACACCTTACCTGAGCAAAGTTGGCAGTATGGAGACGGATAATCATCTCCATCAAACCCTTAGGGACCCCCAGTTTGGCCAACACCTCCCAAAGCTTTCTACATGGAACCAGGTCGAAGGCCGTCCTCAGGTCCACAAATACAGTGTAGAGGCTGCCACCCTCCAACTGTACTGTTTTCCAAAAAATAAGGGCGAGCCGAAAGACCTGGTCTATGGTGGAGACCTTCCTTCTGAACCCCGCTTGGAATGGGCTCAGAATGTCATATTCCGTCATCCATTCCGATAGACGATCCAGAATTAGCCTAGTAAAAAGCTTCTGCGAAACGTCTATCAGGCTTATTGGCCTGTAGTTGGCTGGGAGCAGAGGCAAGCCCTTCTTAAATATGGGGACTATCTCTGCCCCCAGCCAAGTTGGGGGGATCGTCATGCCATTCAAGATCACATTGAACAGCACCATAAGATACGGGGCCCGGATCTTAACTTCGTGCCTGTAGAGGTCACCAGGGAGCTTGTCTAAGACAGGCGCCTTTTCAGCAGCGAGGCCCATAATCGCCATAGTGAGATCCTCCAGAGTGAACCCATCCATAGTAACTGTACTTTCAGTGGGTTGGGCCATTGCTAGTTCGGGTAGGTCTCCCAGTTGGTCCGATTCGGGCGTACTGTACAGGGTTTTAAAGTGGTCCTCCCATACAGCAGATGCAATATTTGCATCTACTGCCGCAATAGGTTCAGCAGAACCATGCTTGATGATCTGCCAGAATTTTCGAGCATCTCGTAATGAGAGGGCAGCCGACATTTCAGACCAATTATCCCGGTCCCATTCCATTTTAGCATTGCGGAGAATAGGCTTATAGGCCAACCGTTTTTCCCTGATCGTACTGGGGGTTTCGCGAATTTTAAGGGACTCCAAAAGCTCGGCCTTTGCTCTCCTGCAAGAAGCATTGAACCATGAGGCTCTTCTCCCCTTGGCCTTTTTCATCCTGGCCACAGGGTTCAGTACTTCTGCTAGGTTAGAACAGAGCTCAGAGTGAATATCCCCAAGCACAGTAAGCTCAACAGAGGTGGGTAACTGAGGGAGGAGATCCACCACTTTTTCAAGGGCAGGGACCACAGCCGCATATAGCCTCTGGATATCATTAGGGTTCTCCAAGAGTTTTGGCCATCTAATTCTACGTCTGTTGCTAGTTGAGACTAAACCCACAGAAGATGGTAAATTTTCTTCTGCAGTACCAGTGGGCATTCCCTGGACCGCGAACCTCAATGCTAGTGCATTGTGGTCACTGTCAGTCCTTGTGACTATCCCAAAGTCCCTCACTTTGGCCCAATCCTTCGTTGGCACCAGGATATAATCAATCTGTGACTCCTGCCCTGCTCTATTAACGGTGGGCTTGGGAGGAATATCTCCCTTAAGCCGCCCATTGCAGGCCCTCAGTGAGTGGGATAGAGTGAAGGATGTTATTTGCGTGACTAGAGGTGACCATGACTTTACAGGGGGGCCCGTCGGGGTGGGTATCTCCCAAAGGTCATCCTCTTCGCTAGTTACCCCTTCCAGATGATCTGGGAGGGGCTCGTACTGAATATTAAAGTCCCCCCCAACTATGATTGAAGGGCAGAGGGTGACAGAGTCAAGGAACAAAGCTAGATCCTCGATTGTCCCCGAAGTACCTGTTATCCAACCGGTCTTGAATATACATTTATCAATGCCACACTCGAACCAGATGCCCACTCCAGAACAACGCACTGGAAGTCCGCTGAGTTGGTATCAAGATTTTTCGCCCTGCATCCGAGGTGGGAACCTACCCAGATCAACAGGCCACCAGACGGTCGTCCCTTCCCACCCCATTTAGCCGGAATGTTAAAAGAAGCGTACCCTGTGCGGGACTGTTTTTCCTTGGCCCACGTTTCCTGGAACAAACATATGTCATGTTGTTCAATGAATTCCGCCCACTCTGGGGAATCTAGTTTGTTGGCCAGCCCGGCAAAGTTCCAAGACAGTATGGAGACTACACCGGGATCCCCCGCCTTATCAGTAGTATTAGTTACCGGGATGGACCTGCTTGCCCTGCACTGACTGTGCTTGGGGCAGGACAGCCCCTCTGTTGCCAGCGTGCATATTACATACGGCGCCTTAGGGAGGGGGTTAACCTTATCGTTTTGACCAACTAAATCTAGGTGGGTAATTTTGTCATTTATTAGCTCAGGGAGTGTACCACCCGCACGATCTTCAACAACGTCCCCCTCTGTGTGCCTAGTCTCGCCTGTAATTTGATTGCAGTTTCCAGGGAGATATTGTGATAGTGAAGAAGCAGAGCAAGGTAAAGAGCAGGACAGAGAACAGTATGAGTCTACCAAGGACAGTGTATCAGTACCCTTATGGGAAAGTCAATCCACATCCTCAAGGCACCCAAATCTGTTATGAGTGGGCGCCCCATTCCACCCCCATGTGTATCTTGCCAATAGTTGGATGGCCCACCCTGTGCACAGTTTCTCGCCGCAGTCCAATTCCAGTTTCCCCCCGTATTAGAGTGTGAACGCGGGGATAGAAAGAAGTTAAGGGTCGGGGTGTTATAGACGAATTTACTCCATAATTGTTCCATGAGTGAATGTAGTGTGCAGTGTTGGGGTCTTCAAAAGAAACAATAACACAATCACCTGTGATGGACTTGTGCGAGGTGCCTATCCAAGGAACCCGTCGCACCATAAGAATTTTGCTCCTCAGGTGATTGGGTATCGGCCTATTTACATTTAGCCAGTGGATTACCTTGTTTTTTAATGACCCAAAGTCTTCCTGCTGTTGGTATGGCGTTTCCGGCACCCCCGTTAACACAACTACATACGGTCTTACATCTGGGGGAAGATCAACATAACCCCTATAGTAATTTTTATTAGGTTTTATTCTCTTTGTAGTGGAGTGGTAAATGTTATGGTCTTTAACCCTCGGGACTTCCATGGCTTTCAGAGCTGGTACAGATTGAGCCGGTAGCTGATTTGGACCCTCCGCTACTCTATTAACGGAAGTGCTTGTAGTGACCTTGTGCCGAGGTTTCAGAACGGGTTTAACCACCGGAGCTACTGGTGGAATAATAGCGGGTGCTGGTGGAGTATAAGTAGCGGCTAGTGGGCTAGTCGGTTTATTATCAGGTATGCTCAGGGTTGCTGAAGTTAGGATGCTTTTTTCTGTCTCAAGCAGCTGGGTTTCTATTCGCGAGAGTCTAACTTCCAAGGGGGTTAAGAGTTTTTTTAGCGTTTCCCAAACAATTGTTAAGAATTCCACATCCTTCCCTTCTATCGTACAGAGTGGTACCCCACCCTTCTCACTTTCTATTACAAGATTGTCATGTTCCCCCACTGATTTTACTAAACTGGAATCTAATACTAAGGGGGAATTATTTCCCATGGGAGTGGATGCGTGGGATACCTGAGGTAGTGCTTGAAAGGGTAACTGAGCCTTTACAACCTTAGCCTTTTTCCTAGAATAGGCAGAAGTATTATTTCGCTTTCGTTTGTGGATGGCACCCTTTTGGGGGGTAACTGGAATCCTCCCGCTCATTACCTTACACTTAACAATAGGTACCTTCTCTGAGGGAGCCCCCTGAACCCTGACCTCAGCCCCAACCACCCCACCCAATGATGGACTAAGGATGGGGGGGATGCACATGGGGACCCCACCATTGGTGCTGGGGCAGAGAAGGATGCAACTGCTGGCTGGTGGATAACTGCCTGCGTTAGAATAGGAGCTGGACCCATTGAGCGGTCAGGTGTTTTGGCAAGGGCAAAGTGACCTAGCGAGGATTTTTTAGCTATGGCCAGCTCCTGGGACAACCTTCTAGCTGCGTCAAGTTCAATGGAGACCCTATGCTGCATTTTATTGATCTCCGTATCTATGGCGGTATTATTCCTGGTGATGAAATCATCAAGTGTCCCATTTTGCAACTTCCCTTTGGCTGCCCTACTTCTATACTCGCGTGTGGATATAGCACCTTATCTTCTGCGAGCACCTCTGTCAGGAGGATTTACCGTAACAGAGTTGAGACCAAAGGGAATAGCCCAGTCCAGTCTCCACCGGTCTCTAACGGCCTCAAACGGCCCGCTCTTTGCCCTGTCTTCGCCCTGTGCTCCATCCCACGCGCGTCCTGCGTCGCGGTGGAGCTTGTGTGAATAATGTACGTGGAGGCAGGGGGCGTGGCCGCCGGGGGAAGAGGCACCAGCTGCGCTGCATGAAGAATGCTGGGCCTCGCAGTTCCCTGGTCGGTTCCCTTCGTCAGTTACTCCCCACGAACCTCGACCTGGAAAGCTTCACGCTGGGAGCGATGGCAGATTCCGCCGACTGCGGAATGCGCTCACACCAGCAGAAGCACTTCAGGGAGGTGACGAACTTCAAACCAGGACACCCAAAAGTAGTTCAACAATCCTCTGGTAGGCAACAGCAATCCGTGAGTGGCACCCGCGGAGCGGGTGTTCTTAAAAAGTGAAA
Organism: Lissotriton vulgaris; assembly: GCF_964263255.1. Classification (NCBI taxonomy): domain Eukaryota; kingdom Metazoa; phylum Chordata; class Amphibia; order Caudata; family Salamandridae; genus Lissotriton; species Lissotriton vulgaris. The sequence goes on from NC_141697.1 coordinate 197,492,087, forward strand.
TAGGCAGGAGGCGGGGGCATGGCCGCCGGGGAAAGAGGCACCAGCTGCGCTGCGTGAAGAATGCTGGGCCTCGCAGTCCCCCGGTCGGTTCCCTTCGTCAGTTACTCCCCACGAACCTCGACCTGGAAAGCTTCACGCTGGGAGCGATGGCAGATTCCGCCGACTGCGGAATGCGCTCACACCAGCAGAAGCACTTCAGGGAGGTGACGAACTTCAAACCAGGACGCCCAAAAGTGGTTCAACAATCCTCTGGTAGGCAACAGCAATCCGTGAGCGGCACCCGAGGAGCGGGTGTCGCGAAAAGTGAAATAGGCAGGAGGCGGGGGCGTGGCCGCCGGGGGAAGAGGCACCAGCTGTGCTGCGTGAAGAATGCTGGGCCTCGCAGTCCCCTGGTTGGTTCCCTTCGTCAGTTACTCCCCACGAACCTCGACCTGGAAAGCTTCACGCTGGGAGTGATGGCAGATTCCGCCGACTGAAGAATGTGCTCACACCAGCAGAAGCACTTCAGGGAGGTGACGAACTTCAAACCAGGACACCCAAAAGTAGTTCAACAATCCTCTGGTAGGCAACAGCAATCCGTGAGCGGCACCCGTGGAGCGGGTGTCGCGAAAAGTGAAATAGGCAGGAGGCGGGGGCGTGGCCGCCGGGGAAAGAGGCACCAGCTGCGCTGCGTGAAGAATGCTGGGCCTCGCAGTCCCCCGGTCGGTTCCCTTGGTCAGTTACTCCCCACGAACCTCGACCTGGAAAGCTTCACGCTGGGAGCGATGGCAGATTCCGCCGACTGCGGAATGCGCTCACACCAGCAGAAGCACTTCAGGGAGGTGACGAACTTCAAACCAGGACGCCCAAAAGTGGTTCAACAATCCTCTGGTAGGCAACAGCAATCCGTGAGCGGCACCCGCGGAGTGGGTGTCGCGAAAAGTGAAATAGGCAGGAGGCGGGGGCGTGGCCGCCGGGGGAAGAGGCACCAGCTGTGCTGCGTGAAGAATGCTGGGCCACGCAGTCCCCTGGTTGGTTCCCTTCGTCAGTTACTCCCCACGAACCTCGACCTGGAAAGCTTCACGCTGGGAGTGATGGCAGATTCCGCCGACTGAGGAATGCGCTCACACCAGCAGAAGCACTTCAGGGAGGTGACGAACTTCAAACCAGGACGCCCAAAAGAGGTTCAACAATCCTCTGGTAGGCAACAGCAATCCGTGAGCGAATAACTTACTTCACTGTGTGTGCTTAGGTACCAGTAATTTGCTACTTTTACACACACTACAATTACTTTTAGGGGTGCTGAATGCGTAAAAGATGAGATGCTTTTTAAAGCTTCAGTTTATGAACCACTTTCATGTATATTCTAGATACGATTTCCTTATTTTTTTTAAACATGTTTATTAGATTTTTTTTTATGTAAACAGTACATATTTAAAGACCATTTTGAACCGTGAGGTTGAATCCAGTCTTTTTAACAACCAAAAAGAATAAACAGTAATTCATCATACTTCAAATAACAATTAAGGAAGAGCTCAACCATATGCCAGTTCATACATCACAGTATAACAGTTGTGATATTTAATAAGTCGGTCAGAACACATAAATTCCCTGGCCCCGCTAGTCTTTTAATTCAAGGGTCATTAGCAGTCTGCGACTCCTTTCAATTCACTATAGGAGCCCCGATACATCGACCCAGCAATCTCCCTCTTTTGCCCTTTTTCTCATAAATAACTCTTTCCAGAGTAAACACTGAGAGCAGCTGCGCGAGCCAGTGCTAAAATATTGGGGGTGCCGGATCTAACCAAGCAGAAGCAAATACATATCCATACTACGGCCATAGCTAGGAAAAGGAATTGGTAAGATGGATCTTGTACTTTGTTGGTGCTAACTCCAAGAAGTATCAGAGCTGGGGTTAGCTTGATTTTCAAACCTGGTGTCAGATCAAGAAATTTCCCAATGGATTCTATCAGGGTTTCAAGATGGAAGCAGGTCGCAAACATGTGTACAAGGTCAGCATCTGGCCAGTATCACGGCAGGCATCTAACACATGCTGCCCCCCCCCCCACTATGCGATCCTGGCCGGGGTATAATAAAGTGCAAAAATAGTTTTGTAGTGCTGAGCTTGAAGCCCTGCCGAGCACTTACCATCTGACCCAGTTCTAAAGAGTCAAAGAACTTCTCCGTTGCAACACCCACCCGTTCCACCCATTTACCCGCATGTTTTTCCAAATCGTCTTGTTTAAGCGCTACGAGATCAGCATGTATTCATTTTATAGTACACTTCCTGCTATCTCTAATAACATCAATAACTTTAATTCGCAGATGCAGAAATTTTAAAAAATTGCTCCTTTCTAGACCAACCTACGTCTGGATATCACTTAACTGCCGAAAACCCTCCATCCGTATTAAATTCCCAACAATCCGAACCCCCCCGCCCCCACCCCGCCCAGTCCACGATGACCTCATCAGAAAATATTCCAGGAAATTAGGTTTTTATATAGCTGAGTATAAAAGTTAATCCTACCGAGACCTGTCTTCTTTTTAAGTGCTGCCCATATTTTAAAGGCAGCCAATAGAGTCTTATATCTTGTCTTCTTATAGTAACCGGGATCGCTAAATTTCATAAAACAATTCATTGCTTTTTCCCCGAGCAATAACTTGTAGGCATCAGGAAGACCTACTACCTCCCCGGGGTTGGTAGAACACGTACCAAATAAGATACTCCTATATTGGAGACCTGCAGCCCAATAGTAAGTTTTAAGATCAGGGACAGCAAAGCCCCCTCTCTCCCTGGGCAGTAACATTAACCTAAGAGCTCTCTTCATTTTCCCTTGAGCCCAGATAAACTGGTTAACTATATTCTCCAATGCCGCAAACCAATGTTTTTCAAATTCTATCTATATTGCCCTAAACAAATATAGAATTTTCGGTAAAAACAACATTTTAACCACATTACAGTGGCCCACAAGTGACATGTGTAGATTATTAAATCTGTCAAAATCAGTTTTCGCCTTTCTAATTACAGGCTTGATGTTCCTAGCGACTAGGTTCCCCAGATAAGATGTGATAACAATATGTCATAAACTGTATTGAGTACCGCTGCCTTTGCTTCTGTTGTGGTTCCTCCGTAGAGTGCAGGACCTGAAAACTACATTTCCCGGCATGCCCATGACGTAAGGGGCATGGCGCTGGTCATCGCGCACAACCAGGAAATAATCGAGCAGCGAGGGAGAGAGACGCTGCCGATTATTCTCGCCGTGTGAATCCGGTTTGGTGGCGAACCTTCAGCTACGGACTAAGTAAGTGCTAGGACACTCTCAGCACTCATTCCTTGTTTGTACCCCGTGTTGGGTTGGGTACGAATCTTTTGTTACAGCGGATTAGCGCGAGGTGACTTCACCTTGGTTCTGTTCTTTTCGCTGTTGCCTTCAAGGAGACTCACCTCCTCGAACTGGTTTCATCAATTTGGCATGCTCCGACTCGGAATCTCCAGGAAGGTGAGATTCCACCTTCGGGAGCAATTCATTTCAGAACTACTAAGGTTATGAACTTTTATCCTTTGTTCTTTGGTGATATTCATTTGAACGGCAGATAGAGACTGTGAGAAGGATCAAGTCATTATTGCTATCTGTTTGGAGACAGTATTGTTCACTGACTCCGCTGTTTCCAGAATCAGTCAATCCAGTGATATAAACATTGTATATGCATATATATTTATAGGAGCCGGTTCCAACCATTGGGTACAGATCGTATTAAGAAGTATTAACATGTCCTGTTGCCCATATCTTTGTTTTGTCTCCACAACCTTTTGATTTTGTCTCAACTTCAGAGGAGAGAACACAGGGGATTCAGGGAAGCCTTGGACCTGAGAACTATACCGGATGCGTGCTGGTAGGATGCGAAGAAACTTGTTACATGTTATTTGATCAACTCTTTCGTGTGCTCAGGCTGTTCTTTGTTTCTTCATGATAGGTTTGATCCCTGGTATTTCCTTTATCTCTTCTGGTATTTGAGGCCACCACCTTTTCCTTTCCAGGTATGACCTGAAGCATACTGTAGTTGTAGGAAGGAAACTCTTATGACCTGTGTATAGTTCATTGTGAGTATACTTAGTGTACTTGTATTGTCGTTACAGTTCTCCCTCCCCGCAGTTCCCTTCCTTTCCCTCCCTCGCTCGACTGCCTTGGTGCTCTGTATGCTTTCAGCTAGACACCGGGGACGTCAGGAGGTGGAACCCTTTTATCTTCAGCACAATTCCGAAGACCAGGAGTGACTAAGCCTGACACAATACCAAGATACACAGCTGTATCAGTATCTCGTAGATCGATCATAACAACATGCCTATTCTTAAATATCTGAGTTTTTAATTCGTTTAATTTGTACCCAGAAAATCTGAAAAAGTCCTGTGCTACCGCCTCCACCGCAGCTAGCGCAGTTGAGAGATTTGCAGTGACGATAGCAACTTCGTCTGCATAGGCCAATACTTTAGTTTCGAGACCCTGACGCACAATAGGCTTAACTCCATTATTGGACTCCAGTAACCATATTAGGGGATCTATATATATGGCAAAAAAGAGGGGTGAACACGGGCAGCCCTGTCTAGGTGTGAGCGGGAAATCCGTTACGCTCTCGGATTTTGCGGATTTTTGGGAAATCCGCAATCCGCGAATTTTGCGGATTTCCCGCAAAATCCGCAAAAAAAATCCGCGAACGTAACTGGTTCAAAAGTTGAACCCCCACTCATGCAACTATTTTACAATGGCGCCAGCAAGCTGCCAGCGCCGTTGTAAAATAGTTCCAAAGTTAGCTTGCACAGGAACCACTAGATAAAACGAAGCAGGTGCTGCTTTATTTTATCTAAGTGCTTCCTGTGCAAGCTAACTTTGTAACTATTTTACAACAGCGCTGGCAGCTTGCTGGCACCATTGTAAAATAGTTGCATGGCTGGGAACAGGTCTGCAGCTCACTCAAGGGACCCCTGCGCCCTTCGGGGCGATTGCATAGTAACACACACATGGTCGCTCGAACTAGTTGATGCTCAAATTCAGTGACTCATTCATTAGCCCAAAAACAATCGTGAGCGTCGTCGAGGCTGGACAGGTGTGCCTTCTTCCCAAATCTACCGTGGAAAATCAGCTGTGATGCTGGATAGACTTTGCATCCTTGACTTTCACGAGCGCAATACCCGTGCTGTTCCTGTGACCAGGAGCTTCTTTCTCTTCATCTGCTGAACTGATCTTTCTCTGACCTTTTATTCACACAAGAGGCACATACCCTACTGAGCACATTGTGTTCGCACGGGTTTCTGCAAGTTCGCACGCGTTTTGAACAATTTCGCAATTTGCGAAATTGTACAAAACCCTCGCGAACTTGCAGAAACCCGTGCGAACATAAGAAAAAAAATCTGCGTGGATTCGCGGATTTTCGCAATCCGCAAATTCGCAAATCCGCAAATTCGCGGATTGCCAATCCGCAAAATCCGCTCATGCCTAGCCCTGTCTTATCCCACGCTCAATAGAAAAAGGTGCTGTGTAACCCCCATTCAATCTTAAATGAGCTGTGGGTACTCCATACAAAACCTGAATGGCTTTGATAAAACATCCCCTGAGACCAAACCATTTCAATGTCTTCCACAAGAAGTCCCAGGAGACCCTATCAAATGCCTTTTCGGTGTCCAAAAGCATAGCTGCCATAGGGTCTCCTGAGACCTCTGTTACATCCAAGAGTGTTATTACTCAGCGAATACGCTGCATTGTTACCCTCCCAGGAATAAACCTGTGTTGACAGGGATGAATTATTTTCCTGATAATACAGTTTAATCTTGTTTCCAATAACTTTAGAAAAAAAATGACATTGCTATTTAAAAGAGTTAATGGCCTATATGAGCCTGGCTCACTGGGTGGTTTATCTTTTTTTAAGAAAATTACAATGTCTGCCCTAGCCCATGACTCAGGAGCAGAAGCACCCATCTGGGCTTGGCGGATAACCTCAATCAAGTCAGGTCCGATTATATCTGCAAAAGTTTTATAGAACGCCAGCGGGATCTGATCTGGACCAGCAGCCTTACTAGATGGTAAGCTTTGCAGTGCACCCATTATCTCATCCTGCGTCAGGACGGCCTCTAGAGTCTCCTTATCTGCTAGGTCAACCCCCTGTAAGGGTATCTTGTTTAAATACTCTTGAAGTAGATTTGGCGCATACAGGTGTTCCTTGCTTTAAACCCGATTATAAAACTGCTGGAACACCTCCCGAAATCCAGAACAGTCAGCTATTATACTCCTGTTGTCATTCAAGATTCCAGTTATCTCTCCAGCAGTGATCTTTTGTCTGAATCTTACTGCGATGGTATGCCCCACCCGCTCACTAAACTCGTGGCAGTGCTCTCTTTTTGACAAGAAGGTTTCCGCAGCCTTAAAAGCAATCCGTTCTCCGATATCAGCCTTAGCTGAAGCCAGCCAAAGCAATGTATCCTCGGTTGGTCTGCACATATTAATAGCTATAGCAAGATACTTCTCTATTTGGATCGGGGTTTTCCTAGTTACTTCCTTTTGCTGTGCCGCCTTCTTCTGGCGGTGCAAGCTATAGCTCATTATTTCTCCTTTGACCCCCGTATAAAAGCATCCCAGACTATCCCAAAATTCTTTATTCCACCGCGTCATATGAAGCACATATTCTGGATCTTTTAGGAGCCCCAGTTCGAAGGTCCAACCCCGTTCTTGCCTTACCCCCCAGTGAAAGAGACTGTGAGGATAAACGTATTATGATCCGAGAGTATCTGGGGATATTTCTCGATCCTAAGCTTTGAGATCAAATGATGCGACACAAAAAAATATTCAAGTCATGAAACAACCTTATGGGGTGCCGAAAAAAACGTACTATCAGGATCATCAGGTTTTAGATAAGCCCATGCATCAGTAAGACCATTATTCCTAACTAAGTTCGTAAGAACTGTGGAGACCCTTCTTTTCCTACCAGAATATCCATCTCCCAAATTAGCCCAACGAACACTCAACCCATTAATATTAAGATCCCCACAAACTATTTCAGGCATGGGCCAAGTTGCTAGTTCAGTATCCAAGAATTCAAGAGCTTCAGGATCATCACAAGTTGATCCGTACACAGAGCATATAGTGAACATATATCACCACCCACTGAACATTCAGCGACGGCCCAGAGACCCCATCTATCAGCTCATTTTCTTTTCACCTTTATATCACTTCTTCGAGTAAGCATTGCAACCCCACTTGTACGGGTACCTTGCTTGGTATTCACCATCAGCTTATACCCTAACTGTTCGAGGATACTGCTTCTAATACCCTCTATGTGAGTTTCTTGAACACATAGTATATTGATCCATAATGTTTTAAACAGGACCGCAGCCTTTTGCCTTTTGCCTTGATCATTTAACCCACAAACTTTAATTGAAGCAATACGCAGGCTCATCATGCTATGCTTTGACAGTTCCTACACGTAGCCTCCAACATTTCCAACATATTTTCCTTTTTAATACATCAGAGAATGAACATACAGAGCTCATTTTCTTCCCAAGCCGTGGCTCTTTGCCAAAATTTCACTTGAGTGTTATCCAGTGCAATGTTGTGCTGTGCCCTTTCTCACCCCTCCGGGCCTGCCCCCCTCCCACCCAAGGAAACTACCACCCACCCCCACCCCCCCTTCAAACCTTATAGGCAGATAGGTCAGACATGACCTATGTATAGCAGCCGATCTCACATCTCGAGTCTCAGCAGTCCTCCCCCCAAGGCCCCTAACCCCATGAGAACCATCCCCCATTTGCCATTGAAGCCTACAACCACTAAATCTATAGAAAATGATAGGGCGTAAGGCCTAAACGGATATAAACTTCAAGTACAACACAAAAATCGAATTCAAAATCATAATCATTCATCAATCGGACCCCCTGGGGGGGTGCGACCTGTAATGCCCCTGGGGGGGTGCGACCTGTACTGCTCCTCCTCCTTGCGTTCTTAAGCTCAATAATATATTCTTGAGCTTTAATTTCAGAAAAAAACATTTGCACCTTCCCATTCAGGATAACCTTGAGCCGGGCGGAGAATAACAAAAATGCCTCACAGCCAACCCCTGAAAGGGAGTTATCAGCTGCCGAAGACTCCACCTCCGCTCGACCATGGCATGAGAGAATTCAGGCCGAGCGAAGAAGATATGGCCCTAGTAAGTCCGTTCTGAATTTGGTCTTGGCCGATCGATAGTGGCCTGTTTTCAAAGAAAGTTCCCGACATAAATTAAGATTGCTCTGGGTTGCTCCCCTTGGCTGGCTGCATTTGTCCTCTGAGTCATCGGAAAGCGGTGTGCTTTCTGAACCTCCATCTCCCAGTTCCAGAGGGCAAGGTCGGGGAAGGCACCTTTCAGCAAAGAAACAAACAAAGAACATAATATTATCCCCTTCCACATTTACTGCCAGACCAAGTAGCCGAACATTATTTCGGCATTGCCTATTTTCAAAGTTTTCAAGCTTCCAGCACATGTCCAAGGATTGCTTTTCCTGTGACTCCTGGAATACCTGAAGCTGATCGACTTCCACCTCCAAGGCAATGACTCTCTCTTCCACATTGGTTACCCTTTCAGCCATATCAGTGCACAACTTATTGACTTTGCCGATGGACCCCTGTAGTTTTTAGTAGCATGTAGTGACCTTCAGCTCTCTAGTCTGGCCTCCCCCTGCAACTGCTTAAGGGTGGCCTACAATAGCTCGAGTGTGGGTGCAGTTGAGGTTGCCACTATTTCAGGATCATTAGAGCTGCCTTGCCCGATGTTTACTGAGTCAGATCCATAAGCCATACCCCTAGTCATAGCTGTTGCAGAATAATCCCATTCGAGTTTGCGAGCGGTGGCTGAGTCTGATTTAGAGGGTCTGGCTCTGAATCTTGCCTGCCGCTTTGAGTTAGAGGATCTGTTGCAGTGTGTTTTTTGCATATCAGACTATTCCCACGATTCAGTCTCGTCAGACGAATTAAGATCGCTGGGCCCAGATGATTCGGAGTCATCGTTCAATGAATAAAACGTATCCCCCTCTGGAGACATTAAGGGTGCATTAGACCACAGTGGGGTCACAATCTGGCCAGTAATATTACAAATGGCATTTCCCCCAGGGATATACACAACCACAGGCAAAGCATCCGATAGTATGGCAGGACAGACATTGTCATTTAGATTTCCAGCCACTGTAAGTGCAAACTCGCTGTCGACAGACCCGCCAGCTGTCCCGCTAACCAGTACATTGACACTGACCTGGGATGAGCAGTCCCCAGGTACCCCAGGGCTTGCTTCTCCGCTTGCAATCACAGCAAATTCCCCGAGTAGCAACTGTGGCTGTAGACCCACCACAGCATTCTCAGCATTCTCAGCATTTTCGGTCACTTGATCCGCAGGAAAATCGGACTCCGGCCCTGGTTGTGCAGCCAGTCCTTTGGCATGCCAGTGTGGTGGAGTAAGCTGACTCAAGCTCCCATCCGCAGACAGTACAGCTGCTGTTAGAGCGTGTCCAAAGTTAGGTCCTGCAGTCTCCATGACGCTGGGGGGTTTCCGAGTGATGGAGGGGGTGTATGAGACTGTTGCCGACATGAAAGCCTTTATGACGGCCGGCTGCCGGAGATAGCACTCCACGGCCGCCACCCAGAGATGAGTGCCTGCTGCCACACCAGTTTCCTTCATTTTTGTCAAGCTGTCATCCCCTTTCTTCGCCTGGCCCCCTTGCCGGACTTGGCTTGATCCTCGCCCCACATCCAGTATCGCATCCTTGACAGATTCAAAAATCGTCTTTCTTGCTTTGGGAGCCATGCCTTGCAGGCGATACCAGCACCACCTCCGTAGAAACAGTGAAAGCAGCCGGAGGGTCAAGCCGAATCCCCTTGGCAAAAACATGTGTGCGCTGCTGCGGGGCCCCGCCAGTCGAGCCACCGAACAAAGCAGGTGAGTGCGCAGAACCATGTTATGTCATCCGCATAAGCATCCTTTGGTGCCTCAGGGGGAGTGAAAGCTGCTGCGGCTATCACTGAGGTCAGTCGGCAGCTATCTTGCCCCGAATCTACTACATACGATTTCCATCAGCATTGCAAAACCGAGCAAACACAATGGCTCATAGGCAACGTCATATGTGACACGCCAGTCAATATTGTTTTTTAGTAAGAAGACTTGCATTATATCATTTGATTTTTTTGTTTGGTTACCTTGTAATTAGCAAATAGATGCTCCTGCATGCAAAGTGTGCTTGGTTAAAAATCCAACTGATAGGTTCAAGTATGGGACCTTAAGATTGCCCTGTGTCAAAGGCACACATTCCTTTCATTCTTTTTGTTTGCTTTTTGGTGCATGCTGATCTGCATAAGAGTGGGTAAAGCAGAACTACCAATACCATACAAAACAGAATTTGAGACAAATGGGTGAGCACAAGTTAAATGTTTCTATGCAATAAAAAAAGCACTTGAAATGCAATAAGTCTCACATTAGTAAGAGTTTGAGCTATTGGCATTGAAAATGACAATGCCTTTTATTTACGTGTTTTGAAAACCTACATGTGGTATGTAAACAAGCACTTTGTACTTATTGTCCTTGCTTAGGAGAAGCAAGGCTGGCAGTAAAAAAGGCACAGTTACTGCTATCCTTGTTTCTCCTCAGCAACTGTAAAGACAAAGTGCATGTTTACACACCACTTGCAGGTTTTCAAAAGACATGAATGAAAGGCATTGTCATTTACAATGCCAATAACTCAAACTCTTGCAAATGCGAGACCTATTGCATTGCAAATGCTTGTTTACTGTAGTTAGCAAGGGACACTTCCGTATATACAATATAACAGATTCCCTATGCATAAACCTTGAGTATGGGGAGATAACCGTTCCTTTCAGCTTATATACAATGAGCCTGGTGTCAGAACGGCTCATCGTATTTTACTTCATATTTAATGAATTTGCATTGCTATACACAAGCGCCTTTCATTATCGAGAACTGCTGTTCTCATGAGCGCCGGGCACTAAGTTCGGCTTTTGCGCTTGTATGGAAAGTAAATAGACTAGAGTTCGTCCAGCTCACCCTCCCGTAACTCTCTCAGATGAGGAGGAGCATAGGAGCATATAAGATACGTCAACTCTTGTGCACAGGGGTGGATCATTTTCTCGAAACTATATACGGCTGTGACTGTGATTACACGTTGTGATTTTCAGTGAGACCCTGTTATAGAGAGCAGCCATGCCGCCACGCTGTGATGTTTTACACTATAGTACTCTAATTTTGTCTCAGTGTGACCCAGATCATAGTGACCTTTTGCACTAGTGTATTAGGAATATGTGCTGTTACATCGCATGCCGTTGCAAAGGCAACCTTTACCCCGACTTTCTGACAGGAGAGCGCTGGAAGTAGGAATAGATTAATTTTCTACTCCAACTCCAGTGTGTGCAACAGTAGGGAAGGTGTTGGAGTTAAATCCAACACCTACTAACCACTGCTGCACACCTTTTTCGTTGCAGCGGCATGCAGTGTAATGGCATGCGTTGTAACAGTTGTGTAGTAAAGGCTGTTTCCACAGTATTAGCCACACATAATGAGGGCTGATAGTGTGCGTATCTTGTGGTGCTGGAATGGAGATAGACCTAGATAGAGATTTCCATGATTACTTGACATAAACAGTGATAGTTCAACTGCACGGGTGGTACCCTTGATGCTACAATATTAATAGAGAGTGATATAATAAAATCTACAGTACAGGGGCCCTGTAGGATTGTGGTCATGTTGATTCGTTGACTTTACTTCATGCTTGTTCTGTATAGACACATTTACCTCTGCACTTTGTGAGGGGACCTATGACGGTTGAGCTGTTCCCGGCATATATGACCAGGGTAAGGGTCACTGGGAATATAGGTTGACCTCACGCTAACCTTCAAAGTGTTGGTGCTGGACACTGGTGGTATTTATCTACATGTTAAGCATGAGTAACTGCTTCTGTTTATCTATTTTGCAGAACCTTGTGGACCTTACTACAATGATGGGGCCGCCAGAATAGCCATTGAGTTTATTGCATGGCGTGTATGTTTTTTCTACATAATGTTTTTCTATATATTTTCACGATAGCAGAGTGACATATATACTTTTTGGTCCTAAGGAACGCCTAGAACTTTAGTCCTATTGGCAGAAACATGTTGACTCTATCATAGAGGGTAATATCCATAATCCCCATTTGCTTAGCTTTTTAATCCTATCCACTGGAGGCACCAGAAGAAAGGAGTACTTTTGCCCACCAGGAGATAGTTTTGTTCGCATCATCTTCACACTTGCACTCTGCCCCTCTCTCTCTTCATCTTTAGGGCTCATCGTCTCCTAAAAAACCCTCTGCTCCTCCCCTTGGGGGAGTCGTAGCTCCACTGCGTGCCTTGCGGTCCCAGTGTGAGGAGGGAGTCCTCCGAGGAAGCATGTCACCTTTGGGAAGTGAGGGTTCTTGTGCTAACAGAGCAGTCCTCCCCAACATGACCATTATGTTCTCCTTCTTTTCCTCCCTCGTACACAGGGCACAAGTCCTAAAAAAAGAAGTGGGGGGACGCTGACGTCAAGACGGGAAGTAACGTCACGAAAGGTGGCTTGCACCATCAGACTCATTACCTCCCCTAGCTCGCCCCTTAGATGCGATTGCATCAAAGAAGCCAGTGTGGGACCAGCGTTCTGAATGAGCTCCGATCTTGCCCCAGAGAGGCCAAAGAGTGAATGTGTCGCTTCATTTGCTCCAGTTATCGAGCTCCCAGTAAAATAAGTGGGGGGACGCCGTCTACCCACGTGGTACCCCGACTCAAGCCCTGCTCGAACATAGAGTGTGTTTATTCATGGTGAAGCAGGGAGCATACGTGGTGGACGGTGTGGGTTAGAGGGTCATGGGCAGTAGCCTGTGCTGCCCCTTGCAGGACACCTGTGCTGCTGCTCTCCCCTGCGGCAGGGCTTTAAGTGAGTCGGGTCTTGCCCGTGCTCTGCACCAGCAGTTTTTAAAAGCAGGTGCCGAGACTGGTTCCTATTAGGCTCTCCATTTTACCCTCAGGGTGAAAAAGAAAACCTTAACTCTGCAATAGGACAACCTGTCACTGCCTTTGATGTAACTTCAAAGAGACTCATTTTTCAGTTTTATATAGCGCAAACGTGGATCGCTTTACATGAGCATCAGTTACATTGCACAAGCACATATTCATGTTTTGAATCACAGGACTTCAGGCTCGAACCTGCTTTCTCAACTCGAAAGTCGGCATCTCTAGCCTTAGCCACACCCTCGCCCACAAGAGCGAGTCGCATTTTCAATATTTTATACAATGACGTCATAGTTGTTGCTTATTTATCTTATCCAACTTACAACCACTGACAAAGCCAGTAGGCCTGGCTTGTTGTAGGAGTAATATTACTTGTTGTGTTATATAGCTGGTTGAATGGACAGAAGCAGCAAAATCCCAGTCGGGGGCACACTATGCTAAGTACAGATTTTTAACTGAAGCGTTTTAAGCCACGCCCTTTATTACAGCGGCCATGTCCCTAGGCGAGACCCCCTAGTTTTTTCATCCCACTTAAAGCCCTGTGCAGCGGGATCTCTAGTCTTCTCCCCTTCCTTGGTCCTGGCCCCCCTCCCCTTCTCTCTCTGTGCCATACCTGGGAAGGCCCTGGTGTCTGTACTCGAGTGCTTGCAAGAGATGTGGGAAGGGGCCGATGAACAGAGCATGTTTCCCTTTTCAGGACTATGGGGATCGTCTCTATCCAGGTTATTAAGGCAGGTTTTCCAGTCCTGCACTTACGTGTATCAGCCCAGTGCATTCTGGTTGTTGTAGTCTTGCATTGCTGCCTTGAACTAATCAGGCGAATACACCTTGGTTTGTACGAGAAAACACCATCCCCCATAACCTGACATGAGGTGGTCACCCTACGAGGAGCCAGATCATTGCTTTGGTAAATGCTTGTTTGGTATGCTTTTGGCAGAGATATCAGGCTTCCCAGTTGGATGCAGGACGACATCTTTCAGTGCTTGTTTTACGAATCAAACAGTGGGGTCATGACCTATCAGCGCTCCTGAAGTTACTTATTTTTTGTTAAAGATAAAATAAAGGCGCCCATGGATGCTGGTGACTGATGGGGGCGCGCAGGGCCCCCGCCCCCCTGCATCCTTCCCAGCAGGAGCGACAGAGCCAGGTGTGACCCACCTTTACCTGCCTGCGGAAGCCCCGCCCCCTGCCGCAGGGGCTTACCAATCAGGCGGCAGCTTCTGTCTCCGCCCCCCCCCCCCCCCCCCCCCCCCACAGAGCTCTATAAATCTCAGGCTCCGGCCTGATGTCACTTTGATGCTGTTTCTGTTCGAGGGGGGTTGGAGTGGGTGGGAATGGAGGAACGAAAAAAAAAAAAAAGACTAAAAAAAGGGAGTGGGTGTAAATGGTTTGTGTTTTGCTTAGTGATTTATGTATGTTCGGTTTTTCACAAATTATACTTTGAGTTTCATTTTTTTATGTCTAATCTGCTCCAAGTTATGCGTATTGGCTTGAGAGCGTTTAGGAAAAAAAAACTGAGGACGGGGGCATCTGAAAGGGGTCCGTGGGGGTGAACGGGGTGGGGGGGGGGGGGGGGGGTCCTGAATAAATGTGCGGGTGCAGCGCTAGGAGTGGCCCCAAACTGGACCTTTCTACAAACCTCGCTGCCCTGACTGAGCCAGCCGGCCTCTCCCTCCAAGCGAAGCCTCCACTCAATGCTTGAACCCGGCACTTGTGTCTGCTTTGAATGGGGGGGGAGGGGAGGGGGGGAGCATGACATCCTCTGACCCATGTCCGCCTCGGGTTGTGTGAGCTTTTCCCAGAGCGTTCTTAGCGTGTTCAATGCTTGTTGAAGCAGACAGTCTATAAATTACTTGCATTTCTCCTCGCCTAAAATCGTGTTCGTTTTTTTAATGCTGTCTTTATTTCGTATTTTTTTTTCTCTATAAAAATTGCCGTTTTAAATGTTTTTCCAAACGGCATCCATTTCTATTTGCACACCGCGGCTACGTTCTGCATGTTTCATTTTGAGGTTATAGCGGCAAATCCAAAGTTAAAACGGGGCAAACAAACGCTAGAGAGTGCTCGAGAGAGGAGTTTAAAGCGCCTGCTTTGAAAAAGCTTGTTTAACACTTGTGTGGTCTGTGTTGAGCGGGTTTGGTCAGAGGGAGCCCCGTGTCCGTTCAGAGGGGGCTCCGTGTCCTCAAGGGGTAGATTTTGTTTGGAAATGGATGGAGCCCGTTCATGCAAAGACAGCACAGACACGAGTGTCTTCATCTGACCTGTTGAATCTATCCTTAACCCTGAACTGGGAATGATTGAGTCATCCTCTGTGGGTTGTGTCTGTCTGTCCATGTCAAAATCCAAGGTTCAATCGTGGGACACCTCACTGTACCTATCCGACCGCGCCTGTACACTACTACAGAATACGTGTTCAGGGGGCGACCCCTCCCTAAAGCTGCCCCCTGCACACAGCTTCAGACAGGCTTTCGGTGCCTCATATACTTGTTCAGGGGATGACCCCTCCCTAAAGCTGCCCCCTGCACACAGCTTCAGACAGGCTTTCTGTGCCACATATACACAGGCACGGCCCGTGCTGGGCGTTCTACTCGGGCGGTGACGTCAGGCAGGGGAGGCTTTCGGTGCCTCATATACTTGTTCAGGGGGTGACCCCTCCCTAAAGCTGCCCCCTGCGCACAGCTTCAGACAGGCTTTCGGTGCCTCATAAACTTGTTCAGGGGGTGACCCCTCCCTAAAGCTGCCCCCTGCACACAGCTTCAGACAGGCTTTCGGTGCCTCATATACTTGTTCAGGGGGTGACCCCTCCCTAAGGCTGCCCCCTGCACACAGCTTCAGACAGGCTTTCTGTGCCACATATACACAGGCACGGCCCGACTAATTTCGTTGCCCACGCTGCATCACATTTGGAGATGCAGCGTGGGCAACAAAATTAGTTTTATTTATTTTTATTGGTACTTACCTCTAATGAACCATATCCTGCATTTTACAAACACCCACCCTGACCCTCCCCTGCCTGACGTCACCGCCCCAGTATAACGCCCAACACTGGCTGTGCTTGCATATACATGGTTTTCAGTTACACAAGGTGCACATCAGCAGAGCAATGACGGCCAAAGAGCACTGCATGGATGACGTATTTACTCCTCCTATCCAATGAAACAGCAGAATAGACTATCACAGATGCATCACGGGTGCAGACCTGCTCATGGCGGCGCCTCTGGAGTCCACACCCTGGACAGGGCTTCCCATGATGCCCTACAATGGATTCCTGCTCTATACATCAATAAACTGATTCTGTGAGGCTTCGATGACCTTTGACCTCTCGAGCTTAGAGTCCAGACTCCTGTGGCTGTCAGTCTTGATCCTTCACGCTCCCTTCACACGAGATTCAATGAGTGGATTCTTCTCGTCCCGCCTGTTGTCTGCTGCACTTTATTCTATATTCAAGGCACACACTTAACAGTTGTGCTGTACCACACTGAAATAAAAGTGGTGTATTTATATGTTGTGATCTCTGCGCTGGGACACTCTTAGGAGTAGCTATTGCGTGCTATAAAAGGATTTGACATAACATAACCATGTGGTACGGTAGCAAGTTGGGTGCCGTCGGGCTCGTTTGTTAAACCTTCCCTCATCTCTCGGTACCTGGGTACTCCTCTCCGCTTTGAGTGACCGGCTTCGGCACGGAGCAGGTCAAGGGGCAGTAAGGAGTTGAGACGCTCACCTTGTCACCAAAGAAGTCTCCAGTCCAGTTCCAGGCTCTGTGGGTGAACAGCCAGAGACTCAAAGGAGAGTTAAAATGCAGGGGAAGGGACACAGGGTTCAGTGCTATGGGTTAGTTTGCTGAGGCTACTCAGTCTGCGTGGGGCAACTTTGCCAGCGGGGGTTTGTTCTGTTGGGTTCAGTGAAAGTCCAGTTCCCACTGGTGTACTGGTCTTCGATCAGTGAAATCAGCCGGTCTCGTTCGTGGACGCGCGTCTTCTCCTTGGGTGTCCAAACCGCTCTCCGATGGCCCTCCCCATCACTGGAGGAAACTGGAAAACAAGCGCGCAGTAAACCCAACATTGGTTATGCTACTGTTTATGGTACTTACTGTTAGAACTGGCTATTTCTAGCAGGCTAAGGCTGACACCAAATCTAAGCAGAAACCACCATTCTAGTCAGGGCAAGGGAGTCACACGCCAAGATAACTCCTGCTCACCCCCTGGTAGCTTGGCACGAGCAGTAAGGCTAAACTCGGAGGCAATATGTAAAGCATTTGCGCCAGCACACAACAGCAAGAACATCCTAGGCACACCACAAAAGGAACTCCACACAACGTTATTATAAAATACCTTTTGTACTGTAAAAACACATCAGATAGTATCACACAAAATACATGCTGCCAACTGGCACGGGCAATATTAATCAGGGATTATTTACAGGAGACAGGGCCACTGTCAGAATCAGAAATAGCACTTCTAGAATAAAGAATTATAAAGAATAATAAAGAATAAAAATCATAGTAGCACAAATTAGCAACTATGGCACACAACCAGTAACCACTGGTAACAGGAACCAGGACCTCACTAGGACCATCTGTACTAAAAGAACAACCACCTAAGAATAAAATACATTTAGGGGTATAAACAAGAACACATTACCCATGACGCATGAAACACATTCAGAGGAGTAGTAAAGGAAAAACAAATGATGCCTAAAAACATTCAGAGGTGTACGGACAACCACCTAAGTATCACACAGCGTTTAGGGGTTTAGGAAAGAACACATTACCCATGATGCATAAATATACATTCAGAGGAGTAGTAAAGGGAAACACATGATGCATAAACCTACACATTCAGCGGTGTTAGGAACAAGGCACATGATGCATCACAAACACATTCAGAGGTGCAGCGCTAGGAGACACATGACGCCTAAAACATTCAGAGGTGCAGCGCAGGGAAAGAAAGACACATGATGCATAAAAACATTCAGAGGTGAAAAATCAAGGAAGACACGTGATGCATAAACACATTCAGAGGTGCCAGAACATAACTCAATAGCGCAAAATCACACATTAGGCAATTACCATCCTAAACATAGCAGGTAAATCACATTGCGCAAAACTTACATTCCAGCCCCCATCTAATAAAGGGACTAAAGAGCCCTATGTCCAGAATGTCAGGGCGCGCTGCCATGCAGCGCCAGTCAGGGGTGCGCCACTGGCGCAAAACCTAAACGTTGCAGGTGCCCACTACTTGCTGGGCACCTGATTACATCCCAAGACCTAAACGGTGCAGCTGCCCACTAATTGCTGGCCAGCTGGGAGCTTCAAACTGCGACAGGGTCCTCACTGACCCAAAGGCGCGAACTGCACCAAAATGTAAGAGCCACACAGGCTCTGGGCAACACTGCGCAGAACGTTGGAGCCACAGAGGCTGACACTGCACCTAGTCAAATGCTGGAGCCACACAGGCTCTTGGGACAATAAGGTCCCTGTGGGAGCCACACAGGCTCTTAGACAAAGATACAGCCTCACTAGGCGGTGGGGTCCCTCACGGGGGACCCGGGAACACTTGGGGCGCTTTGAGCCTCTCCTGGACTCTCAAAATGTACATTGTGGTGCTCCTGAGCCTCTCTGGGCTCTTGAAACAAAACCTCTCGCAGGCAGGGGGGCGGGTACCGGCAATGTGCCCCAACGCCCCCCACCCCCCCTAGCTAAAATGGCCCCCGGAGCCTTCCCATGGATCCTTAAAAAAATATCGGGAACGTTGGAGTCCCGCTCGGGGGACTCTAACTCAACAAATGCCCAAGAGCCTCTCCCGGGCTCTGCCTCACAAGTGCCACCCCAGGCAACACGACATCCGCCCGGAGCTTCCCGCCTACTCCCCCCAGCCTTCTGACACTCACCAGGCTGGTCAGGGGCGGCCCGCTTCACTCCCGGCTTCCTCTCCTGATGCGGGCTGCTTCCTCCTCTTCCCGGGGCTCCCTCAGCACACGGGAGCCCCGCAAGCACCCGCAGCCTTCCTCCATCGTGCCGCGGCCCTGAGGGCGGGACTTCCGGTCCTTCTCCGGGGGCCGCGCTATATTGGCCAGCCGGCCCAGCACTTCCGGGTCGCCGCGGCAGCGCAGCGGCCCATTTCAGGCGATCAGAGGCTGGGGGACGATTAACCGAGGGGTGGGCTCCCTCGAGATAATTTAAACATTTAAAAATAGCAGCCATGCCCCTGGTGGGGTGAGCACCTGCAAGGGGATCAAATCATAAAAACAAATAAGCGAGGTAGGCACTCGCTAGGCTCCTCAATCCTGGGCAAATGCTGGGTGGGCACCGGCCAAAGCTCTCCCCACGCTAGAACCACATAAGGCGCTATGGGCAAAGATAAAGCGCTCCTAAGTGCTAGAGACAGCGTGCAAGCGCTTCCAGGCGCTAGAACAGCAAAATAAAGTGCTCCCAGTGCTAAAGGCAGAGATAAAGCGCCACCAGGCGCTAGGGGTGAAAGCAAAGCACTCCCAGTGCTAGGGACAAGTAAAGGTCCATAAGTCCAGCAAGGTCCTGAAGCAAAGGGGACCCAGTAAAAGGTCTCCAGAGTCCAGGACATCAGCAGTCAATCAGGTGTCCAGGGCCCAGGGATTCCTCTGGGCCCAAGCAGCAGCATGCCCCTGGCAGGATTCAAGTTGAAAACAAGAACATTTTCAGAGTGTCACAGCACCCTTTTTATACAGAGAAATCCTTTGTCTAAAGGGTGCAGGCAGTGTGAGAACCAGCTAGAACTGGTTATAGGGAACTCCTTTCAGTGTGAGGGGCAGAGGTGACAGTCGCCCAGCGGGAGGTGGAGCTAGTATTGTGGCAGGCAGGCACAGCCCTCTTCACTCCCAGGTGCCATCTCCTCCCACTTCCCTGGCAGCAGATGCAGCCTTTCATCCACGGGCTAACTCAGACAACCTCCTGGGGGCTCCCCAGCCCCTGTCATCTCAAACCAGACAGTCAATCCACAAGCAGGCCCAGGCACTCCTGGAGCCAGGCTCACCAGCCAATCACATGCCAGACACAAATTACACAAATATGCCAACTTCTAAAAGTGGCACTTCTACACTAGACAGTCATGCCGCATATATCATTACACAGCATTCAATCTCACGAGTTCGTACATATCAAACTCGACCCTGCACTCCCCACATATCAGGAACTACAATGGGCATACATATTCCCCACTCATTCCTATGGGAGGACAGGTCACTCACCACACATACACGGAGAGCTCAAGCACTTTACACTGTACCACAGTGAAAAAGTGCACAGAGGCCTAAAATCACAAACACCAGGTCACAGAAACAGGCTAGGAAAAAGCAAAAAGTCTCAGGGTGAACCTGCCAAAAGGGCTGGGTCCAACACAACCCCCTTCCAGCCAAAACGCAGGGTAGACCATTCACTCCACTGATGGGCTTCCTTGCTTTGGGCGAAAAAACACGGACAAGGACCTGCACGGCAGGGACACCTTCCAGTTTTTCGCCACTCTGAACCCACCTGGTTACCTCCAAACCGGAACTCTCTTCTCCTACCAGATCAGGACCTCACTCCCTCACTGGTCTACCACCTGGAAACTATTTCACCTCTGAGGTACAAAGCACACAGCACAGTTCCTCTTCAAGCAGGTGGGGGGACACAACACACAGCAAAGTCCCCTTTCCTCTACCTTAGTGGAAACAACACACTGCAGGTGAGCCCCAGATCACACAGCAAGGGCAGCCCCCTCAGTCTCTTCAGCTGATCCACTTTGGTAGAGATTCCTCTTGACCTGGAAGTTTCCTAATCTCCCAACCTAGGATCTAAACCCTCAGGTTGCACCGGGGTCAGAAGCACACCGTCCCTCTGCACCCCCTTCCAGAGTTCTGAACTCTCCCACCTTGGAGCGGTACCCCTAGAAGCCAAAACCGGTCAGGACACTGAGTACAGATGCCCTTCCCTCCAGGTCAGGCTGAACCTGAACCTGGCCTCCCCCCTCCTAGCGGAACAACCTCCAGAGGCCCCAAAAATGGTCAAGCACTCTAGACGGCCAAATGCTCAGCGAGCCAGGACTTCTGCACCCTCCACTTAGGAGCGGTACTGCCCAACACTAGGACCGCCGGAGTTCTGGTTACAGACACTCCCCGTCCTGTAGACACAGGAAGATCCTCCTCAAATGACCTGTAAGTACAGCCTAGGCCCCTGACCTGGCGCTCCCTTAGGGAACCCTTCAGGCCCTGAGATAGGGTTTCGGGCCAACGTGGGACACACCGTCCCACACTCACTCTGCCTCCACTGAGACAGGGCGTGAGCCCCTACACCCCTACCATACTACTGGGACCTAGCTGGGTTACACATGAACCTCTTCCACTACTCAGGATCATCAGATACACAAGCCACTCTTTTTAGAATCACTCCCTAATGCCTCTGCAAGACATCTAGCACACCGCCAGACATCCACCTTCTTGTCCAGTGCCTCTGCAGGACCTCCTGCACACCACCAGAGGTACACCTCACGCGCAAGCTCCCTAAAAAAAAAAAATTCACACCATCTCCTCCAGTTTAAGACACCACTCATCCACACACTCCCCCTCCAGACTGGTGAGACAGTTCCTCACTGCCTCTAACTCTCAACCTGTACCCCTCTTACTGAGCACCAGGCACCATACTCTGGGAACTGGGAATGGAACTTCACGCGCACTGGACACATTTAAGCTGCCACCACTGGATCCTACCATACTGTGGAATCCAGACACACGCACTACACTCAGGCGATAACCACCCTCCTGAGCTAGTCATTCCTCCTCCACACTCCCTCTCTTCCATCTACCCACACAGGGACAGGAACAGGATCGGGCACTGGACCCAGCAAGGGATTCCTAATCTATGGGAACCTCCCCCATTACTGGTGTCCCGCCCTGTCATTTTCTCTCATCTGCCACTAAACATAAAGCGCAGGAACACCATCTAAAAATGACACTCTTGAGGAAAAACAAAATCAAAAACAATAATCTCAAACATGTGACTATCTAAAAAATGCAGAGTTTTGTAATGTAGCCAGTTGTCGCTGTGACACTGCGCAAACACAAGTCCTAATCCACACCGCTGACGCCCAATGTTAGAACTGGCTATTTCTGGTTGGCTAAGGCTGACGCCAAAGCTAGGCAGAAACCACCATTCTAGTCAGGGCAAGGGAGTCACACGCCAAGATAACCCCTGCTCACCCCCTGGTAGCTTGGCACGAGCAGCAAGTCTAAACTCGGAGGCAATGTGTAAAGCATTTGCGCCAGCACACAACAGCAACAACATCCTAGGCACACCACAAAAGAAACTCCATACAAGGTTATTATTAAATAACTTTTGTATTGTAAAAACACATTAGATAGTATCACACAAAATACATGGTGCCAACTGGCACAGGCAATATTCACAAGGGATTATTTACAGGAGACAGGGCCACTGTCGGAATCAGAAATAGCACTTATAGAATAAAGAATTATAAAGAATAATAAAGAATAAAAATCATAGTAGCACAAATTAGCAACTATGGCACACAACCAGTAACCACTGGTAACAGGAACCAGGACCTCACTAGGACCACCTGTACTGAAAGAACCACCACCTAAGAATAAAATACATTTAGGGGTATAAACAAGAACACATTACCCATGATGCATGAAACTCATTCAGAGGAGTAGTAAAGGATAAACAAATGATGCCTAAAAATATTCAGAGGTGTACGGACAACCACCTAAGTATCACACAGCGTTTAGGGGTTTAGGAAAGAACTCATTACCCATGATGCATAAATATACATTCAGAGGAGTAGTAAAGGGAAACACATGATGCATAAACCTACAAATTCAGCGGTGTTAGGAACAAGGCACATGATGCATCACAAACACATTCAGATCCACAGCGCTAGGAGACACATGACGCCTAAAACATTCAGAGGTGCAGCGCAGGGAAAGAAAGACACATGATGCATAAAAACATTCAGAGGTGAAAAATCAAGGAAGACATGTGATGCATAAACACATTCAGAAGTGCCAGAACATAACTCAATAGCGCAAAAACACACAGTAGGCAATTACCATCCTAAACATTGCAGGTAACAGCATTGCGCAAAACTTACATTCCAGCCCCCATCTAATAAAGGGACTAAAGAGCCCTATGTCCAGAATGTCAGGGAGCGCTGCCATGCAGCACCGCGCCACTGGGGCAAAACCTAAACGTTGCAGGTGCCCCCTACTTGCTGGGCACCTGAGGAGATCCCAAGACCTAAACGGTGCAGCTGCCCACTAATTGCTGGGCAGCTTGGAACATCAAACTGCGACAGGGTCCTCACTGACCCTTAGGTGCGAACTGCACCAAAATGTAAGAGCCATTCCGGCTCTGGGCAACACTGCGCAGAACGTTGGAGCCACACAGGCTCTGACACTGCACCTAGTCAAATGCTGGAGCCACACAGGCTCTTGGGACAATAAGGTCCCTGTGGGAGCCAAACAGGCTCTTAGACAAAGACACAGCCTCACTAGGCGGTGGGGTCCCTCACGGGGGACCCGGGAACACTTGGGGCGCTTTGAGCCTCTCCTAAACTCTCAAAATGTACATTGTGGCGCTCCTGAGCCTCTCTGGGCTCTTGAAACAAAACCTCTCGCAAGAAGGGGGAGGCAGGCACCGGAAATGTGCCCCAACGCCCCCCCCTAGCTAAAATGGCCCCCGGAGCCTTCCCATGGTTCCTCAAACAAATATCAGGTATTTTGGAGTCCCGCTCGGGGACTCTAACTCAACAAATGCCCAAGAGCCTCTCCCGGGCTCTGCCTTACAAGTGCCACCCCAGGCAACACGACATCTGTCCGGAGCTTCCCGCCTACCCCCCCAGCCTTCCAACACTCACCGGGCTGGTCGGGGGCGGCTCCGCTTCACTCGCGGCTTCCTGTCCTGATGTGGGCTGCTTCCTCCTCTTACCGGGGCTCCCTCAGCGCATGGGAGCCCCGCAAGCACCAGCAGCCTTCCTCCATCATGCCGCAGCCCCAAGGGCGGGACTTCCGGTCCTTCTCCGGGGGCCGCGTTCGGATTGGCTGGCCTGCCCAGCACTTCCAGGTCACCGCGGGCAGTGCGGCAGCCCGTTTCAGGCGCTCAGAGGCTGGGGGACGATTAACCGAGGGGTGGGCTCCCTCGAGTTAATTTAAACATTTAAAAACAGAGGCCATGCCTCTGGCGGGGTGAGCACCTGCCAGGGGATAAAATCATAAAAACAAATAAGCGAGGTAGGCACTCGCTAGGCTCCTCAATCCTGGGCAAATGCCGGGTGGGCACCGGCCAAAGCTCTCCCCAGCGCTAGACCCACATAAGGTGCTATGGGCAAAGATAAAGCGCTCCTAAGGGCTAGAGACAGCATAAAGTGCTTCCAGGCGCTAGAACAGCAAAATAGAGCGCTCCCAGTGCTAAAGGCAGAGATAAAGCACCACCAGGCGATAGGGGTGAAAGCAAAGCACTCCCAGTGCTAGGGACAAGTAAAGATCCATAAGTCCAGCAAGGTCCTTAAGCAAAGTGAAGCAAAGGGGACCCAGTAAAAGGTCTCCAGAGTCCAGGACATCAGCAGTCCATCAGGTGTCCAGGGGCTGGGCAGGGCCCAGGGAGTCCCCTGGGCCCAAGCAGCAGCATGTTCCTGGCAGGATTCAAGTTGAAAACAAGAACATTTTTAGAGTCACAGCACCCTTTTTATACAGAGAAATCATTTGTCTAAAGGGTGCAGGCAGTGTGAGAACCAGCTAGAACTGGTTATAGGGAACTCCTTTCAGTGTGAGGGGCAGAGGCGACAGTCGCCCAGCAGGAGGTGGAGCCAGCATTGTGGCAGGCAGGCACAGCCCTCTTCACTCCCAGGTGCCATCTCCTCCCACTTCCCTGGCAGCAGATGCAGCCTTTCATCCATGGGCTGACTCAGACAACCTCCCGGGGGATCCCCAGCCCCTGTAATCCTCAAACCAGACAGTCAATCCACAAGCAGGCCCAGGCACTCCTGGACACAAGTAAAAAAAGTAAATTCCCTTTGGGCAAGTGAACATCAATACAAAGGTACTTACAAACAATAGACTCACTAGTACATAAGCATAACAAAGAAGCAATGAAAAAATGGAAAATTCAAAAACGTGAAAACCCAATAATAGGATCAAAACATTAGTACAATTTATTGACATACATTATGTTGATTAAAAATTGGGAAACAAACACAGGACGTAACAATAATAAATAAAAACATTCCAATAAAAAAGGAGCTACAGGAAAAAGGACTAAATTCAAACAACAAAATTATTTCGAATTTTCCTTAATTTTGTAATCTACATTCACTCCTTGAGCATCGACGTGTTTCGGCGGTATGGACAAAGTATGACCGCCTTCATCAGGGTGTATGTATACCTGTTTCCCAATAGTTCTGTAAATTTAAATAAGATTGGGCTAAATTATAATAGGCAAAACAAATCAAATTTAATTTTAAAGATACACTTTTCTAAAAAAACACAATGAAATGTCCTACTCTATCTTTGAACACACATTATAGCATTGCTTCCAACATTATACGACACATAAATACAAAGAACATTACATTGAACAATTTCATAAACATTAACAGCATATTGACTAGATAGCAAAGTAGGTCCACAGATTTAAGCAGTACCTTACATTTCATTGCATATACACTTTAAACATCAAGTATCTTAAACCGGCCTAAGACATTTGGCCCAAGATACAGAGTAATTGAATAGGATTTACACAAGTGGCTAACCCTACGCAGTAAAGGTGGCAATGGTATGGAGCATGATACATCACCTACCTCAGGGATAAAATATATAAGTCAGTGCATCATAAGGGGTATATGTCCTCCTTATCCTTTTCTTGGGATATTCGGCCTGCGAATTATCCTATAGTACGCCTAAACATGAGGATGAATAGAATTCTTATTTATTTATAACAAGGTTCAATGCTAAGATCAATGCTAAGAAAAAAAGCTACTTGAATTGATGCATTTTAAGACAACGACCGGACAACGGGCATATTTATTCTACCCAGTGTCTATGGCTGAGCTTCTCATTATCTTTATTCGCACAGATACTATATTCCGCAAAACATTTTTAGTTTCCATTGACATTTCATCCAACAAATGCCCACATTAGAATTGACATATTTTATCATAAGTTTCGTCCATACTAAAGACAAATCGAGTCCAATGAAAAAAACTTTTTTTATTATTATTACCTAATCATACTTCGTGCCGTCTTTCAAATGCACTCATAAGCACGCCTACAGCCTATTGTAATCAGCCCTATGAGTGATAAGTAGCCTGATTACATATATAGCTCTATGTTTGATTACATGGCCAAAAACTAATTTCTATGGCTTATTCACACTGAGAATATTGAGCACAAACTACTCTTTAAAATAGACTCCCACTAAATGCAACTTACTGATATAAAAATATAGTTGCTGAGAAGTTCAACTTTCAAAATACGTCCAGCGCTATAACTGAAGGCTGTAAATGAAGACAAAACAGGAACACCATTAGTTTCAGGTGTGATCCTAGGTCGCTGTCTCTAATTTTTTAAGTGCAAGGGTATACTTACACGAAATATGAAAGTGTAAGCATGGAACGCGGTACAGTCTTAATTAGTTTTCATCTTGGTAGGGACACAGCATGACTCCTGATACCCTTCAATTTGGGCGACTCAACATAGGTCTCTGTCCTGAAAGTTAAGCAGATACAGAGCGCCACCAGATCAAAAAACGTCCTGGAACCGAGTTAAATAAAAGAGTTGATGCGTTGCACTCATGACCAGCCCTTCTTACCTCCAAAGCTAGCTTAGCCGGCGTCCCGCGTCCTCACGTACGTTTAGGTGAAATCAACCAGAAGCCGCTTTTCTTGCTGACCCTTATATACTGATTGCGGAGGATAGGCGTAAACCACATAGCCAAATGGCGAACACGGAAGTCCAATGACGAACACAGAAGTGATAGACCTAAAAGATGGACTATACCACGTACCTACAATGTTTAGTGCAGTTAGGAACGTAATGAATATAAAAAGCGGACTAAAGAATGCCTGCCAGGTATATTGTATATGAAACGATAGGAAAGGCTATATTGTTATATATAAACACGCAAATTTACACGTTGGGTGCGCAATGGATATAAAGAGCAGACTAAACGATGCTTATCAGATATTATTGCCTATCGAACGATAAAGGACTGAGTAATTGTAAACACGCATATTTGCACGTGAAAAAGTCATTTTAAATGCGAGTGATTTTTCTGAGTGGCTAATTGTTATGAGTGAGTACTGTGTGCATCAATAGATGCACCGATATCAGAGATGTGCACTTATATCCTACTGCATCCTAAAAAATTGCCGAAACCAACATGTATTTCTATTAAAGTAAGAATAAGAAGGGGGCGTGGCTAACCGAGCAGCGAGATGGCCGCTCTTTGAGCGAGCTCCGCCGGCTGCACGCGAATAAATCCTTAAAACATCCTTCAAAGCGCCACCGAGGGGACCGGCTTCTGAAAGAACGTGCTGCAGCAGACTGGGGGCACGATCGACTGCATCCTTGCCGCTCGAGGTGGGCTGCGCGACTAGATCCGGCGGCCGCGGGCGGTGCCGGCCCGTACGCTGAGGTCCGCCTGCTGCTGTGGAGCCCGAGGCGGCGGTGTCATCTCGCCGGACCCCGGGGATTGCTGTGCCAACGCAGGTCGGCTGTGAGGAGACTACTCTGGCACCCTCGGCGCGGGGCCGGGAGCTGCTGGCGGCCGCTGCGCAGAGACACTTGTGGACGACGGAAGGAAGCGAAGCGTCCATTGAACGAAGGTAACGGCTCGGGGGACGGCCGGGGCTGAGGCAGAAGCGCGACGCCGCCATTTTGTGGTGCGGCCGGGTCGCTGGGTGAGAGGCTGCGGACCCGTGGCGCACCAAAGACTACACTGTGAGTGCCCTTTGATTGGCATACCCCTGTGCCCCTGCAGGTCGCCGTTTGGTGTGAAAGTGGCAATTTTGCCCTGATAGTGGGCGCTCCGCTCCCGGGCACAGAAACATACTGGAACACTTAGCCCGATCCTGCCAGTGCCAATCCCACGCTCTGCCCTCTACTTGGAGATCGAGGGGGGGGCTTGGAGGGGTCGCCGAGGGGCACTGGGCAGCCCCCTGTGTTTAGGGGCTGCTAACCCCCCGGTACTCTCTTGCGACAACACGAGCAGTGCCTGCCAGCCCTGCAGGGTGGCCTGCACGGCGCACTGGTGAGTGCACCACACCACATCCTGCACACCACGTCCCACGCGTGTCCGAGATGGGGGGCACGAAGGATGCGAAGCAGCCCAAACTAACATTTGACCAAAAGCAGAAGGCTAAGCAGCAAACAGCGGACACGGGTGCCGCGTCATCTCCTCCCAAAAGCCCTGCAGCTGAGATTGATTTTGGCGCTTTAATGCTGGAGGTCTGATCTAGCTTGAAGAGTATCGACGCTAAGCTGGATGCAATGGCCACACAGCTAGAGGCGGTCAAGTCCAAAAAGGACGTACACGAGATGAGGCTAGACTGCCTAGAGAACAGGCATACCGAATGTTCCGAGTTTCAGCAGCAGGCTAAAAAACACATCACCAACATTGAGCGCGAACTGGAATCCATGCGCGCCAAGGCGGACGACTTAGAAGCGCGCTCCAGGAGGTCCAACGTCAGAATTACGGGCATTCCAGAGACGGACAACACCGGGCAGATGGAGGTCTATGTAACTGGTCTCCTACATGAGCTGTTTGACCCGGACCTGTCCCAGGTATTCACGGTGGAGAGGGCGCACAGGACACTGGGCAGGAAACCACCACCAGGCGCCACTCCTCGCCCTATATTGGCCAAGCTGCTCAATTTTCAAGACAGAGACCGCATCCTACAGATGGCCCGTGAAAAAGGCAAGATCATCCATAAAGGGAATCATATCTCGTTTTACCCTGATTTCACCCCCCTCGTCCAGGCTGCCAGAAAAGAGTTCATACCTGCGAAGAAACTCCTGATGCAGGCTGGAGTCCAATACTCCTTGTTGTACCCGGCCAAATTGAAAATCTTTCATGAACAAACTGCTCACTTCTTCACTGACGCTAAATCGGCCCTGAAGTTTGCCAAACATATCAGTAGCCCCGGCGCCAGACGCAAGTCACCGAGGTTGGAGGAGGACGCGGCCCACATGAGCGACAATGATTGAGGGAATGAGGATAATGGGGTCTGTGCTGCCCCTTTCCACTACAGCTGACATTTGCTGGATTGTTCGGCTCTCTCGAGACGCAGAACGGAAGACACTGCTGGAAATGTTGGAGCTGGCCTACTCATGCTGGAAAGGTCTTGCTTGTTGACTGTGTCACGGGTCCGAGGCGTCTTGACCGGAACACTAATCCATTACTGCTTGGTCCGTGATGCTGGGCACCCCTCGGGTGTCGCGAATATCCTTCAGTGTGCAGCCACCCTGTGCATTCAGGGGTGTCAGCTAGGAGCACCTCGCCCCCATGGGGTATCTCCTGTTGTTTTTGTTCTCAGTTAACTTAAGTGCGATTCGGAGCACGAATGGGATTTTAGCGCAACCTGATTGGGGGGTTGGCGTGGGTGGGGGTTGGGGGGGGCTGTTGGGAGTTTGGTTACCGGTGCTGGAGAAGTATGTTGCAATCTATTTTCTCACGACTCTGCTGCGCGGGGATGTGCGACAATCTGGTCCTGATTGTGTGATGGAGGGGGGCGGGGCGGAGGCTTGGACACCCTGGATACACCACAGGTATGGGGGGAGTTAAACTGTGGACTTGGAACATTCGGGGCCTTGGGGACTATAAAAAAGCCAAATTGATGCATAATATGTTGACCAGACACAATGTGGACATTTGTTTGTTGCAGGAATCTCACATCAACTCGACCCCATCGCCCAGGCTGAAACATCACAGGTGGTCGCATGTATATTCTGCTATATACTCTAACTATGCCCGGGGGGTGGCTGTCCTTATACGGAAAGGGTTGGATTGGAGAGAACATAATTGTGTACTGGATAAAGAGGGTCGTTATGTACTTGTGCATGGTTCATTGCAGGGCAGGTCGCTGGTTCTGGCTGCTATATATGGCCCAAATGTGGACGATCCTGATTTTTTTCGCAATGTTTGGGCGCAGATTGTGTTGCTAGATTGTAACCTGATTGTGGTGGGGGGGGATTTCAATGTGGTGTTGGACGATGATTGGGACAGGAGAGGTGCGAGTAGACCTACGCATGCTAAAGCAAGGCAGGCGTTGCTTGATGTGATGGAGGAGGGGAGACTGACTGATGTGTGGAGGCTTCGTCACCCTGGGGAGAGAACGGGGACCTGTATCACATGTCACCATGATGCTTGGTCCCGCCTGGACTTTTGGCTACTGTCTCCTGAGGTAGCTACATGGGTGGGGGAGGTGGATATTCACGCTAGGTCACTTTCGGACCACGCCCCCTGCATGCTAGAGCTGCGGATACCCAATGTGGCCCCTAGGGCATTTTCATGGCGTCTGCCACCTCACGCCCTTTCAGATCAGGTGTTCACTGAAGAAATCAGGGAAGACATTGTTAAGTACTTTGCCGAAAATGAGGGTTCGGCCTCCTCTGAAGCCGTAGTGTGGGACGCTTTTAAAGCGGTAATACGGGGCCAATGTATAGCTCGGCAGGCAGGGGTACTACATACCATACGTCGGACACTAGCTTAGCTAGAACAAGAACTTAAGGATCTAGACCTGGCCTTCTGCCGAGACCCGACGTTGGCTCTTGCAGGCAGTCTTAAGGCCAAACTGCTGGACTTCAACGAGGAGGCGCAGAGGGAGGTGAAATTCCTAGGGAAACATGCCGAAGCCCGCAGATATGGGGAGGGTGATAGACCGAGCAGGACACTAGCTAGACTGATTGCTCCCCAGGCGCAGACACACTATATACACACTATCAATAATAGCGAGGGGTCACTGGTCACGGGCCAAGAGGCGGTGCTAAAGGCCTTCGCCGACTTTTATGCTTCCCTTTACACGTCCAAACACTCTGCTGCTCCGACTTCCCTGGACGGTTTTCTTGACTCTATCGCCCTTGTCTGGTTCAATGACAACCATAGGCAGTACATGGACCTGCCAGTCTCGGTCCAAGACATAGCTCAGGTTATCAAGAGCATGCCAGCTAATAAAGCTCCTGGCCCAGATGGCCTGACCACAATGTTTTACAAGACGTATGCCGAAGAACTGGCCCCGAAACTGCACTCAGTATTCGTAGAGGCGCTGGAGCTGAATTCCCTCCCAGACTCCATGCATGAGGCACTAATTGTCACCCTATTAAAACCAGACAAAGACGAATTATACCTTGACTCCTATCGTCCCCTTTCTCTCATAAATGTGGACGCGAAAATTTTTGCCAAGGTCATTGCAGACAAATTACAGCCGATGCTGCCAATCATCGCTCTCCCGGACCAATCAGGGTTCATCCCTGGCCGTGCCACCTCGCACAACCTCAGAACACTTTTCTCCATCCTACATTATCTCCACCCCTCCGTCCAGGCCGCAGTCGTATTCCTAGACGCGACTAAGGCGTTCGATTCGTTAGAGTGGCCGTACCTGTTTCGTGTCTTGGGCAGGATGGGCTTCAGTCGTAACTTTATTACTCTCATCAAATTGCTATATGACAAACCCAGAGCTCGGGTGCGAGTGAATGGCCTGGTATCCGAGCCCTTTCCCATCTCCAGGGGGACTAGACAGGGATGCCCACTGTCGCCCCTCCTCTTTGCTATTGCAATGGAGCCACTGGCGGCCAGGATACGCCAACACCACACGGCGAGGGGGATTGGCTTCAGTTCCTGTAGTCTGCTGATCTCTCTCTATGCAGACAACGTCAATCTGTATGTCAACAACCCTGCGGAAAATTTGAATCCACTGCTCCGGGAATTTGTAAGTTTCGAGGGTCTGGTGGGCGTGTCTATAAATTGGTCCAAGTCGGTTGCATTCCCTCTAACTGACGAGACAGCTCAACCTCCTTCGGACTACCCCCTGCGCTGGGAGACGGACGCGGTCAAATACTTAGGTGTCTGGATTAGTCATGACACGCAGGAACTGTGGTCCCTTAACTTCGGCAGAGCGGTCGACTGGCTGGAGCGGAGGGTGGAGGTCTGGAACAAGCTCCCCCCTGTCCCTGGTTGCGAGAATTGCACTGGCGAAAATGGTGGTTCTCCTGAAATTCTTGTACCTGTTCGTCAATCTTCCGCTGCCCATGACAGCATGCTTCCATGCACGAGTCCGCTCCTTACTTTTATCTCTGGTGTGGGCTGGGAGGCAGGCGAGGACCTCTTGGGCCCTGCTTACACTCCCGTTGCGACAGGGGGGCCTCGGGGCGCCTGACCTAAAGCTATACTCGCTGTGCACTCAGGCCCAATTTTTGCATTTCTGGGTATTCCCCACCCCCTACCAGCCGCATGTGGCGGTGGAATTGGCCGCGGTTGCCCCGTTGCCACTTCGGGTGGCGTTGTATGGTAAGGTTTCTCGCCCATCGAAGGAGGTGGACACCGTTGAGATGATCCGCTGGTCCTGGAAGGAGTTACGTCAAAGGGCGGGCCTTCCCCTGCTCTATGCGCCGGCTATTCCACTGCGAGGCAATCCGATGCTGCCCTGCCTTTGCGCTAGGGGTGATACCATCACGCTCCAGGGGAGACGGGTGACCACTTTTGCAGACATCTACCCCGATGGGTCGTTTGGAGAGTTGGGTGTCCGTGAGGACGGCCAGCCTACCTTGTTCTCGGACGCGCTTCTGTATCACTCTCTCCGGGAGTCCTGCAAGAAGATGTGGCCTCAATTCCCCGAGGAACCTCCACAACTGGATGCCCTTCAGAACTTGCTGTCACGACCCTCCCCCGCGAAACTGGTCTCTAGACTATACAACTGCATGCAAGAGCAGGCCCCGCTCACCGTGCCTACGGCCAAACAAGCTTGGGCCGCTGACCTGGATGGGACCCTGACAGATGACGTGTGGGTATACTGCTGCAAGCAACTCACGGCGCTGTCACCGAATTATAGGCTACGACTGGTCCATTTTAAATTCCTGCACCGGTACTATCGCACACCAGTACTGCTACATCGCATGGGAATCCGCACTGATGCTTCCTGCTGGAAGTGTGGTGGAGCTGACGCGTCCTTCCTCCATGTGGCATGGAGCTGCCCAAAGCTAGATGAGTACTGGTCGAGCGTCTTTGAGGCTATCAATCGCATATTACACAGGTCAGATGAACCCACTCCGCTGTTAGGGCTCCTGGGATACGTTAAGGACACCGAACCCGGTGACAGGAAACTGCACGCGATGCTGCTACTTTACGCTAAACGCCAGGTGGCGATACACTGGGGCCGTGGTGCCTTGCCTACGTTCGCCGCATGGGTTCGAGACATTACATATGGTCAGACACAACTCACGAATTACTGGGAAACGATGCCCACCGCATCTAGGCCCAATGACATCTGGGAACCCTTCCTTCAGTGGACTAGAGAGCGGGCGGGTTCAGACGCCTCTGTGGACTCTCTGGGGCGGGTGTATCGGATGACATGGGGTGAAACCTTTGAGCCATGTGTGCATTTGCTGGGATGGATGAATACATGCTTGATAGATGGGCCTGCGGGCTGTGGAATGCTTTACTACTGTCGGATTCCATACCCGATGCGTGCCAGCCGGGTTTAACATGGTGCCCCCCTTCCTGTACAGGCGCCCCGCTGCTTTGTCCAGCCGCGTCCCCTCCCCCCCCCCTCTGCCCCCGCCCCATAGCTGCTGCCTTGCAGTCCTCCTGCAGCCACCAGTGCTGCTTGTTATCGCCCCTCTATGACTGACGGGTCCTTGTACGCGTGTCCCTGCGTATGTGAGATGTGATGTCTGTTTTTTGAAATAGCTCTGCACCGAAGTTTGTTGTTTCCCTCCGATTGTTGCGGGGGGGTTGGGCGAAAAGGTGGCTGTGGACGATCTAACTATGCATTACATTTTTCATGAGCTGCGGTCTTGGTACTCGCCGGAATGGCGGGACGAGACCTAGAGCCTGGGATTCGTTTACCAGTCCTTGACACCCAAAAATGTAAGACCATCCACTTTGCATTGGTTATACTGTTGTACTCCTCGCCAGGGTCAAGGAAGTGTATCTCCCTGAATAGCAGGGTACTGACCTTGTTTTATGGCTCCTAATGTGATACACCTTCTTGGAAAACATTTGTTGACATCGCGGCCTGCCTCCGGGTTGTTGGCGTGACGCAGTGTAGCCTTTCCTTTGCACAATAAATGTCTTACACCAAAAAAAAAAAAAAAAAAAAAAAGTAAGAATAAGAAAGTATTAGTGTTGATCACGTTTTGTTCTCATGAATGCAAAGTTATTTGGATTGTCTTCGTATTAGGTACAAATAGAGCATTTTTATAACCTTCTCTATTCACACAGGCCGATGTGTTGATAACAATCCACAATATGTACTCAGGGCCTTTCTTATTGGCAGGATAAGATAACAAAGCTCACTATTCCTGCTATACTAAATGATGGTACTGATAGACCGAACAACAGCTAAACATGTTTATTATTAAAAGAAATGCTGGTACGGATCGTAACCTCAGCATGACCTACAGAATTTAACACTAGGAAAAGTGTCACTAAATTTAAAGACGAAAGATATCCCTAGTGGAATGATTGATATGGTGTGGTAACTAAGAAGGGAATCTCTACTAATCACCAGTAATTCGAAGAGAGCGCAGATAGGTTATACTGCTCCAATGATACGCTCCCATTCTTCCCTAGAGTTTGGTCCCCGTTTAACTGTATCGAGGTAGGAGATGTACCATTGCTCCCTTTCCTTTCTTCTGGAAACAATATCGCCACCTCTTTTGCCTATCCTAATCTTTTCTAAGATGAACCAGCCAAAATCCGATTCTTTATGTCCCTTTTCAAGGAAATGGGCGACAATTGGTGCAGTAATTTTCTTGGTCCTCACTGCTGACCTATGTTCCTGAAGTCGTATGCGAACCTCTCTGCCCGTTTCTCCAACATAGCAGAGATCACATGGACACCTAAGCAAGTATACAACATTTTTGCTTTTACAGTTGTTGTGCGTCTTGCATATTACAGTCTTGGTATTGCAGGTAATTTCTGATCCTACAATACATTGGGAACACATGTTACACATGCTACATTTTGTTGTTCCAGTAACTCTAGTGCCCTCAATTGTCCTTTGACTTTCAGTACATTCCTCTCTGTAAGTGTGTACCAGTAAATCATGTAAATTTTTATTCTTTTTAAATGCAAAGAGAGGTTTCTCTAAGGCTAGTTCTTCCTCATGATTTAGGATATGCCAGTGCCTGTTCACAACATTCTTTATCTGATTGCTTATGTTTGAAAATTTACTAACAAAGACCACCTTGTTCAGGGGTTCCATTATCCTTAGGTTTGCTGTGGACCAAAGCATCACAGTCGTTAAACCGCACTCTTTTCAATGAGTGTGACAGAAGCTTTTTCGGATATCCCCTATCCTTAAATTTCATACTTAAATTCTCAGCATGTTTGTAGTAATCTCCCAGTTCCAAACTGTTTCTCCGGAGACGGAGAAATTGACTAAATGGGATACTCTCCCTCTGAGATTTTGGGTGGAAACTGGAGAAGTGAAGCAATGTGTTTTTGGCCATGGGTTTTGTAAACAGTTTGACTGCCAGAACACCATTACAGTTTTTAATGCAAATATCAAGGAACTCTACCTTAGAGGTGCTATACATGGATGTAAACCTAAGGTTAGGATCCCCTAAGTTGATCCAGAGTAGGAATTCCTCCAAAAGTTCAACTGATCCTTTCCAAATAAAGAAAATATTGTCAATGTAGCGGTACCAGCCCGCTACATTTTCGAAAAACGGGGCCATTTCATTATCTATGTGCCTTGCCTCGAAATTTCCCACATACAGACAAGCGAGACTGGGGGCCCATGTGGCCCCCATGCTGGTCCCCTTGAGTTGCCTGAAGTATTCGTTCTTGAAAAGAAACACATTGTTGGTGAGAATAAGTTTGACACAGTCAACAATAAATTCCTTACTAGCACCACCAAGGTCCTGATCAGATAGAATTACATCTATTACTTAAACAGTGTCCATCTGGGGAATATTGGTGTATAAAGACTCAATGTCTAGAGTGTCAATCCACAAGCAGGCCCAGGCACTCCTGGAGCCAGGCTCACCAGCCAATCACACGCCAGACACAAATTACACAAATATTCCAACTTCTAAAAGTGGCACTTCTACACTAGACAGTCATGCCGCATATATCATTATGCAGCATTCAATCTCACGAGTTCGTACATATCAAACTCGACCCTCCACTCCCCACACATCAGGAACTACCATCAGCATACATATTCCCCATTCATTCCTATGGGAGGGCAGGTCACTCACCACACATACCCAGAGAGCTCAAGTACTTTACACTGTACCACAGTGAAAAAGTGCGCAGAGGCCTAAAATCACAAACACCAGGTCACAGAAACAGGCTAGGAAAAAGCAAAAAGTCTCTGGGTGAACCTGCCAAAAGGGCTGGGTCCAACACTTACCAACATACTACATAGCTGGGAGTTCACATATGAAAGTGGATTGAAATTACCAGTAATGTACATTTAAATTATGCTTTATCTATTCTGGTTGAAAAACTATAAGCCAATGTCTGTGGCACACTTCTCCCTATTACTGGACACAATTGTCAAACATACCTATAGGTAATCTAACATTTTAACTACTTTCCTTCATGCTACAGACATGAGAATCACCATAAGTGGCAAAATACTACAATTATGCAGTAATTTCAATATGTCTCTATTTTATATAGTTCAAGAAGCAGAAGTAATATTTTCATCCTGTAATGGCACCATTAATTCTATAGGTTGACCAGATGACGAGAAATAGAATTTTGCAACGTGCAGTTAATTTACATTTTTTGTACAGTCCACTAGAATGTCAATTAGTGAAGTGGTAGGATCCGTACAACAGTTTGCAACTTAAATTACGTTTCTATCTGTATTGGTTCATGAATTGACTATATATATATATATATATATATATATATATATATATATATATATACTAGTTATTACAAGCAACAGAAAAAGTTGGTAGGCAAAGATGTAAAATTGTTGGTACTTCACAACAGGCCATATTAATGAACATTGGTGTATGAAAGTGGATTGTCCCAACTCACTGGAACTTCCCTTGTGCATCTATCCGTTATGGGTCAACAATTATAAGTGAAAATATTGTTATACATTTTCAGAAGACCGGAAGGAATTTAGAAGAAAAGATAAGGTCAAGCTACTGTTTGATACTTTACAACGTGCTACATACATGATAAATGGAATGAGCAATAACAGGGATGGAACATACACCCCATTTGTGCTGAAGCAGGCCATCCTCAAAACTCAACAAAGGGGCAGTCTTCTGATAGAAAATGTCCTGAGGCAATCCTGGGTGGCACCGGTCATCGATGTGATTTGGTTGACAAAGTAGTAATATGTAAGTTCACAATGCAATAAACACAACTACATATCTAAGCTTCCCATCTATTTCCATTATCGTTACAGTTGGTTTAACATTGCATTTCTTTTTTGAAGTGTACATTCCTCTACAGGGAGCTTCCTTTAAAGGGCAGCATGAACATGGGGAGGTTGTGGCATCCATGTAGTATTGCTTCTCCCAACAATCTGCAATAAGCATTTCATTCTTTTGAGGTTATTCTTATGAAGTACTTTATCTACAGATCTGAGCTTGCCATGAAAATCGCACACAATCATTTCTGAAATAAGGGATTTGCAGTGACTCCTCCACCGTCATAGAATCCACTCCACCGTTGATAATTTGTGTACATGATTTAATGTGGTTATCATTTGCTGAACACTGTGCCTTTTTTAATTCTAAAAAAAATTGAAATGATGGCACAAGCGTGTACCGTGGTGTGGTTTAAAGTGAAATAATTTTGAGAGTATTCACATCTTGCTATTTTAATTATGCTACATGCTTGAACATCTATAGGTGGCAGTAGCCTAATTCTAAAGCAGTAGCTTTAACATGTATATGTAAATTGAAGAATATAAAGAATTCAATATTTGTGATCGATAAGGTTTTCATACATTTAAGACTGAGATGATTGTATTTGAAAAGATGGGAGCACATATTACCCAGCACACCGTTAGTTTTCTTTAGCTGATGCTTCAATATCCCTTTATTTTATCCATTTATATTATTTATTTATAAAGTTTTATATAGCGCAAACGTGACCCAAGCGGGAATCTGAGTGCTTTACAGCTGTACAGAGGTGAAAACAGGGTAGCAGGTAAAACAACCATGATAAGCAGGGTACTGTAAATGATAGAGGAACAGTCAAATATGCAGGAGGAAATAATGTAGCATCACTCTTGCTTCAAGCCTCTGTGAATAAACAAAAAATAATGGTTCATCATTTTTCTAAATTACGCTCGGAATAAAATTACTTGCCCTTAAATTATAAATATTATGGGTATGGTTATTGTTTTCTGAAGGTCAGAGAAAGCAAAACGCTGAATGTTGTCTTGCCTTTGTTTCCCATGGGTATGTTTATATAGCAGTTTGGCTGCATCACCCATATTTCCCACTCATCATTTGATAATGCTGATCAGCAGTGGAGTTGAATGTGGCATTACATTCACACAAAAGCTCTTTTCAGCATCAGTTCACTCTGTTTTGGTTTCTGTTTCATAAACTTGTCTAGCTTGCAGACTTGCAACTGAAGGGATATTATACCTGTAAAAATTCCCATGTGAAACTTGCTAGACATACTGTGATTATTCAAGTATTTTATAAAGGTATTGTATGGCTCATGAGTTGATATCATTGTCAACAAAAGTAACATGACGGTTATCTCATTGGATGTCAACCCTCACCCATTGTAAACTGGTAGACACACACAGCCATTAGGAATATGTGAACGCGTAAAGACACAACAAGAACTGCAATAATACCTTTTATGGAATTGTTTGGGACCATTTGAGGGATTATATATTGGATCCCGGTTTGATACAAAATGTATCCTACTGTGCTGCTGTCTTATTCGGTAACATCTTCGGCCTCACCCTCAGGAAATATTGCTCAAACCACTGCAGGAAAAGGG
This sequence comes from Lissotriton vulgaris, assembly GCF_964263255.1. NCBI lineage: Eukaryota > Metazoa > Chordata > Amphibia > Caudata > Salamandridae > Lissotriton > Lissotriton vulgaris. Next base: position 197,531,288 of record NC_141697.1, read on the forward strand.
GAAAACTAATGTGAATTCACATAGTAGACCTAAAGATGCACCTGTGACTGAAGAGTTAACATTCTGTAGCATTTAAACCGTTGGCAAAAAATAGTCTATACACTGAAGAAATGCATGTCATAGGCACATTTAAAGCAAGTGTAGGGATGTGAAGACTGCATTTGACATTGTAGTGACTGGTCTGTACATATTCTTTTAATTTTATGGCTTTGACAAAAAACAGTTCTCTCAATTGAATACCTGATCTCTGTGATTTAAGCTAAAGGATGACATCTGCTGGGCTGCTGTTTTTGTGCTTTTTCACAACAACCACCACAAAGTAGTGTTGTGTCTCGACTGATTTCAGACACCCCTGCGGATATGTTCGCATGTATACCAGCTAGCTCACAGTGCTACTATGAACTCTTCTTATCAAGGAGAGAATATTTTCTGGCAACTATCGAACATGACAACCCTGACTCCTTATGCATCATGGAAACAGCAAATTACTTTTCGCTAAGTCACTCAAGCTCCCTTTGTCTCAGATGCACAAAATAAACGATGGACATGTTTCCAATAAGTGTTTATTGAACCAGCGTCATACTAGAGTGCTGCTACAACCATATGACAAAAACAGATGTATATTGGCACGAACAAAGTAAATGGATTGTAGAATTCTACCATAGTCCTAGAACAATGAATGTATGCAAGCACATAAATACATGATCGTAATAATGTGTACTTCTGTGATGCAAACGCTAACTAGTTGTACCTAGCTGTATAGCCAAGAATCCCTCTAGGATAAAGCCACCCTCATTACCTGATGTGAGAGAATGAAGGACCCCGTCTTAGTCTTGAAATGGACACCCAGTGAGGGATGTCGGACCACTGCATGCTGGAGTGTCTGTGTGCAGGAACCTTGGCGTCTTGTGTCAGCATGGAAGTCTTTCTCCTTTGCCTGCCCCACGAAGGTATAGCGCTTATATACCAAAAAGGTACCCTCAGCCGTTCTATCTTCCTTAATCATGTCGGCTGAGGATGACAATAGTGATGAACCTTATACATAGGTATTATGTAGAAGATGGTAATCCTGCTATGATTTTGAAAATCCTCATGTATGATAAATTAGGCTAATTTCCTGGGAAAACCACACATTTATGCAGCACCTAACTAGGTAAAAGGTCAGCATCAAAACCATTATGTAGTACAATGGCAGGGTGAAAGGTTAGGCGACTACCCAGGCCTATATTGGGGTACATTGCAAATCATAACACCCACTCCTCTTCCAAGTGGCCGATATACTACAAAAATAAAATGGTTAGTCCTCATCATAGAAAAATGTTCCTAATAAAAATTTCTAAAAGTTATAAAAAAATTCTAAACTGTATAAGTTCTTTATATATGTAAAAAGCTCTAAGTCTTTTTAAAATGTTATACCATTTGAGCAACTGAGTAAATCTGAAATCCATGGTGCTCATTAAAAGTGAAAAAAAGAAATGTTTAAAATTACTATTTTGGTTGTTTTGGAAAAGAGGCCGTATTGTTCACAGCACACGGAGAGCCAAATGTTTTATGTATCCTGTGTGGGAGATGCAACATCACTGCTGCTAGCCTTCACAGGCAACGGTCCCTGTAACGCCTCACAGATCAGGTCGAATTGAGAAAAGTGATCTTCAGTTACGACAGCAGAGGCTGGGGAAGCTTTTGAAACATCCAAAGCCAGTGTGCCCGCAGTAGAGCCGGTATCCAATCCAACAGGAGTTGAAGCATCCCGTGGTGGCTCTAAGAATGCAGACATCAACATGGGAATACGCTGAGAACACTGCACTATACATGCCTTTAATGATCCAGCAATACCCCCACCCCCACCCCCGGAGGCGCAGTCGAGGGAAGTGTTAGAGGTCCAACACACATTCGTTTCCACAAGACAAGCAAAGGAGAACAGGCAGAACAGTCAATCCATACTGGTATGAATGATAAGAACCATAAATCTCTTATCTCCCGAAGTAGAGGTGTGCCCAGATGAAGCACCATGGACTAGAAAAAATGGTTAGGGGTTCTGCCCACCTCACCCTCCCGTACCTGAGCAGGAGTCATCCACGGATGAGAAAAGTAGAAAAAAATGGTACTGAAGGGATAAATCCACTTTTATTTCTCAAACAAGAAACAATTAATTTTCTTGTGAATAGTAAATTAAATCAAAGAAACATATCCATAAATTCATATATACATATATGGGCGGGCAGCCAGAGAGGCACAACAGAGAACATTATATATACACAACACATCACATGTACATTCTATACAAATTTACAACATATATAATACAAACAATACTTATATGTACCCTAAGGAAAAGAATTATATATATATAAGAAAAAATATATATATACATACACCAATTTACAGATGTATCTCCTCTTACAATCTAACGGAGTATACAAAAAAGGTAGTCCCAACAGACAGGCACCAGGGGGGGTTAACACATTTACCCAACCTATATTTGTGTAGGTGCATCAATGAATAAATCAAATCTTTGTTGTATTGAGCTAAGGGACTCCGTTCTAAACCAAAGGTGTCGACGCAGTCGCGGTCGCGTTTCAGCCAGATGATGTAGGCTTCATCAGGACATGGGTACTCTAACAACAACAAACACATATATTATTTTATCCTCTTTCTTATCGAAACAAGGAAACACATTACATTACAGCTGCAGAAATTCAAGTGGAACAATCTATCTCCCCCACAAGTGTGGAAATGCAGTGTCACTAGAGAGCTCAATCAAAACAAGAATAGAAAGAAATATAACCACACTAAGTGCACCCGATTAAATCCAAGATCACTTCAGCATCAGAAATGATGTTCAAGAGAAGAACCACAATCAAAAAAGGGGGGGAGGATAGAGCAACAAAAACCCACACCCACACCTAGAAAGGGTGCAACGCGTAACTATGTGATAAGGTAGGACCAAATAGAAGCCATAGGTATTTATCCTTTATATCCCAGAGTGTACAAAAACATGCGCAGATCAAGGAATCCATTACGTCCATAAAAAGGGAAATGAATACCTCATTAGCAAGGCCCTGTCCAAATCTAGGGCAACTATACTCGATCTACCCACAGCCCACCCAGAAGGGTGGGGTAGGTGCCAGCGCCTCGGCTCAAGTCTCGAGAAATCTGTATGTGTCAATCACAAGGACAAACAAATAAATCATAGGAGCACGACCAAAGTCACACATGTATTCAAACTCTAATAGATAGTAGAGTACCATTATTGGCAGACATACCTTAATCTTTACAGTGTGTCCGCCCAACACAGTATATAGATTCCAAATCGTATGGTTCACAGGGGTGGCTCAAGTCACACGCTCTTCCTATCATCAAGTCGAGTTAAAGAAGGAGAAGAAACAAAACAAAAAAGGAAAACCCATCACGAGTTATTCCAATCTATATGTGCTCAACACGTCACTCAGTTACAGAAAAAAGCACAAGGTAATTGGAGCCAGACCCCACAAACAAAGAAAGAAATAAATAAATAAAACCACACTAAGTAACCCCATAGATAAAGGCACCCTCGCGCGATGTATCCGAGAGAATATGTGAACTCAAGCTAAATTCAAATCAGCCAGTTATAACACCGGGGAGGCGGGGAATCAAGGCTAGCTCAGAACACTGACCGCAGTAGCTACTCGGTCGGTGGGCTATTTATCAAAGTGAAACTGCAGGACGAGGGCAGGGCAAACACCCAATACAGTCTACAGGCAGATTGACACGGTCCCGTCTGGGAAACCCCAATCATAAGTAACTAGCCAAGGCTCATACAGAGCGAGCATAGTAAAAAGCTCAGTGCGGGGAATGGAACCAAAAGGGGCATAACGTGGAGAGGGGGGTACCTGAAATCTCCAAATATGCACTAGTACGAGGAACCGTTGTCCACTAGCAACGTCTTCCTCCGGGTAGGCACCGCAGTTAAGCGGGCGGCTAAGTAAAGCCTAGGGCAAGGGGCGTGTCAGCGTAAGACGGAACGTGAATGCCGTCAATAACACCAAAAAGGGACAAACGATCCTTGAGTAAATCCGGAAGTCAGGCAGAGAGAACTTAAACAGGGAAACTGCTAGCGAACGAAGCACACGCAGGAAGTAATCAGCTACATCCGGCCAATCTCAAGTCAAAGTGCCGAAAAACACCAAAATAAAGGAATTAAACTAAAAAGACAAAATAATTAAATGTAATAAATAAAATAGGAAAAGAGAGAACAAAACACCAAAGATGAACCTCTAGTGACACCCCAAGGTTGAAGTTAAACCAAAAACACATTTGCATTTCCACTTACAAGGGTTCCCATTCTTAATCAAACTCCATGACCATACATCTCAAAAGGATAATAAATATAAAAGAGAACAAGTATAAAAGGACGCAGAATCACAAAACATCATGAATATATAAATGCCACAAACATGTAATAAAATATATGGTGGCATGCAAAAAGCTATATATATATATAATACACTATCCATATATGTACATAGATCAAGCAAAATATACATATATCAAGCCTATTTCCCTATACAGTCAATACATCGCATCTAGCCAAAGGCTCAATACAGATTCACAACAGAGTAAGTTCGATCAAAATCAGGAAACAGAGTATAAAAAGACTATAAATCCAAAGTCAAAGCAAAGGGTCAATGGATTCAGATCAATGCCCAAATTTCATCACGCTCATTAAGTCCCTTTTCAGAGGTATGGTATCTTTCTATTAATCTTGCTTCTGTGCGATTCAACTTGGTCTCTAATTCGGTTTTATTTTTTGCCATAATGGTAACCAGAACTGCCCAAGTCAGATCCTCTTCATTGTGGTCAGCTTCCATATAGTGCTGCACTAAGGGTGCGCCAATGTACTTGCACCTTATGCGTGATTTGTGCTGTCCAATACGCATTTTCACTGCTTGCGTAGTTTGTCCAATATAGGACAAATTACACGGACATGTCACTACATAGATAGCGTTCTTAGTGTTGCAATTGGAAAAGGTATGCATCGTATGTGTATGGCCATTGATATCAATTGCTTTCAAGTCTTTTGTGTTTGGGCACACAGCGCAATTCATGCAGCGGTAGTGTCCAATCACAGGTGGTAATCCTAATAAACTCCTAGTGTCTTTTTTATTGGCCGTCAATCTACTTGCCTTTACCAGATGCTGCTTGATATTTTTTCCTTTTCGAAAGGCAAATAGTGGTTTGGGAATATCCAAATGTTCTATAAGTCTCCAATTCCTGGATATGATCTGCTTTACCTTATTAGCTTTTGGATTAAAAGTTAAGACGCAGGTCAAGGATGTGCTCTCTTTCTTTTCTTTGGGTATCAACAAACTTTCTCGGGGCGTGTACCAAGCACGTTTCAGAGCTGCTCTTACCAACTTCCTAGGGTATCCTCTATTACAGAGTTTAACCATCAGGGTGTCCGCATTGTCAAAATAGTCGTTTTTGTTAGAACAATTGCGACGGATACGTAAAAATTGCCCATAGGGCAAATTTTCTTTAAGACTCCTGGGGTGACCACTACTGAACTCTAAAAGTGTATTGCGATCTGTAGGTTTAGTATACAGATTCACTTTCAAGTGCCCTTCGCTGTTATAGACCCACACATCGAGAAAGTTGATTTTGTCATTACTGACACTCATAGTGAATCTTAAGTCTGTAGAGCACGAGTTCAACCACTCATGGAACCTACTAAGTTCCTCATTGTCACTGTTTCAGATGAGGAAGATGTCGTCGATGAAGCGAACCCACCTCGCCACCAAGTGCCGGAATGGGTTCGCCTCACCGAAGACATACATCCCCTCAAATTGGTCCATAACCAGATTGGCGATTTCCGGGGCAAAGCAACACCCCATCGCGACTCCCTTAAGTTGTAAATAAAGGGAGTCTTTAAAGGTGAAGAAGTTGTTTTTTAGGCAGATCTTCGCTAAGTCCAAGATGAATTTCGTAGGGACCTGGTGGGGTCTACTCCTGCGGTCTAATACCATCCCCATTACCAGCAGTGCCTCATCCTGCGGTATGTTGGTGTATAGACTCTCGATGTCGAAGGTGACCAACAACTGTTGATCACCATCGAACACCGAGTCTTCCACCTTCTGAATAAAATCCATAGTGTCACGCACATAAGCCTTGCTGGTACAGACAAATGGCTTAAGGAATGTGTCAATGTATTTGGCTAAGGGCTCAAGCATTGAGCCACAAGCCGCAATAATGGGACGCCCCGGTGGTTTTTGGGCGTCCTTATGTACCTTCGGAAGTACATATATAATGGGTGTCTTCTGTTCCGAGGTGTTCAAGAACTCATATTCTTTTTTGCCAAGGTATCCTGTGTCTAAGGCATCAGTAGTTAGATGAAGAATTTTAGCTCTAAGCATAGGTGCAGGGCTATTATCTATTTTACGATAGTGTGTGGGATTACTCAGTTGTTTTAGAACTTCACTATCATAGTCGTTACTGTCCCACAACACAATCCCGCCGCCCTTATCAGCAGGCTTTATAACTGCCAAGGGATTATTGGCTAAACTGATAAGTGCTTGTTGGTCTTCTTTCCAGAAATTATATCTGTAAGAGATATTCTTTTTATTCAATTTGTCCAATTCCCTTAACACCTGGTTCTCAAAGAGTATTACTTCATCCGGCATGCTGGCTGAATCAGGACAGAAGGTGGATCTAAGTTTCAGTCCACTAACATTCCACTCTGTATTTTGTTCTTGGTTTAAAAAGAAGGTTTTTAGCCTCACTTTTCTGAGAAACTGTAAGACCTCAGTTTTTGTATCTACAGGGTCTTGTATAGTTAAAGGCACAAAGGATAATCCTTTCTGAAGCACTTTTAATTCCACTGGGGTCAAAGATATTTTAGATAAGTTGTAAATGGGTATAAGTTCCATATTTGAAGGATCATTATTCTGATTGCCACCAGGTCCCTGGGGGTTATGAGTCACATTTAACGTGGGTACACTCGTTGTCGAGTCCGAAAAAAATTAGGGTCTTGTGCCGGGGCTGGCTGAGGAAAGAATTGGAAAGATTGGTATTGAGGTTGTCTCCACCCTCGTCTGTACCCCCTCCCACGCCTCCCTCCTCTATCTATATAGGGTGGTGGGTGTTGTCCATGTCGTCGCAGAAAGGTCGCTCCAAGAGCATTTTTCCATCTCCTTGGTGAATGGGACATCCATTACGTAGTAGAAATATTTAAATCCGGATACCCACTACCAGTAGCAGGAGTGTATAAAAGCTGGAATCACTCCGAAGACAATCTGAAAGGTGCTTAATGGCCCTGAACCTATGGACTTAAAATATATGATGTGATGAGTATAGTATTATTTAACGCTAAATTGTACCATTTCTCAAAAATGGAAAGGGCAATTTGTTTGTAACAGTACCTGTATCTCAGCTGAAGACCATGCAACCTGAAGATCAAAAGTCTCTTGGTCTGAGGTTAAGGGCACATCCTTCTATAAAAGCATGGCTTTCATTCGGCTCAAAGTATCAAACGTATAAAGGAAACATTCAATGAAGGCCATAACTGCACCTCCCTGATTGATTGTATGTATGTATCTTGCATACAACAGTAACCCTGGAACTTACTGTGACTAAATAAGGATGCCCGGAAGCATCCCAAAACAACCTTGATCATTCAGCATGAAGTAATTCCCATTCGAGAGCAGCCTGAACACTGGATTAATCATGACATCTGTGGATCCCTTTAAATGACAGGATGCATTTGCAATGGAACCGCTACAGGCCCCGTAAAGCATAATATCCTGGCAGATTAAAGACCCACTTAATGAATTCTCAACATTTTTACAGTATCCCTGAAAAAAGCATCTAAGTTTTATAATGTACTGTTGATGCATCAAAGTGTTAAAGAAAGTCTAAAAAATGGATTAAAATGAAAATAAAAAGGGTGTTACAGTGGCTTAATACCATGCTAAATACAGAATGAATAAAAAACAACTAATAGTTTTACAAAGTCAATGGTCAAATTGAGCTCTCCCCCCTCCCCCCCCCCTTCCACCTTATGGAGGGCAACGTTTTTATTAATTGCACCCACAACAATAAAAAATGTTGTGGGTGCAATTGTAGTGTCCTGAATACTCCCCAAATAAATTTCAACACATTTGGAGTATCCCTGGTGAAAACGATAATTAAATTCCCTGTTCATCTGTGCTTTGAAGGTCCATAAAATATATTAAAATGAGGAAAAAAGTATGCAAAAGTGACCTAATCACATGTTAAAATGTATATCTCCACATATTTCTACATCCTTTAATAAAAGTTACTTTTTCATGCATCACCAGTGAGACAGGTCATATGTGAAGCATCACTAGCGATGAATTCGAATCATTGGTGATGCGTGCAAGAAGTACATTTTTTCTCAAAACAGTTGAGAATAATCACTACAGACCTGTGGGTTGTACAGACTAGTCGGGGTTATCAGACAACATGTTGTTCTCCTCTATTAGTTTCTTTACCTTCATCCAATAATAGTAAGTGCACTAGAATCTAAATAAATCTTGTGATAGGTTCAAAACTTTTTATCCAAAGGGACAATGCAGAAGGTCCCAATCCAATACTACAGTTTTCTCAGCAACCTATTTCTTATAAAGAAGGCAGATGAGTGGTTTAGAACTATAATAAATCTCAAATATTTGAACAAAAGTTTGTACAGTGTGAGGAACTGGTTATATTTGCTGACATTGCTGGGGGTATTATCGTGGAATACCCTCTCAAAAACAGTTTTGATTCCAGTCAGGCTCATTTGTATCACCGTTATGCAACCCTGAGTAGCTGTGGCTTCAAGCAGCGACTCTTACTTGGGTACAGAGGAAAGTTCACACTAAAATTAAGAATCCTCTTTTGGATACAAGCTCTGGTTACAGCATTGTGATCTTTCAAAGAAAATTAATCAACACCGTATCATTCAAGGAAAGTTATTTTTCAAAGTAGATATGCAAATTATGATAATACAGGAAATATACAAATCTAGTACAAGAATGTAAAACCAATAACCTGTTGGGGTATCAACATTCAGAGTCACAAGAAATTATTTTTCATAATGTATGAATACATCATGAATATTTTTGCCAGGTACTTTGTATAAGAAGGCCCATTATGTTGTGCCCTTTAAGCACACAAAAATAGATTAGAGCATGCGAAACACAACATCTACAAGGTGGTCATAATTTATGACAGATAATTTGTATACTGAAGACAAAGGAGCACATTTTACTTGGCATACCTTTTGCTGTCGCTGATTAAGTGGTTGTCTGCTATGTATAGTATCTTGTGTCAATATATTTGGTTTTTGTGTTGTATCAACTGAATGCAATGAAATCCTATGTAAATGTATGCATTTTGTAATGCAAAATGAAGTTATGATCTTGTTTCAAGCATCTACAAACAAACACAGATGTTAAGAATTTTTGATGACCAAAATAAATGTCTGAATACAATAAATAGTTGCTTTAAAAGGATAACGATTATGGGTATAATAACGGTTTTCAAGTCAGATGAAGAACAATGATTATTGACCCACTGTGGGTTTTTGTGTGCAAGTTTATCTAGCAGTTTTGATGCAGCACAGATATTCTACTCTTAACATGCGATAATGCTTTTCTGCAGGGTGAGTTGAATGAGCAAAGTAATCAGCAACATGGCTTTTTTCGGCATCCGTACAGTCTTTTAGTTGCTGTCTCATATACTTGTCTAGCTTGCTGACTTGTTACTGCAGGAATACTGTACCTGCAAGAATTATATGAAACCTGCTCCCTTATACTACAAATCATGTATTTTATAAAGGTATTATATGAGTCAAGAGCTTATACCATTCCTAACCGAAGTAATACAATGTATAAACCAAGTTAAAGCCATCTCTTTGGATGCCAAATCCATTATAAACTTGTACACCGCTGGCCAATAGTAATCTGGGAATCCAAAACGGCACAGCTAGCATTGCAGTAATACCTTTCATGAAATCAATTAATGTCGTTTGATGGGTTGTATATTGGACCCCCTTTGACGATACAAAAATAGTATCAATTATTGATGCTGTCCTCCTTTTTCATTATTATCACACGCCTCACCTTTGTAAAATATTGAACAGACCACTGCAAGAAAAACAGTAATTAGCAGGCATGAAGATGCATCCGTGATCACATTCTGTAGTATTTCCACAAAGCAACAATAGGATGTGATGGCATTATCTACATTGGTAGTACTGGGTGAATAAATATTAAAAACATTTTCGTTGATGCGCAAAAGCAAAAAAAAATATTAAGTCTTAAAGGAATACCTGTTCTTAATAACTTTAACAAAAGGATGCCATCTGCCGGGCTGCAGTTCTGTGCTCCTTCACTGCAACAATCACGAAGTAGGCTCCGTCCTCATCGTGGTACATTTTTTGTTGACTCCATTCATTAGCCTGCATAATTGTAAGGAATGTATAATACTTAAATATAGTTTAGATTTATTTAAATTTCCTTATTTTAGAAATGAAACATTAGGGGGCTGATTATTAGTTCAACGATCAATGAGACCGCCAAAACCGTGGTGACAATCCAAGAACCAGGAGACAGGTGGTCCACCCATCGTATACCAAATTAGGAGTTTAGACCCCCACTGGACCGCTGGGACTGGCAGGGATCCATGATCCCACGGTGGTGGCACAGCAGTCCGAGGCAGCAATATGCTGGTGTTGGCACTGCTGCACCGTCAAGCATTTTACGAGTTGCCTTACCATGGCAGTGAGCCAGAGATGGTAAGGCTGGAGTTAAGGCAACAAAGCGAGGCTCTAACACAGACTTCTTGTGTCTCCGGGAGGCCGGTTCCTGCATGGTGCCAAGCAGGAACGTGCTGCGGCGGTGTCTGATGCTTACCAATGAACCTTTAGACAGGCACAGCCATGACTCCGCTCTAGCACCACCTACCCACAAAGAATTACAATTACAATCTGGTGGGTGGCGAGTACGGCTTTGGCAGTTGTCCTCCGAGGCGCTGCAATGGAGGCACGTGGGAGGACCATCAATGCTGTAATCATGCCCTAAATATTCTACATCATTTATGCAGAGTGAGAATGAAGGCTTCAATTTAGATGCATTGCTTGATTCCTCTTAGTGTCTTTGTTTAAATATCTGAAAATTCTTCACAACAGTCTCTGCACATGCTTTAAGAGCAATAGTGCCTGATGGGCATTCAGCTTTCCAATCACTTTAAGGAAGTCTTTTGTCTTATCTGAAATCATTAAACCGTGCCCGGTGGCTGTCTTTTCTGCTGTAAACTCCTTATATATAAGCAATTTTAGGAAAGTCAAAATAAGATGTGCGCATTCAATAGTAAAGGAACATAATAATTTCACGAATTTGAAATTAAGAATGTGCAAAGAAAAGAAATGTTATATTTTACAATCATCTAATGGCTATTATACTTCGCAATTAATACATTGTTAACTTCTGTGAGTTACTTCCTTTGAAATGCCTCTACTTATTTTTTTCTGCATATCCTTCATTACACACTGGAATTTTTGAGCTGACATATAGAGATCGTTAACTTCTCTCTGATTTGTAACCACAATGTGATAGTGGGCAAAGCGCTTGGTACTCTTCATGTAATTTATGATCTGCTGTGCTAACCCAGTTGATTTCAGGAGGTTGAAGAACTCCAGTGTGCATGGGACGTCCTTTATGAAACTTACCGATGTCCAGATTGTAGAAGAAGAATCTTTCTACATTTTCTAGCTTAAATTCAATAAATACAGATAACCATTATTATATACTTTACTGAATGAAATAGGTATTAGTAGCAATTAGAGTAGTCATAGCAGTAAAAGCTTTATTGCATTACCTCTTGCTTGCAGTTGGAGACTGAGACCACATTTTCAGATAGTTTCTGAAATCAACAAACCGTCTAAATTCCTGCGTCATTCAACTTCTTCAGCATTGTAGTCGGCCCCCTTTTTTTTCTTTTTTTTTTCTCTTCTCTCATGCCTGCTCCGTTATCAATAATATTCCTTTTGGTGAGTTCAAACAGATTAGGATAAGTTGTAGTGAAGAAGAAACCTTCCTGTCTAATATAAGAGAAATAAGGAAGCGATTCCAAAAAAGAGGATACAGTAATAAGATTTAAGACAAAGCAAAAAAAAGGATACTATCCACGGACGGGGAACTCACACTGCAGGACAGGGTTAAATCTGGAGGAAAGTCTAAGAACCGATACAGGGCCAGATTTATTATACAATACACCACATACAGTAACGGTCTTTAAGGCCTTCCAAAAGAACTGGCATCTTTTAACCTGCCCCGGTCCGACTCGGTATCCAATACCGTTGAGCGGAGGCCGGGACAGGTACGAGCCTGAGAGACACTCTTCCTGTTGTAGACTCGAGCGGTTAGCGCTCTAGCCTTTCTGCAATAGAGGCTATTTAGGCGGCGAGGAGGTGAGGCAGATTGCGGTAAGGCTGACAGTGGCAGTGTCTGCCGACCCCGCTTTTGATGCCCGGTAAAATACTTGCACACTTGCATATCTGAACACTCTGCTGGTTCTGTGGATGTGAATAGCAAAACTGATGTAACTTTTAAACGGATTTTAAATTGAATGCGAATTTAAAAAAAGTCTTTTAATGTATTATAATTGATTGTGAATTGTAATACACATACCCTATGTGCTTCATGTTCACCCACGGCGCTGCCAGGGGCTTTAGGACTCTCAAGAACTCAGTGCTCTGTGGTACAGCCTGCCCGCCCCGGTCCGACTCGGTATCCAATACCGTTGAGCGGAGGGCGGGACAGGTTCGAGCCTGAGAGACACACTTCCTGTTGTAGACTCGAGCGGTTAGAGCTCTAGCCTTTCTGCAATAGGGGCTATTTAGCCACTCGTCGGTACTAGCGCGCAGCGGTTGCGCGCAGGGGGGCGCCTTCATACGCGCCGAAGACAAGCCAAAGACCTGCCCGTCCACGCCAGAACGGGCCAGGGGCCATGGCGGGTCATGATATTCTACCATATGATTCCTCCCCAGGAAAGCCAACATACTCCTCTAAGGTATTGCGGAGTCTAAATACTCAATATGCGTTAGGCATAAGTTGCACCGCTCGTCTAGAGGTTGAAGGCCCTTTCTCGTGCCGCCTCTGCCACACTCAGTTCTCTACGCAACTGACAATGACACACCGTAGAAATTGTCCTAATCCTATGATATCCACTTTATCGCAAGTCGCAGATGCCCTTCCACTGGGGAGGAAAAACATCTTATGTAATATTAGGTCCCTTTCGAAACATACCGCAGAGGTCTGGGAAATTATCTCTTCCAAACAACCTGAGGTGTGTTATTTCACGGAAACATGGCTCAAACCACACTGTACTCCTGCCATAACTCTTGCTATCCCTTGTAACTATAAAATACTTAGATTAGACCGTCCTTTGAAAACTGGTGGTGGGATTGCTATTGTATACAAAGAAGAGCTGATAACTTCGGTCTTAGAGGAACTCAGCTCCCCCGATATTGAAATTTTAGTCTTTAAAATACAGACATTCCCGAAAGAAAACTATAGAGGCGCTCTAGTTTATCGGCCACCTGGTCCCTACAAGGATTTCACCAACATCTTGGTTGAATTACTCGCCCCACATATCAATAATGATAGTGAGTTTATATTAGTTGGAGATTTTAATGTACACAGTGAGAAATTAGATTGTAATGAGGCACAATCTTTGATAACAGACCTATCATCCTTAGGTTTAATATTGAGGAATAGCGGACCTACCCATCAGACAGGTCATACTTTACACCTGATCTTTTCCAATGTGTCGCCTGTTTTCTGCCCGCCTGCTACTCAGGTGAGTTGGACTGACCATTTTATTGTGGAATTCATTACCCCCTTTCAAGCACCCACTCCTTTATGCCCCAGCTCTTTACCTTGCATCCGTAGACAGTGGCATAAAGTTACCAACTCTACTTTTAGAGAACATTTTAATCCCCCTATTCTACTACCTTTGGATAACATTGAAACTGCTCTTAAGAAATACGAAGGAGAAACCATGAAAGTCATAGATAAAATTGCCCCACTAAAACATTTTAAATCTAGGCCAGCTAAAAAGCAAGAAATTTGGTTCTCTGATCATTTAAGAACACTTAAATTAGGGGCTAGGAAATTAGAAAAAAGATGGAGAACCTCCCATCTTTTAGAGGATAAGAATAAATACTGGGGCACATTATCCTCTTACCATAAAGCGATTCGTATTGCACAAAAAGCACATATTGCATCACAAATACAAGAGGCAGGGAACTCCCCCAGGGTTCTTTTTCAAATTTTGCAAACATTCGCTAAACCCACTGCATGCGAAGCCCCTGACATGTCATCCCAACAGCTGTGTGATGAAATTTCCTGCTTTTTCACTGATAAGATCAATAAAATCTATGATAAAATAGTGTGCACAAATCAGGCTACACTTTCAAACTTAGTACCCCCCCTGAATTTCACGGAATCTACATCGGATGCACACTCTCTAGACATCTTTCCCCTTATTTTGTTACAAGAAACATCTAATTTTATAAAACAGATTAAAAGTGGGAATCCAGAGGATACTATCCCTGCCAGCTTAATGCCTGCATTGGATGAACAACTATGCCCAACGATCACTGAATTAGTAAATCTTTCACTTATTTCAGACACTGTCCCTAAGGAATGGAAGCGAGCTCTTGTCAGACCTTTAAGAAAAAACACCGCCTTACCGTGGTCTGACTTAACTAATTTAAGACCTATTTCCCTATTACCATTTTTAGGGAAACTTATAGAAAAGAATGTGAATCGTCACCTATCCGGACATATTGAACTTGCATAGGCTCTGGATTCCGCCCCAAATACAGTACAGAATCCACCCTACTGTCTGTTACTGATGACCTCCATGCTTACCAGGACAAGGGCCTCTCAGTCATCTTAGTTCTATTAGATCTATCGGCAACGTTCGACACCGTGTCTCATACCATCTTGACTCAACGGTTGTCGAACGCTGGCATTAAGAACAAAGCCCTTGACTAGTTAAAGAGTTTCCTATCTGATCGCACCCAGAGAGTCACCATGGGTGCGTATCGCTCAGCGGAAATAGAGATTTCTAAGGGGGTGCCACAGGGCTCATGTTTGGGCCCCACTCTTTTTAATATCTATGTGGCACCCCTGGCAGGAGTATTGCGTAGGTACGGCTTTATCCCCGTATCATACGCAAATGATACACAGCTCCTCTTTCCCTTCAAAACTCTTTCCGCTGAGGTTCGGAACTCGTTCTCTTCAGGCATGAAAGAAGTGGCAAAATGGCTGTCTACAAACTATCTCCAATGTAATGTCAGCAAAACGGAGGTCATGTTTTTTGGGGAGGCTAAAATACTGTGGACTCCGGAATAGTGGCCATCAGAACTAGGAGCAGCCCCTGAACCTAAACAGGTCGTGAAGAATTTGGGAATTCGGCTCGATCGCGACCTGTCACTAAAACAACACACCAGCTATATTTCAGGGATATGCTTCCATACCATCAGTCTGCTCCGCAAAGTTTTTCCACTCCTACCTGACTCTGTTAGGAAAACACTTGTTCAAGCACTGATCCTTAGTCGAATCGATTATTGTAACGGTTTGTTACTTTCTGCGAACGAAGGAGTGTTGGATAAGTTACAAGTCATTCAGAACACAGCAGCCCGCCTTGGGTATAGAGACAAAATATCGACTCCAAAATATCGACTGGACATAATATCGAGTTTTTAATATAGACTGGACAAAATATCGACTGGACATAATATCGACTACAAAAATATCGTTTTTCAGGTAAGTGAAGTAATATAGACTGTATAAAATATAGATAGCAAAAATATCGATTTTTTAATAATATATAATATTTTATAGTGTATTTTTATGTAATAATATGTGTGAATAGTGTGTATTAATGTTATAAAATATTTTATTACATGAATTTTGTTTTTATAATAATTGCGTAATGTAATTCTGTAGCGGGTTGTGGGTTTATAGGGGAATAGGGTGGGAAGTAATTAATAATAATTAATTAATTAATATATGTTTGTTAATATTTTTAATTAATAATTAATTGATAATTAATTAGTTAAATAATTAATATAAAATTGAACATATTTTGTATTAGTAAATAATTGTTAATTAATTAATTGTAATTAGTTAATTACATTAATTAGAGTACATTTTTTATATATATAATTTTGTGTAATTTTTAAGTAATTAATTTTGAAAAAATAATATTAATTATTAAAATAATTACAGCTAATGTTCTAATATATTTACTTTATTGTTATTGTTAATTAATAATTAATTGCTAATTAAATAATATTGATAAATTTTGGGTAAAGGAGCATTTTTAGGGTTCAGGGTCAGTTTTCAGTTCATGGGTAAAGGGGTATTTTTAGGGTTCAGGGTCAGTTTTCAGTTCATGGGTAAAGGGGTATTTTTAGGGTTCAGGGTCAGTTTTCAGTTCATGGGTAAAGGGGTATGTTTAGGGTTCAGGGTCAGTTTTCAGTTCATGGGTAAAGGGGTATTTTTAGGGTTCAGGGTCAGTTTTCAGTTCATGGGTAAAGGGGTATTTTTAGGGTTCAGGGTCAGTTTTCAGTTCATGGGTAAAGGGGTATTTTTAGGGTTCAGGGTCAGTTTTCAGTTCATGGGTAAAGGGGTATTTTTAGGGTTCAGGGTCAGTTTTAAGTTCATGGGTAAAGGGGCATTTTTAGGGTTCAGGGTCAGTTTTCAGTTTTTGGGTAAAGGGGCATTTTTAGGGTTCAGGGTCAGTTTTCAGTTTTTGGGTAAAGGGGTATTTTTAGGGTTCAGGGTCAGTTTGGGGTTTTTGGGTAAAGGGGTATTTTTAGGGTTCAGGGTCAACAAATAAGATTTAAAAAAATTATTTTTATTATTTTCATTTATTTAATTATTATAATTTAATTTAAGTCGTTTTAAGTATATTTTAGTAATTAAAATTTAATATTAATTTAATTTAACACTGTTTTTAATAAAGTCGATATTTTTTACATCTATATTTTTAACGATATTTTGTACTCGATATTTTTGTATTTACCTGTTTGTAGATACAAACTCGATATTTTGACTGTCGATATTTTGTCCACGATATTTTGGCAACTCGATATTTTGTCTGTCGATATTATTTCAGTGATCCCCCGCCTTGTTCTGAATGCCCCTCCGAGAACTGCCTCCAAGCCCCTCCTTAAACAATTACATTGGCTTCCAATCCGACAAAGAGCAAAATTTAAAATATGCTGTCTGATCCATAAGTGCTTGAATGGACAGGGGCCGATCTATCTTGAGCGGAAATTTGTTCATTATGTTCCAGTACGATCCCTCAGATCAAGTAACGATCTCCTCCTCGTGGTCCCCCGTGTCAAAAAGGTCAGACGCGGAGGTAGAGCCCTGTCCACCACTGGTCTCAAGCTGTGGAACAAACTTCCCTGGCTTTAAGACAATGTAAAGAACATCTAACATTCCGCAAACTCTTAAAAACTGTTTTGTTTAAAAATGAAATTTAATTCAATCTCCATACCATACTTGCTGTTTTACCGGTTTCAAAAAGCGCAGAGATACTCCTGCTGGAGTGGATTCAAACGCTATATAAACTAATAAATAAATAAAATAAATAAACTTCCATTCTAGGTCTTAAGACTGTATCACCAATATGCCCGCTATCACATACAGGAGGGGTGTACCATTGAGAACATCTGTGTCCTGGCTATGTCAACACCACAAAAATTGGAAACTGGTTATCAGTTAAACCTAATGGATTATTTACCTGTGGTATTTGCAACATTTGTCCTTTAGGGAAGAACAGAACTAAGAACTTTTCCTATAACAGATCTCGTACATACACTATCAACCACTTTATTAACTGTAATATCATCCATGTAGTATATGTCCTGGGATGTGACTGTGGTATAATTTACTTGGGAAGCACCATTCACTGTCTGATCATTTGCATCCAGGAACACTGGTGAGCTCTACTAAATAGAGACACCAGATATCCAATAACAGATCATTATAATACCAAAAACAATGTAGTGGAACTTTTTGGTTCCATGGCATTGACCACGTCTCGATCAGTTAGAGAGGATGCAATAGGGAGCTGGTGCTCAGACAGATAGAATCCAAATGAATTTTTAGTTTGCGAACTATGACACTGAAACACGATACAGACGGGAAATGCACTACTTCCTATGAAATCCTTTAGTCTTCTTACTTCATAGATTAATTTATTTAAAAAGGGATGGAACATACTTATGTATCCTGACTGGATAGAACTGTGGGTGTCTCACGTTAACACTCTGATGTATAATTGCTGTACTCTTAATTTGCAAAATTGAGTGTTTCAGTTTCTATCCTTTACCATTTTCTTTTGGCTATTTCTTCGCTATTTTACTATGGAGTCCTTGTTAACGCAGGGTTTGTTTACATTGGTCTATCACAAACTGTTGGCACATAGTTTTTTAGTTACCTATGACAGGGTAGCATTACTCTACTCCGACCCTCTCACAGGCGGTCAATAAGGTAACCTCTGATCATCTCTTCTTATACTGCTGGAATTCTTATCTACCCCAAGGTAATCACCCAGGGAACTGTATATTGCCTGTTTTAAAACATACCATCCACTAGGGGACTGTCAATCCCCCCCCTTACCTACCCTTTTTGAGTATATACGTTTTGTCTACATATCAGGGTCTCATTCGGAATAACTTTGGGGCCATCATGATACTTATCAATATTTTCACATAATGATATGTGCAGATGGTGCTGCCACTTTGCAGGCTTTGGTCCATTGCTTTGTATAATATGCAATCCCCATACATTTCTCACTACTAATTTCGTGCATTAGTGTCTGCAGATGGTGGCGCTACAACTATTGCCTTGGACTTGATGCTATAATACGATCCAACGTTTGTAGTTTGGCCCTGGCATAATTTCTGCAAAATATTGTGTTTTTTTGATGAGACACATGCCATGCTTGCAGTGATTCTAGATGTCTTAAGTACGAGAGTGATCTGTGAAAATCACGTGCGTCGGTTACACCTCTTTGCAAGCACCGCACACTAGCCGATCTAAGCCCCAGTAAGTACACCCTGACTTTTAGCCATTTCTAATCCTTCGGCTATGTGTGCAACCCATATCGAACTGATTTCTTATTTTGGTTTACAGCATCACTTGAGTATGAGAGTGAATTGTAAAAGTCAGGTGAGTTTTGATCCCAGCACGTTTACGCATTATGCATGTTTTCAGTACCTCGGCTAAATCATGGTTATAGCATGCCTCACAGTCATGTATTCTTATGGGATTAGTACCCTGGGTGCCGTGACCCTTGCGCTCTGTGCAACACTTTTATATGCATGTGTTCAACTTTCTAATTGAACTTCTACACTTGTGAACCCGTTTTAATCTTCTCATGTCACATTAACAGTCACCCAGCAGGCTCACAGCATGCCTCTACCAGTAGCATTGAGCCTTTAAATGCAAGACGCACTTCAATATATGACTCGAAGTCTGTCACCCTCACCCTTTTTGATCTATTTTCATCTAGTGCATTGTGCTGATACCCTATTTCCTCTACTTTACAGTGTATTTCCTCAGAAGAAGGGCATCTGTGCCCGAAATGCATTGGGCATTAAGAAGTGTTTGGTTTATTATTTAACCCCTTCCATGCTGGTGACGAACCCCAGCCGTCATGCACTACAGTGCTCGTGTGCTGATGACGGCTGGGGTTCGTCATGGCCCGCCCGTGTTCTGCCGGCGGCCGCACACGGGGAAAATCGCGGCCGCACGGAAGGGGTTAAGTTATTATGAAAGAATATTAACAGACTTGATGAACATTAAAAATACAACTCGGATATCAATAATAAAATGATTGATCATGCTCAGTAGTTTCATGAAGATTTTTACTCATGGAATAAAGAACTAAACTGTACATTGAGTGCATCAGGGAGACGCTTTCCTTTGACCGAGGAAAGTGCATTGTTTGTTTGCTAATTATGCCCTAAACACTTAATGAATGAAACAGAACAAATAGTTTTATAATATACTGGAAATTGGCCTTTTCGTTTTCAAGGGGACAAGGTCACTTTTGTGTAATAGGGCATGGAACTCTGAGCAGTGTAAAAGTTCAGCTTGCCCCCCTTATGGAGGTCAAATAATGTAATACATCAACATATAAACCATATTCGTGCAATTGCAGTGTCCTGAATACTCCGCAAATGCATTTTTTTTAAAAACCTTTAATATATCGTTCAAAACAAGATACAAAAATAACCCTGCACCGGTAGGGGCCGATACCACATGCATGTAACACGGATCAGTAATGCCAATAACACAGCTCTTCAGCCGACAACCCATGGGTCCGGCAGCGGTAAAGGATAGACGATGTATTGAAAACATTCCGAATCAAGGATATGAATAAGGTTTCATTTTATATTTAACCCCCCCCCAAAACGAGATAAAGAAGAAATTACAGGATAGCCGGAGCTACACAATCGGAGGTATAAAATATGCGGGTAGGTGTTAAAAGCAGTCGTGGATCAAAGTAGGTCAACAGTACAAACGCAAGCGCCATTAAGTTCACTAAGGGTAAAGAACTAAGCTACCTATCTATCATCACAGCCACCCACTCCATACCCCACCCACTCGTATACATCAGGATGAAACCAAAAGTTATCGCGACCGGATCCTGCGAGAAAAAGGAAAAGAAAAGGGGCCATAGAACACAACAAAGGCAAAATAACAAACCCCCTCACACCCCCCACCCTGCTGCCCTGCAATGGCTACGGCCTACCCCACTAGCAGCGCGCCTGTCGCCCAGAGGAATACCCGAAAGAGAGAAGAGAAGATATAGGGGCCATAGAACAAAACAAAGGCAAAATAACAAACCCCCCCCACCACCCTGCACCCCTGCAATGGCTACGGCCTAACCCACTAGCAGCGTGCCTGTCGCCCAGAAGCATCCCTAAAAGAAGAAAGCAACGGAGGAGGAGAAACAAAAACACACACTCCCGGACTCCCCTCCCCCCCATCAGATGCAACCCCCCGGAACTAAAGTCAAAAGAAAGAGCAGCGAAATACACAATCAATCCGGGGAAGCACCAAACATACCACCCGACGCTGGCAGTTCACAGGTCACAATCCCAGCAACCGATTACATTATTGTCCCGTGTTCTGAAAAGCCCCACAAGTTAACCCTGGCCAGTACGAGTGTTCACTGGAGTAATTGTAACCCAGGCCACAGCAGCAGTGAGAACGGTAAAGCTTTCATGGAAATGCAAGTCAGTACGAACAAGCCAATTAAAGGATAAAAGTTCAGTCTACACAAGGCAAGCGAGGAAAAGCGTGGCAGGATGATTAAACTCTCCAATACTCACAGGTGATCTTGTTGAGGCAGTCAAGGTAGTCCATAGTGATGTTCAGCGAGATAGGGCTCAAGCAGGGAACGCTGACAATGTTCACGGGCGCGCAATCTGTAGTATAGGAATCCACAGCGCCAAAGGAATCCGGCTCCTGCACAGGGACCTCGAAGTCGGATATACGATGTTCCGTCGATAGCACCGCTGGCTGCGATGGTGGCAAAAAGCCACTGTCCGGTCTCCAGCAAAGGTCGTCCATCATTACAGACAGTGCCCGGTAGTTGACGATGATCTGTGAGTGGAGCGCTCTCATGGCCGCCATTACGGCGTGCAGCAGTGGCGTGTCTTTTGCCCCCTCCATCTCCTTCCGCAAGCAACAGATCAGAATGCAAACCCCCGGAGGCCTGCTTCTCCGGGGTAGCAAGCAAATCCGGAGCGGACACCAACAACGGGGGCTCACATCTCACAATGTTGCTCCTTCGCCGCTGATCAGGGCTCCCGTCTGCACCCTCACGGCAAGCTTATTGTGTCTCCAGGTGTCAGATACGGGGCCAGCAAACTATGTGACACACGCCGTAGCGTTTGGGTTGCAGGCAGGATACGAAATCGCCGTCAACCAGGAAGATTATATCTTCATTCGGGAGACCGGGCAAAGCCCAAGATTCCAGCCGATGTTGTTCAATTCCAGCCGGGATGGGTTGGAAATCGAGGCCCCGGCTTCAGCTCCGGGGTAGGCCAAGAATGAAACACGGCATTTCTCTGTCACCCGGTACGATAAAAAGTTCGGGATTGCGCCTTCAGAGTCAGCTACTCCTCACACATACGGGAGTGCGGTGTGAAATCAGGATAACTTGCAGGATATACGAGCTGCTGGCGGAGGTCGGCGAAGCCGGGAGCTTAAGCAGCCATCTTGCTTGCTAGCATAGCTCCTCCCTCCGCAAATGCATTTCTGACACTTTTAAATTGTCCCTCATCACAAAAATCATCAATTTCCCAATGAATCACCAGGGCTTCCAAGTGCCATAAAATGGTAGAAAATGAAAAATAGCATGCCACATTAGCCTAACATCGAAACAAAATGTATTTCACAATTTTTAAATCTTTTAATAAAAGAGTTACTTTATCATGCATCACTAGTGATGCACACCAAATCTTCAATGCAGCACGGGTGATGCATGGGCAAAGCTGATTTGTATCACTTTTGCACAACCCTCAGTAGCTGTGGCTTCAAGCAGCAAGGCTTGACAAAGGAACACTGTAAAGCATTCAAGAGCATCAAACAATCAAATACGTCACACAACATGAAAGACTCAGACATCGATTTATAATAGTGTACATGGAGCATTTGTTGCATCCTTGCAGTATAAACTCTCCCAACTCTTTATAAAAAGCATTTAATCTATTTTGCAGTTCTTTAATCTGAAGTCCTTCCGCCACAGATTTGATCTCACCATTAAAATCACATAAATCTCTTCTGTTTGAACTATGCGATTTGCAGTTACCTTCCTTCATCAAGAACAGGCTACACACCACCATTAACTATGTGTACATGATCTAATGTGTTTGTCTGTTTCTTTGACAGGCTTCCAACTCAGGGTATTGTAATGTGGTGCTCATATAGTGCTCTATCACCAGACGGGTATCCTAGCGCTTAAAAAAGAGAGTCCCCATAGGGGCAGCCGAGGTGTGATACAGGAAGGGAGAAAAAGGATATAGGAAGGAAAAATGACTGCAGCCTAGGGAATAAAAAACGTTTTCAACTTTTTCCTGAAACTCATAAGACTTTGGACCTGACGTAGATCCAAAGGGAGAGTGTTCCATAGCCGAGAAGCAACGGCAGAGAAGGATCTGCCACCTGTTCTGGACCGCCTGAACCTGACTACATTAATCAGAGATGCAGAAGCAGAACGAAGGTTTGTAGTTGGAGAATAGCAGCTGAATTTTCTTTGCAGGTTCTTAAGGCCCTTTCCATGAGCTGCCCTTGAATTGAATTAGCTGGTGGATTGGCAGCCAATGCAAATCTCGCAAGGCTAATGTGGTTGAGGTCCCTCGCTGCCCAATTAAAGCGAGTTTCGCTGCAATGGCTTGTATTCTGTACAGCTTCCCGATAAGGGTGTTAGGCGCATCCAGATATAGAGTTATACAGCAGTAATCAAGTCTGCTGAGAATTACGCATCTCACAACCAGCATTCTAGCAGAGTTAGGCAAAAAAGGGAGGATCTTTCTCAGCACTCGGATTAGTGAGAAGCCAGTGCCAACCATTTTCGTAACCTTGGAATTCAGTTGGAGGTCCTGATCCACCATCACCCCCAGATTGCGTACTCTGCTAGAAGGGGTAATAGGTGCTCCAGTAGGGGACAACTGAAAGATGGGTAAAACAGGCTGATCAAATCTTCTGGAAGAACACATGCCCACTTCAGTTTTAGACAATACAGAAATGGGGGTGGTGATGAACAGAGTGTCTGAATTAAGCAGACCACTCTTACCCAGTCCAAAGATCAGGGCTTGATCCATCACCGTTATTTATCTCACTGCACCATCCCAGTTCAGAGCCTGGCTATATGCAAATCAGTCTGTCCCTGGCCCAGTGCATCATGGGAACAGGGCAGACTAAACTACCAAGTGAATTCTTCACCAGAAAGGAGACAAGCTACCGGGGACCGGTTTCTGGCATTTCAGCCGTCTTCGGCCCGGCTTGCTTGAATCCTGATGGTGCAGTGAGAAAGGGACTCATGTCTGAGTATACCCTGCCACAGCTATAGTGGCCAAAAACAATACAGAAATGATCTTTAGACTGGGTAGGAGTGGTCTGCTTAATTCAGACACTCTGTTCATCACCACCCCCTTTTCTGAATCACTTCAGTTTTAGAGCTGTTAAATTGTAACAAGTTCTTCTTAAATCACTTTGTGGTGCTAGTCATAAACTCGTGAAATCTTTCCAAGGAAATGGAATCATTCCCGTACAAGAAAAACACGAGCTCGGTGTTATCGGCATAGTTCATCACCTCCACTCCAAAAGATCTAATAAGCAGAATGAGATGTTAAAGAGCACAGGACTAATCCCCGAGTCCTGCGGGAAACCCTGTCGTAAGGAAGACTTGTTAGCGGAGAACGGCTGAAGGCACACTGTCTGTGTCCTGTCTGTTAGATCAGAACAAAGCCAGTCACACCCTGGTCTTTAAGTCTCTCCAACAGTATACCATGGTTTACAGTGTCTAAATTCGCTGACATGTCCAACAGCACCAAGATCACTGACTGTCCATTGTCCACCGCATCCTCATATCATCAAGCACGGTAACAAGTGCTGTTTCAGTACCGTGCTTGGGCTGAAAGCCAAATTGCATCTTGTCAAGGAGCAAATACTCCTCAAGATACTGGGATAGAGACTTACTGACTATGCATTCCAGAATTTTAACAGGATATGGCAATAAAGAAATTGGCCGATAGGTGGCCACCCACCCGGGGTCAAGTGTGTTCTTTTTATAGAAGAGGGGTCACAACATGTTCCTTCCAGTTTCTAGGAACCTCCCCTGGACTCCAAGATAGACCACAGAACTTTTGTGAATAGGAAAAGAGCTTGGCCTCGTATTCCTTCCAAATTCTGTGGGGAATGGGGTCCAGGGGGGACACAGAGGTGATACCCCTGGCTAAGGTATCAAATATTTCCTCATCCGGAATGTGAAAGCATTCCAGAGTATGCTGGCCGTGTTTTAAAATGGTAGGGTTGCTGGGCTTAGAGTCTGGTGATTGCAGAGAACACTGCTCAGCATTGGGAACTGATTATCAGGTTTTTCCACCCCTATTGGTGGATCAAAATCCCTAACTATCTTGTCGATTTTTATCCTCCAGATAGGAAACTAACACATCGCATAAAGCTTGAGTAACTGGAATTTTGTTATAGCACAGTCAGGTTTCGACAGACTCTTTACTTAGCTGAATATAGCTTCGGTGCTATTAGCTGCTAGAAGAATGGTATTGGCAAACTACTCGGCTTTAGTTTTCACTATAGTGTTTTTTGTACAGATTAAGTTGATTCTTCAAAGCATTTTTATCTGAATCACTATATCCTTTTCTCCAGGCTTTTTTGGCCACTTTAAAACCCATCCTGAGTGCTCGTAATTCCTCTTAAAACCAAGGGGCTGAGGGTTTCTCTTTCTCTTTTTAGCTTCTTTGCAGGAATATTCTTATCAAGTCTGTCTCGGATCTGAACAAAGTGGAATTGATAATTCCAGTCCACCGACCTACTGGAGTCCACGCTGTCAAAGTCATTCCAATGCAAGGGATTTTTAAGCTTAATCAATGTGGCCAATTCTCTGCCCAGCCGATATTGCCTGTGATGATAAATTTGACAACACACATTAGGCAGATTAAGCCTAAAACTTACCAGACTATGATCAGTCCAGCACAATGGTAGAACATCTGTGATTGTATCCATGTTGGAATTAGCAAACCGTAGATCTAATATATGTCCACCCTGGTGCGTAGGTTGCGACACCAGCTGGGGCATATTGAAGCTTCCGCAAGCTTCCGACAATTCCTTAAATGCTGTGTCCAGCGGGCCGTCAACCCACAAGTTGAAATCACCCAGGATGATCAGTTTAGAGTGTGTCCAGGCCAGGCTACACACCACATCAATCGGGGCAGAGCACTTACAGTTAGGTCCTCCTGGGGGTCTGTAGCAGAGCATGCTGGTTAATATCTGGTTCATCAGCAGCATTCCTTATCTATGTGTTCTTATTTAAAAACCTTAGTAATCTCTTTTCTGTTTGCCTTTGTGGGAAATGTTCTGAGATTTAAAAACATTTCTTTTTATTTCTAAAATGTAAACTTGTCAAACCATTTCAGTAAATGCTCACTTACTCATTGTTTCCTAATATTGCATTAATTGCTGTTTCATTTACTACTTGTCTTATGCTTGACAATCATGAACCTCAACCACTCTAGTTTGTTCTTCGGTGCTCAGTGGGTTCCTAGTCAATGATAATTGAAATTATTTTTCAATACTCGTTAGCAAACAATGCACATTTTTGCTGGACACTTTTGATGCAGGCTGCTCCTTTTACTGTGCCCCTTAAATGTAAAAAAATTGAAATGATGGCAAGAGCATATTAGCATAGAGTTGTGTGGTTTAAACAGATGATTTTCAAAAAGCATTCACATATCTTGTTGTTTTAAGTATGCTACATGCTTAAACATCTATAGGTGTCAATAGCCTACTTCTAAAGCAGTAGCTTAAAAATATATATATGCAAATTAAAGAATATAAACAATTAAACATTTGTGATCTTTAGTTACTCTTACATTTAGGACAGATGAACGTTTTTGAAAGAGGTTGAGACACATTACATGGCTTACCTTTAACATCTCATTAGATGATGCGGCGATATGCATTGGCGACACTTGCTTCCAGCCTCTATGATGGAACACAAACAGTATTAATGGTTTGTGATTTGTTTGAAATAACTCTCTGAATACAATAATTACTTGTCCTTAAAGTATAAACATGATTGGACAATTTTTCAAAAGGTCAGAAATGGCAAAACAATTGTCTCTGAAAAAGGAGAAGTGGAAAAGGGGGGTCTAAGGGGAATTAATTTACCAACCTTGACATCTCAATACCCCTATTCAATAATAGCAACCAAAAGAAGGAGAAAGCACTAAAACACTCGAAGAATACATTTTTCTAAAATACCTCTGTTCTGCCCTAAGATTAGAGCTTTCTAACTTAACAAGTTCTCTGGAAAGCTCCTAGGAATTTAACAAAGTATAGATGGTTTTGTTCACGATTGGCCATCATAAAGTAAATCTGGTAATGATGGTGAACAATCCACACACGTCGATCTACGTGATACTATCCCTTGACTGATCGAACCCGCTGACGCTCAGTCCCGGGTTAGTTATGATTCAGCACTGATCGCCAAACATTTCTTTTTGGTGCAGTACATTTGGTGGCTCTCGAACATTAGCGGGCCACGATAAACTACATACTTCCATTTCCGCTCATGCATGCGACACTGATCAGATCCTGACTCTGGTCGGCCATGCAGTATTTATGACTCAATGTACTAAGTTCGCCTGAGTGCGGCCAGACTTTGGTTTAATACGCAAAGCACATGCGCTGGTTGTTGAGGCTAGTATGGCGATACCGCGCATGTGCATAAAACACGAACAAGACTGCTTCAGATACTGCGCATACTCTATTGGTGCGACAGCTGTCACGCGTGCGCCGCAGGATTAGTGGCTTTTCTATCGCGCACCCGCACAGACAGATGGATTGACTAATTGGCGCGACAGCTATAACACATGCGCCGCAAGATTAGCGGCTTCTCTATCGCGCACTCGCGCATTTGCACAGATAGACGGAGTGACTAATCGGGCATGAAATTGATGCAATTTACTAATCAGAGGGAGTATAAAAAGCGCGATGACGTGCACTACCGGTACCTCCACTTCCTCTCGGATGCCAGAGAGGGGTACCGACGGATAGGCAGATCCAGGGCTCTCACCTGAAAAGCGCTCTTACAAAGAGAACCTAGCCCTTCATTTACTTTTTTGAGAGGAGGTTGCTCCAGCCCTGGACCTAGGTAATACTAGACTTTACTTTTGTTAGATTAGCTCATATCTATATTTTGAGTTGAGATATACATACTATAGGAGTTCTTTGACACTCTCTTTCTCATGTAGAGTGTAGATATTTCTACACTTTTTAGACCATCCCTATATCCAGTCTCCCTCTTTGGTCACTTTTAGGGTGCCTTTTTCAGACAACTGGGCTACTTAAATGTGAAGAAAAGTAGAGCGATTATGCTGGGCACAATAACAAATTGTATTGATTGTGTCCATTTTTTATTCTTTACATAATAGAGCGGGCCCCATATTCCCGAGCGGTTGCCGGGTGAGGTTATCTCACACACAGTGCTGGATGAGTATATTATTCCATAAATTTATGTAAATCGACAAGATTAATGACATCAGGAGTTAATTACGCTTCTGTTTAGCGAAGTGTATTTTCGCTTTGTTTGTGTGTTTCTCTGTACTGTTTTCTTTATGATCACATGGATACATGTAAGCAACCATATTATGTATTTGTTCATAGTCTCTTCTTTTCCCTTTATAGGAAAGGACAACTTATTCCTTATCACCAGAATGCATTGGGGATCCAAGTTCCTGGTAGGATGAAGTGAACTTTAATGCATGCACTATCACACAACTCTTTTTCATTTTTGCAGTAGCTTTTCCATCTTTATGGTCCTGAAGAAAGCCAGACAGTTTCCATTTTGGCTGAAACATGTCAACCTCTCTGCACTATGCAACTGTG
The DNA here is from genome assembly GCF_964263255.1 of Lissotriton vulgaris. NCBI lineage: Eukaryota > Metazoa > Chordata > Amphibia > Caudata > Salamandridae > Lissotriton > Lissotriton vulgaris. The sequence goes on from NC_141697.1 coordinate 197,559,997, forward strand.
CAGTTATAATTTCAAACTACCGGGCGTTATCATGACACTAGGACAATCCTGATTAAACTTTATTTTTTGCCCTAGTAGCCATTTTTAGATTTTCACTGACACCTTTTCACAGCACTACACTTCATTAGCACCACTTGAGACGCACCTTGGCTAGAGTTAACCTACTGATATCCATCTCTGCACCATCAACTGATGGATTGGGCGAGGTTTGGATTCACCATCTAAATCCCACATGATGATGCTCCGCCATGAGGGTGGGCTGAGGGGAGTTTCTCAGCCTGGTGTTACCTCTTCTGGTTGCTTTAGTATTCAGTACAGTACACACTCTTCCTTGACCGGACATTTCTCCTTCTTTTGGTTGCTAAAACAATTGTTTCCCCTTTGCTTTCCATGGATACGTTTATTTAGCAGTTTGGCTGCAGCATTTATATTTTCCTTTTCTCATTCAATAATGTTTTCAGCAGTGGGAGTAGAATGTGCCATGTAATACACAAAAAGGCTCATTTTAGCATCTGTCCGGTCTTTTTTTGGCTGCTGTCTCAAACTTGTGCAGTTTGCGGACTCGTGACTGAAGGGATATTGTACCTGTAAGAATTGACATGTGAATCGTGCTGGTCATACTGTGAATATTCACGTATTTTTAAATGTATGGATAATGTGCTGATACTATTGTCAACTGAAGTAACACTACAGCCATCTTTTTGGATGTCAAATAACCCTCATCCATTGTAAACTAGTAGACACACTTCAACTATTAGGAATATGTGAATGCAAAAGGCACAACAAGAACTTCAATAATATCTTTCATGATATTGTTTTGGATCATTTGAAGGATTATAAATTGAATGGCCCTTTGATGTCTCTTTCACTAATATCTCAGGCCTCACCGTCAGGAAATATTGCTCAATTAACTGCAGGAAAAGGGAAAAACTAATAGGAATTCACAGAGAAGGCGTGAGGATGCATCTGTGACTGAATACAAGCATTATATCTTGCACTGCTAAGCCCTGCTTGTTGGCTAGTTTTTCTATAGATTTGAGGAAGTCTTCCTTTGCTTTCTCCAAAATCAATAAGCAGTGTTCAGGGGTAACTTTTTCTGCTGTAAACTCTTTATTGTTAGGAAATATTAGGAAAGACCTAAGTGCACAGAGTTCGCAGATTACATTATCATAAAACATACTATTTCACCATTTTGTAATTTTGATTGTGCATTGATAATGGACAAAGTTTTAGATTTTTTTCATATAGTGTATTATGATCTGATGTGCTATTGATTTAAGGGGATTGAATAACACCCCTGTGCGTTGGATGTCCTTTTGGAAATTCAACACTGGTAAAGATGCTAAAAAGTGCCTTTGATAATGCAGGCACCTGGTTTAGTAATGGGAGTATGTTGAGGTGTTCAGTTCAAAGTGACATTGTCACTTCATCAACCAAAGGTCATGGAACTCTGAGTCATTTAAAATTTAAGCTTGACCCCCCCCCACTATGAGAGTCAAATATGTAGAAAAAAAAATATTTAAAAACTTTGTATGCACTTTTTTGCAGTGTGCCGAGTTTCTCCAAAATAAATTCTCAACACTTTTGAAGAATCCCTGAAACAATAATCATCTAAGTTATAATGCACTATCAATGCATCAAAGTGTTCAATGCTTAAAAATAGACTAGAATGAAAACAAAAAGGGTGTTACAGTGGCTTAATACCATGCTAAATACAGAAAGAAGGAAACGCAACTAATAGTTTTACAAACAAAGTTGACACTTCATTTTCAAGTTCAGGTAGGCTTTTGTGTCCGGTGTTATGGAACTCTGAAGGTAAAATTTCAGCTGGTCCCCCCTTATGGAGGTCAAAGTTGTTTAAATTATCTAATCATTAAAAAAACGTCATAGGTGCAATGGTAGTGTCCTAAATACTCCCCAAATGAATTTCAACATGTTTGGAGTATCCTTTATCAAAAACCTAATTAAAATTCCTCTTCATCTGTGCTTTGAAGGGCCATGAAACGTTTATAAATGGTAAAAGTGAAGAATAAAGTATGCAAATGTGACATATTAACATGGTGAACAAAATGTATATTTCCAAATATTGCTACGTCCTTTAATAAAGTCACTTTTTCATGCATCACCAGTGATAGGTGCAAGAAGCTCACTCTTTCTTAAAAAAGAAATTTAAAAAAATTGAGTTTTCTCAGCAACCTATTTCTTATAAAGAAGGTAGATGGTTTTTTTTGAAGTAGAATACATCTCAAATCTCTGAACAAATATTTGTCCAGTGTGAGGAATTGTTTTTATTGTATTACACGGCTGGGGGCCTTATCATAGAAAACTCTCTCAAAAATAGTTTTGATTCCAGTCAGGCTCATCTGCATCACCTTTGGGCAGCCCTAAGCAGCTGTGGCATCAAGCAGCAACTCTCACTTGGGTACAGAGGAGTGCTCACACTAAAATTAAGAATGAACTTTTCATTACAAGCTCCTGTTACAGGTTTGTAATCTTTCAAAGAAAATTCATCAACACTGTATCATTCAAAGAAAGTTGTTATTTTTCAAAAGTAGATATACAAATTATAATAATAATTGAAATATAACAATTTAGCAAAAACTTGAAAAAAATAACCTGTTAGGGTCTCAAGTTTCAGAGTCACATGAAATTCATTTTGCAAATTTTATGAACACATCATGAATATTCACAAAAGGCACTTTGGCTGTAGAAGGCCTGTTATGTTGTGCCCTTTAAGCACAAAAAGACTAATTATAGCGTTAGTAAAAAGTGCTTTGTGATTCAAAGTGAATATTTTTTATGGAGATGATTACGTGTTTGGTTATTATAGATATATGCAAAGTGCATAAAATCTTGAACTTTAAGTTCACTAATACTGGAACAGTAGCTAACAAATTGTATATGTATATAAGGACGAACACCCATTACAAAGATGAGTGCTCATCGAGGTTGCATAACAGCGCAAATTTTACAGCGCAGAAACGTTTACATAGAATGTCTCCAACGCATGCTGTTACATCGCATGGTTTTCCACATCGCTTGCTATTACAACGCATTTACATAGTATGTCTACACGACGCATGCTGTTATATAGCAAATATGATATCAGCGATTGCATGGTATTACAACGCTAACATATGTATTTTATTGTATCATGGTATTACAACACTAATATATGTATTTTATTGCATTATGAATGACGTATGGTGACGTCGGCATTACGCTAATATGATGTGTATAATCTATACAGAAAAAGAAGGGCTCTGCCAGCACACCAAAAGTGGACTTAAGTGTATCAATTCTAGACAATACTAGATCGCCAGGTGGCTCATGATTACACCTTTAGTATAAGGAGAAAAAACACCAGCTAAAATAAAGTCCAATCCAAGAGTAACATTTTAAATAGATGCAAAGATCCAGTGCAGAAATTAATCTTCAAAATCTTTATTTCAAAAGTTCATATAGATAAACTTCACAGCTCACACTTCTGACACGTGTTTCGTCTCAATCTTGAGATTTTTTCATGGCTGGAAGTATTACACAAATAAAATAGTGAGTAATACACCCAATAATAAATAGAAAACCCACCATTGTCAAGCTTACTAATTAATCACTCACAAATCTAACACATTCTTAAAACCTTTATCTTAAAATTTATAAGCTAGAACACACACACACATGATAAATACAGTGCGGTAAGACACCTGTTAGGTACATAATAACACATTCATTTCTATACATATTAACAAAAATCCTATATTTCATATCTTGCATCAGCGGAGCTTATGTCATCTGAGTTATATATAAACGGGGAGAAAAAACATTACCTATGCATAATAAATAGAGATAAGACACAGTTTGCAAACATTATATACCCTGTTGTATCACAAACAGTAGGGAAAAGAGCAATTATTATGGTTGATTTTCTAAACATTAGTTAAGATGGCCTATTGACACAGCAATGACCGAGATCAATCACTATTACTAATCAAAACCATATAATTCAAGTTCACATACCATATAATGTATAGTGATCCTTCTGTATCTAAACGGTGTAAAGTTAGACAACCTATCCATCGCGAAAGACACTGGTAACATTCGGACCTCGTAACCCTTCCAAAGTGACGGAATATCTAAACCACGGTCATCACACGCAGCCTAGAATGAGTTCAAACAGCATATATAGGAGAAACAATTATGAAGAAAGCAGTGCAATGACCATACAGTATACTTAAAGACATCCCCAAAGTGTCATAGCATCAGGAGGTCCAAAGCATCCCCCGATTTTCTATATTTCATATTACTATATGGACACTAGCCACAATAAGTCTAGATATTATTATTCATGACTGGAAGACCCCATATGGCCACAATAGCCCTTGAGACACATTCCTCACCTCATAAGACCCGACCAGGAGTAGTCTGCCGAGTGAATATTGATAATAAAGACCTACAAGTGGTACAAATATATAGTATATGTCATATAGTTGGCTATGTTGATCGTTATAAGATAAACTAGCTATAATTATCGTTTTTTATTTCTTATTTTTTTTATTTTATTGATCTTAGTACAGTAAACTGCAAACAAGCTCAAATTAATGTACATCACATTAATCACCAAATAACAATGTCCGTCTCTTTACTTTCATTAGAGAAAAATATTCATGATTCGTAATAGTCCCAAAAGGTGCTCCAAATTTTGATACCCAGTCTCTTTTTCCTTGATCCTTTAATTGAAAATAAACTCCACTCCAAATTATATAAGCTCAGAATTTTTGGAAAGCCATTGATGAAAATCCGGTGATTTTTCCTGTAGGCACTCCTTGGCTATACATAGATGTGCCACTGTCATCGCAAAAAATATAAAATGTCTATATTGAAAAATTGTTTTCATATTATTATCTTTTTGAATTTTACCTAGCAGCATCATTGCTGGAGAGATAACAACCGTTGTTTTAATCACCAAAGAGATACATTTTTCCAAATGCTTAATACATTCCTTCAACTTAACACAACTATAAAAAATGTGAATCGCCCCACCATCCTCATCCCCACAGCGAAAACATTTACCATTGTTTCCGGCTCCCCATTTTGCCATTCGCTTAGGTGTATAATATAAATCATATAACGATTTTAAAAAACTGAGCTTTCAAATTTGCTGACATAAGCGCCTCCTTTGACAAAATTAAAAGATCCTCTACGTCAATCACTACATCACCCAAAAGATTCTCTCCATTTCAACTGCACTTTCTCGACATCTTTCTTAGCAGAGACCAAGTACTGATAAATCACTCCAATTTTTCCTGATCTGTTAATTTCTTCAATGACTTGATGTTGAATTAAGTTCCTACCCCTTCGATTTAAATAGTCCTGAATTTGTAGGTATTTAAAAAAATACCATCTGGGCAGTGTCAGTCAGTCAATTTCCTTTATTCTCGATAAATTAATATCATATAAAGACAGAAAGACAGAAAGCACAGTCATATAAACATACAAGTAATTACAAAGAAATTGGATTAAAAAATGTACAATTGATTGCAGTTACAATAAATATTCGATAAGATTAAAAAATTCATAAAAATAGAGCAATGTTTACCTTTAAAAAACAGTTCATAACTTAGTAAAATTAAGTATACATGTTCAGGGCATCTAATTATCACAAATATTTAAAAGTGGTGGGAATGTGACATTTCTCCTTCTTATTCGATTTGCTACAATTAGAAAGCAGGCAACATGAAACAATATTTTTGGTGAACCAAGTTGTTTTAGGTACACTAGTGCTGGTCTAACTTGTAAAAATCCTGCCTCTCGCAGGATTGGCAACAAATATTTCCTCCTGCACTCAATAAACTGTTCGCAGAACATCAGGAAATGTAGGGTATTTTGTGGTGAGAAACTGTCACAAGAGCAGGGGGCTGCTTCTTCAGGGGAGCACCATTTATCAAATACACCCAACGTATAGTGGATTAGGTTGAGCCGGAATCTGGTCAAAAGAAACCGATGATAGGGTTTATTTACAATGGCTAAATACGGTTCCGGCCCTGTACAGGTGATCAGTGTATAATTTTCTCTTACCCTGGATTTCCCCATCTCAAGCCCTTCCCGCTCTAGAGAGAAAAGATCCAAAAGGGCTTTTTTCGTTAGACTAATGTCTTTTTTAGTTATAGTTTCTGGAGATGTAAATAAACCAGTGCGCCCTATTCTCTGGAATCCAGTTCTTATATATGCCAACCAGGGGATTTTATGTACATTATCCAACATCTGACAATCCTTGATAATTGAATGATTAAGCGGTATCTCATCATTCATCCATATTTTTAACCAGTAAATCATGGGGGCAATTTTGATCCGATCAGAGATATACCCAAGTCCCAGTTCTGTGTGGGTTGAAAAGGTAGGAGTGGATTGGGGAACTGAGAGTACGCTGCGTAAAAACTGGTTTTCCACCAATTGAAGTTTTTCTACCATGATATAACCCCAAATTTCACACCCATACGTTGCAACCGAAAGGCATTTAGATTCATATACTTTTAAAATTGCCTTAATCGGTTTGGCACCCAGTTTTTTACTAAACCCCATAAGTCCATCTGGGCAGTGAATATTCATCTTTAATCTCTGCAAAAGATTTACAAATCCCATTCTCATTAACAATGTGTCCTAAGATCTTAATGCCTTTCTGCTGCCACTTATTGATCATTACATCAGAAAAAATTCCAGGAAAAATCTATGCGCATTGAGCGGAGTATAATGTGACACTCTTGGTAAATCCATATTTTTCATGTACCATTTCCAAACCTTCAAGGCCCCCATGGTTACCTTAAACCTTGTTCACTTAAAATAGCTCCCATCAATTTCTTGAACTAGAATATACTTTGCATATGTCCCTAGCTGTATATCAAAGATATTTGACATATTAGCATCAGCACTTTCATGTTCTCCTGTTATCAAGACTTTCATTTTCAGTAAAAAACAAGTTATATAATAAAGAAAGTCAGGTACACCCATTCCTCCCCTTAAAACTGGCAGCGTCATGTAATTCATTGCCCTTCTAGGTCTCCCAGGACTCCATATGAATTTCCCGCATTTAGATTGCAGCGCCTGTATTTTATCTTTAGTTATCTCTAAAGGTATAGATCTGAATAAATACAGAACCTTTGGCAATATATTCATTTTAATGACATTTGATAGTCTATAATCATTAGATACAGCCTCTCCCATCTATCCAGAGATGACGTGATTTTTGCCATTAACGTATTCCAATTGACTTGCACTAATTCCGTCATATTTCCCCTGATTAAAATTCCCAAATACGTCACTTCTTTGACCACCCTACTATCTTGCAATATAATCGTATCAGAGCACAGAATTTGAGTTTTTGACTCATTCAGTTTATAACCGGTTATAGAACCAAATACCTGTGCTAATCGTTCTATTTCCTTTATTGCTGTTACAGGATTAGTTGTGGCCACTGCGATGTCATCAGCGTATGCAAATACTGAAAAATAATAGTCCTGAGCTTTATAAGGGGGAATCAAAATGTTCCGACTCAGTAACTCGACTAAGGGGTTTATATAAAGGGCAAATAAAAGGGGGGAGCAGGGGTAGCCTTGTCGTGTGCCGAAGGATATGATGACAGTTTCAGAGAGTTGGCCCATTACTGATTTTCGTTTTAGGCAAAGGCAAAATGCAGCATTGGTGATGCATGTGTATTTCAATGGAGATTTTTAAAGTCTACCTAAATACGCTTTACCAATACATTTTCATTATTTTCTCTTTACTATCTCATTATGCACATGTTAAGAAACAGTTTCATGCATTATTACCTAAATAGCATGAACACACACTGAATTATTAACAATTTTCTTTGGGAATTGGGTGGCCAGATGGCCGGAAATCGAAAATCGCCTCGTATGTATTCAACTTCCATTTTGGGCACCTTCTGTGCAGACCACATGCCTTTGAATAATGATTCCAGATAGTATGGTTCTAAAATTATAGGCAAAAACAGTGTTCTTCGACCTACCTGAAGATGTAAAAGAAAAACATACCTCAAGGGTACACTTAATTTGAACCTTTTTCCTATAAGCCACAAACATAAGAATTGGTACAATGAAGTGTACATATATTTTCTACAATCTGCAATTGAAAATAAGTCTTTACCGTATACGCTTCAAGAATTATAGGGCACATTTGGCTCTGTGTTGTATCCCATCAATTTCAATGGGTGACCAGATGGCCGGAAATTGAAAATCGCCTTGTATGGATTCAACTTCCATTTTGTGTACCTTCTGTGTAGACCACATGCCTTTAAATTGGCACACTGTAGTAGGCTATGCTATAGAATGTGTTGCAGAGGCAAATGTAGCTCTACCTAGTATGGATCATGAATTATGACACAATATATGTGACACATTTTCCCAAAACTGGAGGCAACATTCTAAAAACATGAATGGAATCAGGGGATGATTCGTACTACTTCTAAACATGCCTCATGCATGGGAAGTGACACAGAACAGTGGACTGATGTCAGAATTGTGCTCCTTTTTGAATAATGATTCCAGATAGTATGGTTTTAGAATTATAGGCAAAAACAAAGTGTTCTTCGACCTACCTGAAGCTGAAACAGAAAAACATACCTCAAGGTTACACTTAATTTGAACCTTTTTCCTAGAAGGCACAGACATAGGAATTGGTACAATAATGTGTACATATCTTAGCTACATTCTGCAATTGAAATTAAGTCTTTACCGTATACGCTTCAAGAATTATAGGGCACATTCTGCTATGTATTGTATCCTATCCATTTCAATGGGTAACCAGATGTCCGGAAATTGAAAATCGCCTCGTATGGATTCAACTTCCATTCTGTGTACCTTCTGTGCAGACCACATGCCTTTAAATTGGCACACTGTATTAGGCTATGCTATAGAATGTGTTGGAGGTGCAAATTAAGCTCTATCTAGTGTGGATCATGAATTATGACACAATATATGTGACACATTTTCCCAAAACTGGAGGCAACATTCTAAAAACATGAATGGAATCAAGGAATGATTTGTACTACTTCTAAACATGCCACATGCATGAGAAGTAAAACAGAACAGTGGACTGATGTCAGAATTGGATCTATGATGTTACAACGCGTTATTTTACAACGCAGGCTATAACATCGCAACTTTTACAACGCAGGTTCCATTACATCGGATGCCATTACAACACAGGACATTACATAGCAGATGCTATTACAACGCATACCATTACATCGTAAGTATAGGTAAGTATATCTTTTTAAAAAAAATGTAAATACGTTAATTTAATTAATTTAATTTAACTAATATAATGAAATTAATTTTAAAATTGTAATTAATGTAATTTATTTAAATACGTTTAATTTAACTAAAAATTGGAATTAATGTAATTTAATTAATTTAATATAATGTTATTAATTTAATTTAATACATTTTATAAAAGTAATTATTTTAATATAATTAATTTAATTGTATTAATATAATTGAATTAATCTTAAAATTGTAATAAATATAATTTAATAAATTTAATAAATTTAATTAATTTAATTAAAATCATACTTTTAAAAAAAACCTAAAAATACCCCTGTACCCCAAAACCCAAACCCAGCCCTAAAACCTAAAAATACCCCTATACCTCAAAACCCAGCCCTAAAACCTAAAAATACCCCTGTACCCCAAAACCCAAACCCAGCCCTGAAACCTAAAAATACCCCTGTACCCCAAAACCCAAACCCAGCCCTAAAACCTAAAAATACCCCTGAACCCCAAAACCCAAACCCAGCCCTAAAACCTAAAAATACCCCTGTACCCCAAAACCTAAACCCAGCCCTAAAACCTAAAAATACCCCTGTACCCCAAAACCCAAACCCAGCCCTAAAACCTAAAAATACCCCTGTACCCCAAAACCCAAACCCAGCCCTAAAACCTAAAAATACCCCTGTACCTCAAAACCCAAACCCAGCCCTAAAACCTAAAAATACCCCTGTACCCCCAAACCCAGCCCTGAAACCTAAAAATACCCCTGTACCCCAAAACCCAAACCCAGCCCTGAAACCTAAAAATACCCCTGTACCCCAACACCCAAACCCAGCCCTAAAACCTAAAAATACCCCTGTACCCCAAAACCCAAACCCAGCCCTAAAACCTAAAAATACCCATAGACCCCAAAACATATACCTCAGTACCCCGAAACATATACTCCTATACTCATACTTATTTTAAAAAATACTTAAAATAATATATTTTATTTATATTATTAAAAAACATAAATAAATATATTTATTTATAATTAATATTAATTAATTTAATAATATTAAATAAAATTAAAAAATATATATATACTTACCAATACTTACGATGTAATGGTATGCGTTGTAATAGCATCTGCTATGTAATGTCCTGCGTTGTAATGGCATCCGATGTAATGAAACCAGCGTTGTAAAAGCTGCGTTGTAACAGCATTACGATGTAAAAGTTGCGATGTAACAGTAACATACCATCAGAATTATGCTCCTTTTTGAATTATGATTCCAGATAGTATGGTTTTAGAATTATAGGCAGAAACATAAGGTGTTCTTCGACCTACCTGAAGCTGAAACAGAAAAACATACCTTAAGGTTACACTTAATTTTTAACCTTTTCCCTAGAAAGCTCAGCCATAGGAATTGGTACAATAATGTGTACATATCTTATCCACAATCTGCAATTGAAATTAAGTCTTTACCTTAAACGCTTCAAAAATTATAGGAGGGTTGGCTACATGGCAGCAAAGTACATGACTTCACAGGATTGTATAATTTGATTATGAGGGAGCAGATCCTAAGTAATTGTCAGAACCAGCTCTTACACCAACACCTGGTGGACTCAGATTTGACGTCTCTCCATGAATTGGGAAAGAGGGCAGATAAATGGGTCAGAACCAGGATTAGGCCTAAGAATCAGGACAGTAACCAGAAGAAGGAGTCTACCAAGCCTCAAGATAAGGGTGGGGATAAAAATAAAGAAAAGACTTCCCCAGGGCCCCAAAACTCCAAGAATGGGGGTGGGTCCCAAGACACTTCTTCAACCCAGAAAAAGCCTTATTGTCATGCCTGTCAACAGGTTGGGCATTACATAACAGACAGCTGTTGTCCCAAGAATGGCAATAAAGAGAATATACCTCCAAAGCCAGCTACAACACATCCTGTTACTTTCAGCAGTAATCCCCCAGGAAGTGGGAGCACCTCCAGGAATCTGGGTGGGTTTAATTTGGGAGCCCAGGTGGACCCTGGCATATCCAGGTCCCCATCCCCAATTGATCTTGTTTATGAGACTGGCATGGTGTTTGCCAACTTCACTGATTGCCCAAATACCGTGAGCAAATATAGACAAGAACCCATCACCAATGGTTTGAAAGTTAAAGCCTTTAGAGACACAGGGGCTAGCATCACCATGGTGGCTGACTGTATAGTCCCCTCTAAGCAACTTTTACCAGGTGCCACATACCAGGTAACAAACATTGATGGAATCCAGACAAATCATCCCATGGCAGTAGTAAGTCTCAGCTGGGGAGGTGTCACTGGTCCAAAGAGATGGCAGAGTCACCAAACTTGCCTGTAGACTGCCTACTTGGTAATGATTTAGAAATCTCAGCCTGGGCTTAGGTGGAACAGGAAATCCATTCTAGAATGGTAAACTCCAATGGAAAGGTTATTGGGGCTGTCATGGCTACAGCCCCAACCCAAGATGTCCTTCCTGAAAAGGTTGTAGGGCTGAACAACTCTCTGCCCCATCTTTAACAGAAGCTCTTCCAAAACAGAATAGCAAAGCTGTTATGATAACAGCAGAAACACAAACTGAGTCTCCTCCTGAAAAGGTTGGTGGGGCTGTGATGGCCACAGCCCATACTCAAACTGATATGTGTGTTGTGAAGCCTGAAATGATGGATCACTCCACCCAAACTGAGAGCATGGAGGAGGAAGAGAAATCTTCCCCTCACCAGACATTAGGACAGGATCATCCTACTCAGGGAACTGATCTTACCCCTGATGAAGGAACTGCCCCAGAGGTTGTTAGGCCTGGCCTGACAGAGCCTCTGATGGCAGTGGACCCTTCTCAGGTGAGACCCAGTCTGGAGCCCCCGCTCTGACCCTCCTGGTCCGAGTGAGAAGCAATCTTCCGGGCTCCAGCTATCCTGAGGGAAACCTCAGAGGGAACCAGCTACTAGATGGTTCGATTAGTCTTTCGCCCCTATACCCAGGTCGGATGACCGATTTGCACATCAGGACCGCTACGGACCTCCACCAGAGTTTCCTCTAATATGGATCATGAATTATGATACAATTTATGTGACACATTTAGCAATCACTGGAGGCAACATTTTAAAAACATTCATGGAATCAGTGAATGATTTGTGATATCTCTAAATATGCCACAGACATTAAAACAGATACAGGACAGTTGACTGATGTACGCAGTATGCTTCACTTTGAATTATGGCTCAAGATAGTGGGATTTTAGAATTACATGACAAACTGTAAGGGAAACTTTTTCCGAGCACTGGATGTGATTGAAAAACATCTTCTATTCAACTTCACATTTTTACTACTTTCCAATAGGACACATATGTGATCATTCACAGGGGTACGTAGACCAAAGCTACAAATAGGTTGTCATTTAAATTATGTCTTTATCATATATGGATTTTGAATTTATGGTAACAACAAAAGGTATTCTTCAACATACCTGAAAACCTACAGCTAGGATATACTTGACCCACCCACGTGAGTGAGGTACCATTTTTATCGGGAGACCTGGAGGAATGCTGGGTGGTTGGAAAATTGTGTTTTTTCTGACGGCAGTGACACAGTAATGCAAGGAAAATGTTTGAATATATCCACATTTTTATTTTTTCATGGCATTGTGAGTAATAAAACGTGTTGGGGTCCATGAGAGGCATACCACCAAGAACTCCTCATTTTTTATTGTTACTTTACAGAAATATCTAAAGTTAGTAAATTTTCCCTAGAAACTACGCCTTAGCACAGAAAGAAAGATGAGACAAATGCGACTGCCAAGCCATCTGTTCCTCAAGTACACACATACACTGGTTGGATTTGGCACAAGGGTGAGTGAAAGGTTCAATGTGTATATTTTATTAACAAGAGATTGGAAAATGCAGGGGGGGTACCATGGGAATCCCCCAGTGTAGCAAAACCCCCCACCCAAGGTTGGTCCACAACGATCCCCCAAACCCAATCCCTGCTGGAAAGCGGTGGCTATCCTTCCTTCATCGTAATGAGCCCCTAAATCTTCTGTGAATTGTCCTTAATCAAGGCAGGGCGGCACCTGGCCTCTGTGGGCTTTCGTTGATAGAACATAGTCATAAGTAAGATCACAACTGATCTGAATATTTTGCAATGCAACAAATAAAATAAGGTATCTCAGCTTTTCATCGATTTCAAAAGTCTCAAGAACTGGTGTGACGTTAAATTTCTTTTTTGATGTCCGCACTAGCTTTCCAGGAGTTTCCTTTGAGGGGTGACATGAGCATGGACTGTCTGTGGCATCCATGCAATACTGCTCCTTGCAATCATTGGTAAAAAAAAATAAGCTGTTCATTTTTTTCTTAGGCAGCTCATTTATCTTCTGTATTCCTTCTGTTGCAGATATTAGGTCCCCATGGAAATCGCAGATGACCTCGCCTTTTAGAAATATGCGTGATGCAACAGCCTTCCTTCTTCCTTCTTCTTCAACAACAGAAACTCCACTCCACCGTTGGTGAATCAGACATGAGTTAATTTGTTTATCACCCATTCGTGATGTGCTTTCTGTCATTTGTTTCCAATTCTGGATTAGCTCTGCAATGTCTGGTAAATTCTTGATCCATTGCATCTCATTATAAAACTTTAGCACAGATTTTTCACTTGGCTGCCTTCGCGGGAACTGTTCTGTGATTGAAAGAAACAAAATAAATTGATATAAGTTTCTAAAATGTTAACTTTTTACTATATTTCAGCATATCTAAATGTTTACTTACTCATTGTTTCCTCCTTTCTTAGAAGTTGTTGTTGCTTTCTCCATTTATGATATGCAAGCTGCTCGCGATCACCAACAATGGCAATTTGGTCTTTTTTACTTGGTATTTTTCCATTCAGTGTCACAGGAAAAATTGTTTCAAAATGTAAGAATTCATCATGATCTTTTTCACCAGGTAATTTAGATGTAGAAGGCCCATTATGCTGTTCCCTTTAATTACATACAAATGAAAAAGTTAATCATTAGTAAATGGTTCTGTGTTATAGAAAGTGAATATTTTTCATTTTGCATATATGCAAAGTGCATACAATCTATAACTGTCAGAAGTCTAATACTGAAACAGTAGCTTATAAAATGTATCTGTAAATTAGACCATGCAAAATACATAAGATCTACAAGGTGGTCATAATTTATGACAGAGATGATTGTATGCGAAAAACAAAGCAGCACATTCTACGTAGCATACCTTTGCCGTCTCTTATCAAGTGGTTGTCTGGAATGTATTGGTTTATCTGGTTTCGGGCATCTGCAAACAAACACAGATAGTAATAATGGTTAACAAATGTTCAAAATAAATGTCTAAATACAATAAATAGTTGCATTAAAAGAATAAGGATTTTGAGTAAAGTAACTGTTTTCTAAAAATCAGTGTGATAAAAAACAATGATTATTGCCTCACCGTGGGTTTTCATGTGCAAGCTTATTAAGCAGTTTTGATGCTGCACAGACATTTTCTTCTCATCATTCTATAATGCTTTTCGGCAGTCTGAGTAGAATGAGCCATGTAGTCAGCAACTAGGCTCTTTTCAGCATCCGTACAGTCTCTTTTCGTTGCTGTTTCGTACACACGTCGTGCTTGCTGACTTGTTACAGCAGGAACCTTATACCTGTAAGAATTATTAATATGTGAAACCTGCTCATTATCCTATAGTCATGTATTTTATAAAGGTATTATTTGGGTCATGAGCTTATACAATTCCTAACAAATTAATACTAGTTATAAGAAATGTTTAAGCCATCTCTTTGGAAACTACATAACCCCCATAAATTGTAGACTTGTACACCACTGACCGATAAAAATCTGGGAATTCAAAAAGGCACAGCCAGCATTGCAGTAATACCCTTCTTGAAATCGATTAAGATCATTTGATGGGTTGTGAATTGGATCCCCCTTTGACGATCCAAAAAAGGGATCCATTGTTGATGATGTCTTCTTTTTCTTTAACATCAAAGGCCTGATCTTGGTAAAATATTGTTCAAACCACTGAAGAAAAAAAATAAGGTAATAAGGTCACAGAGCAGGCATTGAGATGCATCTTTGAACAAATTCTGTAGTTTTTACACAAGAGCAATGCCACTCAATAAAACAATATTCGGATGTGATGGTATTATTTAAATTGGTAGTACAGGGTGAATAAATATTCAAAAATGTTTGTGGCTATTCAAAAATAAATATAGTATCCTAAAAGAATACCTGTTCTTCTTCATAACTTAAACAAAAGGATGCAATCTGCTGGGCTGCAGTTTTGTGCTCCTTCACTGCAACAATCACATAGTAGTCTCCCTCCTCATCATTGTACGGTCTTCGGTCACTCCATTCCTTGGCCTGCAAGATTGTAAGGTATGTATAATAATTAGATATAGTTTCTAATTATTTAAATGTAGTTATTTCTAGAATGAGGATCATGGGACCGCCAAACCTGTGGTGACAGTCCTCGACCCAATGGATTGGTGGTCCCCCCACTGTATATAAAATTTGGAGTGTACACCACCACTGGACCACTGCAACTGGCAGAGATCCATGATCTCAGGGTGGTGGCACAGTGGTCCGAGAGAGCAATATGCTGGATGTGCCACTGCAGCACTGTCAAGCATTTTACGAGTTGCCTCACCGCCAGCCTTACCATGGAAAGGCTGGCGGTGAGGCAACAAAGCAAGGCCCTAACTGGGCCCCCTTTGTGACTTGGCCTAGGAGTCCCAGTTACTGCATGGTGCAGCCTGTGTGAGGGTTACCAATGGGACTTTAGATAGGCACGGCTGTAACACCACTGCAGCACCACCTGCCCCCCAAGAATTACAATTGTAATCCAGTGGGCGATGTGAGTACAGTTTTGGGGGTCCTCCTGCATGGCACTGCCATCGATGGCAGCAGGAAAAAAAACAATGTCGTAATCAGGCCCTTAATATTCTACATTGTTTATGAAGAGTGAGCATGAAGGCTTCAATGTAGACACATTGTTTAACTCATATTAGTCAGTTTCAGTTTCATCAACTTTTATTTGATTATAAATTTATATAATCATAAAAAGTACAATTGATAAAAGAACTTTTTGAACATAGAGCAAAAGTTGAAAAGCAGTAAGCAATAGGATCACAAAAAATTTAAATCACTGTACAGAGACTTTTTGAAACGGTGATGCGGTTTCTACAAATTGAAGAAATACTGATTTAGGTAGAAATATTGCGACGTGTTGATATTACTGTTTTAAGAAAGATTGCTATAAGTTTGGCTTCATGCGGGGATTTCGGGGATTGTAAGTGGGAGAGTGCTGAATACGATTGTTTGAGTCCACTGGATCGGAGAATGGGGATGATCCATGTTTTTCTTGCTAGTTTGTAATATTTGCAAAAAAGGACGACATGAATCGTGGATTGTACGGAAACTCCATCACAGGGACATCTCATCAAATTACGGGACCAGTTCTTCATTTCTGGGAATGAAACCAGACGGTAAAAGAGATCGAAACAAAGTCTTGTGATTAAAAACTTTTCATAGTTCGATAAGAAATATGTCAAATAGGGCTGGATGAGTTTTCCTGACTGCAATAAACAAGTTTTCTCATTCTGCGTTTTGATAATCTCTGCTTGATTTCGGAGTTCTCTCAAATGGCCCATACACATATGCTTTAGCTGTTTCCTTGAGATGTCTTCGACTGAGGGTGGTTCGTGAAAATAATGCTCACAGTCCAGATCTTTAAAGAGTTTTTGTATGTAGTTAAGCCACGGGATTTTCCGCCAATTTGTTAAGCCAAGACAGTCAGTAATAAGGGAGCGGGTTATATGACTTTCGGGATTACACCATATTCGATGCCACAGTAGGATAGGCTGGCATCGGATGGTATCGATGATGTATTCCATACCAAGCTCCCGGTGCGAGGCTAGAATCGGGGAACTTTGGGGAAGAGCTAGGATGTATTTATTAAAAGCATTTTCGGTGACCTGAAGCTGGTCAATACATCCATGTCCCCAGATACCAGCTCCGTAGGTGGCCACACTGTGGCATTTTGCATAATATATGGCTAACAGTTCCGGTGGGGCTGGTTTGCCCAGTTTCCTCGAGAAAGCAATTAGTGCGGAAGTTGCACGGCGGAAATAAAGGTTTCTGGCTTCCACTGCCTTGCGCCAGTTCATTGCGTCATCCACTAGGATGCCCAGATATGGGTACACCGGGGTTTTTTCTAGTCTGTTGTTGTTAATCAATATGGACTTGGAAACTTTTGTCCTTGGGCCAATGTTCATTGTGAACGTTTTTTTGATGTTAACTTTAAGGCCAAGTGAGTCCATAAATGTTACGTATTTGTTAAGCTGCCGCTGAAGTTGGTTTGAGGTCCGTGCTAGGATTACAGAGTCGTCGGCGTACAGGAGGATAGGTATCGGGCGGTGATTTATCTGGGGAAGGTCCTGGCTCCCTTCCAGCATCGCCTGTTCAAGCCCGTTTGTGTAGAGGTTGAACAGGAAGGGAGCCAGTACACATCCCTGCCTTACTCCTTTCGTAATTTGGAAGGGTCGTGACAGTTCACCGCTGGTGCCAAATCGTACTCGACCTTCTGCGTTAGTGTAGAGCTCTCTCAGAAAGGCTAGTATTGGAGGGTCCACACCAAGGTCAGCTAGGATTTGCCAGAGCTTTGCATGCTGGACACAGTCGAATGCCGCGCTTAAATCTACATAGACCAGGAAGATGTTGCCTCCTTTAGCGCGAGCATATTTTCCAGCCAGAAGGACGAGATTTAGGGCCTGTTCCACGGTCCCGAGCCCCTTCTGGAAACCATATTGCAGGTCAGTAATGATGTTATTCTCCCGGGCCCAAGATTGTAGTCGGTCCAGGAGTAATCGACCTGCAATCTTGCCCGTGGAGTCCAGAAGGGAGATCGGTCTATAACAAGCAGGGTCGTTGCGGTCACCTTTTTTGAAGATGGGTAATAATGTCGAGGTTGACCATGAATGAAAGAGACCAGTTGAAGCTACTGCTGACATGACCCGTGTGATTATTTTTGACCAGTAATCGACGTCATGTAGGAACAGGTCCATTGGAACCCCATCTGGGCCAGGGGCCTTGCCAGTTTTTGAGGCCCTGATTGCCTTTATGACTTCGTTTAGGGTAAAACGTAAATTAATCGGGTAGATGTTGTTCTTCACCACTTCGGGTTCCTGTATTTGGGTGTTTGGTACGGCATCTATTGGTGTTCCAAAAATTTTTGAAAAATGGGAGACCCAGTCCTCCTCAGTTATTGCCACATCAAGATGGTCAGGGTCACTGGTGTTAGCCAGGAGGGGTGATCTTATGGTCTGCCAAAATGCAGTGCTATCTTTCCTTTGTGCACTGTCATGTAGACGCAGCCAAAGGTCTCGTTTGATCTGTTTCTTACGGTTTTTCCGAGCAGTGTTATAGATTTTCCTCAATTGGGAGATTTTTTGGGGGTCTCTCGATTGCTTGCATAGAGCTTCTTTGAGGGATGTGAGTGCCTTCCGACAGGCGGTATCAAACCATCTCGTGGTAGGGAGTCTGGACTTGTTTTTTGAATTGACAAATAGCTCGTCCCTTATTACTTCCTGGATGCTTTGGAAGGAGGTGACAATTGTTTCTGGTGGTGTCTCCGGGGACAAGCAGTTGGCTAGCCAATGGTGTGTTTTTCCGAGGATCCTCTGTGTCATCTCTTCCGGGTCAATCTTTGTCCATTTAATTGTGTACCCGTTCAGTTTCTTCATGGACATCGAGTGTTGATCAAGGGAACTAAGTTTTACGGGGTGTGTCCCTGCTTGTTTCATATGGATTTCCACGCTAAGCGGATAATGGTCGCTTATTGGGTTTGACCCAATTTCGTAATTACTTAGTTGCCCTTTGTAGGAGTTTGAGGCTATAATGTAGTCGATGGTTGTAAAACAGCCTCGCCCATGAAAGGTGGGTAGATAGTCCTGCCCCGGATTGACTAGTTCGTTGACGAAGTCAAGGTCTAGGGTGAAGAGGATTTCATTTAATTTGTTGCCACCTGGCGTGTGCGCGAAGTGAGGGATGGGATTTCCACATTCGTTCTGAAGCCCGCAATTCCCGTTTTTATGCTTTGGGCACAATGAGGAGTTGAAGTCGCCGCCCCAGATAAGGTAAATTGGGAATTTATTACTGTCTTTTTGGAATGAAGTTATAAATGTGACTATTTCATCTAACTGTGAGCAGCATTCCAGGGTGCTTGAGTTGTTATAGTAGTTTATGAATATATAATGATTTCCTTTAGATACTGTTAACTGTGTGATTAATATGATTTGAAAGATGGGTGATTCCTTTAGTAGTTTCACTCTGAGGGGGAGGGCGTTGGCAATGTAGGTTGTGAGCCCCCCCTTTTGTCTGCCCATATTTCCAGGTACTGCTTGAGTAAAAAGTGTTTTATAGCCCGCTAAATGGAGTGGAGTTGTGCACCAGGTTTCTTGCAGACACAGAATTTGATGTCTCTTTGCTGTATCGAGCCACAAAGAAGAAGTTATTTTTGTGGTTAAGCCTGCAATATTCCAATATGCGATGCAAAATCTCAGATTTGGAGATTCCATCACGGTGTGTGATGGATTTGTCGGATTGTTAGCAGCCTCGATTACTGGTAGTTGTCGTGATTTGACACAGGGGCGTTCAGCTGGAGCTTTAGAGGCTACGACTGGCTGGTGGCACATTCCAGAGGTAGTGTCAACTTCTGCTGAAGGGATGGTGAAAGCGATTTTGTTTTGGAATGTTGAAGAACGCGTTAGATGGATCCTGGGTGGTATGGGTGGTTTTTTTGGGAATAGTAAAGAGAGTGTTAAGTGGTTCCTGGGACGGATTTTTGTGTTTGTCATAAGGGGACTCTAGGGGTGCTGAATGCTGCATGGCGTTAACTAATTGCGGTGTAGTACCAGGTTTAGCATGTATAGGTTCATCCCTTAGTGGTCAGTCGACCATCTCGAGACAATCAAAACGATTTTGGGTTAGAGGCCCTGCCAGCCTTCGTAGGTTTGATAGAGTCTTTCTTGCCAATAGTGCCTCGGGCGTTCTCTTGGCCGTTCTCTCGGTCCACTCCTACCTGCATGGTCATATGTGTATTCCATCTGGTTCCATGGCACTTGGTTCCATGGCTCCTGGTTCCATGGTTCTTTAGGAAGCTGGTGCCATGACCAGGGTGGAGTATTGCGATGATGTTTTGCTGGGGGATAGAAAAAGGAGAGATGGCGAGCATCGATTCCCCCCTTTTTTTTCGAGCAGGGGCCAGGCACAGATGTAGTCCACTGCGGAGGGGTCTCTGCATGTTACGATGATACAGTCACCGTGGATTGATTTTGTTGTTTTGCCTATCCAGGCTACCCTACGGGCTGTGGTGATCCCTCCAGATAGATGGGATTCGAGAGGTCTATTAATGCTTAACCACTGCATGACCTTGTTTTTAAGTGACCATGCAGTTTCAGGCGTATCATCGGTTAATTCTGGTACACCTGTGAGGACTATCGTGTAGGGAGTGGCTTCCGGGGGCAAGTGGGCAGGGCGTCTAGCTGCTGGTGGTTTTTTAGTGGTATTTTTGGGAGACGGCTGAGAGGCCAGTGGTTTCGATGGGAGAGTTACAGGCTTTTTTTCTGGAAAGGCTCTGCTGGTGTCTGTATTTGTCGCTGGACCTGGGGTATCTACACTGACTGGGTCTGTGTTTTCTGTTTGCTGATTGGGTACAGCAGAGGGTTTATTCAGCTGTGGTTGAGGCGCTGTGGGTGGTGGCTTTTGGTGTGTGGTGTTTTGTTTATGACTTTTTCTGAGCTAGGGTCGTTGGATTTGAATGTTTAGCTACTTTCTGTGGTTGTGCTTGGAGTTGTTTTTTGGGTGGCTGCGAAGAGTTCCGCTGACCCTTTATTTCTATACGAGTGTTAGTGTCGAGAAGGGTGGCAGAGATTATGGTTAGCTGAGCTTCTAGGTTTCTGATACTGAGTTGGATGGGCTTCAGATATTGAAATAGCAGATCTTTTGTTGTAGTGAGGACTTGCGAGGTGACTCTGCATGTTCTGCATTGGTTGTCAGAGTACTCATTTGATATTGCCATGTGAGGTTGGTTGATTACAGAGGGAAATAATATACTATGCGACGTTGTAGAATTTGAATGGGTTGTCGCGTGATCTGAGCACGGAACCTTGGTTACTGTTTTTTCGGCGGTTAGTGGGTGTCTTTTTGGAATTGCTCCTTCCCTTTCGCCTTGTTGGAGCAGGTTTACGTTTGACTGGGCGTCCTCCTGGGTTTGACGAATAGCTAGGTCAGGGGTTAATTCCAAGTCGTCAGACGTTATAGAGAGGTCAGACTCAGACTGTGTAACAGAAAGGTTTACTATCGATGGTACTGTATTTATGTCTGGTACTGACAGGGTCACAGGGAGGGAACAGTTTTGTGTGTTAAGATGGATAGGAGAGGTGGCGTTTGCTATAGCGCCTAGAGAGGAACGCTTTGCATTAGCGTTCATAAGGTCTAGTGACACTCTCTTTTCCATCAGGGCGATACTCTGGTTTATTACCTCGTGGGTCCGTGAAATGAATAGGTCGATCGGACCCGTTATTTGAGCTACCTCCTGTGCGTGTTTGGATTTGGTCTTTGTGGTGCTCCTTGTTTTTGGTGGCATGGTGTTATCTGGTTCGGGTTCGGTGATGAAAGGGGGGTGGCCCGGTCCGGTCTCTATCGGGCAACAACGGGCCCGCCCTTGGCCCGGGCTTCGCCCCGCGCGCGTCCCGCGATGCGCGGTCCAGGAGGCGCTTTTGTAGAGTGAGGAGTTTTTTTAGGGGCGGGGCACTGGAAGGGGGCGTGGCTCTCACGGGAAGAGGACCAGCTGGAGATGGTGTATGCTGGTCCTCGCAGTCCTGGGGCCGGCGCCTCGTCCTCCTCTGCGGCCTCGCGAAGGTCTCAGGCACTCAGCGGCACTTGGGCTCTAAGATGTGCTACTCCTGTAGCGGAAACAGCAGGTACAAGACTTCAAAAAGGTCCGTGGCAGAAGAGTTCGCTCCACGAGTGGATCGATTCCATCTTGTGCTCGTGGTATCGAGGAAGGAAGATGCCTGCGAGTAATTAGTCTTTTTTGTTTACATACCTGAAATTCTTGACAACACATGGTCGCTGCACATGCTTTAAGAGCAATAGTGCCTCCAAATAATACAACACCACTAGTGTTTCCTGAGAGGAGAAATCCTGATTGGTATTTAGCTTTTCGATGAATGTGAGGAAATCTTCTTTTGCCTTGTCCAGAATCTGTAAGCAGTGCCCAGGGATCTTCTTTTCTGCTGTGAATTCCCTATATCTAGGCAATATTAGGAAAGACATAATAAATAACAGGATCTGCCCATGCAATAGTAATGAAACATAATATTAATTTCATGATTTTTGAATTGGGAACTTGCAATGAGGAGAAATGTTATTGTGTATGATCATCTAAACGCTATTATACTTCACAATGATTAAATTATTACCTTCTGTGAGTGACTTCTTTTGAAATCCCTCTGCTTATTTTCTTCTGCATGTCCTGCATCACATCCTGGAAATGCTGAGCTGACATATAGAGTTCGTTTTTTTCTTCTCTCAGGTTTGTACCCACGATGTGATAGTGGATACACCGCTTGATATTTTTCATGTAATTAATAATGGTCTGCTGTGCTAAACCAAGCTCTATCAGGCAGTTGAACTCCCGTGTGTGAGGAATCTCCTTGATGAAATTTATTGATGGTTCATCAGGATTGTAGAAGAAGAGGAATCTTGCTACATTTTCCAGCTTAAATTAAATATATAAATACAGTTAACAATAATTATATACTTTACTGAATATAATAGGTATTAGTAGGAATAAGGGTAGTCATAGTAATAAAAGCTTACTTGATTACCTCTTGCTTGCAGTTGGAGACTGAGAGATCGTGTTTTAAATAGTTTCTGAAATCAACTAGGAGTTTGCAGTCCAGGGAATGTTTCCTGTAAAGACCAGCGTCTCTCAGCTTCTTCCGTATAGTTGTCAGCCACTTTATTGTACTTGGTCTGTTGGATTGAATAGTGAAATGTTTTAGAAAACAAACGGTATATAAATATATGACTGTGGTGCAAATAGATTTTGGTCATTTGAACTTACGGTTGGTATAATTCAGCAGCTTCTTCTTCTTCATCTACTCTCAGATGTTCAATCTCTATTTCTTCATCGGGTGTTTTAGGAGGTCCAAAAGTAAGTCATATAATTGAGCAATAAAGCATGCATGAGTAGCTGCAACAGTTCATAACATACAGGTTCCTTGAAGGATTATATTAATTATACAAGTTTAAAGGGTTAATAATTATGTATGACTACAAATAATGCAGTAATTATGAAAATAGACTTAGTGATTGTAATGGTAGCAAACTAATGATAATTAAAGAAAAAAAAATATGTTACTTACATGACGACTTGATCAACGGGCTTTCCAACAATAAAACACCCATTTGCTTCCAACATATTGATGAACGTTTTTCTGGTCTCTTCATTGAAAAGGAGCTGGAGATTATCGTAGGTGTATATTCTCCCCTTATACAATGGACAATCATTGATTCTCTTGCCTCCTTTACAACTGCTGCAATCGCTTCAGGAGTGTTTTCTTCATGCAAACTCGTGCCAGGTGAACTGACAACTGCTCACAATTTTTTAAGCACTTTGTGCAAACCAATTATTTAAGCACTTTGTGCAAACCAATGGGAAGCGATTCGCTTTTCTAGCAAGAAAATAAAAAGGTCAGGTCCCAAGCTGGGAGCCTCCCTGCTCAGGCAGTACAGCAAGGGTCAGCTCCTCCCACTACACTGCCCCATTTCCAACTCTTCTCACTAGCTGCCAGCTCCCAGCCTCAAGCTGGGCACAAGGGAGGCAGTTCAAACTGCACCATTTACAACTCTTCTTACTAGCTGCCAGCTCCCAGCCTCAAGCTGGGCACAAGGGAGGCAGTTCACACTGCCCCATTTACAACTCTTCTCACTAGCTGCCAGCTCCCAGCCTCAAGCTGGGCACAAGGGAGGCAGTTCACACTGCCCCATTTCCAACTCTTCTCACTAGCTGCCAGCTCCCAGCCTCAAGCTGGGCACAAGGGAGGCAGTTCACACTGCCCCATTTCCAACTCTTCTCACTAGCTGCCAGCTCCCAGTCTCAAGCTGGGCACAAGGGAGGCAGTTCAAACTGCCCTATTTCCAACTCTTCTCACTAGCTGCCAGCTCCCAGCCTCAAGCTGGGCACAAGGGAGTTGACACTGGCCCATTTATAACTCTTCTCACTGGCTGCCAGCTCAGCTTGTGTCAGCTCAGGGTGTGCCTGGAGGCAATGGCACACCTTACTGGGGTCAACTCTTCCCTCCATGTGCTAACTCTCAGGTCAGGTTATGCAAATTATTATTTTTATTATTTAGCGATTTATAGAGCGCCTGGTGACCCGGAGGCATCCCCGCGCTGTGAAATTAGTGAAGACCGGGGGGAGGGGCAGGGAGTACTATTTGGGGAAAAGAAAAGTTTTCAGTCTTTTACGGAAGAGAAGATGCCATGTCCTCCCCTACAGAATGAAGTTAAATTAGGTTAAATTAGGTTTCTAGTTCATGTGGTTTCAGAGATATATATGTATATTTGTGGAACACAGTACATAATTTCGCTGCCTAATAAAAAAGTTGCATGTTCCCGATGGCCTACGATCATGAAGATCGGCACACACAAGCGCAGGATCCTCCCCTATAACCTGCAATTTAAATTAGGCTTCTAGCTTTTGCTGTTCCAGAGATATGTGTTTTTATTTGTGGAACACAGTACATAATTTCGCTGCCTAAAAGAAAAGTTTTAATGTTACCCTGATTTTTATGAGCATGATCCCAATGTTGGGGAAACATTAAAACTTTTCTTTTAGGCAGCAAAATTATGTACTGTGCTCCATAGTATACCTCAGATGACATGCCAAGAGTGTCTAAGACCCATTTCTGGCCTCCAGGGGTGACGTTTTGAAGTTTTTGGGTTTAAGGGGGCAAAGTCACTTTTTCCACCCAGCCCAAGGTTCTCAAAATCGGGTACGGTATCAGGTGTTTCCCTTGGCTGGAAGCTGAAAAAAAAACTTTATATAATACCAAAGGTATATATATCAAATGAAAGCATCAGATCTGACAACAAGTGTATTCATATCTTGTGCACTCAAACAGTGTCTCTGATATCCATTCTGAGCTATTTGCAAAATTAGCAAATCTTGTTAAAAAAAATATTTTGACGATTTTTGCTAATTTTCAGTATCAACCCTCCTGACTGTTTTTGGGTGCCTGTGGCCACCAGGACACCACCACATCACTCAGGGACACCGCCACATCACTCAGGAACACCGCCACATCACTCAGGGACACCGCCACATCACTCAGGGACACCGCCACATCACTCAGGGACACCGCCACATCACTCAGGGACACCGCCACATCACTCAGGGACACCGCCACATCACTCAGGGACACCGCCACATCACTCAGGGACACCGCCACACCACTCAGGGACACCGCCACACCACTCAGGGACACCGCCACACCACTCAGGGACACTGCCACATCACTCAGGGACACCGCCACATCACTCAGGGAAACCACCACAACACTCAGGGACAGTGCATGTTTCAGTCAATCCATCCCTCTCTCAATCCCTCTCTCCCCCCCTCTGTCTCCCTCCTTCTCTCTCTCTCCCTCCGTTTCCCTCTATCCCTCTATCTTTCTCCCTCCCTGTCCTTCTCCCTGTCACTTTTTTATTCTAGCCATCTCTGCCATCGAGACTGCAGCTACATCGTCCGTGCTGGGGTAGAGTGGTATACTCCCTGTGAAATTCCCCCCACACTTTTTGGGAGCAACTGACTTTGAGTGAGTTATCTATTCTCACTTGGGTCGTTGCTGTTTGGAAGTGTGTGGGACATTCATCTTTGCTCCTGTGGACATCCATCCTCCTCTACAGGGGAGGACCCTTGACAGTGTGGTGGGCATCTTCACACTAAAATCCTGTGCTTGAGCTCCGCTGAGTGCAGGTGGATATTGGTGGTCAAGATTGTTTATTGCTAGCCAGATAACTTTCTTCTTTAAAACCTTTGGAATGGATACCCCTCTGAGGTAAGTCTATGTGCATGGGCTGTTTTTTCAAAGATTTATATTTGACTATATTGAAGTTGTTTTATTTTCTTTTGCTACATTTAACCTGGATACTGGTACAGCTGTCCAAGTGTTTCAAATTGCATTTCTACTGTATTCCTAATATGTATAAACAGGCGAAAAAGACCAGCACTGAATACAACCTCTTGCTTCAAGGATACACACGTGCATCACATGCACTGGCACAAGTAGGATAGTTGGAGGGGTAGAGCTCTCTTTACCACCAGGACCCTATATTATATCTCAGGTAATATAACCAGAGTGTCTAGGGCTCATTTCCAGCCTCCAGGTACATGTCTGAGTCCTATTTCTGACATTTTGAGGTGTTTGGTGTCAAATTCCTGTTTTCCATTATAGGCCCTAGAGCTCAGTCACATCACATTTCTAGTTCTGGACCCAAGAACACCGTAGTATACCTCAGATGACATGCCAAGAGTGTCTAAGACCCATTTCTGGCCTCCAGGGGTGACGTTTTGGAAGTTGTTGGGTTTAAGGGGGCAAAGTCACTTTTTCCACCCAGCCCAAGGTGCTCAAAATCGGGTACGATATCAGGTTTTTCCCTTGGCTGGAAGCTGGAAAAAAAAAACTTTATGATACCAAAGGTATATATATCACATGAAAGCATCCGATCTGACCTTTCTAACAAGTGTATTCATATCTTGTGCACTCAAACAGTGTCTCTGATATCCATTCTGAGCTATTTGGAAAATTAGCAAATCTTGTCAAAAAAAGATTTCTTGACGATTTTTGCTAATTTTCAGTATCAACCCTAAAGACTGTTTTCAGGTCCCTGTAGCCACCAGGACCCCATTATATAGCTCAGGTGATATAGAAAGAGTGTCTAGGGCTCATTTCCAGACTCCAGGTACATGTTTGACTCCTATTTCTGACATTTCGAGGTGTTTGGTGTCAAACTCATTTTTTCCATTATAGGCCATTGAGCCCAGAGTCACATCACATTTCTAGTTCTGGAGCCAAGGACCCCATAGTGTACCTCAGATGACATTGCAGGAATTGAAAACATCAGATCAAAGCTTTCTAAAAAGTATATTTAGGTCCTGGGTACTCACAAAATGACTGTGATATCCATTCTGAGCTGTTTGTAAAATTAGCAAATCTTGTCAAAAAAATATTTTTTGACGATTTTTGCTAATTTTCAGTATCAACCCTAATGACTGTTTTCAGGTCCCTGTAGCCACCAGGACCCCATTATATAGCTCAGGTGACATAGCAAGAGTGTCTAGGGCTCATTTCCAGCCTCCAGGTACATGTTTGACTCCTATTTCTGACATTTCGAGGTGTTTGGTGTCAAACTCATTTTTTCCATTATAGGCCATAGAGCCCAGAGTCACATCACATTTCTAGTTCTGGAGCCAAGGACCCCATTGTGTACCTCAGATGACATTGCAGGAGTGTCTATGACCCATTTCTAGACTACAGGGGTGACTTTTTGAAGTTTTTGGGTTTAAGGGGGCAAAGTCACTTCTTCCACACAGGCCCAAGGTTCTCAAAATCGGGTACGATATCAGGTTTTTCCCTTGGCTGGAGGCTGAAAAAAACTTTATATAATACCAAAGGTATATATATCACATGGAAGCATCAGATCTGAGCTTTCGAACAAGTGTATTCATATCTTGTGCACTCAAACAGTCTCTCTGATATCCATTCTGAGCTATTTTGAAAATTAGCAAATCTTGTCAAAAAACATTTTTTGTCGATTTTTGCTAATTTTCAGTATCAACCCTCCTGACTGTTTTTGGGTCCCTGTGGCCACCAGGACCCTATATTATATCTCAGGTGATATAGCAAGAGTGGCTAGGGCTCATTTCCGGCCTCCAGGTACATGTCTGAGTGCTATTTCTGAAATTTTGAGGTGGTTGGTGTCAAATTCATTTTTTCCATTATAGGCTGAGATGATTGTATTTGAAAAGATGGGAGCACATATTACCTAGCATACCGTTAGTTTTCTTTAGCTGATGCTTCAATATCCATTTATTTTATCCATTTATTTTATTTATTTATAAAGTTTTATATAGCGCAAACGTGACCCAAGTGGGTATCTGAGTGCCTTACAGCTGTACAGAGGTGAAAACAGGGTAGCAGGTAAAACAACCATGATAAGCAGGGTACTTTTAAATGATAGAGGAACCGTCAAATATGCAGGAGGAAATAATGTAGCATCACTCTTGCTTCAAGCCTCTGTGAACAAACAAAAAATAATGGTTCATCATTTTTCTAAATTACGCTCGGAATTCAATTACTTGCCCTTAAATTATAAATATTATGTAATTGCCAGAACCAGCTCTTACACCAACACCTGGTGGACTCAGATTTGACGTCTCTCCATGAATTGGGAAAGAGGGCAGATAAATGGGTCAGAACCAGGATTAGGCCTAAGAATCAGGACAATAACCAGAAGGAGTCTACCAAGCCTCAAGATAAGGGTGGGGATAAAAATAAAGAAAAGACTTCCCCAGGGCCCCAAAACTCCAAGAATGGGGGTGGGTCCCAAGACACTTCTTCAACCCAGAAAAAGCCTTATTGTCATGCCTGTCAACAGGTTGGGCATTACATAACAGACAGCTGTTGTCCCAAGAATGGCAATAAAGAGAATATACCTCCAAAGCCAGCTACAACACATCCTGTTACTTTCAGCAGTAATCCCCCAGGAAGTGGGAGCACCTCCAGGAATCTGGGTGGGTTTAATTTGGGAGCCCAGGTGGACCCTGGCATATCCAGGTCCCCATCCCCAATTGATCTTGTTTATGAGACTGGGATGGTGTTTGCCAACTTCTCTGATTGCCCAAATACCGTGAGCAAATATAGACAAGAACCCATCACCAATGGTTTGAAAGTTGAAGCCTTTAGAGACACAGGGGCTAGCATCACCATGGTGGCTGACTGTATAGTCCCCTCTAAGCAACTTTTACCAGGTGCCACATACCAGGTAACAAACATTGATGGAATCCAGACAAATCATCCCATGGCAGTAGTAAGTCTCAGCTGGGGAGGTGTCACTGGTCCAAAGAGATGGCAGAGTCACCAAACTTGCCTGTAGACTGCCTACTTGGTAATGATTTAGAAATCTCAGCCTGGGCTGAGGTGGAACAGGAAATCCATTCTAGAATGGTAAACTCCAATGGAAAGGTTAGTGGGGCTGTCATGGCTACAGCCCCAACCCAAGATGTCCTTCCTGAAAAGGTTGGTAGGGCTGAACAACTCTCTGCCCCATCTTTAACAGAAGCTCTTCCAAAACAGAATAGCAAAGCTGTTATGATAACAGCAGAAACACAAACTGAGTTTCCTCCTGAAAAGGTTGGTGGGGCTGTGATGGCCACAGCCCATACTCAAACTGATATGTGTGTTGTGAAGCCTGAAATGATGGATCACTCCACCCAAACTGAGAGCATGGAGGAGGAAGAGAAATCTTCCCCTCACCAGACATTAGGACAGGATCATCCTACTCAGGGAACTGATCTTACCCCTGATGAACGAACTGCCCCAGAGGTTGTTAGGCCTGGCCTGACAGAGCCTCTGATGGCAGTGGACCCTTCTCAGGTGGGACCCAGTCTGGAGCCCCCGCTCTGACCCTCCTGGTCCGAGTGAGAAGCAATCTTCCGGGCGCCAGCTATCCTGAGGGAAACCTCAGAGGGAACCAGCTACTAGATGGTTCGATTAGTCTTTCGCCCCTATACCCAGGTCGGATGACCGATTTGCACGTCAGGACCGCTACGGACCTCCACCAGAGTTTCCTCTAATATGGATCATGAATTCTGATACAATTTATGTGACACATTTAGCAATCACTGGAGGCAACATTTTAAAAACATTCATGGAATCAGTGAATGATTTGTGATATCTCTAAATATGCCACAGACATTAAAACAGATACAGGACAGTTGACTGATGTACGCAGTATGCTTCACTTTGAATTATGGCTCAAGATAGTGGGATTTTAGAATTACATGACAAACTGTAAGGGAAACTTTTTCCGAGCACTGGATGTGATTGAAAAACATCTTCTATTCAACTTCACATTTTTACTACTTTCCAATAGGACACATATGTGATCATTCACAGGGGTACGTAGACCAAAGCTACAAATAGGTTGTCATTTAAATTATGTCTTTATCATATATGGATTTTGAATTATAGGCAACAACAAAAGGTATTCTTCAACATACCTGAAAACCTGAAAATCTACAGCTAGGATATACTTGACCCACCCACGTGAGTGAGGTACCATTTTTATCGGGAGACCTGGAGGAATGCTGGGTGGTTGGAAAATTGTGTTTTTTCTGACGGCAGTGACACAGTAATGCAAGGAAAATGTTTGAATATATCCACATTTTTATTTTTTCATGGCATTGTGAGTAATAAAACGTGTTGGGGGTCCATGAGAGGCATACCACCAAGAACTCCTCATTTTTTATTGTTACTTTACAGAAATATCTAAAGTTAGTAAATTTTCCCTAGAAACTACGCCTTAGCACAGAAAGAAAGATGAGACAAATGCGACTGCCAAGCCATCTGTTCCTCAAGTACACACATACACTGGTTGGATTTGGCACAAGGGTGAGTGAAAGGTTCAATGTGTATATTTTATTAACAAGAGATTGGAAAATGCAGGGGGGGTACCATGGGAATCCCCAAGTGTAGCAAAACCCCCCCCCCCCAAGGTTGGTCCACAACGATCCCCCAAACCCAATCCCTGCTGGAAAGCGGTGGCTATCCTTCCGTCATCGTAATGAGCCCCTAAATCTTCTGTGAATTGTCCTTAATCAAGGCAGGGCGGCACCTGGCCTCTGTGGGCTTTCGTTGATAGAACATAGTCATAAGTAAGATCACAACTGATCTGAATATTTTGCAATGCAACAAATAAAATAAGGTATCTCAGCTTTTCATCGATTTCAAAAGTCTCAAGAACTGGTTTGACGTTAAATTTCTTTTTTGATGTCCGCACTAGCTTTCCAGGAGTTTCCTTTGAGGGGTGACATGAGCATGGACTGTCTGTGGCATCCATGCAATACTGCTCCTTGCAATCATTGGTAAAAAAAAATAAGCTGTTCATTTTTTTCTTAGGCAGCTCATTTATCTTCTGTATTCCTTCTGTTGCAGATATTAGGTCCCCATGGAAATCGCAGATGACCTCGCCTTTTAGAAATATGCGTGATGCAACAGCCTTCCTTCTTCCTTCTTCCTCAACAACAGAAACTCCACTCCACCGTTGGTGAATCAGACATGAGTTAATTTGTTTATCACCCATTCGTGATGTGCTTTCTGTCATTTGTTTCCAATTCTGGATTAGCTCTGCAATGTCTGGTAAATTCTTGATCCATTGCATCTCATTATAAAACTTTAGCACAGATTTTTCACTTGGCTGCCTTCGCGGGAACTGTTCTGTGATTGAAAGAAACAAAATAAATTGATATAAGTTTCTAAAATGTTAACTTTTTACTATATTTCAGCATATCTAAATGTTTACTTACTCATTGTTTCCTCCTTTCTTAGAAGTTGTTGTTGCTTTCTCCATTTATGATATGCAAGCTGCTCGCGATCACCAACAATGGCAATTTAGTCTTTTTTACTTGGTATTTTTCCATTCAGTGTCACAGGAAAAATTGTTTCAAAATGTAAGAATTCATCATGATCTTTTTCACCAGGTAATTTAGATGTAGAAGGCCCATTATGCTGTTCCCTTTAATTACATACAAATGACAAAGTTAATCATTAGTAAATGGTTCTGTGTTCTAGAAAGTGAATATTTTTCATTTTGCATATATGCAAAGTGCATACAATCTATAACTGTCAGAAGTCTAATACTGAAACAGTAGCTTATAAAATGTATCTGTAAATTAGACCATGCAAAATACATAAGATCTACAAGGTGGTCATAATTTATGACAGAGATGATTGTATGCGAAAAACAAAGCAGCACATTCTACGTAGCATACCTTTGCCGTCTCTTATCAAGTGGTTGTCTGGAATGTATTGGTTTATCTGGTTTCGGGCATCTGCAAACAAACACAGATAGTAATAATGGTTAACAAATGTTCAAAATAAATGTCTAAATACAATAAATAGTTGCATTAAAAGAATAAGGATTTTGAGTAAAGTAACTGTTTTCTAAAAATCAGTGTGATAAAAAACAATGATTATTGCCTCACCGTGGGTTTTCATGTGCAAGCTTATTAAGCAGTTTTGATGCTGCACAGACATTTTCTTCTCTCATCATTCTATAATGCTTTTCGGCAGTCTGAGTAGAATGAGCCATGTAGTCAGCAACTAGGCTCTTTTCAGCATCCGTACAGTCTCTTTTCGTTGCTGTTTCGTACACACGTCGTGCTTGCTGACTTGTTACAGCAGGAACCTTATACCTGTAAGAATTATTAATATGTGAAACCTGCTCATTATCCTATAGTCATGTATTTTATAAAGGTATTATTTGGGTCATGAGCTTATACAATTCCTAACAAATTAATACTAGTTATAAGAAATGTTTAAGCCATCTCTTTGGAAACTACATAACCCCCATAAATTGTAGACTTGTACACCACTGACCAATAAAAATCTGGGAATTCAAAAAGGCACAGCCAGCATTGCAGTAATACCATTCTTGAAATCGATTAAGATCATTTGATGGGTTGTGAATTGGATCCCCCTTTGACGATCCAAAAAAGGGATCCATTGTTGATGATGTCTTCTTTTTCTTTAACATCAAAGGCCTGATCTTGGTAAAATATTGTTCAAACCACTGAAGAAAAAAAATAAGGTAATAAGGTCACAGAGCAGGCATTGAGATGCATCTTTGAACAAATTCTGTAGTTTTTACACAAGAGCAATGCCACTCAATAAAACAATATTCGGATGTGATGGTATTATTTAAATTGGTAGTACAGGGTGAATAAATATTCAAAAATGTTTGTGGCTATTCAAAAATAAATATAGTATCCTAAAAGAATACCTGTTCTTCTTCATAACTTAAACAAAAGGATGCAATCTGCTGGGCTGCAGTTTTGTGCTCCTTCACTGCAACAATCACATAGTAGTCTCCCTCCTCATCATTGTACGGTCTTCGGTCACTCCATTCCTTGGCCTGCAAGATTGTAAGGTATGTATAATAATTAGATATAGTTTCTAATTATTTAAATGTAGTTATTTCTAGAATGAGGATCATGGGACCGCCAAACCTGTGGTGACAGTCCACGACCCAATGGATTGGTGGTCCCCCCACTGTATATAAAATTTGGAGTGTACACCACCACTGGACCACTGCAACTGGCAGAGATCCATGATCTCAGGGTGGTGGCACAGTGGTCCGAGAGAGCAATATGCTGGATGTGCCACTGCAGCACTGTCAATCATTTTACGAGTTGCCTCACCGCCAGCCTTACCATGGAAAGGCTGGCGGTGAGGCAACAAAGCAAGGCCCTAACTGGGCCCCCTTTGTGACTGGGCCTGGGAGTCCCAGTTACTGCATGGTGCAGCCTGTGTGAGGGTTACCAATGGGACTTTAGATAGGCACGGCTGTAACACCACTGCAGCACCACCTGCCCCCCAAGAATTACAATTGTAATCCAGTGGGCGATGTGAGTACAGTTTTGGGGGTCCTCCTGCATGGCACTGCCATCGATGGCAGCAGGAAAAAAAACAATGTCGTAATCAGGCCCTTAATATTCTACATTGTTTATGAAGAGTGAGCATGAAGGCTTCAATGTAGACACATTGTTTAACTCATATTAGTCAGTTTCAGTTTCATCAACTTTTATTTGATTATAAATTTATATAATCATTGTGAGACTTGGCCCTTTCCCCAGAAATTTTTCGCTTTTTATCCCCTGTTAATTTAGAATGCCCCTATTGAAACAACAGTGTGTAGGTCTTGTGTAGTGGAGAGGGGCCTGTTTAGTTTAAAACTAGTGTTAAAATGCAGGTACCTTCTACACCTAACATGGCCGCCACAGACCTCTGCTGCAGCAGCGTGGTTTAGAGGGCGCATTCTAGTAGCCAGGGGCAGGCTGGAACCCTCAGGCAATGTATCCATCTTAGCCTGCCAGCCTGTCCACAGGTAGAATGGTGGAACCTCCTGGAAGCCTCTGGAACCTTCTGGAAGAGGTGAGGTGACACCAACTGACACCAACTGACACTACCAACTGTCAACTGGCACTATAAAAGGAAAGGGAGGGAACTTTCCTGGGGAGAAGAAGGAGAGAAGCTGAGGGGAGGACCTGGGGGAGGAACCTACGCAGGAGTTTAGGCAGAGGGGCCTAGTCAGGGACTATGATGCTGGAAGTGACAGTACTTTGAGTGCTGCCTTTCAAGTATTGAGCACACCTGTAAATCCCCCCTGACCTAGCCCAGCGGAAGGGAACCCCCAGGGACCACTTGAGGGGATTGGCTGAGGAGATCCAACACCAGCCACCAATTTAACCCCCTTCAAGGAAACAAGAACCCAACTGCTATTTACAAGGGCGCCAGAAACAGCTGCGCCAAGAAGAAACCAAGGAACCAGAAACCAAGTAACTGAACTAAGGGCGCAAGAAACATCACGCCAAGAAGAAAACTAAATCACCACAGGACTTTTGAGGAACCCACCAGGTATTGGCGCTGTGTCGCTCCCTGTGCCCCCCCTGACGCCACCTGGGGTTCCTGCGCTAACCTGCCACTGCTGTGTGGCTTGTCCTGTGAGCTGCCTTTACTTTAAATCCACAATGGATGAAGCGCTGAATCAGAGACTGCCTGTCCTGACAAGCTGCTTGTGAAGCGCTGTGGTGAATGCCTGCTGTGGAACCTGCTGTGAAGCGCTGTATCTAGCTCACTGCCCTAAGCGCTGTGAACTACCAGAATGGCTGAGCCCTGAGGAGCGCTACATCCCTCGGGTGCCAAGAATTGCTGTGGCCTTCATAGTGCCGTAATTGCCAAGCACTGAAGCCTCTGCGCGTTGTGCCCCTGAGAAGTGCTGGAAGGTTGCCTGAAGCGCTCACCTGCTGGATCTTGTGACGCGCTGGGGACGAAGAATCTGTGTGGAGCGCTGTGCCCCCGTCGCTGTTCAGCGCTGTCACCCCTGTCGCCTGCTGAGGTGCTGTGTGGTCGGAGCGCTGCTGTGACTTCGTGGCGCTCTTTGAGGAGATCGCCGGCGTTGCCCTGAGGCTTCAGCTTCGCCCGTCATCGTCCTCGGCAGCCCCCGGTGCCTGGAGAGGGCCGCCGCAGCAGTGCTGAGTGTTGCGATCACCGCCGCAGCCCAGGCCAAGCAGAAGGAGTCTCCACGGCGGCCCCCGGTGTCAGGAGAGGGCCGCCGGAATTCCTGTCAGGTCGCGCTGGGCCTTACAGGCCGTGAAGCCTCGACCTCACATCACGTGACGGAGGTGCGCCGCGTCATCGGCCGCACCCCCGCCCATTGCCGCGCAGCCATTGGCTGCAAGTGTCAAGCCCCTTTGCCGGCCGCGCTGTGGTTGGCGGCCGGCACTTACTTGCCGAGAAGAGAGACCGGGCCCATCCTGCTTCCCCGGTTGCTGTGGTGTCCCTGACCGGTCCCGAGGCCTGAGGAGCCGGGACCGGTTCCACTGAAGCGCGGGGCATATCGGAGGGGCTCATGGAGGAGTGAGAGCCCCCCCTCTACCCCGCTTTCCTGGACAGCGCCGCCAGGGTTCTAAGAGGAGCCAGAGCCTCAAACCCACCAGAAGCCTACGCAAGGGCCCGGGAAGGGCCGAAGAAGGCAGGTAAACCCCCGGGGAGGAGGGCGGAAGGTCGCATGAGACCTCGAGTTCGCCCCTCCCCTGGGGAAGATTGTTGTTGGGCCCGGTTGGCTCAGATTAACGGAGAGGAGATAGCAAACCCCCAGGGAGGAGGGCGGAAGGCCCCGGGAGGCCCCGAGTTCGCCCCTCCCTGGGGAAAACTGGTGACTGGGTCCTGTTGGCCCTAATTAATTACAGAAGCCCTTCAGGTATGGGGACTGGGCCCACGAAGGTCACTGTGGGTCCCCTGCAGTAGGAACCTTGTACTCCTGCAGTGAGTTAATTATTAAATTGGGCTGCATTGTTGATGAATGTTTTTCCCTTGCCTTATGGGAATGTTCCCTGATTAATAGGAGCAATTTACTGCTCATTTATGCACCAGCCGATGTGTAGTTTGCCTAATGCCAGGTTGGAAGTGATGTAATGCCTATTTGAAGCCTGATGCAGGGCTTATAGGGTGCTAAGGAAATACTTGGGGCCTATTGAAATACTGGGTACTGGCTAATTAAATGTTCACTCCTGCCTAGGGCAATGCCTTTAGAAATGTCCTAACTTCTGCCTAGAGAACTGTTTATTTCTAGCTAAATGCCTTAGTGAATGCCCAATGTAAGGTTCATTAAAATACGCTTTGCGTAAAGCTCTAGGTAATGGAATGGTTATTCCTCCCAAGTGCAACTGGTAATTAACTGTCTGGTTAGTTTATGACTAATGAAATGTTCTGCCTTTACTCTCATGACATGTATATTACTGCCTAAGGCACTGTTATATGAATGCTGTTGCTACCTCAGGAAATGTTTATACTACATAGTTACATAGTTCCTGGGTCATATGTCATGCATACTCCTGCCTAATGCAATGGTTCCCAAAGACCTCTAGGTATATAAGGAGATGGTTACTCCCATTGGAGGAGAGGTTTATTCCTGATTAATAGGGATAATGCACTGCTATTCCAGCCTCAGGTGTTGTAGTAGTTTAACCTAGTTAAAAGAAAGGTTGATTCTTACCTGATGAAATGGGTAATGCTGGTTAAATGAAATGTTTTACATTGACTTCTTCAGGAAGTCTTTCCCCTGCGTAAGGAGAATGATACCTTTGACCTATAGTCAGTTATGATACATCATTTATTTATTTATGAGATGTTTTACTCCTAATATGGGAGAAGAGTTATGCACAGCTAAGGTTTCCCCTGATGTGATGTTTCATATTTAAGAAAAGTGGAAATCTACTGTTATCTATTGAAATGCTTTCTGTTATCACTTCTTAATGCATTTGATGCAGGTGCTGACCAGGAGCAAGGCATAGGTCAGGCCTGTGTTATACTAAAAATGTATTTATTCAATATTTAATATTTATGGAACATCTAATATTTATTATTTATTCATCCAGTATTTATTGCCAAGTGTTCTCACACATGTATTTAAGCGGAAAGCGGATAAGCTAATTTTATGATGAATTCCTAATACCCTGATCCTGCTCCATCTACTTGATTATCTATCTTAATAAAGTTAACTTGAGTTTTTACACAAACTCACTGGAGTGGTGTCACTAATTGCGTGCCCAGGTTTCTGACTCAGTGGTTGCGTGTGCTGCATGGTTGCTTAACACATATGCTTTCGGATGCCTACCCGCTCGTGCCATGCTACCCTAGGGGACTGGTGACCCCAGTTCCAACATATTGGTGGCAGCGGTGGGATACCAGTAACTAAGGACCCTACCGGTGTGACTCCCAGGGGTACCTCTCCGGGTAGGGGGGTGTGCGGAACTCTGGGAGGGGGTGCAGAGGGAGGATGGACTCTCCTCTGGCACCGGTCCAGCCACGGGGTTAAGATCCTGGGTTGGGTGGCCAGGTTCAGGGGTTGCCTGACCTGGCGGGAGGAATCTCTGTATTCAGAGTTCCTCCGGTTGTGACTCCCAGGGGTACCTCTCCGGGTAGGGGGGTGTGCGGAACTCTGGGAGGGGGTGCAGAGGGAGGATGGACTCTCCTCTGGCACCAGTCCAGCCACGGGGTTAAGATCCTGGGTTGGGTGGCCAGGTTCAGGGGTTGCCTGACCTGGCGGGAGGAATCTCTGTATTCAGAGTTCCTCCGGTTGTGACTCTCAGGGGTACTACTCCAGGTGGGATGGTGCGGAACCCTGGGAGGGGGTGCAGGGAGAGGTAGGTCTCGCCCCTGTCCCCAATTCAACTTAAGGGTTTAGACCCTAGGTTGAGGAGGAGAGTGGAAAGAGGTACCACGGGCCTGGGGCGACTGCCCCCCACTCAGAGAGAGAGTAAGGGCCAGAGACCTCTGGATTGGAGGTCTGTCCTGGCCGCATCCCACTAGGAACACCAGTGGGGTGGTTGGATTAGCGAGGATGTCATGGTGGTATTGGGCCTGCGTCCACCTTTTTCCGCCCCAAGCAGGGAAGCCCGTCAAGGTAATGACCAGTCTACCCTGGCTTTTGGCTGGGGGGGAGATGTGTGAGACTTGGCCCTTTCCCCAGAAATTTTTCGCTTTTTATCCCCTGTTAATTTAGAATGCCCCTATTGAAACAACAGTGTGTAGGTCTTGTGTAGTGGAGAGGGGCCTGTTTAGTTTAAAACTAGTGTTAAAATGCAGGTACCTTCTACACCTAACATGGCCGCCACAGACCTCTGCTGCAGCAGCGTGGTTTAGAGGGCGCATTCTAGTAGCCAGGGGCAGGCTGGAACCCTCAGGCAATGTATCCATCTTAGCCTGCCAGCCTGTCCACAGGTAGAATGGTGGAACCTCCTGGAAGCCTCTGGAACCTTCTGGAAGAGGTGAGGTGACACCAACTGACACCAACTGACACTACCAACTGTCAACTGGCACTATAAAAGGAAAGGGAGGGAACTTTCCTGGGGAGAAGAAGGAGAGAAGCTGAGGGGAGGACCTGGGGGAGGAACCTACGCAGGAGTTTAGGCAGAGGGGCCTAGTCAGGGACTATGATGCTGGAAGTGACAGTACTTTGAGTGCTGCCTTTCAAGTATTGAGCACACCTGTAAATCCCCCCTGACCTAGCCCAGCGGAAGGGAACCCCCAGGGACCACTTGAGGGGATTGGCTGAGGAGATCCAACACCAGCCACCAATTTAACCCCCTTCAAGGAAACAAGAACCCAACTGCTATTTACAAGGGCGCCAGAAACAGCTGCGCCAAGAAGAAACCAAGGAACCAGAAACCAAGTAACTGAACTAAGGGCGCAAGAAACATCACGCCAAGAAGAAAACTAAATCACCACAGGACTTTTGAGGAACCCACCAGGTATTGGCGCTGTGTCGCTCCCTGTGCCCCCCCTGACGCCACCTGGGGTTCCTGCGCTAACCTGCCACTGCTGTGTGGCTTGTCCTGTGAGCTGCCTTTACTTTAAATCCACAATGGATGAAGCGCTGAATCAGAGACTGCCTGTCCTGACAAGCTGCTTGTGAAGCGCTGTGGTGAATGCCTGCTGTGGAACCTGCTGTGAAGCGCTGTATCTAGCTCACTGCCCTAAGCGCTGTGAACTACCAGAATGGCTGAGCCCTGAGGAGCGCTACATCCCTCGGGTGCCAAGAATTGCTGTGGCCTTCATAGTGCCGTAATTGCCAAGCACTGAAGCCTCTGCGCGTTGTGCCCCTGAGAAGTGCTGGAAGGTTGCCTGAAGCGCTCACCTGCTGGA
This sequence comes from Lissotriton vulgaris, assembly GCF_964263255.1. Taxonomy (NCBI): domain Eukaryota; kingdom Metazoa; phylum Chordata; class Amphibia; order Caudata; family Salamandridae; genus Lissotriton; species Lissotriton vulgaris. The sequence goes on from NC_141697.1 coordinate 197,599,842, forward strand.
TCTTGTGACGCGCTGGGGACGAAGAATCTGTGTGGAGCGCTGTGCCCCCGTCGCTGTTCAGCGCTGTCACCCCTGTCGCCTGCTGAGGTGCTGTGTGGTCGGAGCGCTGCTGTGACTTCGTGGCGCTCTTTGAGGAGATCGCCGGCGTTGCCCTGAGGCTTCAGCTTCGCCCGTCATCGTCCTCGGCAGCCCCCGGTGCCTGGAGAGGGCCGCCGCAGCAGTGCTGAGTGTTGCGATCACCGCCGCAGCCCAGGCCAAGCAGAAGGAGTCTCCACGGCGGCCCCCGGTGTCAGGAGAGGGCCGCCGGAATTCCTGTCAGGTCGCGCTGGGCCTTACAGGCCGTGAAGCCTCGACCTCACATCACGTGACGGAGGTGCGCCGCGTCATCGGCCGCACCCCCGCCCATTGCCGCGCAGCCATTGGCTGCAAGTGTCAAGCCCCTTTGCCGGCCGCGCTGTGGTTGGCGGCCGGCACTTACTTGCCGAGAAGAGAGACCGGGCCCATCCTGCTTCCCCGGTTGCTGTGGTGTCCCTGACCGGTCCCGAGGCCTGAGGAGCCGGGACCGGTTCCACTGAAGCGCGGGGCATATCGGAGGGGCTCATGGAGGAGTGAGAGCCCCCCCTCTACCCCGCTTTCCTGGACAGCGCCGCCAGGGTTCTAAGAGGAGCCAGAGCCTCAAACCCACCAGAAGCCTACGCAAGGGCCCGGGAAGGGCCGAAGAAGGCAGGTAAACCCCCGGGGAGGAGGGCGGAAGGTCGCATGAGACCTCGAGTTCGCCCCTCCCCTGGGGAAGATTGTTGTTGGGCCCGGTTGGCTCAGATTAACGGAGAGGAGATAGCAAACCCCCAGGGAGGAGGGCGGAAGGCCCCGGGAGGCCCCGAGTTCGCCCCTCCCTGGGGAAAACTGGTGACTGGGTCCTGTTGGCCCTAATTAATTACAGAAGCCCTTCAGGTATGGGGACTGGGCCCACGAAGGTCACTGTGGGTCCCCTGCAGTAGGAACCTTGTACTCCTGCAGTGAGTTAATTATTAAATTGGGCTGCATTGTTGATGAATGTTTTTCCCTTGCCTTATGGGAATGTTCCCTGATTAATAGGAGCAATTTACTGCTCATTTATGCACCAGCCGATGTGTAGTTTGCCTAATGCCAGGTTGGAAGTGATGTAATGCCTATTTGAAGCCTGATGCAGGGCTTATAGGGTGCTAAGGAAATACTTGGGGCCTATTGAAATACTGGGTACTGGCTAATTAAATGTTCACTCCTGCCTAGGGCAATGCCTTTAGAAATGTCCTAACTTCTGCCTAGAGAACTGTTTATTTCTAGCTAAATGCCTTAGTGAATGCCCAATGTAAGGTTCATTAAAATACGCTTTGCGTAAAGCTCTAGGTAATGGAATGGTTATTCCTCCCAAGTGCAACTGGTAATTAACTGTCTGGTTAGTTTATGACTAATGAAATGTTCTGCCTTTACTCTCATGACATGTATATTACTGCCTAAGGCACTGTTATATGAATGCTGTTGCTACCTCAGGAAATGTTTATACTACATAGTTACATAGTTCCTGGGTCATATGTCATGCATACTCCTGCCTAATGCAATGGTTCCCAAAGACCTCTAGGTATATAAGGAGATGGTTACTCCCATTGGAGGAGAGGTTTATTCCTGATTAATAGGGATAATGCACTGCTATTCCAGCCTCAGGTGTTGTAGTAGTTTAACCTAGTTAAAAGAAAGGTTGATTCTTACCTGATGAAATGGGTAATGCTGGTTAAATGAAATGTTTTACATTGACTTCTTCAGGAAGTCTTTCCCCTGCGTAAGGAGAATGATACCTTTGACCTATAGTCAGTTATGATACATCATTTATTTATTTATGAGATGTTTTACTCCTAATATGGGAGAAGAGTTATGCACAGCTAAGGTTTCCCCTGATGTGATGTTTCATATTTAAGAAAAGTGGAAATCTACTGTTATCTATTGAAATGCTTTCTGTTATCACTTCTTAATGCATTTGATGCAGGTGCTGACCAGGAGCAAGGCATAGGTCAGGCCTGTGTTATACTAAAAATGTATTTATTCAATATTTAATATTTATGGAACATCTAATATTTATTATTTATTCATCCAGTATTTATTGCCAAGTGTTCTCACACATGTATTTAAGCGGAAAGCGGATAAGCTAATTTTATGATGAATTCCTAATACCCTGATCCTGCTCCATCTACTTGATTATCTATCTTAATAAAGTTAACTTGAGTTTTTACACAAACTCACTGGAGTGGTGTCACTAATTGCGTGCCCAGGTTTCTGACTCAGTGGTTGCGTGTGCTGCATGGTTGCTTAACACATATGCTTTCGGATGCCTACCCGCTCGTGCCATGCTACCCTAGGGGACTGGTGACCCCAGTTCCAACAATCATAAAAAGTACAATTGATAAAAGAACTTTTTGAACATAGAGCAAAAGTTAAAAAGCAGTAAGCAATAGGATCACAAAAAATTTAAATCACTGTACAGAGACTTTTTGAAACGGTGATGCGGTTTCTACAAATTGAAGAAATACTGATTTAGGTAGAAATATTGCGACGTGTTGATATTACTGTTTTAAGAAAGATTGCTATAAGTTTGGCTTCATGCGGGGATTTCGGGGATTGTAAGTGGGAGAGTGCTGAATACGATTGTTTGAGTCCACTGGATCGGAGAATGGGGATGATCCATGTTTTTCTTGCTAGTTTGTAATATTTGCAAAAAAGGACGACATGAATCGTGGATTGTACGGAAACTCCATCACAGGGACATCTCATCAAATTACGGGACCAGTTCTTCATTTCTGGGAATGAAACCAGACGGTAAAAGAGATCGAAACAAAGTCTTGTGATTAAAAACTTTTCATAGTTCGATAAGAAATATGTCAAATAGGGCTGGATGAGTTTTCCTGACTGCAATAAACAAGTTTTCTCATTCTGCGTTTTGATAATCTCTGCTTGATTTCGGAGTTCTCTCAAATGGCCCATACACATATGCTTTAGCTGTTTCCTTGAGATGTCTTCGACTGAGGGTGGTTCGTGAAAATAATGCTCACAGTCCAGATCTTTAAAGAGTTTATGTATGTAGTTAAGCCACGGGATTTTCCGCCAATTTGTTAAGCCAAGACAGTCAGTAATAAGGGAGCGGGTTATATGACTTTCGGGATTACACCATATTCGATGCCACAGTAGGATAGGCTGGCATCGGATGGTATCGATGATGTATTCCATACCAAGCTCCCGGTGCGAGGCTAGAATCGGGGAACTTTGGGGAAGAGCTAGGATGTATTTATTAAAAGCATTTTCGGTGACCTGAAGCTGGTCAATACATCCATGTCCCCAGATACCAGCTCCGTAGGTGGCCACACTGTGGCATTTTGCATAATATATGGCTAACAGTTCCGGTGGGGCTGGTTTGCCCAGTTTCCTCGAGAAAGCAATTAGTGCGGAAGTTGCACGGCGGAAATAAAGGTTTCTGGCTTCCACTGCCTTGCGCCAGTTCATTGCGTCATCCACTAGGATGCCCAGATATGGGTACACCGGGGTTTTTTCTAGTCTGTTGTTGTTAATCAATATGGGCTTGGAAACTTTTGTCCTTGGGCCAATGTTCATTGTGAACGTTTTTTTGATGTTAACTTTAAGGCCAAGTGAGTCCATAAATGTTACGTATTTGTTAAGCTGCCGCTGAAGTTGGTTTGAGGTCCGTGCTAGGATTACAGAGTCGTCGGCGTACAGGAGGATAGGTATCGGGCGGTGATTTATCTGGGGAAGGTCCTGGCTCCCTTCCAGCATCGCCTGTTCAAGCCCGTTTGTGTAGAGGTTGAACAGGAAGGGAGCCAGTACACATCCCTGCCTTACTCCTTTCGTAATTTGGAAGGGTCGTGACAGTTCACCGCTGGTGCCAAATCGTACTCGACCTTCTGCGTTAGTGTAGAGCTCTCTCAGAAAGGCTAGTATCGGAGGGTCCACACCAAGGTCAGCTAGGATTTGCCAGAGCTTTGCATGCTGGACACAGTCGAATGACGCGCTTAAATCTACATAGACCAGGAAGATGTTGCCTCCTTTAGCACGAGCATATTTTCCAGCCAGAAGGACGAGATTTAGGGCCTGTTCCACGGTCCCGAGCCCCTTCTGGAAACCATATTGCAGGTCAGTAATGATGTTATTCTCCCGGGCCCAAGATTGTAGTCGGTCCAGGAGTAATCGACCTGCAATCTTGCCCGTGGAGTCCAGAAGGGAGATCGGTCTATCACAAGCTGGGTCGTTGCGGTCACCTTTTTTGAAGATGGGTAATAATGTCGAGGTTGACCATGAATGAAAGAGACCAGTTGAAGCTACTGCTGACATGACCCGTGTGATTATTTTTGACCAGTAATCGACGTCATGTAGGAACAGGTCCATTGGAACCCCATCTGGGCCAGGGGCCTTGCCAGTTTTTGAGGCCCTGATTGCCTTTATGACTTCGTTTAGGGTAAAACATAAATTAATCGGGTAGATGTTGTTCTTCACCACTTCGGGTTCCTGTATTTGGGTGTTTGGTGCGGCATCTATTGGTGTTCCAAAAAATTTTGAAAAATGGGAGACCCAGTCCTCCTCAGTTATTGCCACATCAAGATGGTCAGGGTCACTGGTGTTAGCCAGGAGGGGTGATCTTATGGTCTGCCAAAATGCAGTGCTGTCTTTCCTTTGTGCACTGTCATGTAGACGCAGCCAAAGGTCTCGTTTGATCTGTTTCTTACGGTTTTACCGAGCAGTGTTATAGATTTTCCTCAATTGGGAGATTTTTTGGGGGTCTCTCGATTGCTTGCATAGAGCTTCTTTGAGGGATGTGAGTGCCTTCCGACAGGCGATATCAAACCATCTTGTGGTAGGGAGTCTGGACTTGTTTTTTGAATTACTTCCTGGATGCTTTGGAAGGAGGTGACAATTGTTTCTGGTGGTGTCTCCGGGGACAAGCAGTTGGCTAGCCAATGGTGTGTTTTTCCAAGGATCCTCTGTGTCATCTCTTCCGGGTCAATCTTTGTCCATTTAATTGTGTACCCGTTCAGTTTCTTCATGGACATCGAGTGTTGATCAAGGGAACTAAGTTTTACGGGGTGTGTCCCTGCCTCTTTCATATGGATTTCCACGCTAAGCGGATAATGGTCGCTTATTGGGTTTGACCCAATTTCGTAATTACTTAGTTGCCCTTTGTAGGAGTTTGAGGCTATAATGTAGTCGATGGTTGTAAAACAGCCTCGCCCATGAAAGGTGGGTACATAGTCCTGCTCCGGATTGACTAGTTCGTTGACGAAGTCAAGGTCTAGGGTGAAGAGGATTTCATTTAATTTGTTGCCACCTGGCGTGTGTGCGAAGTGAGGGATGGGATTTCCACATTCGTTCTGAAGCCGGCAATTCCCGTTTTTATGCTTTGGGCACAATGAGGAGTTGAAGTCGCCGCCCCAGATAAGGTAAATTGGGGATTTATTACTGTCTTTTTGGAATGAAGTTATAAATGTGGCTATTTCATCTAACTGTGAGCAGCATTCCAGGGTGCTTGAGTTGTTATAGTAGTTTATGAATATATAATGATTTCCTTTAGATACTGTTAACTGTGTGATTAATATGATTTGAAAGATGGGTGATTCCTTTAGTAGTTTCACTCTGAGGGGGAGGGTGTTGGCAATGTAGGTTGTGAGCCCCCCCTTTGGTCTGCCCATATTTCCAGGTACTGCTTGAGTAAAAAGTGTTTTATAGCCCGCTAAATGGAGTGGAGTTGTGCACCAGGTTTCTTGCAGACACAGAATTTGATGTCTCTTTGCTGTATCGAGCCACAAAGAAGAAGTTATTTTTGTGGTTAAGCCTGCAATATTCCAATATGCGATGCAAAATCTCAGATTTGGAGATTCCATCACGGTGTGTGATGGATTTGTCGGATTGTTAGCAGCCTCGATTACTGGTAGTTGTCGTGATTTGACACAGGGGCGTTCAGCTGGAGCTTTAGAGGCTACGACTGGCTGGTGGCACATTCCAGAGGTAGTGTCAACTTCTGCTGAAGGGATGGTGAAAGCGACTTTTTTTGGAATGTTGAAGAACGCGTTAGATGGTTCCTGGGTGGTATGGGTGGTTTTTTTGGGAATAGTAAAGAGTGTTAAGTGGTTCCTGGGACGGATTTTTGTGTTTGTCATAAGGGGACTCTAGGGGTGCTGAATGCTGCATGGCGTTAACTAATTGCGGTGTAGTACAAGGTTTAGCATGTCTAGGTTCATACCTGAGTGGTCAGTCGACCATCTCGAGACAATCAAAACGATTTTGGGTTAGAGGCCCTGCCAGCCTTCGTAGGTTTGATAGGGTCTTTCTTGCCAATAGTGCCTCGGGCGTTCTCTTGGCTGTTCTCTCGGTCCACTCCTACCTGCATGGTCATATGTGTATTCCATATGATTCCATGGCACTTGGTTCCATGGCTCCTGGTTCCATGGTTCTTTAGGAAGCTGGTGCCATGACCAGGGTGGAGTATTGCGATGATGTTTTGCTGGGGGATAGAAAAAGGAGAGATGGCGAGCATCGATCCCCCCTTTTTTTTCGAGCAGGGGCCAGGCACAGATGTAGTCCACTGCGGAGGGGTCTCTGCATGTTACGATGATACAGTCACCGCAGATTGATTTTGTTGTTTTGCCTATCCAGGCTACCCTACGGGCTGTGGTGATCCCTCCAGATAGATGGGATTCGAGAGGTCTATTAATGCTTAACCACTGCATGACCTTGTTTTTAAGTGACCATGCAGTTTCAGGCGTATCATCGGTTAATTCTGGTACACCTGTGAGGACTATCGTGTAGGGAGTGGCTTCCGGGGGCAAGTGGGCAGGGCGTCTAGCTGCTGGTGGTTTTTTAGTGGTATTTTTGGGAGACGGCTGAGAGGCCAGTGGTTTCGATGGGAGAGTTACAGGCTTTTTTTCTGGAAAGGCTCTGCTGGTGTCTGTATTTGTCGCTGGACCTGGGGTATCTACACTGACTGGGTCTGTGTTTTCTGTTCGCTGATTGGGTACAGCAGAGGGTTTATTCAGCTGTGGTTGAGGCGTTGTGGGTGGTGGCTTTTGGTGTGTGGTGTTTTGTTTATGACTTTTTCTGAGCTAGGGTCGTTGGATTTGAATGTTTAGCTACTTTCTGTGGTTGTGCTTGGAGTTGTTTTTTGGGTGGCTGCGAAGAGTTCCGCTGACCCTTTATTTCTATACGAGTGTTAGTGTCGAGAAGGGTGGCAGAGATTATGGTTAGCTGAGCTTCTAGGTTTCTGATACTGAGTTGGATGGGCTTCAGATATTGAAATAGCAGATCTTTTGTTGTAGTGAGGACTTGCGAGGTGACTCTGCATGTTCTGCATTGGTTGTCAGAGTACTCATTTGATATTGCCATGTGAGGTTGGTTGATTACAGAGGGAAATAATATACTATGCGACGTTGTAGAATTTGAATGGGTTGTCGCGTGATCTGAGCACGGAACCTTGGTTACTGTTTTTTCGGCGGTTAGTGGGTGTCTTTTTGGAATTGCTCCTTCCCTTTCGCCTTGTTGGAGCAGGTTTACGTTTGACTGGGCGTCCTCCTGGGTTTGACGAATAGCTAGGTCAGGGGTTAATTCCAAGTCGTCAGACGTTATAGAGAGGTCAGACTCAGACTGTGTAACAGAAAGGTTTACTATCGATGGTACTGTATTTATGTCTGGTACTGACAGGGTCACAGGGAGGGAACAGTTTTGTGTGTTAAGATGGATAGGAGAGGTGGCGTTTGCTATAGCGCCTAGAGAGGAACGCTTTGCATTAGCGTTCATAAGGTCTAGTGACACTCTCTTTTCCATCAGGGCGATACTCTGGTTTATTACCTCGTGGGTCCGTGAAAAGAATAGGTCGATCGGACCCGTTATTTGAGCTACCTCCTGTGCGTGTTTGGATTTGGTCTTTGTGGTGCTCCTTGTTTTTGGTGGCATGGTGTTATCTGGTTGCGGGTTCGGTGATAAAAGGGGGGTGGCCTGGTCCGGTCTCTATCGGGCAACAACGGGCCCGCCCTTGGCCCGGGCTTCGCCCCGCGCGCGTCACGCGATGCGTGGTTCAGGAGGCGCTTTTGTAGAGTGAGGAGTTTTTTAGGGGCGGGGCACTGGAAGGGGGCGTGGCTCTCACGGGAAGAGGACCAGCTGGAGATGGTGTATGCTGGTCCTCGCAGTCCCGGGGCTGGCGCCTCGTCCTCCTCTGCGGCCTTGCGAAGGTCTCAGGCACTCAGCGGCACTTGGGCTCTAAGCTATGCTACTCCTGTAGCGGAAACAGCAGGTACAAGACTTTAAAAAGGTCCGTGGCAGAAGAGTTCGCTCCACGAGTGGCACCCGCGAAGCGGGTGCCGCGAGCAGTTGTAGCGCTTTCTCTGGGGGCGGGGCACTGGAAGGGGGGGCAGCTCTCACGGGAAGAGGACCAGCTGGAGATGGTGTATGCTGGTCCTTGCCGTCCCGGGGCCGGCGCCTCGTCCTCCTCTGCGGCCTCGCGAAGGTCTCAGGCACTCAGCGGCACTTGGGCTCTAAGATGTGCTACTCCTGTAGCGGAAACAGCAGGTACAAGACTTCAAAAAGGTCCGTGGCAGAAGAGTTCGCTCCACGAGTGGCACCCGCAAAGCGGGTGCCGCGAGCAGTTGTAGCACTTCGCTGGGGGCGGGGCACTGGAAGGGGGCGCGGCTCTCACGGGAAGAGGACCAGCTGGAGATGGTGTATGCTGGTCCTCGCAGTCCTGGGGCCGGCGCCTCGTCCTCCTCTGCGGCCTCGCGAAGGTCTCAGGCACTCAGCGGCACTTGGGCTCTAAGATGTGCTACTCCTGTAGCGGAAACAGCAGGTACAAGACTTCAAAAAGGTCCGTGGCAGAAGAGTTCGCTTCACGAGTGGATCGATTCCATCTTGTGCTCGTGGTATCGAGGAAGGAAGATGCCTGCGAGTAATTAGTCTTTTTTGTTTACATACCTGAAATTCTTGACAACACATGGTCGCTGCACATGCTTTAAGAGCAATAGTGCCTCCAAATAATACAACACCACTAGTGTTTCCTGAGAGGAGAAATCCTGATTGGTATTTAGCTTTTCGATGAATGTGAGGAAATCTTCTTTTGCCTTGTCCAGAATCTGTAAGCAGTGCCCAGGGGTCTTCTTTTCTGCTGTGAATTCCCTATATCTAGGCAATATTAGGAAAGACATAATAAATAACAGGATCTGCCCATGCAATAGTAATGAAACATAATATTAATTTCATGATTTTTGAATTGGGAACTTGCAATGAGGAGAAATGTTATTGTGTATGATCATCTAAAGGCTATTATACTTCACAATGATTAAATTATTACCTTCTGTGAGTGACTTCTTTTGAAATCCCTCTGCTTATTTTCTTCTGCATGTCCTGCATCACATCCTGGAAATGCTGAGCTGACATATAGAGTTCGTTTTTTTCTTCTCTCAGGTTTGTACCCACGATGTGATAGTGGATACACCGCTTGATATTTTTCATGTAATTAATAATGGTCTGCTGTGCTAAACCAAGCTCTTTCAGGCAGTTGAACTCCCGTGTGTGAGGAATCTCCTTGATGAAATTTATTGATGGTTCATCAGGATTGTAGAAGAAGAGGAATCTTGCTACATTTTCCAGCTTAAATTAAATATATAAATACAGTTAACAATAATTATATACTTTACTGAATATAATAGGTATTAGTAGGAATAAGGGTAGTCATAGTAATAAAAGCTTACTTGATTACCTCTTGCTTGCAGTTGGAGACTGAGAGATCGTGTTTTAAATAGTTTCTGAAATCAACTAGGAGTTTGCAGTCCAGGGAATGTTTCCTGTAAAAACCAGCGTCTCTCAGCTTCTTCCGTATAGTTGTCAGCCACTTTATTGTACTTGGTCTGTTGGATTGAATAGTGAAATGTTTTAGAAAACAAACGGTATATAAATATATGACTGTGGTGCAAATAGATTTTGGTCATTTGAACTTACGGTTGGTATAATTCAGCAGCTTCTTCTTCTTCTTCATCTACTCTCAGATGTTCAATCTCTATTTCTTCATCGGGTGTTTTAGGAGGTCCAAAAGTAAGTCATATAATTGAGCAATAAAGCATGCATGAGTAGCTGCAACAGTTCATAACATACAGGTTCCTTGAAGGATTATATTAATTATACAAGTTTAAAGGGTTAATAATTATGTATGACTACAAATAATGCAGTAATTATGAAAATAGATTTAGTGATTGTAATGGTAGCAAACTAATGATAATTAAAGAAAAAAAAATATGTTACTTACATGACGACTTGATCAACGGGCTTTCCAACAATAAAACACCCATTTGCTTCCAACATATTGATGAACGTTTTTCTGGTCTCTTCATTGAAAAGGAGCTGGAGATTATCGTAGGTGTATATTCTCCCCTTATACAGATGGACAATCATTGATTCTCTTGCCTCCTTTACAACTGCTGCAATCGCTTCAGGAGTGTTTTCTTCATGCAAACTCGTGCCAGGTGAACTGACAACTGCTCACAATTTTTTAAGCACTTTGTGCAAACCAATTATTTAAGCACTTTGTGCAAACCAATGGGAAGCGATTCGCTTTTCTAGCAAGAAAATAAAAAGGTCAGGTCCCAAGCTGGGAGCCTCCCTGCTCAGGCAGTACAGCAAGGGTCAGCTCCTCCCACTACACTGCCCCATTTCCAACTCTTCTCACTAGCTGCCAGCTCCCAGCCTCAAGCTGGGCACAAGGGAGGCAGTTCAAACTGCACCATTTACAACTCTTCTTACTAGCTGCCAGCTCCCAGCCTCAAGCTGGGCACAAGGGAGGCAGTTCACACTGCCCCATTTACAACTCTTCTCACTAGCTGCCAGCTCCCAGCCTCAAGCTGGGCACAAGGGAGGCAGTTCACACTGCCCCATTTCCAACTCTTCTCACTAGCTGCCAGCTCCCAGCCTCAAGCTGGGCACAAGGGAGGCAGTTCACACTGCCCCATTTCCAACTCTTCTCACTAGCTGCCAGCTCCCAGTCTCAAGCTGGGCACAAGGGAGGCAGTTCAAACTGCCCTATTTCCAACTCTTCTCACTAGCTGCCAGCTCCCAGCCTCAAGCTGGGCACAAGGGAGGCAGTTGACATTGCCCCATTTCCAACTCTTCTCACTAGCTGCCAGCTCCCAGCCTCAAGCTGGGCACAAGGGAGGCAGTTGACACTGGCCCATTTCCAACTCTTCTCACTAGCTGCCAGCTCCCATCCTCAAGCTGGGCACAAGGGAGGCAGTTGACACTGCCCCATTTACCACTCTTCTCAATAGCTGCCAGCTCCCAGCCTCAAGCTGGGCACAAGGGAGGCAGTTGACACTGGCCCATTTATAACTCTTCTCACTAGCTGCCAGCTCAGCTTGTGTCAGCTCAGGGTGTGCCTGGAGGCAATGGCACACCTTACTGGGGTCAACTCTTCCCTCCATGTGCTAACTCTCAGGTCAGGTTATGCAAATTATTATTTTTATTATTTAGCGATTTATAGAGCGCCTGGTGACCCGGAGGCATCCCCGCGCTGTGAAATTAGTGAAGACCGGGGGGAGGGGCAGGGAGTACTATTTGGGGAAAAGAAAAGTTTTCAGTCTTTTACGGAAGAGAAGATGCCATGTCCTCCCCTACAGAATGAAGTTAAATTAGGTTAAATTAGGTTTCTAGTTCATGTGGTTTCAGAGATATATATGTATATTTGTGGAACACAGTACATAATTTCGCTGCCTAATAAAAAAGTTGCATGTTCCCGATGGCCTACGATCATGAAGATCGGCACACACAGCTTTTGCTGTTCCAGAGATATGTATTTTTATTTGTGGAACACAGTACATAATTTCGCTGCCTAAAAGAAAAGTTTTAATGTTACCCCGATTTTTATGAGCATGATCCCAATGTTGGGGAAACATTAAAACTTTTCTTTTAGGCAGCAAAATTATGTACTGTGCTCCATAGTATACCTCAGATGACATGCCAAGAGTGTCTAAGACCCATTTCTGGCCTCCAGGGGTGACGTTTTGAAGTTTTTGGGTTTAAGGGGGCAAAGTCACTTTTTCCACCCAGCCCAAGGTTCTCAAAATCGGGTACGGTATCAGGTTTTTCCCTTGGCTGGAAGCTGGAAAAAAAAAACTTTATATGATACCAAAGGTATATATATCACATGAAAGCATCCGATCTGACCTTTCTAACAAGTGTATTCATATCTTGTGCACTCAAACAGTGTCTCTGATATCCATTCTGAGCTATTTGGAAAATTAGCAAATCTTGTCAAAAAAAGATTTCTTGACGATTTTTGCTAATTTTCAGTATCAACCCTAAAGACTGTTTTCAGGTCCCTGTAGCCACCAGGACCCCATTATATAGCTCAGGTGATATAGAAAGAGTGTCTAGGGCTCATTTCCAGACTCCAGGTACATGTTTGACTCCTATTTCTGACATTTCGAGGTGTTTGGTGTCAAACTCATTTTTTCCATTATAGGCCATAGAGCCCAGAGTCACATCACATTTCTAGTTCTGGAGCCAAGGACCCCATAGTGTACCTCAGATGACATTGCAGGAATTGAAAACATCAGATCAAAGCTTTCTAAAAAGTATATTTAGGTCCTGGGTACTCACAAAATGACTGTGATATCCATTCTGAGCTGTTTGTAAAATTAGCAAATCTTGTCAAAAAAATATTTTTTGACGATTTTTGCTAATTTTCAGTATCAACCCTAATGACTGTTTTCAGGTCCCTGTAGCCACCAGGACCCCATTATATAGCTCAGGTGACATAGCAAGAGTGTCTAGGGCTCATTTCCAGCCTCCAGGTACATGTTTGACTCCTATTTCTGACATTTCGAGGTGTTTGGTGTCAAATTCATTTTTTCCATTATAGGCCATAGAGCCCAGAGTCACATCACATTTCTAGTTCTGGAGCCAAGGACCCCATTGTGTACCTCAGATGACATTGCAGGAGTGTCTATGACCCATTTCTGGCCTCCAGGGGTGACGTTTTGAAGTTTTTGGGTTTAAGGGGGCAAAGTCACTTTTTCCACCCAGCCCAAGGTTCTCAAAATCGGGTACGGTATCAGGTGTTTCCCTTGGCTGGAAGCTGAAAAAAAAACTTTATATAATACCAAAGGTATATATATCAAATGAAAGCATCAGATCTGACAACAAGTGTATTCATATCTTGTGCACTCAAACAGTGTCTCTGATATCCATTCTGAGCTATTTGCAAAATTAGCAAATCTTGTTAAAAAAAATATTTTGACGATTTTTGCTAATTTTCAGTATCAACCCTCCTGACTGTTTTTGGGTGCCTGTGGCCACCAGGACACCACCACATCACTCAGGGACACCGCCACATCACTCAGGAACACCGCCACATCACTCAGGGACACCGCCACATCACTCAGGGACACCGCCACATCACTCAGGGACACCGCCACACCACTCAGGGACACCGCCACACCACTCAGGGACACCGCCACACCACTCAGGGACACCGCCACATCACTCAGGGACACCGCCACATCACTCAGGGAAACCACCACAACACTCAGGGACAGTGCATGTTTCAGTCAATCCATCCCTCTCTCAATCCCTCTCTCCCCCCTCTGTCTCCCTCCTTCTCTCTGTCTCCCTCCGTTTCCCTCTATCCCTCTATCTTTCTCCCTCCCTGTCCTTCTCCCTGTCACTTTTTTATTCCAGCCATCTCTGCCATCGAGACTGCAGCTACATCGTCCGTGCTGGGGGAGAGTGGTATACTCCCTGTGAAATTCCCCCCACACTTTTTGGGAGCAACTGACTTTGAGTGAGTTATCTATTCTCACTTGGGTCGTTGCTGTTTGGAAGTGTGTGGGACATTCATCTTTGCTCCTGTGGACATCCATCCTCCTCTACAGGGGAGGACCCTTGACAGTGTGGTGGGCATCTTCACACTAAAATCCTGTGCTTGATCTCCGCTGAGTGCAGGTGGATATTGGTGGTCAAGATTGTTTATTGCTAGCCAGATAACTTTCTTCTTTAAAACCTTTGGAATGGATACCCCTCTGAGGTAAGTCTATGTGCATGGGCTGTTTTTTCAAAGATTTATATTTGACTATATTGAAGTTGTTTTATTTTCTTTTGCTACATTTAACCTGGATACTGGTACAGCTGTCCAAGTGTTTCAAATTGCATGTCTACTGTATTCCTAATATGTATAAACAGGCGAAAAAGACCAGCACTGAATACAACCTCTTGCTTCAAGGATACACACGTGCATCACATGCACTGGCACAAGTAGGATAGTTGGAGGGGTAGAGCTCTCTTTACCACCAGGACCCTATATTATATCTCAGGTAATATAACAAGAGTGTCTAGGGCTCATTTCCAGCCTCCAGGTACATGTCTGAGTCCTATTTCTGACATGTTGAGGTGTTTGGTGTCAAATTCCTGTTTTCCATTATAGGCCCTAGAGCTCAGTCACATCACATTTCTAGTTCTGGACCCAAGAACACCGTAGTATACCTCAGATGACATGCCAAGAGTGTCTGAGGCCCATTTCTGGCCTCCAGGGGTGACGTTTTGGAAGTTGTTGGGTTTAAGGGGGCAAAGTCACTTTTTCCACCGAGCCCAAGGTGCTCAAAATCGGGTACGATATCAGGTTTTTCCCTTGGCTGGAAGCTGGAAAAAAAAAACTTTATATGATACCAAAGGTATATATATCACATGAAAGCATCCGATCTGACCTTTCTAACAAGTGTATTCATATCTTGTGCACTCAAACAGTGTCTCTGATATCCATTCTGAGCTATTTGGAAAATTAGCAAATCTTGTCAAAAAAAGATTTCTTGACGATTTTTGCTAATTTTCAGTATCAACCCTAAAGACTGTTTTCAGGTCCCTGTAGCTACCAGGACCCCATTATATAGCTCAGGTGATATAGAAAGAGTGTCTAGGGCTCATTTCCAGACTCCAGGTACATGTTTGACTCCTATTTCTGACATTTCGAGGTGTTTGGTGTCAAATTCATTTTTTCCATTATAGGCCATAGAGCCCAGAGTCACATCACATTTCTAGTTCTGGAGCCAAGGACCCCATTGTGTACCTCAGATGACATTGCAGGAGTGTCTATGACCCATTTCTAGACTACAGGGGTGACTTTTTGAAGTTTTTGGGTTTAAGGGGGCAAAGTCACTTCTTCCACACAGGCCCAAGGTTCTCAAAATCGGGTACGATATCAGGTTTTTCCCTTGGCTGGAGGCTGAAAAAAACTTTATATAATACCAAAGGTATATATATCACATGGAAGCATCAGATCTGAGCTTTCGAACAAGTGTATTCATATCTTGTGCACTCAAACAGTCTCTCTGATATCCATTCTGAGCTATTTTGAAAATTAGCAAATCTTGTCAAAAAACATTTTTTGTCGATTTTTGCTAATTTTCAGTATCAACCCTCCTGACTGTTTTTGGGTCCCTGTGGCCACCAGGACCCTATATTATATCTCAGGTGATATAGCAAGAGTGGCTAGGGCTCATTTCGGGCCTCCAGGTACATGTCTGAGTGCTATTTCTGATATTTTGAGGTGGTTGGTGTCAAATTCATTTTTTCCATTATAGGCTGAGATGATTGTATTTGAAAAGATGGGAGCACATATTACCTAGCATACCGTTAGTTTTCTTTAGCTGATGCTTCAATATCCATTTATTTTATCCATTTATTTTATTTATTTATAAAGTTTTATATAGCGCAAACGTGACCCAAGCGGGTATCTGAGTGCCTTACAGCTGTACAGAGGTGAAAACAGGGTAGCAGGTAAAACAACCATGATAAGCAGGGTACTTTTAAATGATAGAGGAACCGTCAAATATGCAGGAGGAAATAATGTAGCATCACTCTTGCTTCAAGCCTCTGTGAACAAACAAAAAATAATGGTTCATCATTTTTCTAAATTACGCTCGGAATTCAATTACTTGCCCTTAAATTATAAATATTATGTAATTGCCAGAACCAGCTCTTACACCAACACCTGGTGGACTCAGATTTGACGTCTCTCCATGAATTGGGAAAGAGGGCAGATAAATGGGTCAGAACGAGGATTAGGCCTAAGAATCAGGACAGTAACCAGAAGAAGGAGTCTACCAAGCCTCAAGATAAGGGTGGGGATAAAAATAAAGAAAAGACTTCCCCAGGGCCCAAAAACTCCAAGAATGGGGGTGGGTCCCAAGACACTTCTTCAACCCAGAAAAAGCCTTATTGTCATGCCTGTCAACAGGTTGGGCATTACATAACAGACAGCTGTTGTCCCAAGAATGGCAATAAAGAGAATATACCTCCAAAGCCAGCTACAACACATCCTGTTACTTTCAGCAGTAATCCCCCAGGAAGTGGGAGCACCTCCAGGAATCTGGGTGAGTTTAATTTGGGAGCCCAGGTGGACCCTGGCATATCCAGGTCCCCATCCCCAATTGATCTTGTTTATGAGACTGGGATGGTGTTTGCCAACTTCTCTGATTGCCCAAATACCGTGAGCAAATATAGACAAGAACCCATCACCAATGGTTTGAAAGTTGAAGCCTTTAGAGACACAGGGGCTAGCATCACCATGGTGGCTGACTGTATAGTCCCCTCTAAGCAACTTTTACCAGGTGCCACATACCAGGTAACAAACATTGATGGAATCCAGACAAATCATCCCATGGCAGTCGTAAGTCTCAGCTGGGGAGGTGTCACTGGTCCAAAGAGATGGCAGAGTCACCAAACTTGCCTGTAGACTGCCTACTTGGTAATGATTTAGAAATCTCAGCCTGGGCTGAGGTGGAACAGGAAATCCATTCTAGAATGGTAAACTCCAATGGAAAGGTTAGTGGGGCTGTCATGGCTACAGCCCCAACCCAAGATGTCCTTCCTGAAAAAGGTTGGTAGGGCTGAACAACTCTCTGCCCCATCTTTAACAGAAGCTCTTCCAAAACAGAATAGCAAAGCTGTTATGATAACAGCAGAAACACAAACTGAGTTTCCTCCTGAAAAGGTTGGTGGGGCTGTGATGGCCACAGCCCATACTCAAACTGATATGTGTGTTGTGAAGCCTGAAATGATGGATCACTCCACCCAAACTGAGAGCATGGAGGAGGAAGAGAAATCTTCCCCTCACCAGACATTAGGACAGGATCATCCTACTCAGGGAACTGATCTTACCCCTGATGAACGAACTGCCCCAGAGGTTGTTAGGCCTGGCCTGACAGAGCCTCTGATGGCAGTGGACCCTTCTCAGGTGGGACCCAGTCTGGAGCCCCCGCTCTGACCCTCCTGGTCCGAGTGAGAAGCAATCATCCGGGCGACAGCTATCCTGAGGGAAACCTCAGAGGGAACCAGCTACTAGATGGTTCGATTAGTCTTTCGCCCCTATACCCAGGTCGGATGACCGATTTGCACGTCAGGACCGCTACGGACCTCCACCAGAGTTTCCTCTAATATGGATCATGAATTATGATACAATTTATGTGACACATTTAGCAATCACTGGAGGCAACATTTTAAAAACATTCATGGAATCAGTGAATGATTTGTGATATCTCTAAATATGCCACAGACATTAAAACAGATACAGGACAGTTGACTGATGTACGCAGTATGCTTCACTTTGAATTATGGCTCAAGATAGTGGGATTTTAGAATTACATGACAAACTGTAAGGGAAACTTTTTCCGAGCACTGGATGTGATTGAAAAACATCTTCTATTCAACTTCACATTTTTACTACTTTCCAATAGGACACATATGTGATCATTCACAGGGGTACGTAGACCAAAGCTACAAATAGGTTGTCATTTAAATTATGTCTTTATCATATATGGATTTTGAATTATAGGCAACAACAAAAGGTATTCTTCAACATACCTGAAAACCTGAAAATCTACAGCTAGGATATACTTGACCCACCCACGTGAGTGAGGTACCATTTTTATCGGGAGACCTGGAGGAATGCTGGGTGGTTGGAAAATTGTGTTTTTTCTGACGGCAGTGACACAGTAATGCAAGGAAAATGTTTGAATATATCCACATTTTTATTTTTTCATGGCATTGTGAGTAATAAAACGTGTTGGGGGTCCATGAGAGGCATACCACCAAGAACTCCTCATTTTTTATTGTTACTTTACAGAAATATCTAAAGTTAGTAAATTTTCCCTAGAAACTACGCCTTAGCACAGAAAGAAAGATGAGACAAATGCGACTGCCAAGCCATCTGTTCCTCAAGTACACACATACACTGGTTGGATTTGGCACAAGGGTGAGTGAAAGGTTCAATGTGTATATTTTATTAACAAGAGATTGGAAAATGCAGGGGGGGTACCATGGGAATCCCCCAGTGTAGCAAAACCCCCCACCCAAGGTTGGTCCACAACGATCCCCCAAACCCAATCCCTGCTGGAAAGCGGTGGCTATCCTTCCGTCATCATAATGAGCCCCTAAATCTTCTGTGAATTGTCCTTAATCAAGGCAGGGCGGCACCTGGCCTCTGTGGGCTTTCGTTGATAGAACATAGTCATAAGTAAGATCACAACTGATCTGAATATTTTGCAATGCAACAAATAAAATAAGGTATCTCAGCTTTTCATCGATTTCAAAAGTCTCAAGAACTGGTTTGACGTTAAATTTCTTTTTTGATGTCCGCACTAGCTTTCCAGGAGTTTCCTTTGAGGGGTGACATGAGCATGGACTGTCTGTGGCATCCATGCAATAGTGCTCCTTGCAATCATTGGTAAAAAAAAATAAGCTGTTCATTTTTTTCTTAGGCAGCTCATTTATCTTCTGTATTCCTTCTGTTGCAGATATTAGGTCCCCATGGAAATCGCAGATGACCTCGCCTTTTAGAAATATGCGTGATGCAACAGCCTTCCTTCTTCCTTCTTCCTCAACAACAGAAACTCCACTCCACCGTTGGTGAATCAGACATGAGTTAATTTGTTTATCACCCATTCGTGATGTGCTTTCTGTCATTTGTTTCCAATTCTGGATTAGCTCTGCAATGTCTGGTAAATTCTTGATCCATTGCATCTCATTATAAAACTTTAGCACAGATTTTTCACTTGGCTGCCTTCGCGGGAACTGTTCTGTGATTGAAAGAAACAAAATAAATTGATATAAGTTTCTAAAATGTTAACTTTTTACTATATTTCAGCATATCTAAATGTTTACTTACTCATTGTTTCCTCCTTTCTTAGAAGTTGTTGTTGCTTTCTCCATTTATGATATGCAAGCTGCTCGCGATCACCAACAATGGCAATTCGGTCTTTTTTACTTGGTATTTTTCCATTCAGTGTCACAGGAAAAATTGTTTCAAAATGTAAGAATTCATCATGATCTTTTTCACCAGGTAATTTAGATGTAGAAGGCCCATTATGCTGTTCCCTTTAATTACATACAAATGACAAAGTTAATCATTAGTAAATGGTTCTGTGTTATAGAAAGTGAATATTTTTCATTTTGCATATATGCAAAGTGCATACAATCTATAACTGTCAGAAGTCTAATACTGAAACAGTAGCTTATAAAATGTATCTGTAAATTAGACCATGCAAAATACATAAGACCTACAAGGTGGTCATAATTTATGACAGAGATGATTGTATGCGAAAAACAAAGCAGCACATTCTACGTAGCATACCTTTGCCGTCTCTTATCAAGTGGTTGTCTGGAATGTATTGGTTTATCTGGTTTCGGGCATCTGCAAACAAACACAGATAGTAATAATGGTTAACAAATGTTCAAAATAAATGTCTAAATACAATAAATAGTTGCATTAAAAGAATAAGGATTTTGAGTAAAGTAACTGTTTTCTAAAAATCAGTGTGATAAAAAACAATGATTATTGCCTCACCGTGGGTTTTCATGTGCAAGCTTATTAAGCAGTTTTGATGCTGCACAGACATTTTCTTCTCTCATCATTCTATAATGCTTTTCGGCAGTCTGAGTAGAATGAGCCATGTAGTCAGCAACTAGGCTCTTTTCAGCATCCGTACAGTCTCTTTTCGTTGCTGTTTCGTACACACGTCGTGCTTGCTGACTTGTTACAGCAGGAACCTTATACCTGTAAGAATTATTAATATGTGAAACCTGCTCATTATCCTATAGTCATGTATTTTATAAAGGTATTATTTGGGTCATGAGCTTATACAATTCCTAACAAATTAATACTAGTTATAAGAAATGTTTAAGCCATCTCTTTGGAAACTACATAACCCCCATAAATTGTAGACTTGTACACCACTGACCGATAAAAATCTGGGAATTCAAAAAGGCACAGCCAGCATTGCAGTAATACCCTTCTTGAAATCGATTAAGATCATTTGATGGGTTGTGAATTGGATCCCCCTTTGACGATCCAAAAAAGGGATCCATTGTTGATGATGTCTTCTTTTTCTTTAACATCAAAGGCCTGATCTTGGTAAAATATTGTTCAAACCACTGAAGAAAAAAAATAAGGTAATAAGGTCACAGAGCAGGCATTGAGATGCATCTTTGAACAAATTCTGTAGTTTTTACACAAGAGCAATGCCACTCAATAAAACAATATTCGGATGTGATGGTATTATTTAAATTGGTAGTACAGGGTGAATAAATATTCAAAAATGTTTGTGGCTATTCAAAAATAAATATAGTATCCTAAAAGAATACCTGTTCTTCTTCATAACTTAAACAAAAGGATGCAATCTGCTGGGCTGCAGTTTTGTGCTCCTTCACTGCAACAATCACATAGTAGTCTCCCTCCTCATCATTGTACGGTCTTCGGTCACTCCATTCCTTGGCCTGCAAGATTGTAAGGTATGTATAATAATTAGATATAGTTTCTAATTATTTAAATGTAGTTATTTCTAGAATGAGGATCATGGGACCGCCAAACCTGTGGTGACAGTCCACGACCCAATGGATTGGTGGTCCCCCCACTGTATATAAAATTTGGAGTGTACACCACCACTGGACCACTGCAACTGGCAGAGATCCATGATCTCAGGGTGGTGGCACAGTGGTCCGAGAGAGCAATATGCTGGATGTGCCACTGCAGCACTGTCAAGCATTTTACGAGTTGCCTCACCGCCAGCCTTACCATGGAAAGGCTGGCGGTGAGGCAACAAAGCAAGGCCCTAACTGGGCCCCCTTTGTGACTGGGCCTGGGAGTCCCAGTTACTGCATGGTGCAGCCTGTGTGAGGGTTACCAATGGGACTTTAGATAGGCACGGCTGTAACACCACTGCAGCACCACCTGCCCCCCAAGAATTACAATTGTAATCCAGTGGGCGATGTGAGTACAGTTTTGGGGGTCCTCCTGCATGGCACTGCCATCGATGGCAGCAGGAAAAAAAACAATGTCGTAATCAGGCCCTTAATATTCTTCATTGTTTATGAAGAGTGAGCATGAAGGCTTCAATGTAGACACATTGTTTAACTCATATTAGTCAGTTTCAGTTTCATCAACTTTTATTTGATTATAAATTTATATAATCATAAAAAGTACAATTGATAAAAGAACTTTTTGAACATAGAGCAAAAGTTAAAAAGCAGTAAGCAATAGGATCACAAAAAATTTAAATCACTGTACAGAGACTTTTTGAAACGGTGATGCGGTTTCTACAAATTGAAGAAATACTGATTTAGGTAGAAATATTGCGACGTGTTGATATTACTGTTTTAAGAAAGATTGCTATAAGTTTGGCTTCATGTGGGGATTTCGGGGATTGTAAGTGGGAGAGTGCTGAATACGATTGTTTGAGTCCACTGGATCGGAGAATGGGGATGATCCATGTTTTTCTTGCTAGTTTGTAATATTTGCAAAAAAGGACGACATGAATCGTGGATTGTACGGAAACTCCATCACAGGGACATCTCATCAAATTACGGGACCAGTTCTTCATTTCTGGGAATGAAACCAGACGGTAAAAGAGATAGAAACAAAGTCTTGTGATTAAAAACTTTTCATAGTTCGATAAGAAATATGTCAAATAGGGCTGGATGAGTTTTCCTGACTGCAATAAACAAGTTTTCTCATTCTGCGTTTTGATAATCTCTGCTTGATTTCGGAGTTCTCTCAAATGGCCCATACACATATGCTTTAGCTGTTTCCTTGAGATGTCTTCGACTGAGGGTGGTTCATGAAAATAATGCTCACAGTCCAGATCTTTAAAGAGTTTATGTATGTAGTTAAGCCACGGGATTTTCCGCCAATTTGTTAAGCCAAGACAGTCAGTAATAAGGGAGCGGGTTATATGACTTTCGGGATTACACCATATTCGATGCCACAGTAGGATAGGCTGGCATCGGATGGTATCGATGATGTATTCCATACCAAGCTCCCGGTGCGAGGCTAGAATCGGGGAATTTTGGGGAAGAGCTAGGATGTATTTATTAAAAGCATTTTCGGTGACCTGAAGCTGGTCAATACATCCATGTCCCCAGATACCAGCTCCGTAGGTGGCCACACTGTGGCATTTTGCATAATATATGGCTAACAGTTCCGGTGGGGCTGGTTTGCCCAGTTTCCTCGAGAAAGCAATTAGTGCGGAAGTTGCACGGCGGAAATAAAGGTTTCTGGCTTCCACTGCCTTGCGCCAGTTCATTGCGTCATCCACTAGGATGCCCAGATATGGGTACACCGGGGTTTTTTCTAGTCTGTTGTTGTTAATCAATATGGGCTTGGAAACTTTTGTCCTTGGGCCAATGTTCATTGTGAACTTTTTTTTGATGTTAACTTTAAGGCCAAGTGAGTCCATAAATGTTACGTATTTGTTAAGCTGCCGCTGAAGTTGGTTTGAGGTCCGTGCTAGGATTACAGAGTCGTCGGCGTACAGGAGGATAGGTATCGGGCGGTGATTTATCTGGGGAAGGTCCTGGCTCCCTTACAGCATTGCCTGTTCAAGCCCGTTTGTGTAGAGGTTGAACAGGAAGGGAGCCAGTACACATCCCTGCCTTACTCCTTTCGTAATTTGGAAGGGTCGTGACAGTTCACCGCTGGTGCCAAATCGTACTCTACCTTCTGCGTTAGTGTAGAGCTCTCTCAGAAAGGCTAGTATCGGAGGGTCCACACCAAGGTCAGCTAGGATTTGCCAGAGCTTTGCATGCTGGACACAGTCGAATGCCGCGCTTAAATCTACATAGACCAGGAAGATGTTGCCTCCTTTAGCGCGAGCATATTTTCCAGCCAGAAGGACGAGATTTAGGGCCTGTTCCACGGTCCCGAGCCCCTTCTGGAAACCATATTGCAGGTCAGTAATGATGTTATTCTCCCGGGCCCAAGATTGTAGTCGGTCCAGGAGTAATCGACCGGCAATCTTGCCCGTGGAGTCCAGAAGGGAGATCGGTCTATCACAAGCTGGGTCGTTGCGGTCACCTTTTTTGAAGATGGGTAATAATGTCGAGGTTGACCATGAATGAAAGAGACCAGTTGAAGCTACTGCTGACATGACCCGTGTGATTATTTTTGACCAGTAATCGACGTCATGTAAGAACAGGTCCATTGGAACCCCATCTGGGCCAGGGGCCTTGCCAGTTTTTGAGGCCCTGATTGCCTTTATGACTTCGTTTAGGGTAAAACATAAATTAATCGGGTAGATGTTGTTCTTCACCACTTCGGGTTCCTGTATTTGGGTGTTTGGTGCGGCATCTATTGGTGTTCCATAAAATTTTGAAAAATGGGAGACCCAGTCCTCCTCAGTTATTGCCACATCAAGATGGTCAGGGTCACTGGTGTTAGCCAGGAGGGGTGATCTTATGGTCTGCCAAAATGCAGTGCTGTCTTTCCTTTGTGCACTGTCATGTAGACGCAGCCAAAGGTCTCGTTTGATCTGTTTCTTACGGTTTTACCGAGCAGTGTTATAGATTTTCCTCAATTGGGAGATTTTTTGGGGGTCTCTCGATTGCTTGCATAGAGATTCTTTGAGGGATGTGAGTGCCTTCCGACAGGCGGTATCAAACCATCTCGTGGTAGGGAGTCTGGACTTGTTTTTTGAATTGACAAATAGCTTATTACTTCCTGGATGCTTTGGAAGGAGGTGACAATTGTTTCTGGTGGTGTCTCCGGGGACAAGCAGTTGGCTAGCCAATGGTGTGTTTTTCCAAGGATCCTCTGTGTCATCTCTTCCGGGTCAATCTTTGTCCATTTAATTGTGTACCCGTTCAGTTTCTTCATGGACATCGAGTGTTGATCAAGGGAACTAAGTTTTACGGGGTGTGTCCCTGCCTGTTTCATATGGATTTCCACGCTAAGCGGATAATGGTCGCTTATTGGGTTTGACCCAATTTCGTAATTACTTAGTTGCCCTTTGTAGGAGTTTGAGGCTATAATGTAGTCGATGGTTGTAAAACAGCCTCGCCCATGAAAGGTGGGTAGATAGTCCTGCTCCGGATTGACTAGTTCGTTGACGAAGTCAAGGTCTAGGGTGAAGAGGATTTCATTTAATTTGTTGCCACCTGGCGTGTGCGCGAAGTGAGGGATGGGATTTCCACATTCGTTCTGAAGCCCGCAATTCCCGTTTTTATGCTTTGGGCACAATGAGGAGTTGAAGTCGCCGCCCCAGATAAGGTAAATTGGGGATTTATTACTGTCTTTTTGGAATGAAGTTATAAATGTGGCTATTTCATCTAACTGTGAGCAGCATTCCAGGGTGCTTGAGTTGTTATAGTAGTTTATGAATATATAATGATTTCCTTTAGATACTGTTAACTGTGTGATTAATATGATTTGAAAGATGGGTGATTCCTTTAGTAGTTTCACTCTGAGGGGGAGGGTGTTGGCAATGTAGGTTGTGAGCCCCCCCTTTGGTCCGCCCCTATTTCCAGGTACTGCTTGAGTAAAAAGTGTTTTATAGCCCGCTAAATGGAGTGGAGTTGTGCACCAGGTTTCTTGCAGACACAGAATTTGATGTCTCTTTGCTGTATCGAGCCACAAAGAAGAAGTTATTTTTGTGGTTAAGCCTGCAATATTCCAATATGCGATGCAAAATCTCAGATTTGGAGATTCCATCACGGTGTGTGATGGATTTGTCGGATTGTTAGCAGCCTCGATTACTGGTATTTGTCGTGATTTGACACAGGGGCGTTCAGCTGGAGCTTTAGAGGCTACGACTGGCTGGTGGCACATTCCAGAGGTAGTGTCAACTTCTGCTGAAGGGATGGTGAAAGCGACTTTTTTTGGAATGTTGAAGAACGCGTTAGATGGTTCCTGGGTGGTATGGGTGGGTTTTTTGGGAATAGTAAAGAGTGTTAAGTGGTTCCTGGGACGGATTTTTGTGTTTGTCATAAGGGGACTCTAGGGGTGCTGAATGCTGCATGGCGTTAACTAATTGCGGTGTAGTACAAGGTTTAGCATGTCTAGGTTCATCCCTGAGTGGTCAGTCGACCATCTCGAGACAATCAAAACGATTTTGGGTTAGAGGCCCTGCCAGCCTTCGTAGGTTTGATAGGGTCTTTCTTGCCAATAGTGCCTCAGGGGTTCTCTTGGCCGTTCTCTCGGTCCACTCCTACCTGCATGGTCATATGTGTATTCCATATGATTCCATGGCACTTGGCTCCATGGCTCCTGGTTCCATGGCTCCTGGTTCCATGGTTCTTTAGGAAGCTGGTGCCATGACCAGGGTGGAGGATTGCGATGATGTTTTGCTGGGGGATAGAAAAAGGAGAGATGGCGAGCATCGATCCCCCCTTTTTTTTCGAGCAGGGGCCAGGCACAGATGTAGTCCACTGCGGAGGGGTCTCTGCATGTTACGATGATACAGTCTCCGCGGATTGATTTTGTTGTTTTGCCTATCCAGGCTACCCTACGGGCTGTGGTGATCCCTCCAGATAGATGGGATTCGAGAGGTCTATTAATGCTTAACCACTGCATGACCTTGTTTTTAAGTGACCATGCAGTTTCAGGCGTATCATCGGTTAATTCTGGTACACCTGTGAGGACTATCGTGTAGGGAGTGGCTTCCGGGGGCAAGTGGGCAGGGCGTCTAGCTGCTGGTGGTTTTTTAGTGGTATTTTTGGGAGACGGCTGAGAGGCCAGTGGTTTCGATGGGAGAGTTGCAGGCTTTTTTTCTGGAAAGGCTCTGCTGGTGTCTGTATTTGTCGCTGGACCTGGGGTATCTACACTGACTGGGTCTGTGTTTTCTGTTCACTGATTGGGTACAGCAGAGGGTTTATTCCGCTGTGGTTGAGGCATTGTGGGTGGTGGCTTTTGGTGTGTGGTGTTTTGTTTATGACTTTTCTGAGCTAGGGTCATTGGATTTGAATGTTTAGCTACTTTCTGTGATTGTGCTTGGAGTTGTTTTTTGGGTGGCTGCGAAGAGTTCCGCTGACCCTTTATTTCTATACGAGTGTTAGTGTCGAGAAGGGTGGCAGAGATTATGGTTAGCTGAGCTTCTAGGTTTCTGATACTGAGTTGGATGGGCTTCAGATATTGAAATAGCAGATCTTTTGTTGTAGTGAGGACTTGCGAGGTGACTCTGCATGTTCTGCATTGGTTGTCGGAGTACTCATTTGATATTGCCATGTGAGGTTGGTTGATTACAGAGGGAAATAATATACTATGCGACGTTGTAGAATTTGAATGGGTTGTCGCGTGATCTGAGCACGGAACCTTGGTTACTGTTTTTTCGGCGGTTAGTGGGTGTCTTTTTGGAATTGCTCCTTCCCTTTCGCCTTGTTGGAGCAGGTTTACGTTTGACTGGGCGTCCTCCTGGGTTTGACGAATAGCTAGGTCAGGGGTTAATTCCAAGTCGTCAGACGTTATAGAGAGGTCAGACTCAGACTGTGTAACAGAAAGGTTTACTATCGATGGTACTGTATTTATGTCTGGTACTGACAGGGTCACAGGGAGGGAACAGTTTTGTGTGTTAAGATGGATAGGAGAGGTGGCGTTTGCTATAGCGCCTAGAGAGGAACGCTTTGCATTAGCGTTCATAAGGTCTAGTGACACTCTCTTTTCCATCAGGGCGATACTCTGGTTTATTACCTCGTGGGTCCGTGAAATGAATAGGTCGATCGGACCCGTTATTTGAGCTACCTCCTGTGCGTGTTTGGATTTGGTCTTTGTGGTGCTCCTTGTTTTTGGTGGCATGGTGTTATCTGGTTGCGGGTTCGGTGATGAAAGGGGGGTGGCCCGGTCTGGTCTCTATCGGGCAACAACGGGCCCGCCCTTCGACCCGCGCGTCCCGCGATGCGCGGTCCAGGAGGCGCTTTTGTAGAGTGAGGAGTTTTTTAGGGGCGGGGCACTGGAAGGGGGCGTGGCTCTCACGGGAAGAGGACCAGCTGGAGATGGTGTATGCTGGTCTTCGCAGTCCCGGGGCCGGCGCCTCGTCCTCCTCTGCGGCCTCGCAAAGGTCTCAGGCACTCAGCGGCACTTGGGCTCTAAGCTATGCTACTCCTGTAGCGGAAACAGAAGGTACAAGACTTTAAAAAGGTCCGTGGCAGAAGAGTTCGCTCCACGAGTGGCACCCGCGAAGCGGGTGTCGCGAGCAGTTGTAGCGCTTTGCTGGTGGCAGGGCACTGGAAGGAGGCGCGGCTCTCACGGGAAGAGGACCAGCTGGAGATGGTGTATGCTGGTCCTCGCAGTCCCGGGGCCGGCGCCTCGTCCTCCTCTGCGGCCTCGCGAAGGTCTCAGGCACTCAGCGGCACTTGGGCTCTAAGCTGCGCTACTCCTGTAGCGGAAACAGCAGGTACAAAACTTCAAAAAGGTCCGTGGCAGAAGAGTTCGCTCCACGAGTGGCACCCACGAAGCGGGTGCCGCGAGCAGTTGTAGCGCTTCACTGGGGGCGGGGCACTGGAAGGGGGTGCGGCTCTCACGGGAAGAGGACCAGCTGGAGATGGTGTATGCTGGTCCTCGCAGTCCCGGGGCCGGCGCCTCGTCCTCCTCTGCGGCCTCGCGAAGGTCTCAGGCACTCAGCTGCACTTGGGCTCAAAGCTGTGCTACTCCTGTAGCGGAAACAGCAGGTACAAGACTTCAAAAAGGTCCGTGGCAGAAGAGTTCGCTCCACGAGTGGCACCCGCAAAGCGGGTGCCGCGAGCAGTTGTAGCGCTTCGCTGGGGGCGGGGCACTGGAAGGGGGCGCGGCTCTCACGGGAAGAGGACCAGCTGGAGATGGTGTATGCTGGTCCTCGCAGTCCCGGGGCCGGCGCCTCGTCCTCCTCTGCGGCCTCGCGAAGGTCTCAGGCACTCAGCGGCACTTGGGCTCTAAGCTGTGCTACTCCTGTAGCGGAAACAGCAGGTACAAGACTTCAAAAAGGTCCGTGGCAGAAGAGTTCGCTCCACGAGTGGATCGATTCCATCTTGTGCTCGTGGTATCGAGGAAGGAAGATGCCTGCGAGTAATTAGTCTTTTTTGTTTACATACCTGAAATTCTTGACAACACATGGTCGCTGCACATGCTTTAAGAGCAATAGTGCCTCCAAATAATACAACACCACTAGTGTTTCCTGAGAGGAGAAATCCCGATTGGTATTTAGCTTTTCGATGAATGTGAGGAAATCTTCTTTTGCCTTGTCCAGAATCTGTAAGCAGTGCCATGGGGTCTTCTTTTCTGCTGTGAATTCCCTATATCTAGGCAATATTAGGAAAGACATAATAAATAACAGGATCTGCCCATGCAATAGTAATGAAACATAATATTAATTTCATGATTTTTGAATGGGGAACTTGCAATGAGGAGAAATGTTATTGTGTATGATCATCTAAAGGCTATTATACTTCACAATGATTAAATTATTACCTTCTGTGAGTGACTTCTTTTGAAATCCCTCTGCTTATTTTCTTCTGCATGTCCTGCATCACATCCTGGAAATGCTGAGCTGACATATAGAGTTCGTTTTTTTCTTCTCTCAGATTTGTACCCACGATGTGATAGTGGATACACCGCTTGATATTTTTCATGTAAATAATAATGGTCTGCTGTGCTAAACCAAGCTCTTTCAGGCAGTTGAACTCCCGTGTGTGAGGAATCTCCTTGATGAAATTTATTGATGGTTCATGAGGATTGTAGAAGAAGAGGAATCTTGCTACATTTTCCAGCTTAAATTAAATATATAAATACAGTTAACAATAATGATATACTTTACTGAATATAATAGGTATTAGTAGGAATAAGGGTAGTCATAGTAATAAAAGCTTACTTGATTACCTCTTGCTTGCAGTTGGAGACTGAGAGATCGTGTTTTAAATAGTTTCTGAAATCAACTAGGAGTTTGCAGTCCAGGGAATGTTTCCTGTAAAGACCAGCGTCTCTCAGCTTCTTCCGTATAGTTGTCAGCCACTTTATTGTACTTGGTCTGTTGGATTGAATAGTGAAATGTTTTAGAAAACAAACGGTATATAAATATATGACTGTGGTGCAAATAGATTTTGGTCATTTGAACTTACGGTTGGTATAATTCAGCAGCTTCTTCTTCTTCTTCATCTACTCTCAGATGTTCAATCTCTATTTCTTCATCGGGTGTTTTAGGAGGTCCAAAAGTAAGTCATATAATTGAGCAATAAAGCATGCATGAGTAGCTGCAACAGTTCATAACATACAGGTTCCTTGAAGGATTATATTAATTATACAAGTTTAAAGGGTTAATAATTATGTATGACTACAAATAATGCAGTAATTATGAAAATAGATTTAGTGATTGTAATGGTAGCAAACTAATGATAATTAAAGAAAAAAAAATATGTTACTTACATGACGACTTGATCAACGGGCTTTCCAACAATAAAACACCCATTTGCTTCCAACATATTGATGAACGTTTTTCTGGTCTCTTCATTGAAAAGGAGCTGGAGATTATCGTAGGTGTATATTCTCCCCTTATACAGATGGACAATCATTGATTCTCTTGCCTCCTTTACAACTGCTGCAATCGCTTCAGGAGTGTTTTCTTCATGCAAACTCGTGCCAGGTGAACTGACAACTGCTCACAATTTTTTAAGCACTTTGTGCAAACTAATTATTTAAGCACTTTGTGCAAACCAATGGGAAGCGATTCGCTTTTCTAGCAAGAAAATAAAAAGGTCAGGTCCCAAGCTGGGAGCCTCCCTGCTCAGGCAGTACAGCAAGGGTCAGCTCCTCCCACTACACTGCCCCTTTTCCAACTCTTCTCACTAGCTGCCAGCTCCCAGCCTCAAGCTGGGCACAAGGGAGGCAGTTCAAACTGCACCATTTACAACTCTTCTTACTAGCTGCCAGCTCCCAGCCTCAAGCTGGGCACAAGGGAGGCAGTTCACACTGCCCCATTTACAACTCTTCTCACTAGCTGCCAGCTCCCAGCCTCAAGCTGGGCACAAGGGAGGCAGTTCACACTGCCCCATTTCCAACTCTTCTCACTAGCTGCCAGCTCCCAGCCTCAAGCTGGGCACAAGGGAGGCAGTTCAAACTGCCCTATTTCCAACTCTTCTCACTAGCTGCCAGCTCCCAGTCTCAAGCTGGGCACAAGGGAGGCAGTTGACACTGCCCCATTTCCAACTCTTCTCACTAGCTGCCAGCTCCCAGCCTCAAGCTGGGCACAAGGGAGGCAGTTGACACTGGCCCATTTCCAACTCTTCTCACTAGCTGCCAGCTCCCAGCCTCAAGCTGGACACAAGGGAGGCAGTTGACACTGCCCCATTTACCACTCTTCTCAATAGCTGCCAGCTCCCAGCCTCAAGCTGGGCACAAGGGAGGCAGTTGACACTGGCCCATTTACAACTATTCTCACTAGCTGCCAGCTCAGCTTGTGTCAGCTCAGGGTGTGCCTGGAGGCAATGGCACACCTTACTGGGGTCAACTCTTCCCTCCATGTGCTAACTCTCAGGTCAGGTTATGCAAATTATTATTTTTATTATTTAGCGATTTACAGAGCGCCTGGTGACCCGGAGGCATCCCCGCGCTGTGAAATTAGTGAAGACCGGGGGGAGGGGCAGGGAGTACTATTTGGGGAAAAGAAAAGTTTTCAGTCTTTTACGGAAGAGAAGATGCCATGTCCTCCCCTACAGAATGAAGTTAAATTAGGTTAAATTAGGTTTCTAGTTCATGTGGTTTCAGAGATATATATGTATATTTGTGGAACACAGTACATAATTTCGCTGCCTAATAAAAAAGTTGCATGTTCCCGATGGCCTACGATCATGAAGATCGGCACACACAAGCGCAGGATCCTCCCCTATAACCTGCAATTTAAATTAGGCTTCTAGCTTTTGCTGTTCCAGAGATATGTAGTTTTATTTGTGGAACACAGTACATAATTTCGCTGCCTAAAAGAAAAGTTTTAATGTTTCCCCGATTTTTATGAGCATGTTCCCAATGTTGGGGAAACATTAAAACTTTTCTTTTAGGCAGCAAAATTATGTACTGTGCTCCATAGTATACCTCAGATGACATGCCAAGAGTGTCTAAGACCCATTTCTGGCCTCCAGGGGTGACGTTTTGAAGTTTTTGGGTTTAAGGGGGCAAAGTCACTTTTTCCACCCAGCCCAAGGTTCTCAAATCGGGTACGGTATCAGGTGTTTCCCTTGGCTGGAAGCTGAAAAAAAAACTTTATATAATACCAAAGGTATATATATCAAATGAAAGCATCAGATCTGACAACAAGTGTATTCATATCTTGTGCACTCAAACAGTGTCTCTGATATCCATTCTGAGCTATTTGCAAAATTAGCAAATCTTGTTAAAAAAAATATTTTGACGATTTTTGCTAATTTTCAGTATCAACCCTCCTGACTGTTTTTGGGTGCCTGTGGCCACCAGGACACCACCACATCACTCAGGGACACCGCCACATCACTCAGGGACACAGCCACATCACTCAGGGACACCGCCACATCACTCAGGGACACCGCCACATCACTCAGGGACACCGCCACATCACTCAGGGACACCGCCACATCACTCAGGGAAACCACCACATCACTCAGGGAAACCACCACAACACTCAGGGACAGTGCATGTTTCAGTCAATCCATCCCTCTCTCAATCCCTCTCTCCCCCCCTCTGTCTCCCTCCTTCTCTCTGTCTCCCTCCGTTTCCCTCTATCCCTCTATCTTCCACCCTCTGTCTCCCTCCCTGTCCTTCTCCCTGTCACTTTTTTATTCTAGCCATCTCTGCCATCGAGACTGCAGCTACATCGTCCGTGCTGGGGGAGAGTGGTATACTCCCTGTGAAATTCCCCCCACACTTTTTGGGAGCAACTGACTTTGAGTGAGTTATCTATTCTCACTTGGGTCGTTGCTGTTTGGAAGTGTGTGGGACATTCATCTTTGCTCCTGTGGACATCCATCCTCCTCTACAGGGGAGGACCCTTGACAGTGTGGTGGGCATCTTCACACTAAAATCCTGTGCTTGAGCTCCGCTGAGTGCAGGTGGATATTGGTGGTCAAGATTGTTTATTGCTAGCCAGATAACTTTCTTCTTTAAAACCTTTGGAATGGATACCCCTCTGAGGTAAGTCTATGTGCATGGGCTGTTTTTTCAAAGATTTATATTTGACTATATTGAAGTTGTGTTTTATTTTCTTTTGCTACATTTAACCTGGATACTGGTACAGCTGTCCAAGTGTTTCAAATTGCATGTCTACTGTATTCCTAATATGTATAAACAGGCGAAAAAGACCAGCACTTAATACAACCTCTTGCTTCAAGGATACACACGTGCATCACATGCACTGGCACAAGTAGGATAGTTGGAGGGGTAGAGCTCTCTTTACCACCAGGACCCTATATTATATCTCAGGTAATATAAAAAGAGTGTCTAGGGCTCATTTCCAGCCTCCAGGTACAGGTCTGAGTCCTATTTCTGACATTTAGAGGTGTTTGGTGTCAAATTCCTGTTTTCCATTATAGGCCCTAGAGCTCAGTCACATCACATTTCTAGTTCTGGACCCAAGAACACCGTAGTATGCCTCAGATGACATGCCAAGAGTGTCTAAGACCCATTTCTGGCCTCCAGGGGTGACGTTTTGGAAGTTGTTGGGTTTAAGGGGGCAAAGTCACTTTTTCCACCCAGCCCAAGGTGCTCAAAATCGGGTACGATATCAGGTTTTTCCCTTGGCTGGAAGCTGGAAAAAAACAACTTTATATGATACCAAAGGTATATATATCACATGAAAGCATCCGATCTGACCTTTCTAACAAGTGTATTCATATCTTGTGCACTCAAACAGTGTCTCTGATATCCATTCTGAGCTATTTGGAAAATTAGCAAATCTTGTCAAAAAAAGATTTCTTGACGATTTTTGCTAATTTTCAGTATCAACCCTAATGACTGTTTTCAGGTCCCTGTAGCCACCAGGACCCCATTATATAGCTCAGGTGATATATAAAGAGTGTCTAGGGCTCATTTCCAGACTCCAGGTACATGTTTGACTCCTATTTCTGACATTTCGAGGTGTTTGGTGTCAAACTCATTTTTTCCATTATAGGCCTTAGAGCCCAGAGTCACATCACATTTCTAGTTCTGGAGCCAAGGACCCCATAGTGTACCTCAGATGACATTGCAGGAATTGAAAACATCAGATCAAAGCTTTCTAAAAAGTATATTTAGGTCCTGGGTACTCACAAAATGACTGTGATATCCATTCTGAGCTGTTTGTAAAATTAGCAAATCTTGTCAAAAAAATATTTTTTGACGATTTTTGCTAATTTTCAGTATCAACCCTAATGACTGTTTTCAGGTCCCTGTAGCCACCAGGACCCCATTATATAGCTCAGGTGACATAGCAAGAGTGTCTAGGGCTCATTTCCAGCCTCCAGGTACATGTTTGACTCCTATTTCTGACATTTCGAGGTGTTTGGTGTCAAACTCATTTTTTCCATTATAGGCCATAGAGCCCAGAGTCACATCACATTTCTAGTTCTGGAGCCAAGGACCCCATTGTGTACCTCAGATGACATTGCAGGAGTGTCTATGACCCATTTCTAGACTACAGGGGTGACTTTTTGAAGTTTTTGGGTTTAAGGGGGCAAAGTCACTTCTTCCACACAGGCCCAAGGTTCTCAAAATCGGGTACGATATCAGGTTTTTCCCTTGGCTGGAAGCTGAAAAAAAACTTTATATAATACCAAAGGTATATATATCACATGGAAGCATCAGATCTGAGCTTTCGAACAAGTGTATTCATATCTTGTGCACTCAAACAGTCTCTCTGATATCCATTCTGAGCTATTTTGAAAATTAGCAAATCTTGTCAAAAAACATTTTTTGTCGATTTTTGCTAATTTTCAGTATCAACCCTCCTGACTGTTTTTGGGTCCCTGTGGCCACCAGGACCCTATATTATATCTCAGGTGATATAGCAAGAGTG
Source organism: Lissotriton vulgaris (assembly GCF_964263255.1). NCBI lineage: Eukaryota > Metazoa > Chordata > Amphibia > Caudata > Salamandridae > Lissotriton > Lissotriton vulgaris. The sequence goes on from NC_141697.1 coordinate 197,634,146, forward strand.
GCTAGGGCTCATTTCCAGCCTCCAGGTACATGTCTGAGTGCTATTTCTGAAATTTTGAGGTGGTTGGTGTCAAATTCATTTTTTCCATTATAGGCTGAGATGATTGTATTTGAAAAGATGGGAGCACATATTACCTAGCATACCGTTAGTTTTCTTTAGCTGATGCTTCAATATCCATTTATTTTATCCATTTATTTTATTTATTTATAAAGTTTTATATAGCGCAAACGTGACCCAAGCGGGTATCTGAGTGCCTTACAGCTGTACAGAGGTGAAAACAGGGTAGCAGGTAAAACAACCATGATATGCAGGGTACTGTAAATGATAGAGGAACCGTCAAATATGCAGGAGGAAATACTGTAGCATCACTCTTGCTTCAAGCCTCTGTGAACAACAAAAAATAATGGTTCATCATTTTTCTAAATTACGCTCGGAATACAATTACTTGCCCTTAAATTATAAATATTATGTGTATGGTTATTGTTTTCTGAAGGTTAGAGAAAGCAAAACACTGAATGTTGTCTTGCCTTTGCTTCCCATGGGTATGTTTATATAGCAGTTTGGCTGCATCACCCATATTTCCCACTCATCATTTGATAATGCTGATCAGCAGTGGAGTTGAATGTGGCATTACATTCACACAAAAGCTCTTTTCAGCATCAGTTCACTCTGTTTTGGTTTCTGTTTCATAAACTTGTCTAGCTTGCAGACTTGTAACTGAAGGGATATTATACCTGTAAAAATACCCATGTGAAACTTGCTAGACATACTGTGATTATTCAAGTATTTTATAAAGGTATTGTATGGCTCATGAGTTGATATCATTGTCAACAAAAGTAACATGACGGTTATCTCATTGGATGTCAACCCTCACCCATTGTAAACTGGTAAACACACAGTCATTAGGAATATGTGAACGCGAAAAGACACAACAAGAACTGCAATAATACCTTTCATGGAATTGTTTGGGACCATTTGAGGGATTATATATTGCATCCCGGTTTGATACAAAATGTATCCTACTGTGATGCTGTCTTATTCGGTAACATCTTCGGCCTCACCCTCAGGAAAAATTGCTCAAACCACTGCAGGAAAAGGGGAAAACTAATGTGAATTCACATAATAGACCTAAAGATGCATCTGTGACTGAAGAGTTAACATTCTGTAGCATTTAAAGCGTTGGCAAAAAATAGTCTATACACTGAAGAAATGCATCTCATAGGCAGATTTAAAGCAAGTGTAGGGATGTGAAGACTGCATTTGACATTGTAGTGACTGGTCTGTACATATTCTTTTAATTTTAGGGCTTTGACAAAAAACAGTTCTCTCAATTGAATACCTGATCTCTGTGATTTAAGCTAAAGGATGACATCTGCTGGGCTGCTGTTTTTGTGCTTTTTCACAACAACCACCACAAAGTAGTGTTGTCTCAACTGATTTCAGACACCCCTGCGGATATGTTCGCCTGTATACCAGCTAGCTCACAGTGCCACTATGAACTCTTCTTATCAAGGAGAGAATATTTTCTGGCAACTATCGAACATGACAACCCTGAATCCTTATGCATCATGGAAACAGTAAATAACTTTTCGCTCAGTCACTCAAGCTCCCTTTGTCTCAAATGCACAGAATAAACGATGGACATGTTTCCAATAAGTGTTTATTGAACCAGCGTCATCCTAGAGTGCTGCTACAACCATATGACAAAAACAGATGTATATTGGCACGAACAGAGTAAATGGATTGTAGAATTCTACCATAGTCCTAGAACAATGAATGTATGCAAGCACATAAATACATGATCGTAATAATGTGTACTTCTGTGATGCAAACGCTAACTAGTTGTACCTAGCTGTATAGCCAAGAATCCCTCTAGGATAAAGTCACCCTCATTACCTGATGTGAGAGAATGAAGGACCCCGTCTTAGTCTTGAAATGGACACCCAGTGAGGGATGTCAGACAGACCACTGCATGCTGGAGTGTCTGTGTGCAGGAACCTTGGCGTCTTGTGTCAGCATGGAAGTCTTTCTCCTTTGCCTGCCCCACGAAGATATAGCGCTTATATACCAAAAAGGTACCCTCAGGGGTTCTATCTTCCTTAATCATGTCGGCTGAGGATGACAATAGTGATGAACCTTATACATAGTTATTATGTAGAAGATGGTAATCCTGCTATGATTTTGAAAATCCTCATGTATGATAAATTAGGCTAATTTCCTGGGAAAACCACACATTTATGCAGCACCTAACTAGGTAAAAGGTCAGCACCAAAACCATTATGTAGTACAATGGCAGGGTGAAAGGTTAGGCGACTACCCAGGCCTATATTGGGGTACATTGCAAATCATAACACCGACTCCTCTTCCAAGTGGCCGATATACTAAAAAAATAAAATGGTTAGTCCTCATCATAGAAAAATGTTCATAATAAAAATTTCTAAAAATTATAAAAAAATTCTAAACTGTATAAGTTCTTTATATATGTAAAAAGCGCTAAGTCTTTTTAAAATGTTATACCATTTGAGCAACTGAGTAAATCTGAAAGCCATGGTGCTCATTAAAAGTGAAAAAAATAAATGTTTAAAAATACTATTTTGGTTGTTTTGGAAAAGAGGCCGTATTGTTCCCAGCACACGGAGAGCCAAATGTTTTATGTATCCTGTTGGGAGATACAACATCACTGCTGCTAGCCTTCACAGACAACGGTCCCTGTAACGCCTCACAGATCAGGTCGAGTTGAGCAAAAGTGATCTTCAGTTACGACAGCAGAGGCTGGGGAAGCTTTTGAAACATCCAAAGCCAGTGTGCCCGCAGTAGAGCCGGTATCCAATCCAACAGGAGTTGAAGCATCCCATGGTGGCTCTAAGAATGCAGACATCATTATGGGAATACGCTGAGAACACTGCACTATACATGCCTTTAATGATCCAGCAATACCCCCACCCCCATCCCCGGAGGCGCAGCCGAGGGAAGTGTTAGAGGTCCAACACACATTCGTTTCCACAATACAAGCAAAGGAGAACAGGCAGAACACAGTCAATCCATACTGGTATGAATGATAAGAACCATAAATCTCTTATCTCCCGAAGTAGAGGTGTGCCCAGATGAAGTACCATGTCGTCGCAGAAATGTCGCTCCAAGAGCATTTTTCCATCTCCTTGGTGAATGGGACATCCATTGCGTAGTAGAAATATTTAAATCCGGATACCCACTACCAGTAGCAGGAGTGTATAAAAGCTGGAATCACTCCGAAGACAATCTGAAAGGTGCTTAATGGCCCTGAACGTATGGACTTAAAATATCTGATGTAATGAGTATAGTATTATTTAACGCTAAATTGTACCATTTCTCAAAAATGGAAAGGGCAATTTGTTTGTAACAGTGCCTGTATCTCAGCTGAGGACCATGCAACCTGAAGATCAAAAGTCTCTTGGTCTGAGGTTAAGGGCACATCCTTCTATAAAAGCATGGCTTTCATTCGGCTCAAAGTATCATACGTATAAAGGAAACATTCAATGAAGGCCATAACTGCACAGCCCTGATTGATATGTATGTATTTTGCATACAACAGTAACCCTGGAACTTACCGTGACTAAATAAGGATGCCCTGAAGCATCCCACAACAACCTTGATCATTCAGCATGAAGTAATCCCCATTCGAGAGCAGCCTGAACACTGGATTAATCACAACATCTGTGGATCCCTTTAAATGACAGGATGCATTTGCAATGGAACCGCTACAGGCCCCGTAAAGCATAATATCCTGGCAGATTAAAGACCCACTTAATGAATTCCCAACATTTTTACAGTATCCCTGAAACAAGCATCTAAGTTTTATAATGTACTGTTGATGCATCAAAGTGTTAAAGTCTAAAAAATGGATTAAAATGAAAACAAAAAGGGTGTTACAGTGGCTTAATACCATGCTAAATACAGAATGAAATAAAAAAAACAACTACTAGTTTTACAAAGTCAATGGTCAAATTGACCTCTCCCCCCCCCCCTCTTCCACCTTATGGAGTGCAACGTTTTTTTTAATTTTTTTTATTGCACCCACAACAATAAAAAATGTTGTGGGTGCAATTGTAGTGTCCTGAATACTCCCCAAATAAATTTCAACACATTTGGAGTATCCCTGGTGAAAACGATAATTAAATTCCCTGTTCATCTGTGCTTTGAAGGTCCATAAAATATATTAAACTGAGGAAAAAAGTATGCAAAAGTGACCTAATCACATGTTAAAATGTATATCTCCAAAAATTTCTACATCCTTTAATAAAAGTTACTTTTTCATGCATCACCAGTGAGACGGGTCATATGTGTAGCATCACTAGCGATGAATTCGAATCATTGGTGATGCGTGCAAGAAGTACATTTTTTCTCAAAACAGTTGAGATTAATCACTACAGACCTGTGGGTTGTACAGACTAGTCGGGGTTACCAGACAAAATGTTGTTCTCCTCTATTAGTTTCTTTACCTTCATCCAATAATAGTAAGTGCACTAGAATCTAAATCTTGCGATAGGTTCAAAACTTTTTATCCAAAGGGACAATGCAGAAGGTCCCAATCCAATACTACAGTTTTCTCAGCAACCTATTTCTTATAAAGAAGGCAGATGAGTGGTTTAGAACTATAATAAATCTCAAATATTTGAACATAAGTTTGTACAGTGTGAGGAACTGGTTTTATTTGCTGACATTGCTGGGGGTATTATCGTGGAATACCCTCTCAAAAACAGTTTTGATTCCAGTCAGGCTTATTTGTATCACCGTTATGCAACCCTGAGTAGCTGTGGCTTCAAGCAGCGACTCTTACTTGGGTATAGAGGAAAGTTCACACTAAAATTAAGAATCCTCTTTTGGATACAAGCTCTGGTTACAGTATTGTGATCTTTAAAAGAAAATTAATCAACACCATATCATTCAAAGAAAGTTATTTTTCAAAGTAGATATGCAAATTATGATAATACAGGAAATATACAAATCTAGTACAAGAATGTAAAACCAATAACCTGTTGGGGTATCAACATTCAGAGTCATAAGAAATTATTTTTCATAATGTATGAATACATCATGAATATTTTTGCCAGGTACTTTGTATAAGAAGGCCCCTTATGTTGTGCCCTTTAAGCACACAAAAATAGATTAGAGCATGCGAAACACAACATCTACAAGGTGGTCATAATTTATGACAGATAACTTGTATACTGAAGACAAAGGAGCACATTTTACTTGGCATACCTTTTTGCTGTCGCTGATTAAGTGGTTGTCTGCCATGTATAGTATCTTGTGTCAATATATTTGGTTTTTGTGTTGTATCAACTGAATGCAATGAAATCCTATGTAAATTTATGCATTTTTTTAATGCAAAATGAAGTTATGATCTTGTTTCAAACATCAGCAAACAAACACAGATGTTAAGAATTTTTGATGACCAAAATAAATGTCCGAATACAATAAATAGTTGCTTTAAAAGGATAACGATTATGGGTATAATAACGGTTTTCAAGTCAGATGAAGAACAATGATTATTGACCCACTGTAGGTTTTTGTGTGCAAGTTTATCCAGCAGTTTTGATGCAGCACAGATATTTTACTCTTAACATGCGATAATGCTTTTCTGCAGGGTGAGTTGAATGAGCAAAGTAATCAGCAACATGGTTTTTTTCGGCATCCGTACAGTCTTTTAGTTGCTGTCTCGTATACTTGTCTAGCTTGCTGACTTGTTACTGCAGGAATACTGTACCTGCAAGAATTATATGAAATCTGCTCCCTTATACTACAAATCATGTATTTTATAAAGGTATTATGAGTCAAGAGCTTATACCATTCCTAACCGATGTAATACAATGTATAAACCAGGTTAAAGCCATCTCTTTGGATGCCAAATCCATTATAAACTTGTACACCGCTGACCAATAGTAATCTGGGAATCCAAAACGGCACAGCCAGCATTGCAGTAATACCTTTCATGAAATCAATTAAGGTCGTTTGATGGGTTGTATATTGGACCCCCTTTGACGATACAAAAATAGTATCAATTATTGATGCTGTCCTCCTTTTTCATTAATATCACACGCCTCACCTTTGTAAAATATTGAACAGACCACTGCCAGAAAAACAGTAATTAGCAGGCATGAAGATGCATCCGTGATCACATTCTGTAGTATTTCCACAAAGCAACAATAGGATGTGATGGCATTATCTACATTGGTAGTACTGGGTGAATAAATATTAAAAACATTTTCGTTGATGCGCAAAAAAAAATATTAAGTCTTAAAGGAATAGCTGTTCTTAATAACTTTAACAAAAGGATGCCATCTTCCGGGCTGCAGTTCTGTGCTCCTTCACTGCAACAATCACAAAGTAGGCTCCGTCCTCATCGTGGTACATTTTTTTTTTTGACTCCATTCATGGAAAGGGGCGACCACTCGGTCCCCCCGAACGTGTGGTAGGGGGCCCGGATCCCCCCAGGAAGCCATTTTGGGCGGGGGGCGCGTCTCGGCTGGTATGCCCGAAGCGGCATAGCCGGGGCGCACCTTTTCCCGCCCAAGAAGGGTTGTCCTAGACACCTAAACCGTTGGCCACGCCCCGTAGGTGTACCGGAGGAGGGTGCACGCCCTCCCGAAGAGGAATAAAAGGAGCAGCAATCCGAAGAAGCATCCTCTTGTTCCTGTGCTTGGAAGCTGCACCCTCTCGTTGCACGTGAGCCCTCGACGGAACAAGGAGCAATTTTTGAGAACTTGTAATTTTGTGTTTCTCTTTCAGCGACTCCGAACCTTCGGATCCAGGACCGCGTTGAGCAGCAAGGGTCGAACATCCGACAACAATGCCTGGCAAGAAGGCCGGAAAGAAGTCAGGGACTGACCAGATGCTCCGCATGCTGATAAAGGATATGGCGAGCAGGAAAAAGCAGATGGCGGCAATGAACAATACGGGCAGACAGAAGAAAGTCATAGGACCAGCATTACCGGGAGTCGTCCCCGCTGGGAGAGGTAAAAGGGTCAGGAATAGGGCGGCAGGGGGGAGGTCCCAGTTCCCGAGTCACCCCCGGCAAGCCCGGTTAGTCCAGTTGAGGCCCCGGTACCGATCCCGGACGCGGGCCAACCGATTACGGTTGTAGTTACGCCCACCAACGAGGAGGATATGCCTCCGGAGTTGGCCGCCCAGTTGACCGCATGGCTCGGCAAAAATACAGGGGGTGCTACGGCACCAGGAGACACGGCCGAAGAGGCCAAGTTACTAATAAAGCAGTTGCGGCAATCGCGAGATGCCGCGAAGGCGAATCTCCCTCTTGTCCCCCCACAGGTTCCCTCGGAAGGACCAGCGGCTCGTGTTGAAGAAACAGCGGGACCAGCTATGGAGTCGGGTAAGCAGCCATTGCCAATGGCAAGGGAGGGGTCTTTACCTTCAAGAAGGGAAAAGGTGGTCCAACATATTCCGCTGGCCACGAAAGAATTGATTTGGGCTGATAAGTATGTGAATATGTTTTCTCTCCTGACTGACCATCGCGAGATGGAGTATGTTAAAACTCAAAAGGATTTGTGGCACCTGAGTGTGTGGCGTGCCAAAATGGCGGGGTTCAGGGTTGATGAGACGATCTCAAATTGGGCCAAGGCCTTTGCGATGTTTACTGCAATCATTGGGGAACGTAAGCCCGAGGTTTTGACCGAATTGGCCTGCTATCAGGCACGTATAATGGATTTCTATGAAACGTATGAGGGCGATGAATGGATGGGTTATGATAGTAAGTTTCGTAAGGCCAAGGAGTACGATTCATCTCTGTCTTGGGATTGTCTTGACTCCATCTCTTGGCAGAAGCAGCTCCTGCCGGGCGCGACGAAGTCGTCTTCGCTTGGCGGGAATGGGTCGGCGCCCTCCCGCCATCAATCGGCGGCGCCCTTTCGAGCAGGCCCCGCTGGTGACCACCAACCGAGGAGTGGTGGGAACGGGGGTAGAAAAGGGGTCTGCTGGAACTTTAACAGAGGCAAGTGCACGAGGCCACAAGGGACATGTAAGTTCAGGCATGAGTGTGCAGGGTGCGGACATTCTTCACACCCTGAGAGTTCGTGCAGAGCCAAGAATGGTGATACAGGGGGTAGAGGAGGAGCCAAACAGGTCTAATGTCGACCATGGGGTACCGCTACCTACCCCCGTAGATATCATGGCAATGATCCCCTGGCTAAATGAATACCCTGATCATGTCTCCGCTGGGGTGTTGTGGGACGGCTTCTCGTATGGTTTCCACATCCCGGCGGGGGATTTTCGGGGGGAATCACTGTGTAAAAATCAACTGTCGGTTCAGCAGAATCCGGCGGTGGTAGAAAGAAAGATTGCATAGGAGGTTGCCCGTGGCTGGGTCGCTGGCCCATATAGGCACCCGCCAGTCACTAATTTCATTTGTTCCCCGTTGGGAGTAGTCCCCAAGAAGGACCCAGGTGAGTTTAGGTTTATTCATAACTTGTCGGCTCCTAGGGGTCTTTCGGTGAACGATGCGATTGACCCAGGAGTTTGTTCGGTGCGGTACGCATCCTTCGATGAGGCCGTCGCCATGTTGAATCGCCTGGGGCCCGGAGCGCTGATGGCGAAGTCAGATATTGAGTCAGAGTTCCGGTTGCTCCCGGTACACCCACGGGATCAGCGTCTGTTAGGTTTTGTGTTTCAAGGACGCTACTACATGGATAGATGTATGCCAATGGGTTGCTCCATCTCTTGTGCTTATTTTGAGAAATTCAGTTGTTTTCTGCAATGGGCATTCACCAAAGCTACGGGCTCTACCCAGGTTATGCACTACCTAGATGATTTTTTGTTCTTGGGGGCAGCCGGTGACACGGAATGTGCGCAGGCGTTACTGAAATTTTGCACTCTCATGAAGCGGTTCGGCGTGCCATTGGCACTGGGGAAGACGGTGGGGCCATCTACTTCACTCGAGTTTCTTGGAATTGAGCTCGATTCGGTGGAGGGATGCTTCCGTTTGCCAAGGGACAAAGTAGCGAAATTCAGGGCCTCTCTGGAACTGTGCATTAGCAAAGAGAAAGTTAAACTCCATCAGTTACAGCAAGCAGTGGGCCAGCTTAACTTTGCCCTTAGAGTGATACCAATGGCCCGCCCCTTTTTCCGCTCTATTGCACAAGCCATGGTTGGTCTCAAGGAAGGGCACCACCGCACAAGACTGTCTGCAGAGGTTCGCCAGGATATGCGAATCTGGTTGGCATTTCTGGCGGATTTCAACGGTCGAGTGGTGTGGGGCAAGCCACCAGCGTCCTTGGACGAGCTGGGTTTGTGGACCGACTCGGCAAGGAGCGTAGGATTTGGTGCCATCTTCGGTAATCGATGGTCGGTGCAAGCATGGCCGACGTGGTGGCACACCAGTGGGCTCACAGGTAACATTGGGTTTCTTGAGTTGTTCCCCATTTTTGTGGCTCTGAAGGCATGGCTGGATGAGTTTCGTGATCGCTCAGTGGTGTTTTGGTCCGACAACATGACCGTAGTCGAATGCATAAATAATCAGGCAGCACGCTGCAAGTGGATATTGAGATTACTGAAGGAAATTGTACTACTTTGCATGAGACTGAACGTTCAATTTAGGGCGAGGCATGTGCCGGCTGTGCTGAACCAGGCGGCTGATGCACTCTCTTGTTCCCACATGCAGGCCTTCAGGGGTTATCTACCTTCCACGGACCTAGTGGCGGCACCATTTCCCGAAGCACTCTGGTTACTCGGTGCCCCGGATTACAGGACCTCATGGGAGCAAGCCTAGCCCCCAGGACAAGGAAGGCATACGAAGGAGCGTTTCGTTCCTTTTGTGCATTTTTGGGTCCAGCAGGAGGGGACAATTGGGGGCAGGAGGAGTATGTCCTAAAGTTTTTAGTAGCACTACACAGGGCAGGCCGATCAGCGGCGACGGCCAATAGGCACCGGGCCGCCATTGCATTCATGGCGCAGGCGCATGGCATCAAGGACCCCACATCGTCCTTTTTGGTGAGGAAGGCCCTGCGTGGTTGGCAACGCCTGGAGGGTCGTAGAGTAGACGAAAGGCGCCCGATTGGGTTAGAAAGGTTGTCCCTGCTGATGTCGGTACTCCCCCAGTCCGAGGCAGTGCTGTTCCGGGCCGCTTTCGCATTAGCGTTCCATGGGGCTATGCGGGTGAGCGAGCTGGTTGCAAAAAATAAGAAGGATGTGGAGGGAGGTCTGTGTCGGGAACACATTCTGATCAAGGGTGATTCAATGGTGGTCACAATAGTCAGGTCCAAGACCGATCAGGGTGCTATGGGAGACAGTATTGTTGTCCAGCGCATGCGAGGGTCCCCCATGTGCCCGGTGAAGTGCGTTGAGGGATATTTAATCCAAAGGGCGGAAGCATAGGGGGGAAGCTTGCTGAGGCACATCGACGCCACCCCACTGACAAGGTTTCAGTTTCAGCGGGTGCTAACAATGGCAATCGCAGCGGCGGGCTTGGACCCGGGCGATTTCGGGACCCATTCCTTTAGGATAGGGGCTGCTACAGAGGCTACAGCCAGGGGTCAGAGTGTAGAGGAGGTGAAACAATTGGGACGATGGTCCTCGAACTGTTATAAAAGGTATGTGCGGTTGCACATGTTGTGAAGCCAATGTCATGCACTCACGCTTCTTGTCTTCTGTTTGGTTTATAGTTTTGCGAGCATGCTATGCGGGGCGGACTGCGCAGTCGACCCGGCACCTGGGGACCAGCGGTCAGAGACCACCGGCTGCGGAAAGAGTGGTGTGGGCCGTGGGCCACTCATACGTGAGGCGGGCCAGGGACGTATTCAAAGCAGGTGACATGATTCACGCAGCTGGGGAATACGGGTACAGGGTGACCTTCCACGGAAGGGGCGGGCTCTGTATTGACCAGTTTCAATGTTTTGTCGAGGGACTGTTAGGGGGGACAAGGTCACCGCCGTCTGTAATCATAGTACACCTGGGAGGCAATGATTTGGTGACACTCGGTCGGCGAGTACTACTCGAGCGAGTTCTATCTACTGTTAGCTGGTTGGCGAGAAGGATCCCGGGGTGCACGATAGCATGGTCCCACATGATTCCCAGGAAGGTGTGGCGGGGGGGCCTCTCTGTATCAGCACTGAACCATTCAGTAAAGAAGGTCAATAACAAGCTTGGTAGGTTGTTTCGCTCGGCGCAGTTGCACTGTATTCCGCATGGATGTATTCAGGGGGATCACATGTATCTCGAAGATGGGGTCCATTTGTCCTGGGAGGGGAATGTCTTACTCATAGGAGACTTCATAGCATGGTTAAGGGGTTTGTAAAAGCATGACCTTTAGTAGGAGTTGTGGGGGGGGCGGATAGCCGGTCAACTATCCGGCCTGTGGCGGTAAGGTCATGATCGGTGAGCAGTAATTTCAAGGTCCCTAGAGGGGGGGCGCCACCCATTATGGATGGGAGCGCCCGGGGGGAGGTGGCCATTGGCCCCTCACACTGTGAGGCGGCACCCACTAAGTATGGGGTCGCCTAAGGGAAGGCGGTCATAGGCCCCTTCCAGGGGAGGAGGCGGCTAGATGCCCCTCCTACGAATTTCCCGGGGCCAGGATATCCGCAACGGCGGATGTGATAAACAGTGTGGGGTGGGAGGGGGGTCCACGCTACCTTCTAGACACCTCACACGAGTCCTCGGACGACCATTAAGATGGCGTCGAGTTAAATAGGGGGCCCCCGCAAAGACAAGGGAAATTGGAGTTGGCACAGAGGTACAGTCCTCTGTGCGCCCGCCCCTCACACCGTGCGGGGGGAGTTCTGGTAGTAGGGATCTGACACCGGTTGCGACCTTGCCGTTGGCCCGTAATCCTAGGATGTACAATTTTTATTTAGAAAGTATGCATTTGCAGGATGTTTAGACTCGGCTAGGAAAACCTTTGTATTAGAGATTTGTTAAGGTTAGCCAATGAACGTGTCTGCATCGTAATGTAATAAATGAAAAATTGTACATGATATGAAACTGTTATTTTAATGTTTTAATTTTGTTTCATATTTTAATAAATACGGCCGGGAGGGTAACTCCCTCCAGCCTTCCAAAAGTTCAGAACTGCGTCCGTCTTCCCATCCTTGGGGATTGTGTTGGGAGGGGGTGACAGGCATCCCGGCCACATTAGCCTGCAAAATTGTAAGGAATGTATAATACTTAGATATAGTTTAGATTTATTTAAATTTCCTTATTTTAGGAATGAAACATTAAGGGGCTGATTATTAGTTCAACGACCCATGAGACCGCCAAAACCGTGGTGACAATCCAAGAACCAGGAGACAGGTGGTCCACCCACCGTATACCAAATTAGGAGTTTAGACCCCCACTGGACCGCTGGGACTGGCAGGGATCCATGATCCCACGGTGGTGGCACAGCAGTCCGAGGCAGCAATATGCTGGTGTTGGCACTGCTGCACCGTCAAGCATTTTACGAGTTGCCTTACCATGGCAGTGAGCCAGAGATGATAAGGCTGGAGTTAAGGCAACAAAGCGAGGCTCTAACACAGACTTCTTGCGTCTCCGGGAGGCCGGTTCCTGCATGGTGCCAAGCAGGAACGTGCTGCGGTGTCTGAGGCTTACCAATGGACCTTTAGACAGGCACAGCCATGACTCCGCTCTAGCACCACCTACCCACAAAGAATTACAATTACAATCTGGTGGGTGGTGAGTACGGCTTTGGCAGTTGTCCTCCGAGGCGCTGCAATGGAGGCACGTGGGAGGACCATCAATGCTGTAATCATGCCCTAAATATTCTACATCATTTATGCAGAGTGAGAATGAAGGCTTCAATTTAGATGCATTGCTTGATTCCTCTTAGTGTCTTTGTTTAAATATCTGAAAATTCTTCACAACATTCTCTGCACATGCTTTAAGAGCAATAGTGCCTCTAAACAATAGAATACCAGCGGTGTTTCCTGAAAGGAGGATTCCTGATGGGCATTCAGCTTTCCAATCACTTTAAGGAAGTCTTTTGTCTTATCTGAAATCATTAAACAGTGCCCGGTGGCTGTCTTTTCTGCTGTAAACTCCTTATATATAAGCAATTTTAGGAAAGTCAAAATAAGATGTGCGCATTCAATAGTAAAGGAACATAATAATTTCAAGAATTTGAAATTAAGAATGTGCAATGAAAAGAAATGTTATATTTTACAATCATCCAATGGCTATTATACTTCGCAATTAATACATTGGTAACTTCTGTGAGTTACTTCCTTTGAAATGCCTCTACTTATTTCTTTCTGCATATCCTTCATTACACACTGGAATTTTTGAGCTGACATATAGAGATCGTTAACTTCTCTCTGATTTGTAACCACGATGTGATAGTGAGCAAAGCGCTTGGTACTCTTCATGTAATTTATGATGTGCTAACCCAGTTGATTTCAGGAGGTTGAAGAACTCCAGTGTGCATGGGACGTCCTTTATGAAACTTACCGATGTCCAGATTGTAGAAGAAGAATCTTGCTACATTTTCTAGCTTAAATTCAATAAATACAGATAACCATTATTATATACTTTACTGAATGAAATAGGTATTAGTAGCAATTAGTGTAGTCATAGCAGTAAAAGCTTTATTGCATTACCTCTTGCTTGCAGTTGGAGACTGAGACCACATTTTCAGATAGTTTCTGAAATCAACAAACCGTCTAAATTCCTGCGTCATTCAACTTCTTCCGCATTGTAGTCGGTCCCCTTTTTTTTCTTTTTTTTGTTTTCTCTCATGCCTGCTCCGTTATCAATAATATTCCTTTTGGTGAGTTCAAACAGATTAGGATAAGTTGTAGTGAAGAAGAAACCTTCCTGTCTAATATAAGAGAAATAAGGAAGCGATTCCAAAAAAGAGGATACAGTAATAAGATTTAAGACAAAGCAGAAAAAAGGATACTATCCACGGACAGGGAACTCACACTGCAGGACGGGGTTAAATCTGGAGGGTAGTCTAAGAACCGATACAAGGCCAGATTTATTATACAATACACCACATACAGTAACAGTCTTTAAGGCCTTCCAAAAGAACTGGCATCTTTTAACTTGCCCCGGTCCGACTCGGTATCCAGTACCGTTGAGTGGAGGGCGGGACAGGTACGAGCCTGAGAGACACACTTCCTGTTGTAGACTCGAGCGGTTAGCGCTCTAGCCTTTCTGCAATAGGGGCTATTTAGGCGGCGAGGAGGTGAGGCAGATTGCGGTAAGGCTGACAGTGGCAGTGTCTGCCGACCCCGCTTTTGATGCCACGTAAAATACTTGCACACTTGCATATCTGAACACTCTGCTGGTTCTGTGGATGTGAATAGCAAAACTGATGTAACTTTTAAACGGATTTTAAATTGAATGCGAATTTAAAAAAAGTCTTTTAATGTATTATAATTGATTGTGAATTGTAATACACAAACCCTCTGTGCTTCATGTTCACCCACGGCGCTGCCAGGGGCTTTAGGACTCTCATGAACTCAGTGCTCTGTGGTACAGCCTGCCCGCCCCGGTCCGACTCGGTATCCAATACCGTGGAGCGGAGGGCGGGACAGGTACTAGCCTGAGACACACTTCCTGTTGTAGACTCGAGCGGTTAGCGCTCTAGCCTTTCTGCAATAGGGGCTATTTAGCCACTCGTCGGTACTAGCGCGCAGCGGTTGCGCGCAGGGGGGCGCCTTCATACGCGCCGAAGACAAGCCAAAGACCTGCCCGTCCGTGCCAGAATGGGCCAGGGGCCATAGCGGGTCATGGTATTCTACCATATGATTCCTCCCCAGGAAAGCCAACATTCTCCTCTAAGGTATTGCGGAGTCTAAATACTCAATATGCGTTAGGCGTAAGTTGCACCGCTCGTCTAGAGGTTGAAGGCCCTTTCTCGTGCCGCCTCTGCCACACTCAGTTCTCTACGCAATTGACAAAGACAAGCCGTAGAAATTGTCCTAATCCTATGATATCCACTTTATCGCAAGTCGCAGATGCCCTTCCACTGGGGAGGAAAAACATCTTATGTAATATTAGGTCCCTTTCGACACATACCGCAGAGGTCTGGGAAATTATCTCTTCCAAACAACCTGAGGTGTGTTATTTCACGAAACGTGGCTCAAACCACACTGTACTCCTGCCATAACTCTTGCTATCCCTTGTAACTATAAAATACTTAGATTAGACCGTCCTTTGAAAACTGGTGGTGGGATTGCTATTGTATACAAAGAAGAGCTGATAATTTCGGTCTTAGAGGAACTCAGCTCCCCCGATATTGAAACTTTAGTCTTTAAAATACAGACATCCCCTAAAGAAAACTATAGAGGCGCTCTAGTTTATCAGCCACCTGGTCCCTACAAGGATTTCACCAACATCTTGGTTGAATTACTCGCCCCACATATCAATAATGATAGTGAGTTTATATTAGTTGGAGATTTTAATGTACACAGTGAGAAATTAGATTGTAATGAGGCACAATCTTTGATAACAGACCTATCATCCTTAGGTTTAATATTGAGGAATAGCGGACCTACCCATCAGGCAGGTCATACTTTAGACCTGATCTTTTCCAATGTCCCGCATGTTTTCTGCCCGCCTGCTACTCAGGTGAGTTGGACTGACCATTTTATTGTGGAATTCATTACCCTGTGGTAAATATAATTTACCGTATTATTTTTCCGTATAATTACTGACAAGTACAGGAATAGCTCAATCAAATGAGAGGCAGAGTCCGTGCTATCTGAGTCATACGGGCTTTAATCGGGATGGCTCGAGCCATGGAAATCAGTTCCCTCAATACAAGGGTTCGGGGATATATGCAATGATGGCAAAAAGATGTCAACGATTTATTAACAGTACATGACATATATAGTAAAACTGTACAATGGTGATGGATACAGTAGGCGTGACAAGTGAAAGGAATAAGATAAGAACACATGTGCGTAGCAAAAAAAGGCGTGTACAAGGGTGTGCACGGAGGCGTGTGCTGGAAACTTCACAGAAAGTGTCATAAGTGGGTGGGTGCTTAGAGGATTCTGCAGAGTCAGCTGAAACCTATGACCTGGGTGCGCGCGCAATTAGTATGACGTGTGATTGACGTGTATCTGGGGAAAGCTGAGGGACTGACTTTTAGTACTAGTAGAGGAGACAAAAGTCGGGCATGTCAGATCGACCTGTTCCTATAACATATCCGATATCTTGTGTTTGGGGGATGTCTAGTCTGAAGTAAAAGGTCTCTCGGGCAGAGGCTATTCTATACTGAATGCATATGTGTCTAAGTGCAATGCGCGGGGCCATGGGCCTACCATGGTAACGGGAGCAATGAATTACATGAAGGAGACAGGAAGGCTTGGCCCTTTGCTCTGCAGCCGGGAAGCTGTTTACCTATTTCACTAGACTGGAATGTGTTTTCGAGGAGGCTGGCTGATAACTTGAAGGCAAAATACTGTTTTGGCAGGCAGGCAGGCCGAGTCAGGCACCGCTTCGCTTGGCAGGAAGTAAGGCAGAGGTCAGGGATGCATCTCCATGCTGCAGCTTTCAGAGGCAGAGACAGAAGTGGTTCGAAGGCAGAAATCAGGGCCTAGCTCGGCAGAGCCAGGAAAAAACGTGAAAGTGCACCATGTAAAGACGTTGGCAAGGCATATTTAAGAACTGAATTATCAATCCATTCATGGTGGATCTGATAGAGGACATGTTAACGTTGGACGCAAATGTATTTGCGTCTTCAGATTTGGTTGCGGAGGGAAGTTACATGTACTTTAAACTCGCACATGGAGACGTTGGGTTACACGTTAGGGGACATACTTGACCATAAAAATTTCAATTACCTCATTCCCTCCTTGGCCCCTACGTGCTCATCAAGATATATCTATTTTCATGAGACCATCTATCTGTTCATATAACATCATCTGTTCTTCTTTCTTTAATCGGGAATGGGAACGTGAACTTGAGCGGGGAATACAAGCTGTGGCGCACAAGCCGCAAATCGCTAGCCCACATTGTAGACATAGACAACAACTGAATACTATGGCCAATATAATTCCTAGGAATGACAGTAGCTTCCATCCCCAGGCTGATATTACACTCCAGAGCCAACCGGACCAAGTCCAGGAGCCTGGATTCTGGTGTATCAGATGGGCAATTTCATGAAGCCTGGTAATGGCCTTATATACTGATGGCGCGTTATTAGGAATAAACACGCAACAACTGGATCCGATGACTCTACAAGCTCTGCCCCTATCGGCCAGGATGACGTCAAGGACAAGGCGGTTCTGAAGAACAACAAGTCTCATAGCAGACTGCTCCTCTGTTAAGTTGCCCAAAGCAGAAGTAGTCTCATTCACTACCGCTTCGAGGATTCTGGTTAATTTGCGTATCAGTTTACTATTTGAGACAGTGCCTAAATAAGGAAAGAAACCTTTATTGAAATCTGTATATTGTTCCCATGTAGTTTCAGTCTGATCAACAATTGGGAGATCTCTCTTATGTCTAACTTGAGTGAGGCGGGAATTCCTGTGATAATCAGATGGGGCTAGAAATACTGGTGGCAATAGGAATGCAATGAAACAAGTACCATCCCAGTCCAGAGGTAAACGTACATAAGCTGTCTGGCCACAAATGAAATAGGAATGTTGGGAAGCTTTGAATGTAGACTTGCCTTATCACAGAATTCGACCACAGTAGTACAGTCACTGTGACCTAGATGTACTGAACCATTCTTTCTGACGCATAATACACCTTTTGCTGGTAAAACTGATATAGATGGCAAGTCTGGACTAGTCTCGGACTGAACATTTAGAATCATGAGGTTAAGTGTGAAATTGCCTAATCCATACACTTCATTTTCTAGATCGGTCCCTGTCATTTGTGGAAGACCTTCCTCAACCCCCTTTCAAGCACCCACTCCTTTATGCCCCAGCTCTTTACCTTGCATCCGTAGACAGTGGCATAAAGTTACCAATTCTACTTTTAGAGAACATTTTAATCCCCATATTCTACTACCTTTGGATAAAATTGAAACTGCTCTTAAGAAATACGAAGGAGAAACCATGAAAGTCATAGATAAAATTGCCCCACTAAAACATTTTAAATCTAGGCCAGCCAAAAAGCAAGAAATTTGGTTCTCTGATCATTTAAGAACACTTAAATTAGGGGCTAGGAAATTAGAAAAAAGATGGAGAACCTCCCATCTTTTAGAGGATAAGAATAAATACTGGGGCGCATTATCCTCTTACCATAAAGCGATTAGTATTGCACGAAAAGCACATATTGCATCACAAATACAAGAGGCAGGGAACTCCCCCAGGGTTCTTTTTCAAATTTTGCAAACATTCGCTTAACCCACTGCATGCGAAGCCCCCGACATGTCATCCCAACAGCTGTGTGATGAAATTTCCTGCTTTTTCACTGATAAGATCAATAAAATCTATGATAAAATAGTGTGCACAAAGCAGGCTACACTTTCAAACTTAGTACCCCCCCTGAATTTCACAGAATCTATATCGGATGCACACTCTCTAGACATCTTTCCCCTTATTTCGTTACAAGAAACATCTAATTTTATAAAACAGATTAAAAGTGGGAATCCAGAGGATACTATCCCCACCAGGTTAATGCCTGCATTGGATGAACAACTATGCCCAACGATCACTGAATTAGTAACTCTTTCACTTATTTCAGACACTGTCCCTAAGGAATGGAAGCGAGCTCTTGTCAGACATATAAGAAAAAACACCGCCTTACCATGGTCTGACTTAACTAATTTAAGACCTATTTCCCTATTACCATTTTTAGGGAAACCTATAGAAAAGCATGTGAATCGCTACCTATCCGGACATATTGAACTTGCAAAGGCTCTGGATTCCGCCCCAAATACAGTACAGAATCCACCCTACTGTCTGTTACTGATGATCTCCACGCTTACCAGGACAAGGGCCTCTCAGTCATCTTGGTTCTATTAGATCTATCGGCAACGCTCGACACCGTGTCTCATACCATCTTGACTCAACAGTTGTCGAACGCTGGCATTAAGAACAAAGCCCTTGACTGGTTAAAGAGTTTCCTATCTGATCGCACCCAGAGAGTCACCATGGGTGCGTATCGCTTAGCGGAAATAGAGATTTTTAAGGGGTTGCCACAGGGCTCATGTTTGAGCCCCACTCTTTTTAATATCTATGTGGCACCCCTGGCAGGAGTATTGCATAGGTACGGCTTTATCCCCGTTTCATACGCAGATGATACACCACTCCTCTTTCCCTTCAAAACTCTTTCCGCTGAGGTTAGAAACTCTTTCTCTTCAGGCATGAAAGAAGTGGCAAAATGGATGTCTACAAACTATCTCCAATGTAATGTCAGCAAAACGGAGGTCATGTTGTTTGGGGAGGCTAAAATACTGTGGACTCCGGAATAGTGGTTATCAGAACTAGGAGCAGTCCCTGAACCTAAACAGGTCGTGAAGAATTTGGGAATTCGGCTCGATCACGACCTGTCACTAAAACAACACACCAGCTACATTTCAGGGATATGCTTCCATACCATCAGTCTGCTCCGCAAAGTTTTTCCACTCCTACCTGACTCTGTTAGGAAAACACTTGTTCAAGCACTGATCCTTAGTCGGATCGATTATTGTAACGGTTTGTTACTTTCTGCGAACGAAGGAGTGTTGGCTAAGTTACAAGTCATTCAGAACACAGCTGCCCGCCTTGTTCTGAATGCCCCTCCGAGAACTGCCTCCAAGCCCCTCCTTAAACAATTACATTGGCTTCCAATCCGACAAAGAGCAACATTTAAAATATGCTGTCTGATCCATAAGTGCTTGAATGGACAGGGGCCGATCTATCTTGAGCGGAAATTTGTTCATTATGTTCCAGTACGATCCCTCAGATCAAGTAACGATCTCCTCATGGTCCCCCGTGTCAAAAAGGTCAGACACTGAGGTAGAGCCCTGTCCACCACTGGTCTCAAGCTGTGGAACAAACTTCCCCTGGCTTTAAGACAATGTAAAGAACATCTAACATTCCGCAAACTCTTAAAAACTGTTTTGTTTAAAAATGAAATTTAATTCCATCTCCATACCATCCTTGCTGTTTTGCCGGTTTCAAAAAGCGCAGAGATACTCCTGCTGGAGTGGATTCAAACGCTATATAAACTAATAAATACATAAAATAAATAAACTTCCATTCTAGGTTTTAAGACTGTATCACCAATATGCCCGCTATCACATACAGGAGGGGTGTACCATTGAGAACATCTGTGTCCTGGCTATGTCAACACCACAAAAATTGGAAACTGGTTATCAGTTAAACCTAATGGATTATTTACCTGTGGTATTTGCAACATTTGTCCCATGGGGAAGAACAGAACTAAGAACTTTTCCTATAACAGATCTCGTTCATACACTATCAACCACTTTATTAACTGTAATATCATCCATGTAGTATATGTCCTGGGATGTGACTGTGGTATAATTTACTTGGGAAGCACCATTCACTGTCTGATAATTTGCATCCAGGAACACAGGTGAGCTCTACTAAATAGAGACACCAGATATCCAATAACAGATCATTATAATACCAAAAACAATGTAGTGGAACTTTTTGGTTCCATGGCATTGACCACGTCCCGATCAGTAAAAGAGGATGCAATAGGGATCTGGTGCTCAGACAGATGGAATCCAAATGAATTTGTCGTTTGCGAACTATGACACTGAAACACGATACAGACGGGAAATGACCTACTTCCTATGAAATCCTTTAGTCTTTTTACTTCATAGATGAATTTATTTAAAAAGGGATGGAACATACTTATGTACCCTGACTGGATAGAACTGTGGGTGTCTGACGTTAACACTCTGATGTATAATTGCTGTATTCTTAATTTGAAAAATTGAGGGTTTCAGTTTCTATCCTTTACCATTTTCTTTTGGCTATTTCTTGGCTATTTTACTATGGAGTCCTTGGTAACGCGGGATTTGTTTACATTGGTCCTTCAAAAACTGTTGGCACATAGTGTTTTTAGTTACCTATGACAGGGTAGCATTACTCTAGTCCGACACTCGCACAGGCGGTCAATAAGGTAACCTCTGATCATCTCTTCTTATACTGCTGGAATTCTTATCTACCCCAAGGTAATCACCTAGGGAACTGTATATTGCCTGTTTTAAAACATACCATCCACTAGAGGACTGCCAATCCCCCCCCTTCTACCCATTCTCCCCCTTCTACCCTTTTTGAGTATATACGTTTTGTCTACATATCAGGGTCTCATTCGGAATAACTTTGAGGCCATCATGATACTTATCAATATTTTCACATAATGATGTGTGCAGATGGTGCTGCCACTTTTGCAGGCTTTGGTCCATTGCTTTGTATAATATGCAATCCCTATACATTTCTCACTACTAATTTTGTGCATTAGTGTCTGCAGATGGTGGCGCTACAACTATTGCCTTGGACTTGATGCTATAATACGATCCAACGTTTGTAGTTTGGCCCTGGCATAATTTCTGCAAAATATTGTGTTTTTTTGATGAGACACATGCCATGCTTGCAGTGATTCTAGATGTCTTAAGTACGAGAGTGATCTGTGAAAATCACGTGAGTCGGTTACACCTCTTTGCAAGCACCGCACACTAGACGATCTAAGCCCCAGTAAGTACACCCTGACGTTTAGCCATTTCTAATCCTTCAGCTATGTATGCAACCCATATCGAACTGATTTCTTATTTTGGTTTAAAGCATCACTTGAAAATGAGAGTGAATTGTAAAAGTCAGGTGAGTTTTGATCCTAGCACGTTTACGCATTATGCATGTTTTCAGTACCTCTGCTAAATCATGGTTATAGCATGCCTCAGTCATGTATTCTTATGGGAATAGTACCCTGGGTGCCGTGACCCTTGTGCTCTGTGCAACACTTTTATATGCATGTGTTCAACTTTCTAATTGAACTTCTACACTTGTGAACCCATTTTAATCTTCTCGTGTCACATTAACAGTCACCCAGCAGGCTCACAGCATGCCTCTACCAGTAGCATTAAGCCTCTAAATTCAAGACGCACTTCAATATATGACTCGAAGTCTGTCACCCTCACCCTTTTTGATCTATTTTCATCTAGTGCATTGTCAGCATTCTCAGCATTTTCGGTCACTTGATCCGCCGGAAAATCGGACTCCGGCCCTGGTCGTGCAGCCAGTCCTGTGGCATGCCGGTGTGGTGGAGTAAGCTGACTCAAGCTCTCATCCGCGGACAGTACAGCTGCTGTCAGAGCGTGTCCAAAGTTAGGTGCTGCAGTCTCCATGACGCTGGGGGGTTTCCGTGTGATGGAGGGGGTGTATGAGACTGTTGCCGACATGAAAGCCTTTACGACGGTCGGCTGCGGTAGATAGCACTCCAAGCCGCCCAGAGATGAGTGCCTCCTGCCACACCAGTTTCCTTCATTTTTGTCAAGCTGTCATCCCCTTTCTTCGCCTGGCCCCCTTGCCGGACTTGGCTTGATCCTCGCCCCACATACAGTATGGCATCCTTGACAGATTCATTACTCATCTTGCTTGCTTTGGGAGCCATGCCTTGCAGGCGATACCTGCACCACCTCTGTAGAAACAGTGAAAGCAGCCGGAGAGTCAAGCCGAATCCCCTTGGCAAAAACATGTGTGCGCTGCTGGGGGGCCCCGCCAGTTGAGCCACCGAACAAAGCAGGTGAGTGCGCAGAACCATGTTATGTCGTCCGCATAAGCATCCTTTGGTGCCTCAGGGGGAGTGAAAGCTGCTGCGGCTATCACTGAGGTCAGTCGGCAGCTATCTTGCCCCAAATCTACTACATACGATTTCCATCAGCATTTCAAAACCGAGCAAACACAATGGCTCATAGGCCATGTCATATGTGACACGCCAGTCAATATTGTTTTTTAGTAAGAAGACTTGCATTATATCATTTGATTTTTTTTGGTTGGTTACCTTGTAATTAGCAAATAGATGCTCCTGCATGCAAAGTGTGCTTGGTTAAAAATCCAACTGATAGGTTCAAGTATGGGACCTTAAGATTGCCCTGTGTCAAAGGGACACATTCCCTTCATTCTTTTTGTTTGCTTTTTCGTGCATGCTGATCTGCATAAGAGTGGGTAAAGCAGAACTACCAATACCATACAAAACAGATTTTGAGACAAATGGGTGAGCACAAGTTAAATGTTTCTATGCAATAAAAAAAGCACTTGCAATGCAATAAGTCTCGCATTAGTGAGAGTTTGAGCTATTGGCATTGAAAATGACAATGCCTTTTATTTACGTGTTTTGAAAACCTACATGTGGTATGTAAACAAGCACTTTGTACTTATTGTCCTTACTTAGGAGAAGCAAGCCTGGCAGTAAAAAAGGCACAGTTATTGCTATCCTTGCTTCTCCTCAGCAACTGTAAAGACAAAGTGCATGTTTACACACCACTTGCAGGTTTTCAAAAGACATGAATGAAAGGCATTTTCATTTACAATGCCAATAACTCAAACTCTTGCAAATGCGAGACCTATTGATATGCAAATGCTTGTTTACTGTAGTTAGCAAGGGACTCGTCCGTATATACAATGTAACAGATTCCCTATGCATAAACCTTGAGTATGGGGAGATAACCGTTCCTTTCAGCTTATATACAATGAGCCTGGTGTTAGAACCGCTCATCGTATTTTACTTCATATATAATGAATTTGCATTGCTATACAAAAGCGCCTTTCATTATTGAGAACTACTGTTCTCATGAGCGCCGGGCACTAACTTCGGCTTTTGCACTTGTATGGAAAGTAAATAGACTAGAGTTCGTCCAGCTCTCCCTCCCGTAACTCTCTCAGATGAGGAGGTGCATAGAAGCATATAAGATACGTCAACTCTTGTGCACAGGGGTGGTTCATTTTCTCGAAACTACGACACTGAAATACAATACAAATGGGAAATGCACTACTTCCTATGAAATCCTTTAGTCTTCTTACTTCATAGATGAATTTATTTAAAAAGGGATGGAACATACTTATGTATCCTTACTGGATAGAACTGTGGGTGTCTCACGTTAACACTCTGATGTATAATAGCTGTACTCTTAATTTGCAAAATTGAATGTTTCAGTTTCTATCCTTTACCATTTTCTTTTGGCTATTTCTTGGCTATTTTACTATGGAGTCCTTGTTAACGCAGGGATTGTTTACATTGGTCTATCACAAACTGTTGGCACATAGTTTTTTAGTGACCTATGACAGGGTAGCATTACTCTAGTCCGACCCTCGCACAGGCGGTCAATAAGGTAACCTCTGATCATCTCTTCTTATACTGCTGGAATTCTTATCTACCCCAATGTAATCACCCAGGGAACTGCATATTGCCTGTTTTAAAACAAACCATCCACTAGGGGACTGCCAATCCCCCCCCCTTTCCTACCCTTTTTGAGTATATACGTTTTGTCTACATATCAGGGTCTCATTCGGAATAACTTTGGGGCCATCATGATACTTATCAATATTTTCACATAATGATATGTGCAGATGGTGCTGCCACTTTGCAGGCTTTGGTCCATTGCTTTGTATAATATGTGATCCCTATACATTTCTCACTACTAATTTTGTGCATTAGTGTCTGCAGATGGTGGCGCTACAACTATTGCCTTGGACTTGATGCTATAATACGATCCAACGTTTGTAGTTTGGCCCTGGCATAATTTCTGCAAAATATTGTGTTTTTTTTATGAGACACATGCCATGCTTGCAGTGATTCTAGATGTCTTAAGTACGAGAGTGATCTGTGAAAATCACGTGAGTCGGTTACAACTCTTTGCAAGCACCGCACACTAGCCGATCTAAGACCCATTAAGTACACCCTGACTTTTAGCCATTTCTAATCCTTCGGCTATGTGTGCAACCCATATCGAACTGATTTCTTATTTTGGTTTACAGCATCACTTGAGTATGAGAGTGAATTGTAAAAGTCAGGTGAGTTTTGATCCCAGCACGTTTACGCATTATGCATGTTTTCAGTACCTCGGCTAAATCATGGTTATAGCATGCCTCACATTCATGTATTCTTATGGGATTAGTACCCTGGGTGCCGTGACCCTTGCGCTCTGTGCAACACTTTTATATGCATGTGTTCAACTTTCTAATTGAACTTCTACACTTGTGAACCAGTTTTAATCTTCTCATGTCACATTAACAGTCACCCAGCAGGCTGACAGCATGCCTCTACCAGTAGCATTGAGCCTCTAAATGCAAGACGCACTTCAATATATGACTCGAAGTCTGTCACCCTCACCCTTTTTGATCTATTTTCATCTAGTGCATTGTGCTGATACCCTATTTCCTCTACTTTACAGTGTATTTCCCCAGAAGAAGGGCATCTGTGCCCGAAATGCATTGGGCATTAAGAAGTGTTTGGTTTAATATTTAAGTTATTATGAAAGAATATTAACAGACTTGATGAACATTGAAAATACAACTCAGATAAAATGATTGATCATGCTCGGTAGTTTCATGAAGATTTTTACTCATGGAATAAAGAACTAAACAGTACATTGAGTGCATCAGGGAGACGCTTTCCTTGGACCGAGGAAAGTGCATTGTTTGTTTGCTAATTATGCCCTAAACACTTAATGAATGAAACAGAACAAATAGTTTTATAATATACTGGAAATTGGCCTTTTCATTTTTAAAGGGGACAAGGTCACTTTTGTGTAATAGGGCATGGAACTCTGAGCAGTGTAAAAGTTCAGCTTGCCCCCCTTATGGAGGTCAAATAATGTAATACATCAAAATCATTTATAAACCATATTCGTGCAATTGCAGTGTCCTGAATACTCCGCAAATGCATTTCTTTTTTTTTTCTCAAAACCTTTATTATATCGTTCAACACAAGATACAAAAATAACCCTGCAGCGGTAGGGGCCGATACCACATGCATGTAACACGGATCAGTAATGCCAATAACACAGCTCTTCAGCCGACAACCCATGGCTCCGGCAGCGGTAAAGGATAGACGATGTATTGGAAACATTCCGAATCAAGGATACGAATGAGGTTTCATTTTATATTTAACCCCACCCCCCAAAACGAGATAAAGAAGAAATTACAGGATAGCCGGAGCTACACATTCGGAGGTATAAAATATGCGGGTAGGTGTTAAAAGCAGTTGTGGATCAAAGTAGGTCAACAGTACAAACGCAAGTGCCATTAAGTTCACTAAGGGTAAAGAACTAAGCTACCTATCTATCATCACAGCCACCCACTCCATACCCCGCCCACTCGTATACATCAGGATGAAACCGAAAGTTATCGCGACTGGATCCTGCGAGAAAAAGGAAAAGAAAAGGGGCCATAGAACACAACAAAGGCAAAATAACAAACCCCCCTCACACCCCCCACCCTGCTGCCCTGCAATGGCTACGGATTACCCCACTAGCAGCGCGCCTGTCGCCCAGAGGAATACCCGAAAGAGAGAAGAGAAGAAATAGGGGCCATAGGACAAAACAAAGGCAAAATAACAAACCCCCCCACCACCCTGCACCCCTGCAATGGCTACGGCCTAAACCACTAGCAGCGTGCCTGTCGCCCAGAAGCATCCCTAAAAGAAGAAAGCAACGGAGGAGGAGAAACAAAAACACACACTCCCGGACTCCCCTCCCCCCCCATCAGATGCAACCCCCCGGAACCAAAGTCAAAAGAAAGAGCAGCGAAATACACAATCAATCCGGGGAAGCACCAAACATACCACCCGACTCCGGCAGTTCACAGGTCACAATCCCAGCAACCGATTACATTATTGTCCCGTGTCCTGAAAACCCCACAAGTTAACCCTGGCCAGTATGAGTGTTCACTGGAGTAATTGTAACCCAGGCCACAGCAGCAGTGAGAACAGTAAAGCTTTCATGGAAATGCAAGCCAGTACGAACAAGCCAATTAAAGGATAAAAGTTCAGTCTACACAAGGCAAGCGAGGAAAAGCGTGGCAGGATGATAAAACTCTCCAATAGTCACAGGTGATCTTGTTGAGGCAGTCAAGGTATTCCATAGTGATGTTCGGCGAGATAGGGATCAAGCAGGGAACGCTGACAATGTTCACGGGCGCGCAATCTGTAGTATAGGAATCCGCAGCGCCAAAGGAATCCGGCTCCTACACAGGGACCTCGAAGTCGGATATACGATGTTCCGTCGATAGATCCGCTGGCTGCGATGATGGCAAAAAGCCACTGTCCGGTCTCCAGCAAAGGTCGTCCATCGTTGCAGACAGTGCCCGGTAGTTGACGATGATCTGTGAGTGGAGCGCTCTAATGGCCGCCATTACGGCGTGCAGCGGTGGCGTGTCTTTTGCCCCCTCCATCTCCTTCCGCAAGCAACAGATCAGGATGCAAACCCCCGGAGGCCGGCTTCTCCGGGGTAGCAAGCAAATCCGGAGCGGACACCAACAACGGGCGCTCTCATCTCACAATGTTGCTCCTTCGCCGCTGATCAGGGCTCCCGTCCGCACCCTCACGGCAAGCTTATTGTGTCTCCAGGTGTCAGATACTGGGCCAGCAAACTATGTGATACACGCCGTAGCGTGTGGGTTGCAGGCAGGATACGAAATCGCCATCAAAAACCAGGAAGATTATATCTCCGTTCGGGAGACCGGACAAAGCCCAAGATTCCAGCCAATGTTGTTCAATTCCAGCCGGGATGGGTTGGAAATTGAGGCCCCGGCCTCAGCTCCGGGGTAGGCCAAGAATGAAACACAGCATTTCTCTGTCACCCGGTACGATAAAAAGTTCGGGATTGCGCCTTCAGAGTCAGCTACTCCTCACACATACGGGAGTCCGGTGTGAAATCAGGATAACTTGCAGGATATACGAGCTGCTGGCGGAGGTCGGCGGAGCCGGGAGCTTAAGCAGCCATCTTGCTTGCTAACCTGGCTCCTCCCTCCGCAAATGCATTTCTGACACTTTTAATTGTCCCTCATCACAAAAACAATCAATTTCCCAATGAATCACCAGGGCTTCCAAGTGCCATAAAATGGTTGAAAATGGAACATAGCATGCCACAGTAGCCTAACATCGAAACAAAATGTATTTCACAATTTTTAAATCTTTTAATAAAAGTTACTTTATCATGCCTCACTAGTGATGAACACCAAATCTTCAATGCAGCACGGGTGATGCATGGGCAAAGCTGATTTGTATCACTTTTGCACAACCCTCAGTAGCTGTGGCTTCAATCAGCAAGGCTTGACAAAGGAACACTGTAAAGCATTCAAGAGCATCAAACAATCAAATACGTCACACAACATGAAAGACTCAGACATCGATTTATAATAGTGTACATGGGGCATTTGTTGCATCCTTGCAGTATAAACTCTCCCAACTCTTTGTAAAAAGCATTTAATCTATTTTGCAGTTCTTTAATCTGAAGTCCTTCCGCCACAGATTTGATCTCACCATTAAAATCACATAAATCTCTTCTGTATGAACTATGCCATTTGCAGTTACCTTCCTTCATCAAGAACAGGCTACACACCACCATTAACTATGTGTACATGATCTAATGTGTTTGTCTGTTTCTTTGACAGGCTTCCAACTCAGGGTAATGTAATGTGGTGCTCATATAGTGCTCTATCACCAGACGGGTATCCTAGCCCTTAAAAAAGAGTGTCCTCATAGGGGCAGCCGAGGTGTGATACAGGAAGGGAGAAAAAGGATATAGGAAGGAAAAATGACTGCAATTCATAAGACTTTGGACCTGACGTAGATCCAAAGGGAGAGTGTTCCATAGCCGAGAAGCAACGGCAGAGAAGGATCTGCCACCTGTTCTGGACCGCCTGAACCTGACTACATTCATCAGAAATGCAGAAGCAGAACGAAGGTTTGTAGTTGGAGAATAGCAGCTGAATTTTCTTTGCAGGTTCTTAAGGCCCTTTCCATGAGCTGCCCCTGAATTGAATTAGCTGGTGGATCGGCAGCCAATGCAAATCTCGCAAGGCTAATGTGGTTGAGGTCCCTTGCTGCCCAATTAAAGCGAGTTTCGCTGCAATGGCTTGTATTCTGTACAGCTTCCCGATAAGGGTGTTAGGCGCATCCAGATATTGAGTTATACAGCAGTAATCAAGTCTGCTGAAATTACGCATCTCACAACCAGCATTCTAGCAGAGTTAGGCAAAAAAGGGAGGATCTTTCTCAGCACTCGGATTAGTGAGAGGCCAGTGCCAACCATTTTCATAACCTGGGAATTCAGTTGGAGGTCCTGATCCACCATCACCCCCAGATTGCGTATTCTGCTAGAAGGGGTAATAGGTGCTCCAGTAGGGGACAACTGAAAGATGGGTAAAACAGGCTGATCAATTCTTCTGGAAGAACACATGCCCACTTCAGTTTTAGAGCTGTTAAATTGTAAAAAGTTCTTCCTAAATCACTTCGTGGTGCTAGTCATAAACTCGTGAAATCTTTCCAAGGAAATGGAATCATTCCCGTACAAGAAAAACACGAGCTCGGTGTCATCGGCATAGTTCATCACCTCCACTCCAAAAGATCTAATAAGCAGAATGAGATGTTAAAGAGCACAGGACTAATCCCCGAGTCCTGCGGGAAACCCTGTCGTAAGGAAGACTTGTTAGCGGAGAACAGCTGAAGGCACACTGTCTGTGTCTTGTCTGTTAGATAAGAACAAAGCCAGTCACACCCTGGTCTTTAAGTCTCTCCAACAGTATACCATGGTTTACAGTGTCTAAATTCGCTGACATGTCCAACAGCGCCAAGATCACTGACTGTCCACTGTCCACCGCATCCTCATATCATCAAGCATGGTAACAAGTGCTGTTTCAGTACCGTGCTTGGGCTGAAAGCCAAATTGCATCTTGTCAAGGAGCAAATACTCCTCAAGATACTGGGATAGAGGGTGTGTTACCGCTACAACGCATCTTTTACAACGCGTTCCGTTACAACGCGTTTTTTACATCGCAAATATCATTACAATGCATGCCATTACAACGCATGGCATTACATAGCAGATGCTATTACAACGCATGGCATTACATCGTAAGTATTGGTAAGTATTTAATTTTTTTTTATTATTTTATTTAATATTTTATAATTGATTTAATTATTATTAATTA
The DNA here is from genome assembly GCF_964263255.1 of Lissotriton vulgaris. Taxonomy (NCBI): domain Eukaryota; kingdom Metazoa; phylum Chordata; class Amphibia; order Caudata; family Salamandridae; genus Lissotriton; species Lissotriton vulgaris. The sequence goes on from NC_141697.1 coordinate 197,664,196, forward strand.
TTTAAAAATATTTATTTCGTTTTTAAATATTATAAATTAAATATATTAATTTAAGTATTTTTTAAAATAAGTATGAGTATAGGAGTATATGTTTTGGGGTACTGATGTATATGTTTTGGGGTGTTTGGGTATTTTTAGATTTTAGGGCAGTGTTTGGGTTTTGGGGTACAGGGGTGTTTTTAGGTTTTAGGGCAGTGTTTGGGTTTTGGGGTACAGGGGTGTTTTTAGGTTTTAGGGCAGTGTTTGGGTTTTGGGGTACAGGGGTGTTTTTAGGTTTTAGGGCAGTGTTTGGGTTTTGGGGTACAGGGGTGTTTTTAGGTTTTAGGGCAGGTTTTGGGGTACAGGGGTGTTTTTAGGTTTTAGGGCAGGGTTTGGGTTTTGGGGTACAGGGGTGTTTTTAGGTTTTAGGGCAGGGTTTGGGTTTTGGGGTACAGGGGTGTTTTTAGGTTTTAGGGCTGGGTTTGGGTTTTGGGGTACAGGGGTGTTTTTAGGTTTTAGGGCTGGGATTGGGTTTTGGGGTACAGGGGTGTTTTTAGGTTTTAGGGCAGGGTTTGGGTTTTGGGGTACAGGGGTGTTTTTAGGTTTTAGGGCAGGGTTTGGGTTTTGGGGTACAGGGGTGTTTTTAGGTTTTAGGGCAGGGTTTGTTTTTTGGGGTACAGGGGTATTACGACTTTATATAAATTAAATTAATTAAATTAATTTTATTTAATTTAATTAAAATAATAACTATATTTACAATTATTAATTTAATTGTATTAATAAACGATTATAATTAAATTATATTATTTAAAAATGTTTAATTAATTAAATTCTTTTAATTTTATTAAATTTAATTATATTATGTATTATTTATAACTTAATTAAATTATAATTATATTTATTATTAATTACATTATATTATTTTCTATTTATAAATCTTTTATATATCATTAATTATATTATTTAAAATATATTAAATTAATATCAATTTTAATATTAATTAAATTACTATAATTAAATTAATTACTGTTTTAAAAATGTTATATTATTTTTATTATTTTAAAATAATTTAATTAACTTTATTGCATTTTTTTTAAAAAAGATATACTTACCTATACTTACGATGTAATGCCATGCGTTGTAAAAGTATCTGCTATGTAATGCCATGCGTTGTAATGGCATGCATTGTAATGGTATTTGCGATGTAAAAATCGCGTTGTAACGGAACGCGTTGTAATACATCGCGTTGTACTGACACCAATCCGTTTTGGGGTACTGATGTATATGTTTTGGGGTGTTTGGGTATTTTTAGGTTTTAGGGCAGTGTTTGGGTTTTGGGGTACAGGGGTGTTTTTAGGTTTTAGGGCAGTGTTTGGGTTTTGGGGTACAGGGGTGTTTTTAGGTTTTAGGGCAGTGTTTGGGTTTTGGGGTACAGGGGTGTTTTTAGGTTTTAGGGCAGTGTTTGGGTTTTGGGGTACAGGGGTGTTTTTAGGTTTTAGGGCAGGGTTTGGGTTTTGGGGTACAGGGGTGTTTTTAGGTTTTAGGGCTGGGTTTGGGTTTTGGGGTACAGGGGTGTTTTTAGGTTTTAGGGCTGGGTTTGGGTTTTGGGGTACAGGGGTGTTTTTAGGTTTTAGGGCAGGGTTTGGGTTTTGGGGTACAGGGGTGTTTTTAGGTTTTAGGGCTGGGTTTGGGTTTTGGGGTACAGGGGTGTTTTTAGGTTTTAGGGCTGGGTTTGGGTTTTGGGGTACAGGGGTGTTTTTAGGTTTTAGGGCAGGGTTTGGGTTTTGGGGTACAGGGGTGTTTTTAGGTTTTAGGGCAGGGTTTGGGTTTTGGGGTACAGGGGTGTTTTTAGGTTTTAGGGCAGGGTTTGGGTTTTGGGGTACAGGGGTGTTTTTAGGTTTTAGGGCAGGGTTTGGGTTTTGGGGTACAGGGGTGTTTTTAGGTTTTAGGGCTGGGTTTGTTTTTTGGGGTACAGGGGTATTACGACTTTATATAAATGAAATTAATTAAATTAATTTTATTTAATTTAATTAAAATAACTATATTTACAATTATTAATTTAATTGTATTAATAAACGATTATAATTAAATTATATTATTTAAAAATGTTTAATTAAATTCTTTTAATTTCATTAAATTTAATTATATTATGTATTTATAACTTAATTAAATTATAATTATATTTATTGTTATTAATTACATTATATTATTTTCTATTTATACATTTTTTATATATCATTAATTATATTATTTAAAATATATTAAATTAATATCAATTTTAATATTAATTAAATTACTATAATTAAATTAATTACTGTTTTAAAAATGTTATATTATTTTTATTATTTTAAATTAATTTAATTAACTTTATTACATTTTTTTTTAAAAAGATATACTTACCTATACTTACGATGTAATGCCATGCGTTGTAAAAGTATCTGCTATGTAATGCCATGCGTTGTAATGGCATGCATTGTAATGGTATTTGCGATGTAAAAATCGCGTTGTAACGGAACGCGTTGTAATACATCGCGTTGTACTGACACCAATCCGGATAGAGACTTACTGACTATGCATTCCAAAATTTTAACAGGATATGGCAATAAAGAAATTGGCCGATAGGTGGCCACCCACCCGGGGTCAAGCGTGTTCTTTTTATAGAAGAGGGGTCACAACATGTTCCTTCCAGTTTCTAGGGACCTCCGCCGGACTCCAAGATAGACCACAGAACTGTTGTAAATAGGAAAAGAGCTTGGCCTCGTATTCCTTCCAAATTCTGTGGGGAATGGGGTCCAGGGGGGACCCAGAGGTGATACCCCTGGCTAAGGTATCTAATATTTCCTCGTCCGGAATGTGAAAGCATTCCAGAGTATGCTGGCCGTGTTTTAAAATGGTAGGGTTGCTGGCCCTAGAGTCTGGTGATTGCAGAGAACACTGCTCAGCATTGGGAACTGATTATCAGGTTTTTCCACCCCTATTGGTGGATCAAAATCCCTAACTATCTTGTCGATTTTTATCCTCCAGATAGGAAACTAACACATCGCATAAAGCTTGAGTAACTGGAATTTTGTTATAGCACAGTCCGGTTTCGACAGACTCTTTACTTAGGTGAATATAGCTTCGGTGCTATTAGCTGCTAGAAGAATGGTATTAGCAAACTACTCAGCTTTAGTTTTCACTATAGTGTTTTTTGTACAGATTAAGTTGATTCGTCAAAGCATTTTTATCTGAATCACTATATCCTTTTCTCCAGGCTTTTTTGGCCACTTTAAAACCCATCCTGAGTGCTCATAATTCCTCTTAAAACCAAGGGGCTGAGGGTTTCTCTCTCTCTTTTTAGCTTCTTTGCAGGAATATGCTTATCAAGCCTGTCTCGGATCTGAACACAGTGGAATTGGTAATTCCAGTCCACCGACCTACTGGAGTCCACGCTGTCTAAGTCATTCCAATGCAAGGGATTTTTAAGCTTAATCAATGTGGCCCATTCTCTGCCCAGCCGATATTGCCTCTGATGATAAATTTGACAACACACATTAGGCAGATTAAGCCTAAAATGTACCAGACTATGATCAGTCCAGCACAGTGGTAGAACATCTGTGATTGTATCCATGTTGGAATTAGCAAACAGTAGATCTAATATATGTCCACCCTGGTGCGTAGGTTGCGACACCAGCTGGGGCATATTGAAGCTTCCGACAATTCCTTAAATGCTGTGTCCAGCGGGCCGTCATCCCACAAGTCAAAATCACCCAGGATGATCAGTTTAGAGTGTGTCAAGGCCAGGTTACACACCACATCAATCGGGGCAGAGCACTTACAGTTAGGTTCTCCTGGGGGTCTGTAGCAGAGCATGCTGGTTAATATCTGGTTCATCAGCAGCATTCCTTATCTATGTGTTATTTAAAAACCTTAGTAATCTCTTTTCTGTTTGCCTTTGTGGGAAATGTTCTGAGATTTAAAAACATTTCTTTTTATTTCTAAAATGTAAACTTGTCAAACCATTTCAGTAAATGCTCACTTACTCATTGTTTACTAATATTCCATTAATTGCTGTTTCATTTACTACTTGTCTTATGCTTGACAATTATGAACCTCAACCACTCTAGTTTGTTCTTCTGTGCTCAGTGGGTTCCTAGTCAATGATAATGGAAATTATTTTTCAATACTCGTTAGCAAACAATGCACATTTTTCCTGGACACTTTTGATGCAGGCTGCTCCTTTTACTGTGCCCCTTTAATGTAAAAAAATTGAAATGATGGCAAGAGCATATTAGCATAGAGTTGTGTGGTTTAAAGAGATGATTTTCAAAAAGCATTCACATATCTTGTTGTTTTAAGTATGCTACATGCTTAAACATCTATAGGTGTCAATAGCCTACTTCTAAAGCGGTAGCTTAAAAATATATATATGCAAATTAAAGAATATAAACAATTAAACATTTGTGATCTTTAGTTACTCTTACATTTAGGACAGATGAACGTTTTTGAAAGAGATTGAGACACATTACATGGCTTACCTTTAACATCTCATTAGATGATGCAGCGATATGCATTGGCGACACTTGCTTCCAGCCTCTATGATGGAACACAAACAGTATTAATGGTTTGTGATTTGTTTGAAATAACTCTCTGAATACAATAATTACTTGTCCTTAAAGTATAAACCTGATTGGACAATTTTTCTAAAGGTCAGAAATGGCAAAACAATTGTCTCTGAAAAAGGAGAAGTGGAAAAGGGGGGTCTAAGGGGAATTAATTTACCAACCTTGACATCTCAATACCCCTATTCAATAATAGCAACCAAAAGAAGGAGAAAGCACTAAAACACTCGAAGAATACATTTTTCTAAAATACCTCTGTTCTGCACTATGATTGGAGCTTTCTAACTTAACAAGTTCTCTTGAAAGCTTCTAGGAATTTAACAAAGTATAGATGGTTTTGTTCACGATTGGCCATCATAAAGTAAATCTGGTAATGATGGTGAACAATCCACACACGTCGATCTACGTGATACTATCCCTTGACTGATCGAACCCGCTGACGCTCAGTCCCGGGTTAGTTATGATTCAGCACTGTTCGCCAAACATTTCTTTTTGGTGAAGTACATTTGGTGGCTCTCGAGAACATTAGCGGGCCACGATAAACTACATACTTCCATTTCCGCCCACGCATGCGACACTGATCAGATCCTGACTCTGGTCGGTCATGCAGTATTTAAGGCTCAATGTACTAAGTTCGTCTGAGAAGCATCCCTAAAAGAAGAAAGCAATGGAGGAGGAGAAACAAAAACACACACTCCCGGACTCCCCTCCCCCCTCCTCATTCAATAATGTTTTCAGCAGTGGGAGTAGAATGTGCCATGTAATACACAAAAAGGCTCATTTTAGCATCTGTCCGGTCTTTTTTTGGCTGCTGTCTCAAACTTGTGCAGTTTGCGGACTCGTGACTGAAGGGATATTGTACCTGTAAGAATTGACATGTGAATCGTGCTGGTCATACTGTGAATATTCACGTATTTTTAAATGTATGGATAATGTGCTGATACCATTGTCAACTAAAGTAACACTACAGCCATCTTTTTGGATGTCAAATAACCCTCATCCATTGTAAACTAGTAGACACACTTCAACTATTAGGAATATGTGAATGCAAAAAGGCACAACAAGAACTTCAATAATATCTTTCATGATATTGTTTTGGATCATTTGAAGGATTATAAATTGAATGGCCCTTTGATGTCTCTTTCACTAATATCTCAGGCCTCACCGTCAGGAAATATTGCTCAATGAACTGCAGGAAAAGGGAAAAACTAATAGGAATTCACAGAGAAGGCGTGAGGATGCATCTGTGACTGAATACAAGCATTATATCTTGCACTGCTAAGCCCTGCTTGTTGGCTAGTTTTTCTATAGATTTGAGGAAGTCTTCCTTTGCTTTCTCCAAAATCAATAAGCAGTGTTCAGGGGTAACTTTTTCTGCTGTAAACTCTTTATTGTTAGGAAATATTAGGAAAGACCTAAGTGCATAGAGTTCGCAGATTACATTATCATAAAACATACTATTTCACCATTTTGTAATTTTGATTGTGCATTGATAATGGAAAAATTTTTAGATTTTTTTCATATAGTGTATTATGATCTGATGTGCCATTGATTTAAGGGGATTGAATAACACCCGTGTGCGTTGGATGTCCTTTTGGAAATTCAACACTGGTAAAGATGCTAAAAAGTGCCTTTGATTATGCAGGCACATGGTTTAGTAATGGGAGTATGTTGAGGTGTTCGGTTCAAAGTGACTGTCACTTCATCAACCAAAGGTCATGGAACTATGAGTCATTTAAAATTTAAGCTTGACCCCCCCCCACTATGAAAGTCAAATATGTAGAAAAAAAAATATTTACAAACTTTGTATGCACTTTTTTGCAGTGTGCCGAGTTTCTCCAAAATAAATTCTCAACACTTTTGAAGAATCCCTGAAACAATAATCATCTAAGTTATAATGCACTATCAATGCATCAACGTGTTCAATGCTTAAAAATAGACTAGAATGAAAACAAAAAGGGTGTTACAGTGGCTTAATACCATGCTAAATACAGAAAGAAGGAAACGCAACTAATAGTTTTACAAACAAAGTTGACACTTCATTTTCAAGTTCAGGTAGGCTTTTGTGTCCGGTGTCATGGAACTCTGAAGGTAAAATTTCAGCTGGTCCCCCCTTATGGAGGTCAAAGTTGTTTAAATTATCTAATCATTAAAAAAACGTCATAGGTGCAATGGTAGTGTCCTAAATACTCCCCAAATGAATTTCAACATGTTTGGAGTATCCTTGATCAAAAACCTAATTAAAATCCCTCTTCATCTGTGCTTTGAAGGGCCATGAAACGTTTATAAATGGTAAAAGTGAAGACTAAAGTATGCAAATGTGACATATTAACATGGTGAACAAAATGTATATTTCCAAATATTGCTATGTCCTTTAATAAAGTCACTTTTTCATGCATCACCAGTGATGGGTGCAAGAAGCTCACTCTTTCTTAAAAAAGAAATTTTAAAAAATTGAGTTTTCTCAGCAACCTATTTCTTATAAAGAAGGTAGATGGGGTTTTTTGAAGTCGAATACATCTCAAATCTCTGAACAAATATTTGTTCAGTGTGAGGAATTGTTTTTATTTTATTACACGGCTGCAGGCCTTATCATAGAAAACTCTCTCAAAAATAGTTTTGATTCCAGTCAGGCTCATCTGCATCACCTTTGGGCAGCCCTAAGCAGCTGTGGCATCAAGCAGCAACTCTCACTTGGGTACAGAGGAGTGCTCACACTAAAATTAGGAATCAACTTTTCATTACAACCTCCTGTTACAGGTTTGTGATCTTTCAAAGAAAATTGATCAACACGGTATCATTCAAAGAAAGTTGTTATTTTTCAAAAGTAGATATACAAATTATAATAATACATGAAATATAACAATTTAGCACAAACTTGAAAAAAATAACCTGTTAGGGTCTCAAGTTTCAGAGTCACATGAAATTCATTTTGCAAATTTTATGAATACATCATGAATATTCACAAAAGGCACTTTGGCTGTAGAAGGCCTGTTATGTTGTGCCCTTTAAGCACAAAAAGACTAATCATAGCGTTAGTAAAAAGTGCTTTGTGATTCAAAGTGAATAATTTTTATGGAGATGATTACATGTTTGGTTATTATAGATATATGCAAAGTGCATAAAATCTAGAACTTTAAGTTCACTAATACTGGAACAGTAGCTAACAAAGTGTATATGTATATAAGGACGAACACCCATTACAAAGATGAGTGCTCATCGAGGTTGCATAACAGCGCAAATTTTACAGCGCAGAAACGTTTACATAGAATGTCTCCAACGCATGCTGTTACATCGCATGGTTTTCCACATCGCTTGCTATTACAACGCATTTACATAGTATGTCTACACGACGCATGCTGTTACATAGCAAATATGATATCAGCGATTGCATGGTATTACAACGCTAACATATGTATTTTATTGTATCATGGTATTACAACACTAATATATGTATTTTATTGCATTATGAATGACGTATGGGGACGTCGGCATTACGCTAATATGATGTGTATAATCTATACAGAAAAAGAAGGGCTCTGCCAGCACACCAAAAGTGGACTTAAGTGTATCAATTCTAGACAATACTAGATCTCCAGGTGGCTCATGATTACACCTTTAGTATAAGGAGAAAAAACACCAGCTAAAATTAAGTCCAATCCAACAGTAACATTTTAAATAGATGCAAAGATCCAGTGCAGAAAGTAATCTTCAAAATCTTTATTTCAAAAGTTCATATAGATAAACTTCACAGCTCACACCGCTGACACGTGTTTCGTCTCAATCTTGAGATTTTTTCATGGCTGGAAGTATTAAACAAATACAATAGTGAGTAATACACCCAATAATAAATAGAAAACCCACCATTGTCAAGCTTACTAATTAATCACTCACAAATCTAACACATTCTTAAAACCTTTATCTTAAAATGTATACGCTAGAACACACACACATGATAAATACAGTGCGGTAAGACACCTGTTAGGTACATAATAACACATTCATTTCTATACATATTTACAAAAATCCTATATTTCATATCTTGCATCAGCGGAGCTTATGTCATGTGGACATCACATCTGAGTTATATATAAACGGGGAGAAAAAACATTACATATGCATAATAAATAGAGAAGACACAGTTTGCAAACATTATATACCCTAGTGTATCACAAACAGTAGGGAAAAGAGCAATTATGGTTGATTTTCTAAACATTAGTTAAGATGGCCTATTGACACAGCAATGACCGAGATCAATCACTATTACTAATCAAAACCACATAATTCAAGTTCACATATCATATAATGTATAGTGATCCTTCTGTATCTAAACGGTGTAAAGTTAGACAACCTATCCATCGCGAAAGACACTGGTAACACGCGGACCTCATAACCCTTCCAAAGTGACGGAATATCTAAACCACGGTCATCACACGCAGCCTAGAATGAGTTCAAACGGCATATATAGGAGAAACAATTATGAAGAAAGCGGTGCAATGACCATACAGTATACTTAAAGACATCTCCAAAGTGTCATAGCATCAGGAGGCCCAAAGCATCCCCCGATTTTCTATATTTCATATTACTATATGGATACTAGCCACAATAAGTCTAGATATTATTATTCATGACTGGAAGACCCCATATGGCCACAATAGCCCTTGAGACACATTCCTCACCTCATAAGACCCGACCAGGAGTAGTCTGCCGAGTGAATATTGATAATAAAGACCTACAAGTGGTACAAATATATAGTATATGTCATATAGTTGGCTATGTTGATCGTTATAAGATAAACTAGCTATAATTATCGTTTTTTATTTCTTATCTTTTTTTATTTTATTGATCTTAGTACAGTAAACTGCAAACAAGCTCAAAAATGTATGTACATCACATTAATCACCAAATAACAATGTCCGTCTCTTTACTTTCATTAGAGAAAAATACTCATGATTCGTAATAGTCCCGAAAGGCGCTCCAAATTTTGATACCCAGTCTCTTTTTCCTTGATCCTTTAATTGAACATAAACTCCACTCCAAATTATATAAGCTCAGAATTTTTGGAAAGCCATTGATGAAAATCCGGTGATTTTTCCTGTAGGCACTCCTTGGCTATACATAGACGTGCCACAGTCATCGCAAAAAATATAAAATGTCTATTTTGAAAAATTGTTTTCATATTATTATCTTTTTGAATTTTACCTAGCAGCATCATTGCTGGAGAGATAACAACCGTTGTTTTAATCACCAAAGAGATACATTTTTCCAAATGCTCAATACATTCCTTCAACTTAACACAACTATAAAAAATGTGAATCGCCCCAGCATCCTCATCCCCACAGCGAAAACATTTACCATCGTTACCAGCTCCCCATTTTGCCATTCGCTTAGGTGTATAATATAAATCATATAACAATTTAAAAAACTGAGCTTTCAAATTTGCAGACATAAGCGCCTTCTTTGACAAAATTAAAAGATCCTCTACGTCAATCTCTACATCCCCCTAGAGATTCTCTCCATTTCAACTGCACTTTCTCTACATCATCTTTCTTAGCAGAGACCAAGTACTGATAAATCACTCCAATTTTACCTGATCTGTTAATTTCTTCAATGACTTGATGTTGAATTATGTTCCTACTCCTTCGATTTAAATAGTCCTGAATTTGTAGGTATTTAAAAAAATACCATCTGGGCAGTGTCAGTCAGTCAATTTCCTTTATTCTTGATAAATTAATATCATATAAAGACAGAAAGACAGAAAGCACAGTCATATAAACAGACAAGTAATTACAAAGAAATTGGATTAAAAAATGTACAATTGATTGCAGTTACAATAAATATTCGGTAAGATTAAAAAATTCATAAAAATAGAGCAATGTTTACCTTTAAAAAACAGTTCATAACTTAGTAAAATTAAGTATACATGTTCAGGGCATCTAATTATCACAAATATTTAAAAGTAGTGGGAATGTGATAGTTCTCCTTCTTATTCGATTTGCTGCAATTAGAAAGCAGGCAACATGAAACATTATTTTTGGTGAACCAAGTTGTTTTAGGTACACTAGTGCCGGTCTAACTTGTAAAAATCCTGCCTCTCGCAGGATTGGCAACAAATATTTCCTCCTGCACTCAATAAACTGTTCGCAGAACATCAGGAAATGTAGGGTATTTTGTGGTGAGAAACTGTCACAAGAGCAGGGGGCTGCTTCTTCAGGGGAGCACCATTTATCATATACACCCAACGTATAGTGGATTAGGTTGAGCCGGAATCTGGTCAAAAGAAACCGATGATAGGGTTTATTTACAATGGCTAAATACGGTTCCGGCCCTTTACAGGTGATCAGTGTATAATTTTCTCTTACCCTGGATTTCCCCATCTCAAGCCCTTCCCGCTCTAGAAAGAAAAGATCCAAAAGGGCTTTTTTCGTTAGACTAATGTCTTTTTTAGTTATAGTTTCTGGAGATGTAAATAAACCAGTGCGCCCTATTTTCTGGAATCCAGTTCTTATATATGCCAACCAGGGGATTTTATGTACATTATCCAACATCTGACAATCCTTGATAATTGAATGATTAAGCAGGATCTCATCATTCATCCATACTTTTAACCAGTAAATCATGGGGGCAATTTTGATCCGATCAGAGATATACCCAAGTCCCAGTTCTGTGTGGGTTGAAAAGGTAGGAGTGGATTGGGGAACTGAGAGTACGCTGCGTAAAAACTGGTTTTCCACCAATTGAAGTTTTTCTTCCCTGGTATAACCCCAAATTTCACACCCATACGTTGCAACCGAAAGGCATTTAGATTCATATACTTTTAAAATTGCCTTAATCGGTTTGGCACCCAGTTTTTTACTAAACCCCATAAGTCCATCAGGGCAGTGAATATTCATTCTTGATCTCTGCAAAAGATTTACAAATCCCATTCTCATTAACAATGTGTCCTAAGATCTTAATGCCTTTCTGCTGCCACTTATTGGTCATTACATCAGAAAAAATTCCAGGTAAAATCCTATGCGCATTGAGCGGAGTATAATGTGACACTCTTGGTAAATCCATATTTTTCATATACCATTTCCAAACCTTCAAGGCCCCCATGGTTACCTTAAACCTTGTTCACTTAAAATAGCTCCCGTCAATTTCTTGAACTAGAATATACTTTGCATATGTCCCTAGCTGTATATCAAAGATATTTGACATATTAGCATCAGCACTTTCATGTTCTCCTGTTATCAAGACTTTCATTTTCAGTAAAAAACAAGTTATATAATAAAGAAAAAAGTCAGGTACACCCATTCCTCCCCTTAAAACTGGCAGCGTCATGTAATTCATTGCCCTTCTAGGTCTCCCAGGACTCCATATGAATTTCCCGCATTTAGATTGCAGCGCCTGTATTTTATCTTTAGTTATCTCTAAAGGTATAGATCTGAATAAATACAGAACCTTTGGCAATATAGTCATTTTAATGACATTTGAAAGTCCTATAATCGTTAGATACAGCCTCTCTCATCTATCCAGAGATGTTGTGATTTTTGCCATTAACGTATTCCAATTGACTTAAACTAATTCCGTCATATTTCCCGTGATTAAAATTCCCAAATACGTCACTTCTTTGACCACCCTACTATCTTGCAATATAATCGTATCAGAGCACAGAATTTGAGTTTTTGACTCATTCAGTTTATAACCGGTTATAGAACCAAATACCTGTGCTAATCGTTCTATTTCCTTTATTGCTGTTACAGGATTAGTTGTGGCCACTGCGATGTCATCAGCGTATGCAAATACTGAAAAATAATAGTCCTGAGCTTTATAAGGGGGAATCAAAATGTTCCGACTCAGTAACTCGACTAAGGGGTTTATATAAAGGGCAAATGAAAGGGGGGAGCAGGGGCAGCCTTGTGTGCCGCAGGATATGATGACAGTTTCAGAGAGTTGGCCCATTACTGATTTTCGTTTTAGGCAAAGGCAAAATGCAGCATTGGTGATGCATGTGTATTTCAATGGGGATTTTTAAAGTCTACCTAAATACGCTTTACCAATACATTTTCATTATTTTCTCTTTACTATCTCATTATGCACATGTTAAGAAACAGTTTCATGCATTATTACCTAAATAGCATAAAAACACACTGAATTATTAACAATTTTCTTTGGGAATTAAGTGACCAGATGGCCAGAAATCGAAAATCGCCTCGTATGTATTCAACTTCGATTTTGGGCACCTTCTGTGCAGACCACATGCCTTTATTATTAATATTATTATTAAAGGGGTTTGTAAAGCGCCTGGTGACGCCTCCCGGCGTGTCCCCGCGCTGTGGAGAGAGTTATGGGATGGAAGAGACAAAAAGAACAGTCAGCTAAAGAGTGAAGAGATAGGTCTTCAACAATTTTCTGAAGGAGGCCTCATTTTTTTCTTGTCTGATGTTCATGGGGAGATTATTCCATTTCTTAGCTGCAAGCGTGCGGAAGGACCTGCCTCCCATTCTCGCTTTTTTAGGGAGCAAGGTTTTGAGCAGACCCATTCCCTTGGAACGAAGGGATCTGTTGGGCTCGTATAGTAAGGCTAGATTGGACATATAGGAGGGGGCTTTTTGATGAATAATCCTGTGGCACCAGAGGAGTGCTTTGAATAGTATCCTATTCCCGACAGGCAACCAGTGGAGGGTAGCTAGGGAAGGTCTGGAAGGGGCTCTGCGGGGGAGTCTTAGCACTAGGCGTGCAGCTGAGTTTTGCAAGACTTGTAATTTCCTGATGCTTTTTTCAGAAGTGCCCAGCAGCAGTACGTTGCCATAGTCTATTCGGGAGGTAATGAGTGCCTGAGTCATGGTGCGTCTGGAGTTCAAAGGAAGCAAGTCCAGGGTGCAATTAAGGGTTTTCATGACTCCAAAGCACTTACCTACTGTTTTTTTGACATGGCTTTCATAGGAGAGCTTGTTGTCTATCCAGACACCCAAGTTCTTAGCTTCCTGACTGGGAGTAGGTAAGGGTCCCAGACAGGTTGGCCACTAGTCTTTAGTCCATTTTGTGTCTTTCCCTCCTATTATGAGTACCTCAGTTTTTGTGCCATTTAACTTGAGGCAGTGTTCGGTCATCCAAGCAGCAAGCTTGCACATGCAAGATTTAAAATTGTTTGCCTCGGAGGAGGGGGCTTGAGACAGGGAGATCAGGAGTTGCGTATCGTCGGCGTAAGAGACAAGCTCTACGCCGAACGATTGGACCACCTCTGCCAACGGTGCCATGTACAGGTTGAACAGGGTGGGACTCAGGGCAGAGCCCTGAGGTACCCCCTGTTCTAATGTCATGCTGTCCGAGAGGAAGGTCACTCTCTGGACCTGAAAATTCCTGTTGGTAAGGAAAGCCTTCAGCCATCCCAGAGCCTCTTTGGTGACCCCCGCTCTGTTTAGACACTGTAGCAAGATGGAGTGTGCTACAGTGTCAAACGCGGCGCTGAGGTCCAGCATGATGAGAGCCATGGTCTTGCCCTCATCAGCTCCTTCCCGCAGAGTTTCAGTAGCTCTCAGAAGTGCTGTCTCTGTGGAGAATCTCGATCTGAAGCCCGACTGCGATGTATGAAAGGCATTATGGGCTTCAAGATGGGCCATAAGTTGGACATTGGCTACTTTCTCAGCTAATTCCGCTAGATAGGGTAGCAGGGAGATTGGGCGTAGGTTCTCCAATATGTCCTGACTAATGTTGTTTTTTTTTTATGGGGAGCACTATGGCTTTCTTCCATTCTGCAGGTAAGCAAGCAGTGGAAAAAAAAATTTGGAGCATGTGTCTGAAGTGGGGCTCTAAGAACCACGGGCCGTTTTTTTTTGTCCTCGTGGTGTTAGTTACAGTGCGAACAGGAGCAGTGCTGTCCAGAGCTTTCGTTATGCATTCTTGTAGGTGTTCGTATGCTGTTTCACAATCTGATCCTCTAGGAGGCCCCCCGTTGTGGACGATTTTAGTGAAAGAGTCAATAGAGAACTGTTTCCATCTCCTGCTCTTATATCGCTGTGAGTTAAGTTTGTGATGCTCAGTACCATCAAGTTGGATTTGTATAGGGATAATGAAATGATCAGACCAGGGTACTGGCTGGGGAGATAAGGTTTGAACTCCCTTCCAGTTCCCAAATACAGGGACACTGTAGTAGGCTATGCTATAGGATGTGTTGCAGATGCAAATTAAGCTCTATCTAGTGTGGATCATGAATTATGACACAATATATCTGACACAGTTTCCAAAAACTGGAGGCAACATTCAAAAAACATGAATGGAATCAGGGAATGATTCGTACTACTTCTAAACATGCCACATGCATGATAAGTGACACAGAACAGTGGACTGATGTCAGAATTGTGCTTCTTTTTGAATTATGATTCCAGATAGTATGGGTTTAGAATTATAGGCAAAAACATAGTGTTCTTCGATCTACCTGAAGCTGAAAAAGAAAAACTTACCTCGAGGGTACACTTAATTTGAACCTTTTTCCTATAAGCCAAAAACATACAAATTGGTACAATGATGTGTACATATCTTCTCTACAATCTGCAATTGAAAATAAGTCTTTACCTTATACGCTTCAAGAATTATAGGGCACATTCGGCTATGTGTTGTATCCCATCCATTTCAATGGGTGACCAGATGGCCGGAAATTGAAAATTGCCTCGTATGGATTCAACTTCCATTTTGTGTACCTTCTGTGTAGACCACATGCCTTTAAATTGGCACACTGTCTTAGGCTATGCTATAGAATGTGTTGCAGAGGCAAATGTAGCTCTACCTAGTATGGATCATGAATTATGACACAATATATGTGACACATTTCCCCCAAACTGGAGGCAACATTCTAAAAACATGAATGGAATCAAGGAATGATTTGTACTACTTCTAAACATGCCACATGCATGAGAAGTGAAACAGAACAGTGGACTGATGTCAGAATTATGCTCCTTTTTGAATTATGATTCCAGATAGTATGGGTTTAGTATTATAGGCAGAAACATAGTGTTCTTCGACCTACCTGAAGCTGAAACAGAAAAACATACCTCAAGGTTACACTTAATTTTTAACCTTTTCCCTAGAAATCTCAGCCATAGGAATTGGTACAATAATGTGTACATATCTTATCCACAATCTGCAATTGAAATTAAGTCTTTACCTTATACGCTTCAAATATTATAGGAGGGTTGGCTACATGGCAGCAAAGTACATGACTTCACAGGATTGTATAATTTGATTATGAGGGAGCAGATCCTAAGTAATTGTCAGAACCAGCTCTTACACCAACACCTGGTGGACTCAGATTTGACGTCTCTCCATGAATTGGGAAAGAGGGCAGATACATGGGTCAGAACCAGGATTAGGCCTAAGAATCAGGACAGTAACCAGAAGAAGGAGTCTACCAAGCCTCAAGATAAGGGTGGGGATAGAAATAAAGAAAAGACTTCCCCAGGGCCCCAAAACTCCAAGAATGGGGGTGGGTCCCAAGACACTTCTTCAACCCAGAAAAAGCCTTATTGTCATGCCTGTCAACAGGTTGGGCATTACATAACAGACAGCTGTTGTCCCAAGAATGGCAATAAAGAGAATATACCTCCAAAGCCAGCTACAACACATCCTGTTACTTTCAGCAGTAATCCCCCAGGAAGTGGGAGCACCCCCAGGAATCTGGGTGGGTTTAATTTGGGAGCCCAGGTGGACCCTGGCATATCCAGGTCCCCATCCCCAATTGATCTTGTTTATGAGACTGGCATGGTGTTTGCCAACTTCTCTGATTGCCCAAATACCGTGAGCAAATATAGACAAGAACCCATCATCAATGGTTTGAAAGTTGAAGCCTTTAGAGACACAGGGGCTAGCATCACCATGGTGGCTGACTGTAAAGTCCCCTCTAAGCAACTTTTACCAGGTGCCACATACCAGGTAACAAACATTGATGGAATCCAGACAAATCATCCCATGGCAGTAGTAAGTCTCAGCTGGGGAGGTGTCACTGGTCCAAAGAGATGGCAGTGTCACCAAACTTGCCTGTAGACTGCCTACTTGGTAATGATTTAGAAATCTCAGCCTGGGCTGAGGTGGAACAGGAAATCCATTCTAGAATGGTAAACTCCAATGGAAAGGTTAGTGGGGCTGTCATGGCTACAGCCCCGACCCAAGATGTCCTTCCTGAAAAGGTTGGTAGGGCTGAACAACTCTCTGCCCCATCTTTAACAGAAGCTCTTCCAAAACAGAATAGCAAAGCTGTTATGATAACAGCAGAAACCCAAACTGAGTCTCCTACTGAAAAGGTTGGTGGGGCTGTGATGGCCACAGCCCATACTCAAACTGATATGTGTGTTGTGAAGCCTGAAATGATGGATCACTCCACCCAAACTGAGAGCATGGAGGAGCAAGAGAAATCTTCCCCTCACCAGACATTAGGACAGGATGATCCTACTCAGGGAACTGATCTTACCCCTGATGAAGGAACTGCCCCAGAGGTTGTTAGGCCTGGCCTGACAGAGCCTCTGATGGCAGTGGACCCTTCTCAGGTGGGACCCAGTCTGGAGCCCCCGCTCTGACCCTCCTGGTCCGAGTGAGAAGCAATCTTCCGGGCGCCAGCTATCCTGAGGGAAACTTCAGAGGGAACCAGCTACTAGATGGTTCGATTAGTCTTTCGCCCCTATACCCAGGTCGGATGACCGATTTGAACGTCAGGACTGCTACGGACCTCCACCAGAGTTTCCTCTAATATGGATCATGAATTATGATACAATTTATGTGACACATTTAGCAATCACTGGAGGCAACATTTTAAAAATCAGTGAATGATTTGTGATATCTCTAAATATGCCACAGACATTAAAATAGATACAGGACAGTTGACTGATGTACGCAGTATGCTTCACTTGGAATTATGGCTCAAGATAGTGTGATTTTAGAATTACATGACAAACAGTAAGGGAAACTTTTTCCGAGCACTGGATGTGATTGAAAAACATCTTCTATTCAACTTCACATTTTTACTACTTTCCAATAGGACACATATGTGATCATTCACAGGGGTACGTAGACCAAAGCTACAAATAGGTTGTCATTTAAATTATGTCTTTATCATATATGGATTTTGAATTATAGGCAACAACATAAGGTATTCTTCAACATACCTGAAAACCTGAAAATCTACAGCTAGGATATACTTGACCCACCCACGCGAGTGAGGTACCATTTTTATCGGGAGACCTGGAGGAATGCTGGGTGGTTGGAAAATTGTGTTTTTTCTGACAGCAGTGACACAGTAATGCAAGGAAAATGTTTGAATATATCCACATTTTTATTTTTTCATGGCATTGTGAGTAATAAAACGTGTTGGGGTCCATGAGAGGCATACCATCAAGAATTCCTCATTTTTTATTTTTACTTTACAGAAATATCTAAAGTTAGTAAATTTTCCCTAGAAACTACGCCTTAGCACAGAAAGAAAGATGAGACAAATGTGACTGCCTAGCCATCTGTTCCTCAAGTACACAGATACACTGGTTGGATTTGGCACAAGGGTGAGTGAAAGGTTCAATTTATTTATTTATTTATTTATTTATTTATTTATAGTGTTTTGTATAGCGCGGACAAGACCCGTGGGTATCAGAGCGCTTAACAAGGAAAGAATTACATATAGACATTATAATAGTAGTAATAACAACAAAATAGATATGAGGTAGAAGGCAATATACTGTATGGACGTGATTAGATATATATATTCCTAATGTCAGTGCAATTAGCATTAGATGGCGAGCAAGGCTTGGCTTGTGTCATGGTAACAAACCAAGCTCGGTGAGGTAGGGTTATAAGGCATTCCAGTGCATATCAAGGATAATATGGATAAATAAATAAAGTGAGGTAGAGGTTATATAGTTTTGTCTGTGAGATATAGTTATAAGTTCACAAGTATATGAGGTAGCAGTAAAGTGTCTAGCCTCGGCTTGAACATGGACATGGCAACAGTCAATTATCAGATATTGATCTTCCAATTTTTCATGAAGAGGACAACCCTCTGTTAGCGTAAATGATCATCCCAGTGATCCGTAGGTTTCTCTATGTAGGGTATTTACTCATCAAGTGGCTCTTCAGTTCTTGTTTGAATGTTAATGTATTTTGAATCTTCCTGATGTTTGGAGGGAGTGAGTTCCAGATTCTGGGGGCAGCTCCGGAGAATGCTCGGTTGTAGGTCTTTATCTTGTGGAAAAAGGCTGGTCGCAATAGCAACTCTTTTGCGCTTCTAGTTGTTCTGTTATCTCCTGATAGCTTAAGTTTCTTGGCTAGGTATCTAGGCATGTTGTAGTGAACCGCTTTATGTGTGATACAGGCCATCTCCATTTGAATTCTGGCCTCGTAAGGTAGCTAGTTTAGTGCTTTCAGGTGAGGAAGCAAAGCCCCCACCCAAGGTTGGTCCACAACGATCCCCCAAACCTAATCCCTGCTGGAAAGCGGTGGCTATCCTTCCGCCATCGTAATGAGCCCCTAAATCTTCTGTGAATTGTCCTTAATCAAGGCAGGGCGGCACCTGGCCTCTGTGGGCTTTCGTTGATAGAACATAGTCATAAGTAAGATCACAACTGATCTGAATATTTTGCAGTGCAACAAATAAAATAACGTATCTCAGCTTTTCATCGATTTCAAAAGTCTCAAGAACTGGTTTGACGTTAAATTTCTTTTTTGATGTCCGCACTAGCTTTCCAGGAGTTTCCTTTGAGGGGTGACATGAGCATGGACTGTCTGTGGCATCCATGCAATACTGTTCCTTGCAATCATTGGTAAAAAAAAAATAAGCTGTTCATTTTTTTCTTAGGCAGCTCATTTATCTTCTGTATTCCTTCTGTTGCAGATATTAGGTCCCCATGGAAATCGCAGATGACCTCGCCTTTTAGAAATATGCGTGATGCAACAGCCTTCCTTCTTCCTCAACAACAGAAACTCCACTCCACCGTTGGTGAATCAGACATGAGTTAATTTGTTTATCACCCATTCGTGATGTGCTTTCTGTCATTGGTTTCCAATTCTGGATTAGCTCCGCAATGTCTGGTAAATTCTTGATCCATTGCATCTCATTATAAAACTTTAGCACAGATTTTTCACTTGGCTGCCTTCGCGGGAATTGTTCTGTGATTGAAAGAAACAAAATAAATTGATATAAGTTTCTAAAATGTTAACTTTTCACTATATTTCAGCATATCTAAATGTTTACTTACTCATTGTTTCCTCCTTTCTTAGAAGTTGTTGTTGCTTTCTCCATTTATGATATGCAAGCTGCTCGCGATCACCAACAATGGCAATTCGGTCTTTCTTACTTGGTATTTTTCCATTCAGTGTCACAGGAAAAATTGTTTCAAAATGTAAGAATTCATCATGATCTTTTTCACCAGGCACTTTAGATGTAGAAGGCCCATTATGCTGTTCCCTTTAATTACATACAAATGACAAAGTTAATCATTAGTAAATGGTTCTGTGTTATAGAAAGTGAATATTTTCCATTTTGCATTTATGCAAAGTGCATACAATCTATAACTGTCAGAAGTCTAATACTGAAACAGTAGCTTATAAAATGTATCTGTAAATTAGACCATGCAAAATACATAAGATCTACAAGGTGGTCATAATTTATGACAGAGATGATTGTATGCGAAAAACAAAGCAGCACATTCTACGTAGCATACCTTTGCCGTCTCTTATCAAGTGGTTGTCTGGAATGTATCGGTTTATCTGGTTTTGGGCATCTGCAAACAAACACAGATAGTAATAATGGTTAACAAATGTTCAAAATAAATGTCTAAATACAATAAATAGTTGCATTAAAAGAATAAGGATTTTGAGTAAAGTAATTGTTTTCTAAAAATCAGTGAGATAAAAAACAATGATTATTGCCTCACCGTGGGATTTCATGTGCAAGCTTATTAAGCAGTTTTGATGCTGCACAGACATTTTCTTCTCATCATTCTATAATGCTTTTCGGCAGTCTGAGTAGAATGAGCCATGTAGTCAGCAACTAGGCTCTTTTCAGCATCCGTACAGTCTTCTTTCGTTGCTGTTTCGTACACATGTCGTGCTTGCTGACTTGTTACAGCAGGAACCTTATACCTGTAAGAATTATTAATTTGTGAAACCTGCTCATTATCCTATAGTCATGTATTTTATAAAGGTATTATTTGGGTCATGAGCTTATACAATTCCTAACAAATTAATACTAGTTATAAGAAATGTTTAAGCCATCTCTTTGGAAACTACATAACCCCCATAA
Source organism: Lissotriton vulgaris (assembly GCF_964263255.1). Classification (NCBI taxonomy): domain Eukaryota; kingdom Metazoa; phylum Chordata; class Amphibia; order Caudata; family Salamandridae; genus Lissotriton; species Lissotriton vulgaris. Next base: position 197,685,037 of record NC_141697.1, read on the forward strand.
ATTGTAGACTTGTACACCACTGACCGATAAAAATCTGGGAATTCAAAAAGGCACAGCCAGCATTGCAGTAATACCCTTCTTGAAATCGATTAAGATCATTTGATGGGTTGTGAATTGGATCCCCCTATGACAATACAAAAAAGGGATCCATTGTTGATGTCTTCTTTTTCTTTAACATCAAAGGCCTGATCTTGGTAAAATATTGTTCAAACCACTGAAGAAAAAAAATAAGGTAATAAGGTTACAGAGCAGGCATTGAGATGCATCTGTGAACAAATTCTGTAGTTTTTACACAAGAGCAATGCCACTCAATAAAACAATATTAGGATGTGACGGTATTATTTAAATTGGTAGTACGGGGTGAATAAATATTCAAAAAATGTTTGTGGCTATTCAAAAATAAATATAGTATCCTAAAAGAATACCTGTTCTTCTTCATAACTTAAACAAAAGGATGCAATCTGCTGGGCTGTAGTTTTGTGCTCCTTCACTGCAACGATCACATAGTAGTCTCCCTCCTCATCATTGTACGGTCTTCGGTCACTCCATTCCTTAGCCTGCAAAATTGTAAGGTATGTATAATAATTAGATATAGTTTCTAATTATTTAAATGTAGTTATTTTAAGAATGAGGACCATGGGACCGCCAAACCTGTGGTGACAGTCCACGACCCAACGGATTGGCGGTCCCCCCACTGTATATAAAATTTGGAGTGTACACCACCACTGGACCACTGCAACTGGCAGAGATCCATGATCTCAGGGTGGTGGCACAGTGGTCCGAGAGAGCAATATGCTGGTTGTGCCACTGCAGCACTGTCAAGCATTTTACGAGTTGCCTCACCGCCAGCCTTACCATGGAAAGGCTGGCGGTGAGGCAACAAAGCAAGGCCCTAACTGGGCCCCCTTTGTGACTGGGCCTGGGAGTCCCAGTTACTGCATGGTGCAGCCTGTGTGAGGGTTACCAATGGGACTTTAGATAGGCACGGCTGTAACACCACTGCAGCACCACCTGCCCACCAAGAATTACAATTGTAATCCAGTGGGCAATGTGAGTACAGCTTTGGGGGTCCTCCTGCATGGCACTGCCATCGATGGCAGCAGGAAAATAAACGATGTCGTAATCAGGCCCTTAATATTCTACATTGTTTATGAAGATTGAGCATCAAGGCTTCAATGTAGACACATTGTTTAACTCATATTAGTCTTTTTTGTTTACATACCTGAAATTCTTGACAACACATGGTCGCTGCACATGCTTTAAGAGCAATAGTGCCTCCAAAGAATACAACACCACTAGTGTTTCCTGAGAGGAGAAATCCTGATTGGTATTTAGCTTTTCGATGACTGTGAGGAAATCTTCTTTTGCCTTGTCCAGAATCTGTAAGCAGTGCCCAGGGGTCTTCTTTTCTGCTGTGAATTCCCTATATCTAGGCAATATTAGGAAAGACATAATAAATAACAGGATCTGCCCATGCAATAGTAATGAAACATAATATTAATTTCATGATTTTTGAATTGGGAACTTGCAATGAGGAGAAATGTTATTGTGTATGATCATCTAAAGGCTATTATACTTCACAATGATTAAATTATTACCTTCTGTGAGTGACTTCTTTTGAAATCCCTCTGCTTATTTTCTTCTGCATGTCCTGCATCACATCCTGGAAATGCTGAGCTGATATATAGAGTTCGTTATTTCATTCTCTCAGGTTTGTACCCATGATGTGATAGTGGATAAACCGATTGATATTTTTTATGTAATTGATAATGGTCTGCTGTGCTAAACCAAGCTCTTTCAGGCAGTTGAACTCCCGTGTGCGAGGAATCTCCTTGATGAAATTTATTGATGGTTCATCAGGATTGTAGAAGAAGAGGAATCTTGCTACATTTTCCAGCTTAAATTAAATATATAAATACAGTTAACAATAATTATATACTTTACTGAATATAATAGGTATTAGTAGGAATAAGGGTAGTCATAGTAATAAAAGCTTATTTGATTACCTCTTGCTTGCAGTTGGAGACTGAGAGATCGTGTTTTAAATAGTTTCTGAAATCAACTAGGAGTTTGCAGTCCAGGGAATGTTTCCTGTAAAGACCAGCGTCTCTCAGCTTCTTCCGTATAGTTGTCAGCCACTTTGTTGTACTTGGTCTGTTGGATTGAATAGTGAAATGTTTTAGAAAACAAACGGTATATAAATATATGACTATGGTGCAAATAGATTTTGGTCATTTGAACTTACGGTTGGTATAATTCAGCAGCTTCTTCTTCTTCTTCATCTACTCTCAGATGTTCAATCTCCATTTCTTCATCGGGTGTTTTAGGAGGTCTAAAAGTAAGTCATATAATTGAGCAATAAAGCATGCATGAGTAGCTGCAACAGTTCATAACATACAGGTTCCTTGAAGGATTATATTAATTATACAAGTTTAAAGGGTTAATAATTATGTATGACTACAAATAATGCAGTAATTATGAAAATAGATTTATTGATTGTAATGGTAGCACACTAATGATAATGAAAGAAAGAAAAAAAATGTTACTTACAAGACAACTTGATCAACGGGCTTTCCAACAATAAAACACCCATTTGCTTCCAACATATTGATGACCGTTTTTCTGGTCTCTTCATTGAAAAGGAGCTGGAGATTATCGTAGGTGTATATTCTCCCCTTATACAGATGGACAATCATTGATTCTCTTGCCTCCTTTACAACTGCTGCAATCGCTTCAGGAGTGCTTTTCTTCATGCAAACTCGTGCCAGGTGAACTGACAACTGCTCACAATTTTTTAAGCACTTTGTGCAAACCAATGGGATGCGATTCACTTTTCTAGCAAGAAAATAAAAAGGTCATGTAATGAGAATAACAAGCTGTAAGACAATATGTATTTCAGTATCCATGTTATATGCTGCAAAAACACAAATTCAATGTATTACAATATCACAAATTAGAAAAACAGCACATTACCTCAGAGTGGAATCTATTCTGATGGTTTTAAGGAAAAAAGATATCTGGGTAGCACTAAACTATCCTTACCAACTGTATCGACCTGTACTCAGCAGAGCTCAAGCACATGATTTTAATGGGAAAAGACCCTGCCACATATTCAGGGGATGGGGCATTACCTGCAATGATTTCATTGGCTAATGTAGAGTAGGGTTACACCTCCCTAGGGTCATATTGGGGTCAACTCCTACCTCCAGCTGCCAACTCCCAGGTCATGTTATACAAATGGAGGACATGTCACACCTGCCTGAAGGCAAGGCACACACCGTAATTGCAGTAGCAGAGATGTGCTAATGACATCCCGGGCAGTTTAAAATTTCACAGTCACAATATTACAACATATAAGCAATTCCCCCATTTTTTTCAGCATGTTCTTGATGCACTACGAGCATGAAAATTTGCACACAAAAGCACACAAACCTCTCCTACAACCTGAAAGTTAAATTAGATATCTAGCTTATGTGGTTCCTGAGCATAGGTATTCATAGTACGCCCCGTGGAGAGAGAGCCAGCGACAGAGAGAGGCAGAGATAGGGATAGAGACGGACAAAGAAAGAGACAGAAACAGGGACAGACAGAGACAGGAAAAGGCAGATAGATAGAGGAAGAGACTGGGACAGACAGAGGCAGAGACAGACAGAGAATGAGAGAGACCAAGAGGGAGAGAGACTGAGAGAGGGACAGAGGGAGACAGGGACAGGGACAGGCAGAGACAGGGGCAGACAGAGACAGATAGATGCAGAGACAGGGACAGACCGAGAGAGAGCAAGAGACAGAGAGAGCAAGAGAGAGACAGGGAGACAGACAGAGGGAGGGAGGGAGAGGGAGGGAGACAGACAGAAGGCAACAGAGGGAGAGAAAAGGAGACAGAGAGGGAGGCAGAGGGAGACTTAGGGAGGGAGTCAGGGGGAGAGAGGGAGACAGACTGGGGGAGATGGAGGGAAGGAGACAGAGGGAGGGAGACAGACAAAGGGAGACAGGGAGACAGAGAGAGGGGGAGAGAGTGAGGGAGACGGGGAGACAGAGAGTGAGACAGAAGGGAGACAGAGAGAGGGAAGACAGCGGGCGAGAGACAGAGGGAGACTGAGAGAGAGAGAGACACAGGGTGAGGGAGACAGACAGGGAGGCTAATAGAGGGAGAGAGATGGAGACAGGGAGAGACCGAGGGAGAGGGAGACACAAAGAGACAGGGTGAGGGAGAGAGATGGAGACAGATAGAGGGAGACAGAGGGAGGCTAATGGAGGGAGAGAGATGGAGACAGATAGAGGGTGACAGACAGACAGAAATGTCAAGCTTCTGCGATTCCAGAGATATGTATTTTTATTTGTGGAACACAGTACATAATTTCGCTGCCCATGCTGGGAGCCTCCCTGCTCAGGCAGTACAGCAAGGGTCAGCTCCTCCCACTACCTGCCAGAAGGGAGGCAGTTCACACTGCCCCATTTCCAACTCTTCTCACTAGCTGCCAGCTCCCAGCCTCAAGCTGGGCACAAGGGAGGCAGTTCACACTGGCCCATTGCAAATTCTTCTCGCTAGCTGCCAGCTCCCAGCCTCAAGCTGGGCACAAGGGAGGCAGTTCACACTGCCCCATTTCCAACTCTTCTCACTAGCTGCCAGCTCCCAGCCTCAAGCTGGGCACAAGGGAGGCAGTTGACACTGCCCCATTTACAACTCTTCTCACTAGATGCCAGCTCCCAGCCTCAAGCTGGGCACAAGGAAGGCAGTTGACACTGCCCCATTTACAACTCTTCTCACTAGATGCCAGCTCCCAGCCTCAAGCTGGGCACAAGGGAGGCAGTTGACACTGGCCCATTTACAACTCTTCTCACTAGCTGCCAGCTCAGCTTGTCAGCTCAGGGTGTGTCTGGAGGCAATGGCACACCTTACTGGGGTCACCTCCTCCCTCCATGTGCTAACTCTCAGGTCAGGTTATGCAAATTATTATTATTATTATTATTATTATTTAGCGATTTATAGAGCGCCTGGTGACCCGGAGGAATCCCCGCGCTGTGAAATTAGTGAAGACCGGGGCGAGGGGCAGGGAGTACTATTTGGGGAAAAAAAGTTTTCAGTCTTTTTCGGAAGAGAAGATGCCATGTCCTCCCCTACAGAATGAAGTTAAATTAGGTTTCTAGTTCATGTGGTTTCAGAGATATATATGTATATTTGTGGAACACAGTACATAATTTCGCTGCCTAATAAAAAAGTTTTAATGTTTCCCTGATTTTTACGTATTTTCAAAAAGGAGGGAGAAAGGAGATCACTTGATCAACGGACACCGTTTACCACTCAGGGGAGTGGAAGGTCCAGTCGCAGCGTGTGCCCGTATCAATGGTTACAACAAGGGGGTTGCTGGACTGTTCCTAAGCGTGACTGAGGGAAAGACTAGCTGGCGTGACCAAAGGTGTAAATGTAACACCCAAGGGCATCCATTTTGTTGGATGGATTTGCCTCACACACCCCGAAGGATGTCATGCTTCATCATCGGCGGTTGCTCCTCGTCGGGGAGGCGGTGCAATCCCTGATTTTTACAAGCATGTTCCCGATGTCCTACGATCGTGACAATCGGCACACACAAGCGCAGGATCCTCCCCTGCAACCTGCAATTTAAATTAGGCTACTAGCTTCTGCGGTTCCAGAGATATGTATTTTTATTTGTGGAACACAGTACATAATTTTGCTGCCCAAGCTGGGAGCCTCCCGCTCAGGCAGTACAGCAAGGGTCAGCTCCACCCACTACCTGCCAGAAGGGAGGCAGTTCACACTGCCCCATTTACAACTCTTCTCACTAGCTGCCAGCTCCCAGCCTCAAGCTGGGCACAAGGGAGGCTGTTCAAACTGCCCCATTTACAACTCTTCTCACTAGCTGCCAGCTCCCAGCCTCAAGCTGGGCACAAGGGAGGCAGTTGACACTGCCCCATTTACAACTCTTCTCACTAGCTGCCAGCTCCCAGACTCAAGCTGGGCACCAGGGAGGCAGTTGACACTGCCCCATTTACAACTCTTTTCACTAGCTGCCAGCTCCCAGACTCAAGCTGGGCACAAGGGAGGCAGTTCACACTGCCCCATTTCCAACTCTTCTCACTAGCTGCCAGCTCCCAGCCTCAAGCTGGGCACAAGGGAGGCAGTTCAAACTGCCCCATTTACAACTCTTCTCACTAGCTGCCAGCTCCCAGCCTCAAGCTGGGCACAAGGGAGACAGTTCACACTGGCCCATTTACAACTCTTCTCACTAGCTGCCAGCTCAGCTTTTGTCTGGAGGCAATGGCACACCTTACTGGGGTCAACTCCTCCCTCCAGGTGCTAACTCTCAGGTCAGGTCTGGTTATGCAAAGGGAGGCCATGTCCTCCCCTACAACCTGAAGTTAAATTTGGTTTCTAGTTCATGTGGTTTCAGAGATATATATGTATATTTGTGGAACACAGTACATAATTTCGCTGACTAATAAAAAAGTTTTAATGTTTCCCCATTTTTACGAGCATGTTCCCAATGTCCTACGATCATGTAAATCGGCGCGCGCAATCCTCCCCTACAACCTGCATTTTAAATTAGGCTTCTAGCTTCTGCGGTTCCAGAGATATGTATTTTTATTTGTGGAACACAGTACATAATTTTGCTGCCCAAGCTGGGAGCCTCCCGCTCAGGCAGTACAGCAAGGGTCAGCTCCACCCACTACCTGCCAGAAGGGAGGCAGTTCACACTGCCCCATTTACAACTTTTCTCACTAGCTGCCAGCTCCCAGCCTCAAGCTGGGCACAAGGGAGGCAGTTCAAACTGCCCCATTTCCAACTCTTCTCACTAGCTGCCAGCTCCCAGCCTCAAGCTGGGCACAAGGGAGGCAGTTGACACTGCCCCATTTACAACTCTTCTCACTAGCTGCCAGCTCCCAGCCTCAAGCTGGGCACAAGGGAGGCAGTTCACACTGCCCCATTTCCAACTCTTCTCACTAGCTGCCAGCTCCCAGCCTCAAGCTGGGCACAAGGGAGGCAGTTCAAACTGCCCCATTTACAACTCTTCTCACTAGCTGCCAGCTCCCAGCCTCAAGCTGGGCACAAGGGAGGCAGTTCACACTGGCCCATTTACAACTCTTCTCACTAGCTGCCAGCTCAGCTTTTGTCAGCTCAGGGTGTGCCTGGAGGCAATGGCACACCTTACTGGGGTCAACTCCTCCCTCCAGGTGCTAACTCTCAGGTCAGGTCAGGTTATGCAAAGGGAGGCCATGTCCTCCCCTACAACCTGAAGTTAAATTAGGTTTCTAGTTCATGTGGTTTCAGAGATATATATGTATATTTGTGGAACACAGTACATAATTTCGCTGACTAATAAAAAAGTTTTAATGTTTCCCCATTTTTACGAGCATGTTGCCGATGCCTTACGATCCTGAAAATCGGCAACCTGCAATTTCAATTAGGCTTCTAGCTTCTGCGGTTCCAGAGATATGTATTTTTATTTGTGGAACACAGTACATAATTTCGCTGCCTGAAAGAAAAGTTTTTTAATGTTTCCCTGATTTGTACGAGCATGTTCCCGATGGCCTACGATCGTGCAGATCAGCACACACAAGCGCAGGATCCTCCTCTACAACCTGCAATTTAAATTAGGCTTCTAGCTTTTGTGGTTCCAGAGATATGTATTTTTATTTGTGGAACACAGTACATAATTTTGCTGCCTAAAAGAAAAGTTTTAATGTTTCCCCGATTTTTACGAGCATGTTCCCAATGTCCGGGAAACATTAAAACTTTTCTTTTAGGCAGCAAAATTATGTACTGTGTTCCATAGTATACCTCAGATGACATGCCAAGAGTGTCTAAGACCCATTTCTGGCCTCCAGGGGTGACGTTTTGGAAGTTGTTGGGTTTAAGGGGGCAAAGTCACTTTTTCCACCCAGCCCAAGGTGCTCAAAATCGGGTACGATATCAGGTTTTTCCCTTGGCTGGAAGCTGGAAAAAAACAACTTTATATGATACCAAAGGTATATATATCACATGAAAGCATCCGATCTGACCTTTCTAACAAGTGTATTCATATCTTGTGCACTCAAACAGTGTCTCTGATATCCATTCTGAGCTATTTGCAAAATTAGCAAATCTTGTTAAAAAAAATATTTTGACAATTTTTGCTAATTTTCAGTATCAACCCTCCTGACTGTTTTTGGGTCCCTGTGGCCACCAGGACACCACCACATCACTCAGGAACACCGCCACATCACTCAGGGACACCGCCACATCACTCAGGGAAACCACCACAACACTCAGGGACAGTGCATGTTTCAGTCAATCCATCCCTCTCTCAATCCCTCTCTCCCCCCCTCTGTCTCCCTCCTTCTCTCTGTCTCCCTCCGTTTCCCTCTATCCCTCTATCTTCCACCCTCTGTCTCCCTCCCTGTCCTTCTCCCTGTCATTAATGATTCTAGCCATCTCTGCCATCGAGACTGCAGCTACATCGTCCGTGCTTGAAGTATTTAGGGGTTCCCAAGGCCTACACGCTCCGGAGATAACCCACTCACACTCAAGAACTGTTGGCACGGAAACTGTAAAAGGCAAAGAACAAGTTTATTAAGACCCCATGGGGTGGTGGTACACTCAAACAGCACCCTTCGGCAATGCAAGAGGTATCACACCGAACACCGGTGTGACCCCGTTTATGTACAATTTTTGGGGCAATAAAAGATAGGCGGCACAAGTTAAGACACAGTTTTAGGGACATATATGGTCATGTTTTGGAATACTGCCAGCTCATTGGAGGGTTTCAAACCCACTGGTCAGTTAGCGGCACATTCCTGAAGGTTTACGAGTCAGTGGGAACAGCGCATGTGTGGCTTGACCAGTACTAAAAATAGCCTGTTGCTGGGCAGATAAGAGTGGTCAGTGGAACGGACAAAGGACTAAAGGGCACGTCGGCCACGAGGCCGCTCATGGTCTCAGATGGCCGCTGCAACATTCAAAATGGCGTTTATCGTATATAGCCAAGATAAAGAGGACAACGTGTAGGTTCAGCTAATCGCTAATGCGGCCGGGCCAATTACAACATGCTGGGGAAGAGTGGTATACTCCCTGGGAAATTCCCCCCACACTTTTTGGGAGCAACTGACTTTGAGTGAGTTATCTATTCTCACTTGGGCCGTTGCTGTTTGGAAGTGTGTGGGACATTCATCTTTGCTCCTGTGGACATCCATCCTCCTCTACAGGGGAGGACCCTTGACAGTGTGGTGGGCATCTTCACACTAAAATCCTGTGCTTGAGCTCCGCTGAGTGCAGGTGGATATTGGTGGTCAAGATTGTTTATTGCTAGCCAGATAACTTTCTTCTTTAAAACCTTTGGAATGGATACCCCTCTGAGGTAAGTCTATGTGCATGGGCTGTTTTTTCAAAGATTTATATTTGACTATATTGAATTTGTGTTTTATTTTCTTTTGCTACATTTAACCTGGATACTGGAACAGCTGTCCAAGTGTTTCAAATTGCATGTCTACTGTATTCCTAATATGTATAAACAGGCGAAAAAGAACAGCACTGAATACAACCTCTTGCTTCAAGGATAAACACGTGCATCACATGCACTGGCACAAGTAGTATAGTTGGAGGGGTAGAGCTCTCTTTACTACCAGGACCCTATATTATATCTCAGGTGATATAACAAGAGTGTCTAGGGCTCATTTCCAGCCTCCAGGTACATGTCTGAGTCCTATTTCTGACATTTTGAGGTGTTTGGTGTCAAATTCATGTTTTCCATTATAGGCCCTAGAGCTCAGAGTCACATCACATTTCTAGTTCTGGACCCAAGAACACCATCGTATACCTTAGATGACATGCCAAGAGTGTCTAAGACCCATTTCTGGCCTCCAGGGGTGACGTTTTGGAAGTTGTTGGGTTTAAGGGGGCAAAGTCACTTTTTCCACCCAGCCCAAGGTGCTCAAAATCGCTCAAAATCTGGTACGATATCAGGTTTTTCCCTTGGCTGGAAGCTGAAAAAAAAAACTTTATATGATACCAAAGGTATATATATCACATGAAAGCATCAGATCTGACCTTTCTAACAAGTGTATTCATATCTTGTGCACTCAAACAGTGTCTCTGATATTCATTCTGAGCTATTTGGAAAATTAGCAAATCTTGTCAAAAAAAGATTTCTTGACGATTTTTGCTAATTTTCAGAATCAACCCTAATGACTGTTTTCAGGTCCCTTTAGCCACCAGGACCCCATGATATAGCAAGAGTGGCTAGGGCTCATTTCCAGCCTCCAGGTACATGTTTGACTCCTATTTCTGACATTTCGAGGTGTTTGGTGTCAAACTCATTTTTTCCATTATAGGCCATAGAGCCCAGAGTCGCATCACATTTCTAGTTCTGGAGCCAAGGACCCCATAGTGTACCTCAGATGACATTGCAGGAATTGAAAACATCAGATCTAAGCTTTCTAAAAAGTATATTTAGGTCCTGGGTACTCACAAAGTGACTGTGATATCCATTCTGAGCTGTTTGGAAAATTTGCAAATCTTGTCAAAAAAATATTTTTGGACGATTTTTGCTAATTTTCAGTATCAACCCTAATGACTGTTTTCAGGTCCCTGTAGCCACCAGGACGCCATTATATAGCTCAGGTGATATAGCAAGAGTGTCTAGGGCTCATTTCCAGCCTCCAGGTACATGTTTGACTCCTATTTCTGACATTTTGAGGTGTTTGGTGTCAAACTCATTTTTTCCATTATAGGCCATAGAGCCCAGAGTCACATCACATTTCTAGTTCTGGAGCCAAGGACCCCATCGTGTACCTCAGATGACATTGCAGGAGTGTCTATGACCCATTTCTAGACTACAGGGGTGACTTTTTGAAGTTTTTGGGTTTAAGGGGGCAAAGTCACTTCTTCCACCCAGGCCCAAGGTTCTCAAAATCGGGTACGATATCAGGTTTTTCCCTTGACTGGAAGCTGAAAAAAAACTTTATATAATACTAAAGGTATATATATCACATGGAAGCATCAGATCTGAGCTTTCTAACAAGTGTATTCATATCTTGTGCACTCAAACAGTCTCTCTGATATCCATTCTGAGCTATTTTGAAAATTAGCAAATCTTGTCAAAAACATTTTTTGACGATTTTTGCTAATTTTCAGTATCAACCCTCCTGACTGTTTTTGGGTCCCTGTGGCCACCAGGACCCTATATTATATCTCAGGTGATATAGCCAGAGTGGCTAGGGCTCATTTCCAGCCTCCAGGTACATGTCTGAGTGCTATTTCTGAAATTTTGAGGTGGTTGGTGTCAAATTCTTTTTTTCCATTATAGGCTGAGATGATTGTATTTGAAAAGATGGGAGCACATATTACCTAGCATACCGTTAGTTTTCTTTAGCTGATGCTTCAATATCCATTTATTTTATCCATTTATTTTATTTATTTATAAAGTTTTATATAGCGCAAACGTGACCCAAGTGGGTATCTGAGTGCTTTACAGCTGTACAGAGGTGAAAACAGGGTAGCAGGTAAAACAACCATGATAAGCAGGGTACAGTAAATGATAGAGGAACAGTCAAATATGCAGGAGGAAATGATGTAGCATCACTCTTGCTTCAAGCCTCTATGAATAAACAAAAAATAATGGTTCATCATTTTTCTAAATTACGCTCGGAATACAATTACTTGCCCTTAAATTATAAATATTATGGGTATGGTTATTGTTTTCTGAAGGTCAGAGAAAGCAGAACGCTGAATGTTGTCTTGCCTTTGCTTCCCATGGGTATGTTTATATAGCAGTTTGGCTGCATCACCCATATTTCCCACTCATCATTTGATAATGCTGATCAGCAGTGGAGTTGAATGTGGCATTACATTCACACAAAAGCTCTTTTAAGCATCAGTTCACTCTGATTTGGTTTCTGTTTCATAAACTTGTCTAGCTTGCAGACTTGTAACTGAAGGGATATTATACCTGTAAAAATTCCCATGTGAAACTTGCTAGACATACTGTGATTATTCAAGTATTTTATAAAGGTATTGTATGGCTCATGAGTTGATATCATTGTCAACAAAAGTAACATGACGGTTATCTCATTGGAAGTCAACCCTCATCCATTGTAAACTGGTAGACACACAAAAGCCATTAGTAATATGTGAACGCGAAAAGACACAACAAGAACTGCAATAATACCTTTCATGGAATTGTTTGGGACCATTTGAGGGATTATATATTGGATCCCGGTTTGATACAAAATGTATCCTACTGTGATGCTTATTCTGTAACATCTTCGGCCTCACCCTCAGGAATAATTGCTCAAACCACTGCAGGAAAAGGGGAAAACTAATGTGAATTCACATAGTAGACCTAAAGATGCATCTGTGACTGAAGAGTTAACATTCTGTAGCATTTAAAGCGTTGGCAAAAAAGTCTATACACTGAAGTAATGCATGTCATAGGCAGATTTAAAGCAAGTGTAGGGATGTGAAGACTGCATTTGACATTGTAGTGACTGGTCTGTACATATTCTTTTAAATTTATGGCTTTAAAAAAAACAGTTCTCTCAATTGAATACCTGATCTCCGTGATTTAAGCTAAAGGATGACATCTGCTGGGCTGCTGTTTTTGTGCTTTTTCACAACAACCACCGCAAAGTAGTGTTGTGTCTCGACTGATTTCAGACACCCCTGCGGATATGTTCGCCTGTATACCAGCTAGCTCACAGTGCCACTATGAACTCTTCTTATCAAGGAGAGAATATTTTCTGGCAACTATCGAACATGACAACCCTGACTCCTTATGCATCATGGAAACAGCAAATTACTTTTCGCTCAGTCACTCAAGCTCCCTTTGTCTCAGATGCACAGAATAAACGATGGACATGTTTCCAATAAGTGTTTATTGAACCAGCATCATACTAGAGTGCTGCTACAACCATATGACAAAAACAGATGTATATTGGCACGAACAGAGTGTATGGATTGTAGAATTCTACCATAGTCCTAGAACAATGAATGTATGCAAGCACATAAATACATGATCGTAATAATGTGTACTTCTGTGATGCAAGCGCTAACTAGTTGTACCTAGCTGTATAGCCAAGAATCCCTCTAGGATAAAGCCACCCTCATTACCTGATGTGAGAGAATGAAGGACCCCGTCTTAGTCTTGAAATGGACACCCAGTGAGGGATGTCAGACCACTGCATGCTGGAGTGTCTGTGTGCAGGAACCTTGGCGTCTTGTGTCAGCATGGAAGTCTTTCTCCTTTGCCTGCCCCACGAAGATATAGAGCTTATATACCAAAAAGGTACCCTCAGGGGTTCTATCTTCCTTAATCATGTCGGCTGAGGATGACAATAGTGATGAACCTTATACATGGTGATTATGTAGAAGATGGTAATCCTGCTATGATTTAGAAAATCCTCATGTATGATAAATAAGGCTAATTTCCTGGGAAAACCACACATTTATGCAGCACCTAACTAGGTAAAAGGTCAGTACCAAAACCAATATGTAGTACAATGGCAGGGTGAAAGGTTAGGCGACTACCCAGGCCTATATTGGGGTACATTGCAAATCATAACACCCACTCCTCTTCCAAGTGGCCGATATACTACAAAAATAAAATGGTTAGTTCTCATCATAGAAAAATGTTCATAATAAAAATTTCTAAAAGTTATAAAAAAATTCTAAACTGTATAAGTTCTTTATATATGTAAAAAACTCTAAGTCTTTTTAAAATGTTATACCATTCGAGCAACTGAGTAAATCTGAAAGCCATGGTGCTCATTAAAAGTGAAAAAAAGAAATGTTTAAAATTACTATTTTGGTTGTTTTGGAAAAGAGGCTGTATTGTTCCCAGCACACGGAGAGCCAAATGTTTTATGTATCCTGAATGGGAGTTGCAACATCACTTCTGCTAGCCTTCACAGACAACGGTCCCTGTAACGCCTCACAGATCAGGTCGAATTGAGCAAAAGTGATCTTCAGTTACAACAGCAGAGGCTCGGGAAGCTTTTGAAACATCCAAAGCCAGTGTGCCCGCAGTAGAGCCGGTATCCAATCCAACAGGAGTTGAAGCATCCCGTGGTGGCTCTAAGAATGCAGACATCAACATGGGAATACGCTGAGAACACTGCACTATACATGCCTTTAATGATCCAGCAATACCCCCACCCCCACCCCCGGAGGCGCAGCCGAGGGAAGTGTTAGAGGTCCAACACACATTCGTTTCCACAATACAAGCAAAGGAGAACAGGCAGAACACAGTCAATCCATACTGGTATGAATGATCAGAACCATAAATCTCTTATATCCCGAAGTAGAGGTGTGCCCAGATGAAGTACCATGTCGTCGCAGAAAGGTCGCTCCAAGAGCATTTTTCCATCTCCTTGGTGAATGTGACATCCATTGCGTAGTAGAAATATTTAAATCCGGATACCCACTACCAGTAGCAGGAGTGTATAAAAGCTGGAATCACTCCGAAGACAATCAGAAAGGTGCTTAATGGCCCTGAACCTATGGACTTAAAATATCTGATGTGATGAGTATAGTATTATTTAACGCTAAATTGTACCATTTCTCAAAAATGGAAAGGGCAATTTGTTTGTAACAGTACCTGTATCTCAGCTGAGGACCATGCAACCTGAAGATCAAAAGTCTCTTGGTCTGAGGTTAAGGGCACATCCTTCTATAAAAGCATGGCTTTCATTTGGCTCAAAGTATCAAACGTATAAAGGAAACATTCAATGAAGGCCATAACTGCACCTCCCTGATTGATTATATGTATGTATGTATGTATCTTGCATACAACAGTAACCCTGGAACTTACTGTGACTAAATAGGGATGCCCGGAAGCATCCCACAACAACCTTGATCATTCAGCATGAAATAATTCCCATTCGAGAGCAGCCTGAACACTGGATTAATCACGACATCTGTGGATCCCTTTAAATGACAGGATGCATTTGCAATGGAACCGCTACAGGCCCCGTAAAGCATAATATCCTGGCAGATTAAAGACCCACTTAATGAATTCTCAACATTTTCACAGTATCCCTGAAACAAGCATCTAAGTTTTATAATGTACTGTTGATGCATCAAAGTGTTAAAGTCTAAAAAATGGATTAAAATGAAAACAAAAAGGGTGTTACAGTGGCTTAATACCATGCTAAATACAGAATGAATAAAAAACAACTAATAGTTTTACAAAGTCAATGGTCAAATTGACCTCTCCCCCCTCCCCCCCTTCCACCTTATGGAGGGCAACGTTTTTTGTTTCTTTTAATTGCACCCTCAACAATAAAAAATGTTGTGGGTGCAATTGTAGTGTCCTGAATACTCCCCAAATAAATTTCAACACATTAGGAGTATCCCTGGTGAAAACGATAATTAAATTCCCTGTTCATCTGTGCTTTGAAGGTCCATAAAATATATTAAAATGAGGAAAAAAGTATGCAAAAGTGACCTAATCACATGTTAAAATGTATATCTCCAAATATTTCTACATCCTTTAATAAAAGTTACTTTTTCATGCATCACCAGTGAGACTGGTCATATGTGAAGCATCACTCGTGATGAATTCGAATCATTGGTGATGCGTGCAAGAAGTACATTTTTTCTCAAAACAGTTAAGATTAATCACTACAGACCTGTGGGTTGTACAGACTAGTCGGGGTTATCAGACAAAATGTTGTTCTCCTCTATTAGTTTCTTTACCTTCATCCAATAATAGTAAGTGCACTAGAATCTAAATAAATCTTGCGATAGGTTCAAAACTTTTTATCCAAATGGACAATGCAGAAGGTCCCAATCCAATACTACAGTTTTCTCAGCAACCTATTTCTTATAAAGAAGGCAGATGAGTGGTTTAGAACTATAATAAATCTCAAATATTTGAACAAAAGTTTGTACAGTGTGAGGAACTGGTTTTATTTGCTGACATTGCTGGGGGTATTATCGTGGAATACCCTCTCAAACAGTTTTGATTCTAGTCAGGCTCATTTGTATCACCGTTATGCAACCCTGAGTAGCTGTGGCTTCAATCAGCGACTCTTACTTGGGTACAGAGGAAAGTTCACACTAAAATTAAGAATCCTCTTTTGGATACAAGCTCTGGTTACAGCATTGTGATCTTTCAAAGAAAATTAATCAACACCGTATCATTCAAAGAAAGTTATTTTTCAAAGTAGATATGCAAATTATGATAATACAGGAAATATACAAATCTAGTACAAGAATGTAAAACCAATAACCTGTTGGGGTATCAACATTCAGAGTCACAAGAAATTATTTTTCATAATGTATGAATACATCATTAATATTTTTGCCAGGTACTTTGTATAAGAAGGCCCATTATGTTGTGCCCTTTAAGCACACAACAATAGATTAGAGCATGTGAAACACAACATCTACAAGGTGGTCATAATTTATGACAGATAATTTGTATACTGAAGACAAAGGAGCACATTTTACTTGGCATACCTTTTGCTGTCGCTGATTAAGTGGTTGTCTGCCATGTATAGTATCTTGTGTCAATATATTTGGTTTTTGTGTTGTATCAACTGAATGCAATTAAATCCTATGTAAATGTATGCATTTTTTTAATGCAAAATGAAGTTATGATCTTGTTTCAAGCATCAGCAAACAAACACAGATGTTAAGAATTTTTGATGACCAAAATAAATGTCTGAATACAATAAATTGTTGCTTTAAAAGGATAACGATTATGGGTATAATAATGGTTTTCAAGTCAGATGAAGAACAATGATTATTGACCCACTGTGGGTTTTTGTGTGCAAGTTTATCCAGCAGTTTTGATGCAGCACAGATATTCTACTCTTAACATGCGATAATGCTTTTCTGCAGGGTGAGTTGAATGAGCAAAGTAATCAGCAACATGGCTTTTTTCGGCATCTGTACAGTCTTTTAGTTGCTGTCTCGTATACTTGTCTAGCTTGCTGACTTGTTACTGCAGGAATACTGTACCTGCAAGAATTATATGAAACCTGCTCCCTCATACTACAAATCATGTATTTTATAAAGGTATTATATGAGTCAAGAGCTTATACCATTCCTAACCGATGTAATACAATGTATAAACCAGGTTAAAGCCATCTCTTTGGATGCCAAATCCATTATAAACTTGTACACCGCTGACCAATAGTAATCTGGGAATCCAAAACGGCACCGCCAGCATTGCAGTAATACCTTTCATGAAATAAATTAGGTCGTTTGATGGGTTGTATATTGGACCCCCTTTGACGATACAAAAATAGTATCAATTATTGATGCTGTCCTCCTTTTTCATTAATATCACACGCCTCACCTTTGTAAAATATTGAACAGACCACTGCAAGAAAAACAGTAATTAGCAGGCATGAAGATGCATCCGTGATCACATTCTGTAGTATTTCCACAAAGCAACAATAGGATGTGATGGCATTATCTACATTGGTAGTACTGGGTGAATAAATATTAAAAACATTTTCGTTGATGCGCAAAAAAAAAAATATTAAGTCTTAAAGGAATACCTGTTCTTAATAACTTTAACAAAAGGATGCCATCTGCCGGGCTGCAGTTCTGTGCTCCTTCACTGCAACAATCACAAAGTGGGCTCCATCCTCATCGTGGTACATTTTTGTTGACTCCATTCATTAGCCTGCAAAATTGTAAGGAATGTATAATACTTAGATATAGTTTAGATTTATTTAAATTTCCTTATTTTAGGAATGAAACATTAAGGGGCTGATTATTAGTTCAACGATCCATGAGACCGCCAAAACCGTGGTGATAATCCAAGAACCAGGAGACAGGTGGTCCACCCACCGTATACCAAATTAGGAGTTTAGACCCCCACTGGACCGCTGGACTGGCAGGGATCCATGATTCCACGGTGGTGGCACAGCAGTCCGAGGCAGCAATATGCTGGTGTTGGCACTGCTGCACCGTCAAGCATTTCACGAGTTGCCATACCATGGCAGTGAGCCAGAGATGGTTAGGCTGGAGTTAAGGCAACAAAGCAAGGCTCTAACACAGACTTCTTGTGTCTCTGGGAGGCCGGTTCCTGCATGGTGCCAAGCAGGAACGTGCTGCGGCGGTGTCTGAGGCTTACCAATGGACCTTTAGACAGGCACAGCCATGACTCCGCTCTAGCACCACCTACCCACAAAGAATTACAATTACAATCTGGTGGGTGGTGAGTACGGCTTTGGCAGTTGTCCTCCGAGGCGCTGCAATGGAGGCACGTGCGAGGACCATCAATGCTGTAATCATGCCCTAAATATTCTACATCATTTATGCAGAGTGAGAATGAAGGCTTCAATTTAGATGCATTGCTTGATTCCTCTTAGTGTCTTTGTTTAAATATATGAAAATTCTTCACAACAGTCTCTGCACATGCTTTAAGATCAATAGTGCCTCTAAACAATAGAATACCAGTGGTGTTTCCTGAAAGGAGGATTCCTGATGGGCATTCAGCTTTCCAATCACTTTAAGGAAGTCTTTTGTCTTATCTTAAATCATTAAACAGTGCCCGGTGGCTGTCTTTTCTACTGTAAACTCCTTATATATAAGCAATTTTAGGAAAGTCAAAATAAGATGTGCGCATTCAATAGTAAAGGAACATAATAATTTCACGAATTTGAAATTAAGAATGTGCAATCAAAAGAAATGTTATATTTTACAATCATCTAATGGCTATTATACTTCGCAATTAATACATTGTTAACTTCTGTGAGTTACTTCCTTTGAAATGCCTCTACTCATTTTTTTTCTGCATATCCTTCATTACACACTGGAATTTTTGAGCTGACATATAGAGATCGTTAACTTCTCTCTGATTTGTAACCACGATGTGATAGTGAGCAAAGCGCTTGGTACTCTTCATGTAATTTATGATCTGCTGTGCTAACCCAGTTGATTTCAGGAGGTTGAAGAACTCCAGTGTGCATGGGACGTCCTTTATGAAACTTACCGATGTCCAGATTGTAGAAGAAGAATCTTGCTACATTTTCTAGCTTAAATTCAATAAATACAGATAACCATTATTATATACTTTACTGAATGAAATAGGTATTAGTAGCAATTAGAGTAGTCATAGCAGTAAAAGCTTTATTGCATTACCTCTTGCTTGCAGTTGGAGACTGAGACCACATTTTCAGATAGTTTCTGAAATCAACAAACCGTCTAAATTCCTGCGTCATTCAACTTCTTCCGCATTGTAGTCGGCCCCCTTTTTTTTTTTTTTTATTTTTTTTCTCTCATGCCTGCTCCGTTATCAATATTATTCCTTTTGGTGAGTTCAAACAGATTAGGATAAATTGTAGTGAAGAAGAAACCTTCCTGTCTAATATAAGAGAAATAAGGAAGCGATTCCAAAAAAGAGGATACAGTAATAAGATTTAAGACAAAGCAGAAAAAAGGATACTATCCACGGACAGGGAACTCACACTGCAGGACAGGGTTAAATCTGAAGGGAAGTCTAAGAACCGATACAAGGCCAGATTTATTATACAATACACCACATACAGTAACAGTCTTTAAGGCCTTCCAAAAGAACTGGCATCTTTTAACTTGCCCCGGTCCGACTCGGTATCCAATACCGTTGAGCGGAGGGCGGGACAGGTACGAGCCTGAGAGACACACTTCCTGTTGTAGACTCGAGCGGTTGGCGCTCTAGCCTTTCTGCAATAGGGGCTATTTAGGCGGCGAGGAGGTGAGGCAGATTGCGGTAAGGCTGACAGTGGCAGTGTCTGCCGACCCCGCTTTTGATGCCAGGTAAAATACTTGCACACTTGAATATCTGAACACTCTGCTGGTTCTGTGGATGTGAATAGCAAAACTGATGTAACTTTTAAACGGATTTTAAATTGAATGCGAATTTAAAAAAAGTCTTTTAATGTATTATAATTGATTGTGAATTGTAATACACATACCCTCTGTGCTTCATGTTCACCCACGGCGCTGCCAGGGGCTTTAGGACTCTCAAGAACTCAGTGCTCTGTGGTACAGCCTGCCCGCCCCGGTCCGACTCGGTATCCAATACCGTTGAGCGGAGGGCGACACAGGTACGAGCCTGAGAGACACACTTCCTGTTGTAAACTCGAGTGGTTAGCGCTCTAGCCTTTCTGCAATAGGGGCTATTTAGCCACTCGTCGGTACTAGCGCGCAGCGGTGGCGCGCAGGGGGGCGCCTTCATACGCGCCGAAGACAAGCCAAAGACCTGCCCGTCCGCGCCAGAACGGGCCAGGGGCCATGGAGGGTCATGCTATTCTGTGGCAAATCATTGGAAAGAGAAGAATCACCAAATCTCACAATTGAAATTCATGGTGATCGAGGCAATCCAACAGCGCCCCAACATGGATCCTATAAAACAGAGACTGAGAGCGGAGTTCTATTGGATAAAAAAACTGAACTCTACCCATCCATTGGGGTTGAATGACTGGATTGAACATTCATGGGTATTATAATGGACTGACCTACAGCATTGGTTTTTGCTAAATTCTGTACCCCATTCATGTTGGTAATGTATGTTTTGAGGTGTGTCATTTATCACTCGCATCATGTCCGAAGCAATGCTCTTTACGTATGTGAATATTTTATGACTTTTGCTTATAGCATCATGCCATTGAAATGTGATGATTTTTGTTTTATCATTGTTTTTTTTACATTCACTCGTAGCGGGTGTATTGTTGTGAAGCCAGAGCACTCGGCTCATGTGACCGTGGTGCCGCAACATGATTGGTTGTGGTCGCGATCACGTGACCGAGTCTCTACCCTATGAGAACTGTTGGTGTAACTATGTCGGCAAAACTTCAGAGTCCACGGAGGCGCGAACTCGTCCTAATTCTCGTAAGTAAATGTATCGTGGGTTAACCGAGATAGAGGGGGAGATAGTTTTTGAGGCATATGGGTTCACCGCAGTTTGTGGTGTTGTACATTTTTCATGGAGTGAAGTCATAATGTTGCGGATGTTACTTTGGTAACAGCGAGACCTTTTCTTAATTATCACACATGTTTTCGTTTTTTAAGCACATTAAGCAGCATTGAACTTGAGAGCATTGTACTGTTGTATATTGTAGAGGGTGACTAATTTGGTCCTGTTTGATTTTCATTTGCAGACCCCTGACGAAGGGTCATGTTTTTGGTTGACCCGAAATGCATTGGGTGTTACTATGAAGTGGATGATAATACTAATTAACACTGCTACATAAGAAGGAGATTATGTTAGCAAGAATGATCATGTAACGACATACAAGAGTGTCTTTTCGAAATCACGTTCGATGAATTAAATAAACACAAATGAACTTGAAAAAGAAAACGTCGTTTTCGTTGTAAATTTGGCGCCCAGTCTGGAGGCTAGTGCTACTAACCCCAATATTCATTACTGGGTCATGATATTCTACCATATGATTCCTCCACAGGAAAGCCAACATACTCCTCTAAGGTATTGCGGAGTCTAAATACTCAATATGCGTTAGGCGTAAGTTGCACCGCTCGTCTAGAGGTTGAAGGCCCTTTCTCGTGCCGCCTCTGCCACACTCAGTTCTCTAAGCAACTGACAAAGACACATCGTAGAAATTGTCCTAATCCTATGATATCCACTTTATCGCAAGTCGCATATGCCCTTCCACTGGGGAGGAAAAACATCTTATGTAATATTAGGTCCCTTTCGAAACATACCGCAGAGGTCTGGGAAATTATCTCTTCCAAACAACCTGAGGTGTGTTATTTCACAGAAACGTGGCACAAACCACACTGTACTCCTGCCATAACTCTTGCTATCCCTTGTAACTATAAAATACTTAGATTAGACCGTCCTTTGAAAACTGGTGGTGGGATTGCTATTGTATACAAAGAAGAGCTGATAATTTCGCTCTTAGAGGAACTCAGCTCCCCCGATATTGAAATTTTAGTCTTTAAAATACAGACATCCCCTAAAGAAAACTATAGAGGTGCTCTAGTTTATCGGCCACCTGGTCCCTACAAGGATCTCACCAACATCTTGGTTGAATTACTCGCCCCACATATCAATAATGATAGTGAGTTTATATTAGTTGGAGATTTTAATGTACACAGTGAGAAATTAGATTGTAATGAGGCACAATCTTTGATAACAGACCTATCATCCTTAGGTTTAATATTGAGGAATAGCGGACCTGCCCATCAGGCAGGTCATTCTTTAGACCTGATCTTTTCCAATGTCCCGCCTGTTTTCTGCCCGCCTGCTACTCAGGTGAGTTGGACTGACCATTTTATTGTGGAATTCATTACCCCCTTTCAAGCACCCACTCCTTTGTGCCCCAGCTCTTTACCTTGCATCCGTAGACAGTGGCATAAAGTTACCAACTCTACTTTTAGAGAACATTTTAATCCCCCTATTCTACTACCTTTGGATAACATTGAAACTGCTCTTAAGAAATACGAAGGAGAAACCATGAAAGTCATAGATAAAATTGCCCCACTAAAACATTTTAAATCTAGGCCAGCCAAAAAGCAAGAAATGTGGTTCTCTGATCATTTAAGAACACTTAAATTAGGGGCTAGGAAATTAGAAAAAAGATGGAGAACCTCCCATCTTTTAGAGGATAAGAATAAATACTGGGGCGCATTATCCTCTTACCATAAAGCGATACGTATTGCACTATCCCCACCAGGTTAATGTCTGCATTGGATGAACAACTATGCCCAACGATCACTGAATTAGTAAATCTTTCACTTATTTCAGACACTGTCCCTAAGGAATGGAAGCGAGCTCTTGTCAGACCTATAAGAAAAAACACCGCCTTACCGTGGTCTGACCTAACTAATTTAAGACCTATTTCCCTATTACCATTTTTAGGGAAACTTATAGAAAACCATGTGTATCGCCACCTATCCGGACATATTGAACTTGCAAAGGCTCTGGATTCCGCCCCAAATACAGTACAGAATCCACCCTACTGTCTGTTACTGATGACCTCCACGCTTACCAGGACAAGGGCCTCTCAGTCATCTTGGTTCTATTAGATCTATCGGCAACGTTCGACACCGTGTCTCATACCATCTTGACTCAACGGTTGTCGAACGCTGGCATTAAGAACAAAGCCCTTGACTGGTTAAAGAGTTTCCTATCTGATCGCACCCAGAGAGTCACCATCGGTGCGTATCGCTCAGCAGAAATAGAGATTTCTAAGGGGGAGCCACAGGGCTCATGTTTGAGCCCCACTCTTTTTAATATCTATGTGGCACCCCTGGCAGGAGTATTGCGTAGGTACGGCTTTATCCCCGTATCATACGCAGATGATACACAGCTCCTCTTTCCCTTCAAAACTCTTTCCGCTGAGGTTAGGAACTCTTTCTCTTCAGGCATGAAAGAAGTGGCAAAATGGATGTCTACAAACTATCTCCAATGTAATGTCAGCAAAACGGAGGTCATGTTGTTTGGGGAGGCTAAAATACTGTGGACTCCGGAACAGTGGCCATCAGAACTAGGAGCAGTCCCTGAACCTAAACAGGTCGTGAAGAATTTGGGAATTCGGCTCGATCACGACCTGTCACTAAAACAACACACCAGCTACATTTCAGGGATATGCTTCCATACCATCAGTCTGCTCCCCAAAGTTTTTCCACTCCTACCTGACTCTGTTAGGAAAACACTTGTTCAAGCACTGATCCTTAGTCGGATCGATTATTGTAATGGTTTGTTACTTTCTGCGAACGAAGGAGTGTTGGCTAAGTTACAAGTCATTCAGAACACAGCAGCCCGCCTTGTTCTGAATGCCCCTCCGAGAACTGCCTCCAAGCCCCTCCTTAAACAATTACATTGGCTTCCAATCCGACAAAGAGCAAAATTTAAAATATGCTGTCTGATCCATAAGTGCTTGAATGGACAGGGGCCGATCTATCTTGAGCGGAAATTTGTTCATTATGTTCCAGTACGATCCCTCAGATCAAGTAACGATCTCCTCCTCGTGGTCCCCGTGTCAAAAAGGTCAGACACGGAGGTAGAGCCCTGTCCACCACTGGTCTCAAGCTGTGGAACAAACTTCCCCTGGCTTTAAGACAATATAAAGAACATCTAACATTCCGCAAACTCTTAAACTGTTTTGTTTAAAAATGAAATTTAATTCCATCTCCATTACATCCTTGCTGTTTTACCGGTTTCAAAAAGTGCAGAGATACTCCTGCTGGAGTGGATTCAAACGCTATATAAACTAATAAATAAATAAAATAAATAAACTTCCATTCTAGGTCTTAAGACTATCACCAATATGCCCACTATCACATACAGGAGGGGTGTACCATTGAGAACATGTGTGTCCTGGCTATGTCAACACCACAAAAATTGGAAACTGGTTATCAGTTAAACCTAATAGATTATTTACCTGTGGTATTTGCAACATTTGTCCCATGGGGAAGAACAGAACTAAGAACTTTTCCTATAACAGATCTCGTACATACACTATCAACCACTTTATTAACTGTAATATCATCCATGTAGTATATGTCCTGGGATGTGACTGTGGTATAATTTACTTGGGAAGCACCATTCACTGTCTGATAATTTGCATCCAGGAACACAGGTGAGCTCTACTAAATAGAGACACCATATATCCAATAACAGATCATTATAATACCAAAAACAATGTAGTGGAACTTTTTGGTTCCATGGCATTGACCACGTCCCGATCAGTAAAAGAGGATGCAATAGGGATCTGGTGCTCAGACAGATGGAATCCAAATGAATTTGTCGTTTGCGAACTATGACACTGAAACACGATACAGACGGGAAATGCACTACTTCCTATGAAATCCTTTAGTCTTTTTACTTCATAGATGAATTTATTTAAAAAAGGATGGAACATACTTATGTACCCTGACTGGATAGAACTGTGGGTGTCTGACGTTAACACTCTGATGTATAATTGCTGTACTCTTAATTTGCAAAATTGAGTGTTTCAGTTTCTATCCTTTACCATTTTCTTTAGGCTATTTCTTGGCTATTTTACTATGGACTGTTTGGTAACGCGGGATTTGTTTACATTGGTCCTTCACAAACTGTTGGCACATAGTGTTTTTAGTTACCTATGACAGGGTAGCATTACTCTAGTCCGACCCTAGCACAGGCGGTCAATAAGGTAACCTCTGATCATCTCTTCTTATACTGCTGGAATTCTTATCTACCCCAAGGTAATCACCTAGGGAACTGTATATTGCCTGTTTTAAAACATACCATCGACTAGGGGACTGCCAATCCCCCCCCTTCTACCCTTTTTCAGTATATACGTTTTGTCTACATATCAGGGTCTCATTCGGAATAACTTTGAGGCCATCATGATACTTATCAATATTTTCACATAATTATATGTGCAGATGGTGCTGCCACTTTTGCAGGCTTTGGTTCATTGCTTTGTATAATATGCAATCCCTATACATTTCTCACTACTAATTTCGTGCATTAGTGTCTGCAGATGGTGGTGCTACATTTATTGCCTTGGACTTGATGCTATAATACGATCCAACGTTTGTAGTTTGGCCCTGGCATAATTTCTGCAAAATATTGTGTTTTTTTGATGAGACACATGCCATGCTTGCAGTGATTCTAGATGTCTTAAGTACAAGAGCGATCTGTGAAAATCACGTGAGTCGGTTACACCTCTTTGCAAGCACCGCACACTAGCCGATCTAAGCCCCAGTAAGTACACCCTGACTTTTAGCCATTTCTAATCCTTCAGCTATGTATGCAACCCATATCGAACTGATTTCTTATTTTGGTTTACAGCATCACTTGAGTATGAGAGTGAATTGTAAAAGTCAGGTGAGTTTTGATCCTAGCACGTTTACGCATTATGCATGTTTTCAGTACCTCTGCTAAATCATGGTTATAGCATGCCTCACAGTCATGTATTCTTATGGGAATAGTACCCTGGGTGCCGTGACCCTTGCGCTCTGTGCAACACTTTTATATGCATGTGTTCAACTTTCTAATTGAACTTCTACACTTGTGAACCCGTTTTATTCTTCTCGTGTCACATTAACAGTCACCCAGCAGGCTCACAGCATGCCTCTACCAGTAGCATTGAGCCTCTAAATTCAAGACTCACTTCAATATATGACTCGAAGTCTGTCACCCTCAACATTTTTTATCTATTTTCATCTAGTGCATTGTCAGCATTCTCGGTCACTTGAGCCGCCGGAAAATCGGACTCCGGCCCTGGTCGTGCAGCCAGTCCTGTGGCATGCCGGTGTGGTGGAGTAAGCTGACTCAAGCTCTCATCCGCGGACAGTACAGCTGCTGTCAGAGCGTGTCCAAAGTTAGGTGCTGCAGTCTCCATGACACTGGGGGGGTTTCCGAGTGATGGAGGGGGTGTATGAGACTGTTGCCGACATGAAAGCCTTTACGACGGTCGGCTGCCGTAGATAGCACTCCACGCCGCCCAGAGATGAGTGCCTCCTGCCACACCAGTTTCCTTCATTTTTGTCAAGCTGTCATCCCCTTTCTTCGCCTGGCCCCCTTGCCGGACTTGGCTTGATCCTCGCCCCACATCCAGTATGGCATCCTTGACAGATTCATTAATCATCTTGCTTGCTTTGGAAGCCATGCCTTGCAGGCGATACCTGCACCACCTCCGTAGAAACAGTGAAAGCAGCCGGAGGGTGTGATGTCGTCCGCATAAGCATCCTTTGGTGCCTCAGGGGGAGTGAAAGCTGCGGCGGCTATCACTGAGGTCAGTCGGCAGCTATCTTGCCCCGAATCTACTACATACGATTTCCATCAGCATTGCAAAACCGAGCAAACACAATGGCTCATAGGCCATGTCATATGTGACACGCGAGTCAATATTGTTTTTTAGTAAGAAGACTTACATTATATCATTTGATTTTTTTGGTTGGTTACCTTGTAATTAGCAAATAGATGCTCCTGCATGCAAAGTGTGCTTGGTTAAAAATCCAACTGATAGGTTCAAGTATGGGACCTTAAGATTGCCCTGTGTCAAAGGGACACATTCCCTTCATTCTTTTTGTTTTCTTTTTGGTGCATGCTGATCTGCATAAGAGTGGGTAAAGCAGAACTACCAATACCATACAAAACAGATTTTGTGACAAATGGGTGAGCACAAGTTAAATGTTTCTATGCAATAAAAAAAGCACTTGCAATGCAATAAGTCTCGCATTAGTGAGAGTTTGAGCTATTGGCATTGAAAATGACAATGCCTTTTATTTACGTGTTTTGAAAACCTACATGTGGTATGTAAACAAGCACTTTGTACTTATTGTCCTTGCTTAGGAGAAGCAAGCCTGGCAGTAAAAAAAGGCACAGTTACTGCTATCCTTGCTTCTCCTCAGCAACTGTAAAGACAAATTGCATGTTTACACACCACTTGCAGGTTTTCAAAAGACATGAATGAAAGGCATTTTCATTTACAATGCCAATAACTCAAACTCTTGCAAATGCGAGACCTATTGATTTGCAAATGCTTGTTTACTGTAGTTAGCAAGGGACTCTTCCGTATATACAATATAACAGATTCCCTATGCATAAACCTTGAGTATGGGGAGATAACCGTTCCTTTCAGCTTATATACAATGAGCCTGGTGTTAGAACCGCTCATCGTATTTTACTTCATATATAATGAATTTGCATTGCTATACACAAGCTACTGTTCTCATGAGCGCCGGGCACCAACTTCGGCTTTTGCACTTGTATGGAAAGTAAATAGACTAGAGTTCGTCCAGCTCTCCCTCCCGTAACTCTCTCAGATGAGGAGGTGCATAGAAGCATATAAGATACGTCAACTCTTGTGCACAGGGGTGGTTCATTTTCTCGAAACTACGACACTGAAACACAATACAAATGGGAAATGCACTACTTCCTATGAAATCCTTTAGTCTTCTTACTTCATAGATTAATTTATTTAAAAAGGGATGGAACATACTTATGTATCCTGACTGGATAGAACTGTGGGTGTCTCACGTTAACACTCTGGTGTATAATTGCTGTACTCTTAATTTGCAAAATTGAGTGTTTCAGTTTCTATCCTTTACCATTTTCTTTTGGCTATTTCTTGGCTATTTTACTATGGAGTCCTTGTTAACGCAGGGTTTGTTTACATTGGTCCATCACAAACTGTTGGCACATAGTTTTTTACTTACCTATGACAGGGTAGCATTACTATAGTCCGACCCTCGCACAGGCGGTCAATAAGGTAACCTCTGATCATCTCTTCTTATACTGCTGGAATTCTTATCTACCCCAAGGTAATCACCCAGGGAACTGTATATTGCCTGTTTTTAAAACCTACCATCCACTAGGGGACTGCCAATCCCCCCCCTTTCCTACCCTTTTTGAGTATATACGTTTTGTCTACATATCAGGGTCTCATTCGGAATAACTTTGGGGCCATCATGATACTTATCAATATTTTCACATAATGATATGTGCAGATGGTGCTGCCACTTTGCAGGCTTTGGACCATTGCTTTGTATAATATGCGATCCCTATACATTTCTCACTAATAATTTTGTGCATTAGTGTCTGCAGATGGTGGCGTTACAACTATTGCCTTGGACTTGATGCTATAATACGATCCAACGTTTGTAGTTTGGCCCTGGAATAATTTCTGCAAAATATTGTGTTTTTTTGATGAGACACATGCCATGCTTGCAGTGATTCTAGATGTCTTAAGTACGAGAGTGATCTGTGAAAATCACGTGAGTCGGTTACAACTCTTTGCAAGCAACGCACACTAGCCGATCTAAGACCTGGTAAGTACACCCTGACTTTTAGCCATTTCTAATCCTTCGGCTATGTGTGCAACCCATATCGACCTGATTTCTTATTTTGGTTTACAGCATCACTTGAGTATGAGAGTGAATTGTAAAAGTCAGGTGAGTTTTGATCCCAGCACGTTTACGCATTGTGCATGTTTTCAGTACCTCGGCTAAATCATGGTTATAGCATGCCTCACATTCATGTATTCTTATGGGATTAGTACCCTGGGTGCCATGACCCTTGCGCTCTGCAACACTTTTATATGCATGTGTTCAACTTTCTAATTGAACTTCTACATTGTGAACCCGTTTTAATCTTCTCATGACACATTAACAGTCACCCAGCAGGCTCACAGCATGCCTCTACTAGTAGCATTGAGCCTCTAAATGCAAGACGCACTTCAATATATGACTCAAAGTCTGTCACCCTCACCCTTTTTGATCTATTTTCATCTAGTGCATTGTGCTGATACCCTATTTCCTCTACTTTACAGTGTATTTCCCCAGAAGAAGGGCATCTGTGCCCGAAATGCATTGGGCATTAAGAAGTGTTTGGTTTATTATTTAAGTTATTATGAAAGAATATTAACAGACTTGATGAACATTGAAAATACAACTCGGATATCAATAATAAAATGATTGATCATGCTCGGTAGTTTCATGAAGATTTTTACTCATGGAATAAAGAACTAAACAGTACATTGAGTGCATCAGGGAGACGCTTTCCTTGGACCGAGGAAAGTGCATTGTTTGTTTGCTAATTATGCCCTAAACACTTAATGAATGGAACAGAACAAATAGTTTTATAATATACTGGAAATTGGCCTTTTCGTTTTCAAGGGGACAAGGTCACTTTTGTGTAATAGGGCATGGAACTCTGAGCAGTGTAAAAGTTCAGCTTGCCCCCCTTATGGAGGTCAAATAATGTAATACATCAAAATCATTTATAAACCATATTCGTGCAATTGCAGTGTCCTGAATACTCCGCAAATGCATTTTTTTTTTTTAAAACCTTTATTATATCGTTCAACACAAGATACAAAAATAACCCTGCAGCGGTAGGGGGCGATACCACATGCATGTAACACGGATCAGTAATGCCAATATGGAAAGGGGCGACCATTCGGTCCCCCCGAACGTATGGCGGAGTACCACGATCCCCCCGGGAAGCCATCTTGGGCGGGAGGCGAGTCTCGGCTGGTATGCCCGAAGCGGCGTAGCCGGGGCGCGCCTTTTCCCGCCCTAGAGTGGGTTGGCCTAGACACTGACGCGGCCGGCCACGCCCTTGGGGCAGGCAGGGGCGGGTTTACGCCCGCCCTGAAGACGGATAAAAGGAGCAACAAGCCAAGAAAGCATCCTCTTGTTCCTGTGCTCTGAAGCTGCACCTCCTCGCTGCACGTGAGCTCGAGACGGAACGAAGAGCCAATTTTGACCCACCCACCAGCCCCTGAGGACAGCAAGTGGTTTTGAATAAAGTTTGATGGATAACTCTGATTTTCGTTTACAGGTTGTGGTTATTATCGTGATGACTTTGAGTATGCAATAAAGAATGGTCAATTTGTGTTATGTTTTGCAAAATAAAGTAATTCTGCTTTAGTGTCATCAGTAAGCATGCTTTTAATAAAATTGTGTTGCTACTGTCTTTTTCATGATTTAGTCATTTAGTAATTTAGTTAGCATTGTCGTATTTATTTTGGTCGGGCGGTAAGGTCATGATCAGTGAGCACTAATTGGAAGATCCCTATGAGTGGGCGTCACCCATTACGGATGGGAGCGCTCGGGGGAGGTGGCCATTGGCCCCTCAACGGGGAGGCGGTCCCTTCTAAGGATGGGTCGCCGAAAGGAAAGGAAAGGCGGTCAAGGCCCCTTCCTGGGTAGGAGGGGTTACAGCCCCCTCCTGGGGAATTTCCCGGGGCCAGGACGTCTGCGACGGCAGATGTGGTAAGTTGTGTGGTGTTTGGGGGGGGGTCTACGCTACCTTCTAGATACCTCACACGAGTCCTCGTACGACCTTTAAGTGGCGTCGAGTTTTATTGGGGCCCCCGTCAAGTCAAGGGAAATTGGTAGTTGCACTTGAGGTACGCCTCTGTGCGGTCGCCCCTCACAAGTGAGGGGGATATTTCTGGGTTAGGGATCTTGACACCGGTGACGACCTTGCCGTTGGCCCTTAAACGTTAGGATGTACAATTTCAAAATTTCAAGTAAATGTTTTGTAGGATGTTAGTTCGGCTAGGAGAACCTTTGTATTAGAGAATATGTTAAAGTTAGCCAAACATCGCAATGTGGTAATGAAATTGTACATAATATGAAACTGTTGATTTAATGTTTTAATTTTGTTTCATATTTTAATAAATACGGCCGGGAGGGTCACTCCCTCCCGTCTTCCAAAAACTTCATAACTGTTTCCAGTTTCCCAACCTTGGGGATTGTGTTGAGAGGGGGTGGCGGGTATCTCAGCCATAACACAGCTCTTCAGCCGACAACCCATGGGTCCGGCAGCGGTAAAGGATAGACGATGTATTGGAAACATTCCGAATCAAGGATATGAATAAGGTTTCATTTTATATTTAACCCCCCCCCCCCCAAAACAAGATAAAGAAGAAATTACAGGATAGCCGGAGCTACACATTCGCAGGTATAAAATATGCGGGTAGGTGTTAAAAGCAGTCGTGGATCAAAGTAGGTCAACAGTACAAATGCAAGCGCCATTAAGTTCACTAAGGGTAAAGAACTAAGATACCTATCTATCATCACAGCCACCCACTCCATACCCCGACCACTCGTATACATCAGGATGAAACCGAAAGTTATCGCGACCGGATCCTGCGAGAAAAAGGAAAAGAAAAGGGGCCATAGAACACAACAAAGGCAAAATAACAAACCCCCCTCACACCCCCCACCCTGCTGCCCTGCAATGGCTACGGCCTACCCCACTAGCAGCGCGCCTGTCGCCCAGAGGAATACCCGAAAGAGAAGAGAAGAAATAGGGGCCATAGAACAAAACAAAGGCAAAATAACAAACCCCCCCACCACCCTGCACCCCTGCAATGGCTACGGCCTAACCCACTAGCAGCGTGCCTGTCGCCCAGAAGCATCCCTAAAAGAAGAAAGCAACGGAGGAGGAGAAACAAAAACACACACTCCCGGACTCCCCTCCCCCCCATCAGATGCAACCCCCCGGAACCAAAGTCAAAAGAAAGAGCAGCGAAATACACAATCAATCCGGGGAAGCACCAAACATACCACCCGACACCGGCAGTTCACAGGTCACAATCCCAGCAACCGATTACATTATTGTCCCGTGTCCTGAAAAGCCCCACAAGTTAACCCTGGCCAGTACGAGTGTTCACTGAAGTAATTGTAACCCAGGCCACAGCAGCAGTGAGAATGGTAAAGCTTTCATGGAAATGCAAGTCAGTACGAACAAGCCAATTAAAGGATAAAAGGTCACAGTCTACACAAGGCAAGCGAGGAAAAGCGTGGCAGGATGATAAAACTCTCCAATAGTCACAGGTGATCTTGTTGAGGCAGTCAAGGTAGTCCATAGTGATGTTCGGCGAGATAGGGCTCAAGCAGGGAACGCTGACAATGTTCACGGGCGCGCAATCTGTAGTATAGGAATCTGCAGCGCCAAAGCAATCCGGCTCCTGCACATTGACCTCGAAGTCTGATATACGATGTTCCGTCGATAGCACCGCTGGCTGCGATGATGGCAAAAAGCCACTGTCCGGTCTCCAGCAAAGGTCGTCCATCGTTACAGACAGTGCCCGGTAGTTGACGATGATCTGTGAGTGGAGCGCTCTAATGGCCGCCATTACGGCGTGCAGCGATGGCGTGTCTTTTGCCCCCTCCATCCCCTGCCGCAAGCAACAGATCAGGATGCAAACCCCCGGAGGCCGGCTTCTCCGGGGTAGCAAGCAAATCCGGAGCGGACACCAACAACGGGTGCTCTCATCTCACAATGTTGCTCCTTCGCCGCTGATCAGGGCTCCCGTCCGCACCCTCACGGCAAGCTTATTGTGTCTCCAGGTGTCAGATACGGGGCCAGCAAACTATGTGACACGCCGTAGCGTGTGGGTTGCAGGCAGGATACGAAATCGCCGTCAAAAACCAGGAAGATTATATCTCCGTTCGGGAGACCGGACAAAGCCCAAGATTCCAGCCGATGTTGTTCAATTCCAGCCGGGATGGGTTGGAAATCGAGGCCCCGGCTTCAGCTCCGGGGTAGGCCAAGAATGAAACACGGCATTTCTCTGTCACCCGGTACGATAAAAAGTTCGTGATTGCGCCTTCAGAGTCAGCTACTCCTCACACATACGGGAGTCCGGTGTGAAATCAGGATAACTTGCAGGATATACGAGCGGCTGGCGGAGGTCGGCGGAGCCGGAGCTTAAGCAGCCATCTTGCTTGCTAGCGTAGCTCCTCCCTCCGCAAATGCATTTCTGACACTTTTAAATTGTCCCTCATCACAAAAATCATCAATTTCCCAATGAATCACCAGGGCTTCCAAGTGCCATAAAATGGTTGAAAATGGAAAATAGCATGCCACAGTAGCCTAACATCGAAACAAAATGTATTTCACAATTTTTAAATCTTTTAATAAGAGTTACTTTATCATGCATCACTAGTGATGCACACCAAATCTTCAATGCAGCACAGGTGATGCATGGGCAAAGCTGATTTGTATCACTTTTGCACAACCCTCAGTAGCTGTGGCTTCAAGCAGCAAGGCTTGACAACGGAACACTGTAAAGCATTCAAGAGCATCAAACAATCAAATACGTCACACAACATGAAAGACTCAGACATCGATTTATAATAGTGTACATGGGGCATTTGTTGCATCCTTGCAGCATAAACTCTCCCAACTCTTTGTAAAAAGCATTTAATCTATTTTGCAGTTCTTTAATCTGAAGTCCTTCTGCCACAGATTTGATCTCACCATTAAAATCACATAAATCTCTTCTGTTTGAACTATGCGATTTGCAGTTACCTTCCTTCATCAAGAACAGGCTACACACCACCATTAACTATGTGTACATGATCTAATGTGTTTGTCTGTTTCTTTGAGAGTCCCCATAGGGGCAGCCGAGGTGTGATACAGGAAGGGAGAAAAAGGATATAGGAAGGAAAAATGACTGCAGCCTAGGGAATAAAAAACGTTTTCAACTTTTTCCTGAAATTCATAAGACTTTGGACCGGACGTAGATCCAAAGGGAGAGTGTTCCATAGCCGAGAAGCAACGGCAGAGAAGGATCTGCCACCTGTCTGGACCGTCTTAATCTGACTACATTCATCAGAAATGCAGAAGCGGAACGAAGGTTTGTAGTTGGAGAATAGCAGCTGAATTTTCTTTGCAGGTTCTTAAGGCCCTTTCCATGAGCTGCCCTTGAATTGAATTAGCTGGTGGATCGGCAGCCAATGCAAATCTCGCAAGGATAATGTGGTTGAGGTCCCTCGCTGCCCAATTAAAGCGAGTTTCGCTGCAATGGCTTGTATTCTGTACAGCTTCCCGATAAGGGTGTTAGGCGCATCCAGATATAGAGTTATACAGCAGTAATCAAGTCTGCTGAGAATTACGCATCTCACAACCAGCATTCTAGCAGAGTTAGGCAAAAAAGGGAGGATCTTTCTCAGCACTCAGATTAGTGAGAAGCCAGTGCCAACCATTTTCGTAACCTGGGAATTCAGTTGGAGGTCCTGATCCACCATCACCCCCAGATTGCGTACTCTGCTAGAAGGGGTAATAGGTGCTCCAGTAGGGGACAACTGAAAGATGGGTAAAACAGGCTGATCAAATCTTCTGGAAGAACACATGCCCACTTCAGTTTTAGAGCTGTTAAATTGTAACAAGTTTTTCTTAAATCACTTCGTGGTGCTAGTCATAAACTCGTGAAATCTTTCCAAGGAAATGGAATCATTCCCGTACAAGGAAAACACGAGCTCGGTGTCATCGGCATAGTTCATCACCTCCACTCCAAAAGATCTAATAAGCAGAATGAGATGTTAAAGAGCACAGGACTAATCCCCGAGTCCTGCGGGAAACCCTGTCGTAAGGAAGACTTGTTAGCGGAGAACGGCTGAAGGCACACTGTCTGTGTCCTGTCTGTTACATAAGAACAAAGCCAGTCACACCCTGGTCTTTAAGTCTCTCCAACAGTATACCATGGTTTACAGTGTCTAAATTCGCTGACATGTCCAACAGCACCAAGATCACTGACTGTCCACTGTCCACCGCATCCTCATATCATCAAGCACGGTAACAAGTGCTGTTTCAGTTCCGTGCTTGGGCTGAAAGCCAAATTGCATCTTGTCAAGGAGAAAATACTCCTCAAGATACTGGGATAGAGACTTACTGACTATGCATTCCAGAATTTTAACAGGGTATGGCAATAAAGAAATTGGCCCATAGGTGGCCACCCACCCAGGGTCAAGGGTGTTCTTTTTATAGAAGAGGGGTCACAACATGTTCCTTCCAGTTTCTAGGGACCTCCCCCGGACTCCAAGATAGACCACAGAACTGTTGTGAATAGGAAAAGAGCTTGGCCTCGTATTCCTTCCAAATTCTGTGGGGAATGGGGTCCAGGTGGGACCCCGAGGTGATACCCCTGGCTAAGGTATCAAATATTTCCTCGTCCGGAATGTGAAAGCATTCCAGAGTATGCTGGCCGTGTTTTAAAATGGTAGGGTTGCTGGGCTTAGAGTCTGGTGATTGCAGAGAACACTGCTCAGCATTGGGAACTGATTATCAGGTTTTTCCACCCCTATTGGTGGATCAAAATCCCTAACTATCTTGTCGATTTTTATCCTCCAGATAGGAAACTAACACATCGCATAAAGCTTGAGTAACTGGAATTTTGTTATAGCACAGTCCGGTTTCGACAGACTCTTTACTTAGCTGAATATAGCTTCGGTGCTATTAGCTGCTAGAAGAATAGTATTAGCAAACTACTCGGCTTTAGTTTTCACTATAGTGTTTTTTGTACAGATTAAGTTGATTCTTCAAAGCATTTTTATATGAATCACTATATCCTTTTCTCCAGGCTTTTTTGGCCACTTTAAAACCCATCCTGAGTGCTCGTAATTCCACTTAAAACCAAGGGGCTGAGGGTTTCTCTCTCTCTTTTTAGCTTCTTTGCTGGAATATGCTTATCAAGCCTGTCTCGGATCTGAACACAGTGGAATTGGTAATTCCAGTCCACCGGCCTACTGGAGTCCACGCTGTCTAAGTCATTCCAATGCAAGGTATTTTTAAGCTTAATCAATAAGGCCCATTCTCTGCTCAGCCGATATTGCCTCTGATGATAAATTTGACAACACACTTAAGGCAGATTAAGACTAAAATTTACCAGACTATGATCAGTCCAGCACAGTGGTAGAACATCTGTGATTGTATCCATGTTGGAATTAGCAAACAGTAGATCTAATATATGTCCACCCTGTCCGCAAGCTTCCGACAATTCCTTAAATGCTGTGTCCAGCGGGCCGTCAGCCCACAAGTTGAAATCACCCAGGATGATCAGTTTAGAGTGTGTCAAGGCCAGGTTACACACCACATCAATCGGGGCAGAGCACTTACAGTTAGGTCCTCCTGGGGGTCTGTAGCAGAGCATGCTGGTTAATATCTGGTTCATCAGCAGCATTCCTTATCTATGTGTTCTTATTTAAACACCTTAGTAATCTCTTTTATGTTTGCCTTTGTGGGAAATGTTCTGAGATTTAAAAACATTTCTTTTTATTTCTAAAATGTAAACTTGTCAAACCATTTCAGTAAATGCTCACTTACTCATTGTTTCCTAATATTGCATTAATTGCTGTTTCATTTACTACTTGTCTTATGCTTGACAATCATGAACCTCAACCACTCTAGTTTGTTCTTCTGTGCTCAGTGGGTTCCTAGTCAATGATAATGGAAATTATTTTTCAATACTCGTTAGCAAACAATGCACATTTTTGCTAGACACTTTTGATGCAGGCTGCTCCTTTTACTGTGCCCCTTAAATGTAAAAAAATTGAAATGATGGCAAGAGCATATTAGCATAGAGTTGTGTGGTTTAAAGAGATAATTTTCAAGAAGAATTCACATATCTTGTTGTTTTAAGTATGCTACATGCTTAAACATCTATAGGTGTCAATAGCCTACTTCTAAAGCGGTAGCTTAAAAATATATATATGCAAATTAAAGAATATAAACAATTAAACATTTGTGATCTTTAGTTACTCTTACATTTAGGACAGATGAACGTTTTTGAAAGAGGTTGAGACACATTACATGGCTTACCTTTAACATCTCATTAGATGATGCGGCGATATGCATTGGCAACACTTGCTTCCAGCCTATATGATGGAACACAAACAGTATTAATGGTTTGTGATTTGTTTGAAATAACTCTCTGAATACAATAATTACTTGTCCTTAAAGTATAAACATGATTGGACAATTTTTCTAAAGGTCAGAAATGGCAAAACAATTGTCTCTGAAAAAGGAGAAGTGGAAAAGGGGGGTCTAAGGGGAATTAATTTACCAACCTTGACATCTCAATACCCCTATTCAATAATAGCAACCAAAAGAAGGAGAAAGCACTAAAACACTCGAAGAATACATTTTTCTAAAATACCTCTGTTCTGCCCTATGATTAGAGCTTTCTAACTTAATAAGTTCTCTGGAAAGCTCTTAGGAATTTAACAAAGTATAGATGGTTTTGTTCACGATTGGCAATCATAAAGTAAATCTGGTAATGATGGTGAACAATCCACACACGTCGATCTACGTGATACTATCCCTTGACTGATCGAACCCGCTGACGCTCAGTCCCGGGTTAGTTATGATTCAGCACTGATCGCCAAACATTTCTTTTTGGTGCAGTACATTTGGTGGCTCTCGAGAACATTAGCGGGCCACGATAAACTACATACTTCCATTTCCGCTCACGCATGCGACACTGATCAGATCCTGACTCTGGTCGGCCATGCAGTATTTAAGGCTCAATGTACTAAGTTCGTCTGAGTGCGGCCAGACTTTGGTTTAATACGCAAAGCACATGCACTGGTTGTTGAGGCTAGTATAGCGATACCGCGCATGTGCATAAAACACGAACAAGACTGCTTCAGGTACTGCGCATACTCTATTGGTGCGACAGCTGTCACGCGTGCACCGCAGGATTAGTGGCTTTTCTATCGCGCACCCGCGCAGACAGACGGATTGACTAATTGGCGCGACAGCTATAACACATGCGCCGCAAGATTAGCGGCTTCTCTATCGCGCACTCGCGTATTTGCACAGATAGACGGAGTGACTTATCGGGCATGAAATTGATGCAATTAACTAATCAGAGGGAGTATAAAAAGCGCGATGACGCGCACTACCGGTACCTCCACTTCCTCTCGGACGCCAGAGAGGGGTACCGACGGATAGGTAGGTCCAGGGCTCTCACCTGAAAAGCGCTCTTACAAAGAGAACCTAGCCCTTCATTTACTTTTTGGAGAGGAGGTTGCTCCACCCCTGGACCTAGGTAATACTAGACTTTACTTTTGTTAGATTAGCTCATATCTATATTTTGAGTTGAGATATAAATACTATAGGAGTTCTTTGACACTCTCTTTCTCATGTAGAGTGTAGATATTTCTACACTTTTTAGACAATCCCTATATCCAGTCTCCCTCTTTGGTCACTTTTAGGGTGCCTTTTTCAGACAACTGGGCTACTTAAATGTGAAGAAAAGTAGAGCGATTATGCTGGGCACAATGACAAATTGTATTGATTGTGTCCATTTTTTATTCTTTACATAATAGAGCGGGGCCTCATATTCCCGAGCTGTTGCCGGGTGAGGTTATCTCACACACAGTGCTGGATGAGTATATTATTCCATAAATTTATGTAAATCGACAAGATTAATGACATCAGGAGTTAATTACGCTTCTGTTTAGTGAAGTGTATTTTCGCTTTGTTTGTGTGTTTCTCTGTACTGTTTTCTTTATGATCACATGGATACATGTAAGCAACCATATTATGTATTTGTTCATAGTCTCTTCTTTTCCCTTTATAGGAAAGGACAACTTATTCCTTATCACCAGAATGCATTGGGGATCCAAGTTCCTGGTAGGATGAAGTGAACTTTAATGCATGCACTATCACACAACTCTTTTTCATTTTTGCAGTAGCTTTTCGATCTTTATGGTCCTGAAGAAAGCCGGACAGTAGTTTCCATTTTGGCTGAAACATGTCAATCTCTCTGCACTACGCCACTGTGTAGTTATAATTTCAAACTACCGGGCGTTGTCATGACACTAGGACAATCATGATTAAACTTTATTTTTTGCCCTAGTAGCCATTTTTAGATTTTCACTGACACCTTTTCACAGCACTACACTTCATTAGCACCACTTGAGACGCACCTTGGTTAGAGTTAACCTACTGATATCCATCTCTGCACCATCAACTGATGGATTGGGCGAGGTTTGGATTCACCATCTAAATCCCACATGATGATGCTCCGCCATGAGGGTGGGCTGAGGGGAGTTTCTCAGCCTGGTGTTACCTCTTCTGGTTGCTTTAGTATTCAGTACAGTACACACTCTTCCTTGACCGGACATTTCTCCTTCTTTTGGTTGCTAAAACAATTGTTTCCCCTTTGCTTTCCATGGCTATGTTTATTTAGCAGTTTGGCTGCAGCATTGATATTTTCCTTTCCTCATTCAATAATGTTTTCAGCAGTGGGAGTAGAATGTGCCATGTAATACACAAAAAGGCTCATTTTAGCATCTGTCCGGTCTTTTTTTGGCTGCTGTCTCAAACTTGTGCAGTTTGCGGACTCGTGACTGAAGGGATATTGTACCTGTAAGAATTGACATGTGAATCGTGCTGGTCATACTGTGAATATTCACGTATTTTTAAATGTATGGATAATGTGCTGATACCATTGTCAACTAAAGTAACACTACAGCCATCTTTTTGGATGTCAAATAACCCTCATCCATTGTAAACTAGTAGACACGCTTCAACTATTAGGAATAGTTGAATGCAAAAAGGCACAACAAGAACTTCAATAATATCTTTCATGATATTGTTTTGGATCATTTGAAGGATTATAAATTGAATGGCCCTTTGATGTCTCTTTCACTAATATCTCAGGCCTCACCGTCAGGAAATATTGCTCAATTAACTGCAGGAAAAGGGAAAAACTAATAGGAATTCACAGAGAAGGCGTGAGGATGCATCTGTGACTGAATACAAGCATTATATCTTGCACTGCTAAGCCCTGCTTGTTGGCTAGTTTTTCTATAGATTTGAGGAAGTCTTCCTTTGCTTTCTCCAAAATCAATAAGCAGTGTTCAGGGGTAACTTTTTCTGCTGTAAACTCTTTATTCTTAGGAAATATTAGGAAAGACCTAAGTGCATAGAGTTCGCAGATTACATTATCATAAAACATACTATTTCACCATTTTGTAATTTTGTTTGTGCATTGATAATGGACAAAGTTTTAGATTTTTTTTATATAGTGTATTATGAGCTGATGTGCCATTGAGTTAAGGGGATTGAATAACACCCGTGTGCGTTGGATGTCCTTTTGGAAATTCAACACTGGTAAAGATGCTAAAAAGTGCCTTTGATAATGCAGGCACCTGGTTTAGTAATGGGAGTATGTTGAGGTGTTTGGTTCGAAGTGACATTGTCACTTCATCAACCAAAGGTCATGGAACTCTGAGTCATTTTAAATTTAAGCTTGACCCCCCCCTCCCCCCCCCCACTATGAAAGTCAAATATGTAGAAAAAAAAATATTTAAAAACTTTGTATGCACTTTTTAGCAGTGTGCCGAGTTTCTCCAAAATAAATTCTCAACACTTTTGAAGAATCCCTGAAACATATGGCTGAGATACCCGCCACCCCCTCTCAACACAATCCCCAAGAATGGGAATACAGAAACAGTTCTTGAACTTTTGGAAGGCGGGAGGGAGTTACCCTCCCGGCCGTATTTATTAAAAATATGAAACAAAATTAAAACATTAAATTAACAGTTTCATATCATGTACAATTTCATTTCCACATTACGATGTTTTGGCTGACCTTAACACATTTCTAATACAAAGATTCTCCTAGCCGATTCTAACATCCTACAAATGCATTTTCACATTGAAACTGTACATCCTAACGTTAAGGGCCAACGGCAAGGTCGTAACCGGTGTCAGATCCCTAAACCAGAACTCCCCCCTCACTTGTGAGGGGCGGCCGCACAGAGGACTGCACCTCATGTGCACATACCAATTTCCCTTGTCTTGACGGGGGCCCCTGTTAACTCGACGCCATCTTAATGGTCGTCCGAGGACTCGTGTGAGGTGTCTAGAAGGTAGCGTAGACCCCCCTCCCCACCCCACACAACTTACCACATCTGCCGTCGCAGATGTCCTGGCCCCGGGAAATTCCCAGGAGGGGCCCGTAGCCCCTCCTATCCAGGGAGGGGCCTTGACCGCCTTCCCTTACCTTTCGGCATCCCATCCTTAGAAGGGACCGCCTCCCCGTTGAGGGGCCAATGGCCACCTCCCCCCGGGCGCTCCCATCCGTAATGGGTGTCGCCCCCCCCTAGGGATCTTCCAATTACTGCTCACCGATCATGACCTTACCGCCACAGGCCGGATAGTTGACCGGCTATCCGGACCCCCCACAAAAACTCCTACCTAAAGGTCATGCTGTAAACTCTTTAACCAGGCTACGAGGTCTCCTATGAGTAAAGAATTCCCCACCCGGGACAAATGGACCCCATCTTCTAGATACATATGGTCCCCCCTGATACATCCATGAGGAATCGAATGCAATGTACTTGTACGGAACAGTCTATCAAGCTTGTTATTTACTTTCTTCACCGAATGATTTATAGCAGACACAGAATTAGCCCCCCGCCACACCTTTCGTGTAATCATATGGGACCATGCAATCGTGCACCCCGGAACCCTTCTCGCCAACCAACTTACAGTGGACAATATCAACTCGAGAAGTACCCGTCGACCAGTGGTCACCAAATCATTGCCCCCAAGATGCACTATGATTATAGCTGGCGGTGACCTTGTCCGCCCTAACAAACCCTCCATAAAAGTTTGAAACTGGTCAATACAGAGCCCGCCCCTTCCGTAGAAGGTCACCCTGTACCCGTATTCCCCAGCCATGTGAATCATGTCACCTGCTTTGAATACGTCCGCGGCACGCCTCACGTATGAGTGGCCCACGACCCACACCACTCTATCCTCAGCCGGTGATCTTTGACCGCTGGTTCCCAGGTGTCGGGTCGACTGCACAGTAAGCTTGCGAAACTGTAAACCAAACAAAACAAGAAGCGTGAGTACATGATATCAGCTTCACAACATGTGCAACCGCACATACCTTTTGTAACAATTCGAGGACCAACGCCCCAACTGTTTCACTTTTTCCACACTCAGACCCCTGGCTGTAGCCTCTGTAGCAGCCCCTATCCGGAAGGAATGGGTCCCAAACTCGCCCGGGTTCAAGCCCGCGGCCGAAATTGCCATTGCAAGCACCCGCTGGAACTGAAACCTCGTCAGTGGGGTGGCATCAGCATGTCTCAGCAAGGTCCCCCCCCCATGATGCCGCCCTCTGCGCCAAATACTCCTCAACGCATGCAACAGGGCACATGGGAGATCCGGGAATCCGCTGGACTGCTACACTGTCCCCGATCGCACCCTGATCGGTCTTGGACCTGGCAAACGAGACAATCATCGTCTCCCCCTTAACTTGAATGTGCTCTCGGCACAGTCCACCCCCGTATCCTGCTTGTTCTTTGCTACCAGTTTGCTTACCCGCATAGCCCCATGGAATGCTAATGCAAAAGCGGCCCGGAATAACACTGTCTCTGAATGAGATGAACATGTCGCAGGGAGTACGGACAGTAACAGGGCCAACCTTTCCAGACCTATCGGGTGCCTTTCATCTACTCTGCGACCCTCAAGGCGTTGCCACCCACGCAGCGCTTTCTGTACTACAAAAGACGCCGTGGGGTCCTGGATACCATGAGCCCGTGCCATAAAGGAAATGGCGGCCCGATACCTCTGGGCCGTAGCTACCGATTTGCCTGCCTGATGTAAAGACAGCAAAAATTCAAGACATACTCTTCTTGGCCCCAAAGCTCCCCCTTAGCAGAACCCAAAAAGGACCAATAGGAACGGAACGCCCCTTCATATGCCTTCCTCGTCCTAGGTGCTAAACTCTCTCCCACGAGGTTTTGTAGTTCGGGGCACCGAGAGACCAGAGAGCTTCGGGAAATGGTGCCGCCACCGGGTCCGCTGTGGGCAGAAAACCCCAGAAGGCCTGCATACGGAAACGAGAAAGCGCATCAGCAGCCTGATTCAGCACCCCTGGCACATGTCTTGCCCTAAAGAGCACGTTCAATTGCATACATAGCAAGACAATTTCTTTGAGCAATCTCAGAATCCATTTGCATCGTGCTGCCTGACTATTGATACACTCAACCACGGTCATGTTATCAGACCAGAACACCACAGAGTGATCCCGAAACCCCTCAGGCCATGTTTTCAAGGCCACCAGAATAGGGAACAGTTCGAGAAAAGCGATGTTACCTGTAAGCCCACACTCGTGCCACCATGATGGCCATGTTTGAGCTGACCAGTGATTACCAAATATGGCGCCAAAGCCTATACTCCCTGCCGAATCTGTCCACAACCCCAGCTCCTCGGAGGACACCGCCGGCTTGTTCCAGACAACCCGACCATTGAAATCCGCCAGGAATGCCAACCAAATGCGCATGTCCTGGCG
Source organism: Lissotriton vulgaris (assembly GCF_964263255.1). Taxonomy (NCBI): domain Eukaryota; kingdom Metazoa; phylum Chordata; class Amphibia; order Caudata; family Salamandridae; genus Lissotriton; species Lissotriton vulgaris. The sequence continues at coordinate 197,728,540 of NC_141697.1, forward strand.
AATCTCTGCCGAGAGCCTCGTGCGGTGGTGCCCCTCTTTAAGACCGACCATGGCTTGTGCAATCGAGCGGGAAAAAGGGCGGGCCATTGGTATCACTCTAAGGGCAAAATTCAACTGACCCACAGTCTGCTGTAATTGATGCAAATTTACCTTAGTCTCGCTAATACATGTTTCAAGCGAGGCCCTGAACTTCATTATCTTTTCTTTGGGCAACCGGAAGCAACCCTCTTCGGAATTGAGCTCTATTCCAAGAAACTCGAGCGAAGTAGATGGCCCCACAGTCTTACCTGGCGCCAATGGCACACCAAACTGACTCATCAGACCACAAAATTCATTTAACGCTTGTGCACATTACGGGTCCCCGGCTGCCCCCAGGAACAGAAAATCGTCAAGATAATGCATAACATGCTGAAACCCCGTCATTCTTGTGAATGCCCATTGCAGAAAACTACTGAACTTCTCAAAATACGCACAAGATATGGAGCATCCCATTGGCATACATTTATCCATGTAATAGCGTCCCTGAAACATGAAACCAAGGAGACGCTGATCGTCTGGGTGTACCGGGAGCAACCGGAACGCTGACTCGATGTCTGACTTGGCCATCAGCGCTCCGGGCCCCAGGCGATTCAACATGGCGACGGCCTCATCGAAAGATGCGTACCGCACCGAACAAACTTCTGGGTCTATCGCATCGTTCACCGAAAGACCTCTCGGGGCTGACAAGTTATGTATCAATCTAAACTCACCCGGGTCCTTCTTGGGGACCACTCCCAAGGGTGAACAAACAAAATTAGCAACTGGTGGCATGTCAAATGGTCCCGCAACCCGACCCCGGGTCACCTCCTTCCCAATCTTTGCTTGTACCACCGCAGTATTCTGCAGGACCGACAGTTGGTTCCTACACTGTGCTTTACCCTGAAAATTCCCCACTGGGATGCGGAAACCATACGAAAAACCGTCTCGCAACACCCCAGCGGAGACATGATCCGGGTATTCATTGAGCCAAGGAATCATTGCCATGGTATCAACCGGGGTAGGTAGAGGCGCCCCTCGGACTATTTCAGACCTGTTTGGCGCTTCCCCTACTTCCGTTATCACCCGTTTTGGCTCTGCACATGGTCTCGGGATGCGAGGACTCTCCACACCCCCCACATTCGTGCCTAAACTTGCATGACCCCTGGGGCCTTGTACACTTTCCCCTGTTGAAACTCCAGCAGACCCCTTTTTTACCTGTATTGCCATTCGACCTTGAATGGTGCTCGTTACCTGATCCCGCCCGAAAGGGCGCCCCAGATGAGTGCGGGAAAACTCGCCCCCGTTCCCCCCCAACAATGGCGCCTTTGCCATACCTGATTTCTCCATTTTCTGCCAGGAAATGGAGTCGTAACAATCCCACGTCAGAGATGTGTCGAACTCCTTGGCCTTACGAAAAATATTATCATAACCAAACCACTGATTACCCTCATATGTCTGAGAAAACTCCATAATACGTGTCTGGTACACGGGTAACTCGGCCAACAGTTCAGGCCTCCGTTCCCCCATAATTGCAGTGAATATCCCAAACGCTCTGCCCCAATTACCTATCGTTTCATCGACTCTGAAAGCGGCCATCTTGGCGCGCCAAACACTCGGGTGCAGAAACTCCTTTTGAACTTTCACATGCTCGATCTCGTAATGATCAGTTAATAAAGAAAACATGTTTATATATTTCTCAGCCCATATCCTCTCTTTGATTTCCATCGGAATATGCTGAGCAACTTTTTCCCTTCTCGAGGGTACTGACCCCTCCCCCGCAATCAGCAATAGCTGCTTACCTGAACCGGAAGCTGTGACCGTAGTCGCTGCCGAACACATGCCCGCTGCGGGTTGTCCTACTGGAGCCTGTGGGGGAACAAAAGGACATGGTGCCTTTGCAGCCTCTCTTGATTGCCGCAACTGCCTCATTACTGCCCTGGCGTCATCCGCCATTGCCCCCTCACTCTCTTTCCCCAACCATGCTGCCAACTGTGCAGCCAGCTCGGGAGGCATATCCTCCCCATTCCCTGGGGTGACTACAACAGGAATTGGTCGCCCTTCGTTCGGGACCGGGATCGGGGCCTCAGTCGGTGTATCAGGGTGCGCCGGCGGCGCCTCGGGAACCGGGGCCTCTCCCCCAGTTGCTCCCCTCTTGGCCCTTCTACCTCTCCCGTTAGGGACTACTCCCGGCAATGCTGGTCCGACGACTCGCTTAGGGCCCCCTACACCGTTCATTGCCGCCATCTGCTTCTTCATCTCGGCCATGTCTTTCACGAGCATGCGGAGCATCTGATCGGTACCGACCCGCTTTCCGACCTTCTTGCCCGGCATTGTCCAACGCTGATTCTCTGAAAGAACAAAGACAAAATTAAAACGCTCAAAATTGGCTCTTCGTTCCGTCTCGAGCTCACGTGCAGCGGGGAGGTGCAGCTTCAGAGCACAGGAACAAGAGGATGCTTCCTTGGCTTGTCGCTCCTTTTATCCTTCTTCGGGCGGGCGTAAAACCCGCCTCCACCCGCCTCCGGGGGCGTGGCTGGCGGCTTCAGTGTCTAGGACAACCCACTCTTGGGCGGGAAAAAGCGCGCCCCGGCTACGCCGCTTTGGGCATACCAGCCGAGACTCGCCTCCCGCCCAAGATGGCTTCCCGGGGGGGTCGGGGCACTCCACCATACGTTCAGGGGGACTGAGTGGTCGCCCCTTTCCAATAATCATCTAAGTTATAATGCACTATCAATGCATCAAAGTGTTCAATGCTTAAAAATAGACTAGAATGAAAACAAAAAGGGTGTTACAGTGGCTTAATACCATGCTAAATACAGAAAGAAGGAAACGCAACTAATAGTTTTACAAACAAAGTTGACACTTCATTTTCAAGTTCAGGTAGGCTTTTGTGTCCGGTGTCATGGAACTCTGAAGGTAAAATTTCAGCTGGTCCCCCATTATGGAGGTCAAAGACGTTTAAATTATCTAATCATTAAAAAAACGTCATAGGTGCAATGGTAGTGTCCTAAATACTCCCCAAATGAATTTCAACATGTTTGGAGTATCCTTGATCAAAAACCTAATTAAAATCCCTCTTCATCTGTGCTTTGAAGGGCCATGAAACGTTTATAAATGGTAAAAGTGAAGAATAAAGTATGCAAATGTGACATATTAACATGGTGAACAAAATGTATATTTCCAAATATTGCTACGTCCTTTAATAAAGTCACTTTTTCATGCATCACCTGTGATGGGTGCAAGAAGCTCACTCTTTCTTAAAAAAAGAAATTTAAAAAAATTGAGTTTTCTCAGCAACCTATTTCTTATAAAGAAGGTAGATGGGGTTTTTTGAAGTAAAATACATCTCAAATCTCTGAACAAATATTTGTCCAGTGTGAGGAATTGTTTTTATTTTATTACACGGCTGGGGGCCTTATCATAGAAAACTCTCTCAAAAATAGTTTTGATTCCAGTCAGGCTCATCTGCATCACCTTTGGGCAGCTGTGGCATCAAGCAGCAACTCTCACTTGGGTACAGAGGAGTGCTCACACTAAAATTAAGAATCAACTTTTCATTACAAGCTCCTGTTACAGGTTTGTGGTCTTTCAAAGAAAATTGATCAACACAGTATCATTCAAAGAAAGTTGTTATTTTTCAAAAGTAGATATACAAATTATAATACATGAAATATAACAATTTAGCACGAACTTGAAAAAAATAACCTGTTAGGGTCTCAAGTTTCAGAGTCACATGAAATTCATTTAGCAAATTTTATGAATACATCATGAATATTCACAAAAGGCACTTTGGCTGTAGAAGGCCTGTTATGTTGTGCCCTTTAAGCACAAAAAGACTAATTATAGCGTTAGTAAAAAGTGCTTTGTGATTCAAAGTGAATAATTTTTATGGAGATGATTACATGTTTGGTTATTATAGATATATGCAAAGTGCATAAAATCTAGAACTTTAAGTTCACTAATACTGGAACAGTAGCTAACAAAGTGTATATGTATATAAGGACGAACACCCATTACAAAGATGAGTGCTCATCGAGGTTGCATAACAGCGCAAATTTTACAGCGCAGAAACGTTTACATAGAATGTCTCTAACGCATGCTGTTACATCGCATGGTTTTCCACATCGCTTGCTATTACAACGCATTTACATAGTATGTCTACACAACGCATGCTGTTACATAGCAAATATGATATCAGCGACTGCATGGTATTACAACGCTAACATATGTATTTTATTGTATCATGGTATTACAACACTAATATATGTATTTTATTGCATTATGAATGACGTATGGTGACGTCGGCATTACGCTAATATGATGTGTATAATCTATTCAGAAAAAGAAGGGCTCTGCCAGCACACCAAAAGTGGACTTAAGTGTATCAATTCTAGACAATATTAGATCTCCAGGTGGCTCATGATTACACCTTTAGTATAAGGAGAAAAAACACCAGCTAAAATAAAGTCCAATCCAACAGTAACATTTTAAATAGATGCAAAGATCCAGTGCAGAAAGTAATCTTCAAAATCTTTATTTCAAAAGTTCATATAGATAAACTTTACAGCTCACACCGCCGACACGTGTTTCGTCTCAATCTTGAGATTTTTTCATGGCTGGAAGTATTAAACAAATACAATAGTGAGTAATACACCCAATAATAAATAGAAAACCCACCATTGTCAAGCTTACTAATTAATCACTCACAAATCTAACACATTCTTAAAACCTTTATCTTAAAATTTATAAGCTAGAACACACACACATGATAAATACAGTGCGGTAAGACACCTGTTAGGTACATAATAACACATTCATTTCTATACATATTTACAAAAATCCTATATTTCATATCTTGCATCAGCGGAGCTTATGTCATGTGGACATCACATCTGAGTTATATATAAACAGGGAGAAAAAACATTACATATGCATAATAAATAGAGATAAGACACAGTTTGCAAACATTATATACCCTAGTGTATCACAAACAGTAGGGAAAAGAGCAATTATTATGGTTGATTTTCTAAACATTAGTTAAGATGGCCTATTGACACAGCAATGGCCGAGATCAATCACTATTACTAATCAAAACCATATAATTCAAGTTCACATACCATATAATGTATAGTGATCCTTCTGTATCTAAACGGTGTAAAGTTAGACAACCTATCCATCGCAAAAGACACTGGTAACACGCGGACCTCGTAACCCTTCCAAAGTGACGGAATATCTAAACCACGGTCATCACACGCAGCCTAGAATGAGTTCAAACAGCATATATAGGAGAAACAATTATGAAGAAAGCGGTGCAATGACCATACAGTATACTTAAAGACATCCCCAATAAGTCTAGATATTATTATTCATGACTGGAAGACCCCATATGGCCACAATAGCCCTTGAGACACATTCCTCACTTCATAAGACCCGACCAGGAATAGTCTGCCGAGTGAATATTGATAATAAAGACCTACAAGTGGTTCAAATATATAGTATATGTCATATAGTTGGCTATGTTGATCGTTATAAGATAATCTAGCTATAATTATCGTTTTTTATTTCTTATTTTTTTATTTTATTGATCTTAGTACAGTAAACTGCAAACAAGCTCAAAAATGTATGTACATCACATTAATCACCAAATAACAATGTCAGTCTCTTTACTTTCATTAGAGAAAAATACTCATGATTCGTAATAGTCCCGAAAGGCACTCCAAATTTTGATACCCAGTCTCTTTTTCCTTGATCCTTTAATTGAAAATAAACTCCACTCCATATTATATAAGCTCAGAATGTTTGGAAAGCCATTGATGAAAATCCGGTGATTTTTCCTGTAGGCACTCCTTGGCTATACATAGACGTGCCACAGTCATCGCAAAAAATATAAAATGTCTATATTGAAAAATTGTTTTCATATTATTATCTTTTTGAATTTTACCTAGCAGCATCATTGCTGGAGAGATAACAACCGTTGTTTTAATCACCAAAGAGATACATTTTTCCAAATGCTCAATACATTCCTTTAACTTAACACAACTATAAAAAATGTGAATCGCCGCACCATCCTCATCCCCACAGCGAAAACATTTACCATCGTTTCCGGCTACCCATTTTTCCATTCGCTTAGGTGTATAATATAAATCATATAACGATTTAAAAAACTGAGCTTTCAAATTTGCAGACATAAGCGCCTCCTTTGACCAAATTTAAAGATCCTCTACGTCAATCTCTACATCCCCTAGAGATTCTCTCCATTTCAACTGCACTTTCTCTACATCATCTTTCTTAGCAGAGACCAAGTACTGATAAATCACTCCAATTTTACCTGATCTGTTAATTTCTTCAATGACTTGATGTTGAATTAGGTTCCTACCCCTTCGATTTAAATAGTCCTGAATTTGTAGGTATTTAAAAAAATACCATCTGGGCAGTGAATATTCATCCTTGATCTCTGCAAAAGATTTACAAATCCCATTCTCATTAACAATGTGTCCTAAGATCTTAATGCCTTTCTTCTGCCACTTATTGGTCATTACATCAGAAAAAATTCCAGGTAAAATCCTATGCGCATTGAGCGGAGTATAATGTGACACTCTTGGTAAATCCATATTTTTCATATACCATTTCCAAACCTTCAAGGCCCCCATGGTTACCTTAAACCTTGTTCACTTAAAATAGCTCCCATCAATTTCTTGAACTAGAATATACTTTGCATATGTCCCTAGCTGTATATCAAAGGTATTTGACATATTAGCATCAGCACTTTCATGTTCTCCTGTTATCAAGACTTTCATTTTCAGTAAAAAACAAGTTATATAATAAAGAAAAAAGTCAGGTACACCCATTCCTCCCCTTAAAACTGGCAGCGTCATGTAATTCATTGCCCTTCTAGGTCTCCCAGGACTCCATATGAATTTCCCGCATTTAGATTGCAGCGCCTGTATTTTATCTTTAGTTATCTCTAAAGGTATAGATCTGAATAAATACAGAACCTTTGGCAATATATTCATTTTAATGACATTTGATAGTCTATAATCGTTAGATACAGCCTCTCCCATCTATCCAGAGATGACGTGATTTTTGCCATTAACATATTCCAATTGACTTGCACTAATTGCGTCATATTTCCCCTGATTAAAATTCCCAAATACGTCACTTCTTTGACCATCCTACGATCTTGCAATATAATCGTATCAGAGCACAGAATTTGAGTTATGGACTCATTCAGTTTATAACCGGTTATAGAACCAAATACCTGTGCTAATTGTTCTATTTCCTTTATTGCTGTTACAGGATTAGTTGTGGCCACTGCGATGTCATCAGCGTATGCAAATACTGAAAAATAATAGTCCTGAGCTTTATAAGGGGGATTCAAAATGTTCCGACTCAGTGACTCGACTAAGGGGTTTATATAAAGGGCAAATAAAAGGGGGGAGCAGGGGCAGCCTTGTCGTGTGCCGCAGGATATGATGACAGTTTCAGAGAGTTGGCCCATTACTGATTTTCGTTTTAGGCAAAGGCAAAATGCAGCATTGGTGATGCATGTGTATTTCAATGGGGATTTTTAAAGTCTACCTAAATACGCTTTACCAATACATTTTCATTATTTTCTCTTTACTATCTCATTATGCACATGTTAAGAAACAGTTTCATGCCTTATTACATAAATAGCATAAAAACACACTGAATTATTAACAATTTTCTTTGGGAATTGGGTGACCAGATGGCCGGAAATCGAAAATCGCCTCATATGTATTCAACTTCCATTTTGGGCACCTTCTGTGCAGACCACATGCCTTTAAATTGGCACAGTGTAGTAGGCTATGCTATAGAATGTGTTGCAGATGCAAAGTAAGCTCTATCTAGTGTGGATCATGAATTATGACCCAATATATGTGACACATTTTCCCAAAACTGGAGGTAACATTCTAAAAACATGAATGGAATCAGGGGATGATTAGTACTACTTCTAAACATGCCTCATGAGTGAGAAGTGACACAGAACAGTGGAATGATGTCAGCATTGTGCTCCTTTTTGAATTATGATTCCAGATAGTATGGTGTTAGAATTATAGGCAAAAACATAGTGTTCTTCGACCCACCTGAAGCTGAAAAAGAATAACATACCTCGAGGGTACACTTAATTTGAACCTTTTTCCTATAAGCCACACACATAAGAATTGGTACAATGATGTGTACATATCTTCTCTACAATCTGCAATTGAAATTAAGTCTTTACCTTATACGCTTCAAGAATTATAGGGCACATTCGGCTATGTGTTGTATCCTATCCATTTCAATGGGTGACCAGATGGCCAGAAATTGAAAATCGCCTCGTATGGATTCAACTTCCATTTTGTGTACCTTCTGTTTAGGCCACATGCCTTTAAATTGGCACGCTGTAGTAGGCTATGCTATAGAATGTGTGGCGGAGGCAAATGTAGCTCTACCTAGTATGAATCATGAATTATGACACAATATATGTGACACATTTTCCCAAAACTGGAGGCAACATTCTAAAAACATGAATGGAATCAAGGAATGATTTGCACTACTTCTAAACATGCCACATGCATGAGAAGTGAAACAGAACAGTGGCTGATGTCAGAATTATGCTCGTTTTTGATTTATGATTCCAGATAGTATGGTTTTAGAATTATAGGCAGAAACATAAAGTGTTCTTCGACCTACCTGAAGCTGATACAGAAAAACATACCTCAAGGTTACACTTAATTTTTAACCTTTTCCCTAGAAAGCTCAGCCATAGGAATTGGTACAATAATGTGTACATATCTTATCCGCAATCTGCAATTGAAATTAAGTCTTTACCTTATACGCTTCAAAAATTATAGGAGGGCTGGCTACATGGCAGCAAAGTACATGACTTCACAGGATTGTATAATTTGATTATGAGGGAGCAGATCCTAAGTAATTGTCAGAACCAGCTCTTACAGCAACACCTGGTGGACTCAGATTTGAAGTCTCTCCATGAATTGGGAAAGAGGGCAGATAAATGGGTCAGAACCAGGATTAGGCCTAAGAATCAGGACAGTAACCAGAAGAAGGAGTCTACCAAGCCTCAAGATAAGGGTGGGGATAAAAATAAAGAAAAGACTTCCCCAGGGCCCCAAAACTCCAAGAATGGGGGTGGGTCCCAAGACACTTCTTCAACCCAGAAAAAGCCTTATTGTCATGCCTGTCAACAGGTTGGGCATTACATAACAGACAGCTGTTGTCCCAAGAATGGCAATAAAGAGAATATACCTCCAAAGCCAGCTACAACACATCCTGTTACTTTCAGCAGTAATCCCCCAGGAAGTGGGAGCACCCCAGGAATCTGGGTGGGTTTAATTTGGGAGCCCAGGTGGACCCTGGCATATCCAGGTCCCCATCCCCAATTGATCTTGTTTATGAGACTGGCATGGTGTTTGCCAACTTCTCTGATTGCCCAAATACCGTGAGCAAATATAGACAAGAACCCATCATCAATGGTTTAAAAGTTGAAGCCTTTAGAGACACAGGGGCTAGCATCACCATGGTGGCTGACTGTATAGTCCCCTCTAAGCAACTTTTACCAGGTGCCACATATTAGGTAACAAACATTGATGGAATCCAGACAAATCATCCCATGGCAGTAGTAAGTCTCAGCTGGGGAGGTGTCACTGGTCCAAAGAGATGGCAGTGTCACCAAACTTGCCTGTAGACTGCCAACTTGGTAATGATTTAGAAATCTCAGCCTGGGCTGAGGTGGAACAGGAAATCCATTCTAGAATGGTAAACTCCAATGGAAAGGTTAGTGGGGCTGTCATGGCTACAGCCCCAACCCAAGATGTCCTTCCTGAAAAGGTTGGTAGGGCTGAAACACTCTCTGCCCCATCTTTAACAGAAGCTCTTCCAAAACAGAATAGCAAAGCTGTTATGATAACAGCAGAAACCCAAACTGAGTCTCCTACTGAAAAGGTTGGTGGGGCTGTGATGGCCACAGCCCATACTCAAACTGATATGTGTGTTGTGAAGCCTGAAATGATGGATCACTCCACCCAAACTGAGCATGGAGGAGGAAGAGAAATCTTCCCCTCACCAGACATTAGGACAGGATCATCCTACTCAGGGAACTGATCTTACCCCTGATGAAAGAACTGCCCCAGATGTTGTTAGGCCTGGCCTGACCGAGCCTCTGATGGCAGTGGACCCTTCTCAGGTGGGACCCAGTCTGGAGCCCCCGCTCTGACCCTCCTGGTCCGAGTGAGAAGCAATCTTCCGGGCTCCAGCTATCCTGAGGGAAACTTCAGAGGGAACCAGCTACTAGATGGTTCGATTAGTCTTTCGCCCCTATACCCAGGTCGGATGACCGATTTGCACGTCAGGACCGCTACGGACCTCCACCAGAGTTTCCTCTAATATGGATCATGAATTATGATACAATTTATGTGACACATTTAGCAATCACTGGAGGCAACATTTTAAAAACATTCATGGAATCAGTGAATGATTTGTGATATCTCTAAATATGCCACAGACATTAAAATAGATACAGGACAGTTGACTGATGTACGCAGTATGCTTCACTTTGAATTATGGCTCAAGATAGTGGGATTTTAGAATTACATGACAAACTGTAAGGGAAACTTTTTCCGAGCACTGGATGTGATTGAAAAACATCTTCTATTCAACTTCACATTTTTACTTCTTTCCAATAGGACACATATGTGATCATTCACAGGGGTACGTAGACCAAAGCTACAAATAAATTGTCATTTAAATTATGTCTTTATCATATATGGATTTTGAATTATAGGCAACAACATAAGGTATTCTTCAACATACCTGAAAACCTGAAAATCTACAGCTAGGATATACTTGACCCACCCACGCGAGTGAGGTACCATTTTTATCGGGAGACCTGGAGGAATGCTGGGTGGTTGGAAAATTGTGTTTTTTCTGACAGCAGTGACACAGTAATGCAAGGAAAATGTTTGAATATATCCACATTTTTTTCATGGCATTGTGAGTAATAAAACGTGTTGGGGTCCATGAGAGGCATACCACCAAGAACTCCTCATTTTTTATTTTTACTTTACAGAAATATCTAAAGTTAGTAAATTTTCCCTAGAAACTACGCCTTAGCACAGAAAGAATGATGAGACAAATGCGACTGCCTAGCCATCTGTTCCTCAAGTACACACATACACTGGTTGGATTTGGCACAAGGGTGAGTGAAAGGTTCAATGTGTATATTTTATTAACAAGAGATTGGAGAATGCAGGGGGGGTACCATGGGAATCCCCCAGTGTAGCAAAACCCCCCACCCAATGTTGGTCCACAACGATCCCCCTAACTCAATCCCTGCTGGAAAGCGGTGGCTATCCTTCCGCCATCGTGATGAGCCCCTAAATCTTCTGTGAATTGTCCTTAATCAAGGCAGGGCGGCACCTGGCCTCTGTGTACTTTTGTTGATAGAACATAGTCCTAAGTAAGATCACAACTGATCTGAATATTTTGCAATGCAACAAATAAAATAACGTATCTCAGCTTTTCATCGATTTCAAAAGTCTCAAGAACTGGTTTGACGTTAAATTTCTTTTTTGATGTCCGCACTAGCTTTCCAGGAGTTTCCTTTGAGGGGTGACATGAGCATGGACTGTCTGTGGCATCCATGCAATACTGTTCCTTGCGATCATTGGTAAAAAAAAATAGGCAGCTCATTTAACTTCTGTATTCCTTCTGTTGCAGATATTAGGTCCCCATGGAAATCGCAGATGACCTCGCCTTTTAGAAATATGCGTGATGCAACAGCCTTCCTTCTTCCTTCTTCCTCAACAACAGAAACTCCACTCCACCGTTGGTGAATCAGACATGAGTTAATTTGTTTATCACCCATTCGTGATGTGCTTTCTGTCATTGGTTTCCAATTCTGGATTAGCTCTGCAATGTCTGGTAAATTCTTGATCCATTGCATCTCATTATAAAACTTTAGCACAGATATTTCACTTGGCTGCCTTCGCGGGAACTGTTCTGTGATTGAAAGAAACAAAATAAATTGATATAAGTTTCTAAAATGTTAACTTTTCACTATATTTCAGCATATCTAAATGTTTACTTACTCATTGTTTCCTCCTTTCTTAGAAGTTGTTGTTGCTTTCTCCATTTATGATATGCAAGCTGCTCGCGATCACCAACAATGGCAATTCGGTCTTTTTTACTTGGTATTTTTCCATTCAGTGTCACAGGAAAAATTGTTTCAAAATGTAAGAATTCATCATGATCTTTTTCACCAGGTACTTTAGATGTAGAAGGCCCATTATGCTGTTCCCTTTAATTACATACAAATGACAAAGTTAATCATTAGTAAATGGTTCTGTTATAGAAAGTGAATATTTTTCATTTTGCATATATGCAAAGTGCATACAATCTATAACTGTCAGAAGTCTAATACTGAAACAGTAGCTTATAAAATGTATCTGTAAATTAGGCCATGCAAAATACATAAGATCTACAAGGTGGTCATAATTTATGACAGAGATGATTGTATGCGAAAAACAAAGCAGCACATTCTACGTAGCATACCTTTGCCGTCTCTTATCAAGTGGTTGTCTGGAATGTATCGGTTTATCTGGTTTCGGGCATCTACAAACAAACACAGATAGTAATAATGGTTAACAAATGTTCAAAATAAATGTCTAAATACAATAAATAGTTGCATTAAAAGAATAAGGATTTTGAGTAAAGTAACTGTTTTCTAAAAATCAATGAGATAAAAAACAATGATTATTGCCTCACCGTGGGGTTTCATGTGCAAGCCTATTAAGCAGTTTTGATGCTGCACAGACATTTTCTTCTCTCATCATTCTATAATGCTTTTCGGCAGTCTGAGTAGAATGAGCCATGTAGTCAGCAACTAGGCTCTTTTCAGCATCCGTACAGTCTCTTTTCGTTGCTGTTTCGTACACACGTCGTGCTTGCTGACTTGTTACAGCAGGAACCTTATACCTGTAAGAATTATTAATATGTGAAACCTGCTCATTATCCTATAGTCATGTATTTTATAAAGGTATTATTTGGGTCATGAGCTTATACAATTCCTAACAAATTAATACTAGTTATAAGAAATGTTTAAGCCATCTCTTTTGAAACTACATAACCCCCATAAATTGTAGACTTGTACACCACTGACCGATAAAAATCTGGGAATTCAAAAAGGCACAGCCAGCATTGCAGTAATACCTTTCTTGAAATCGATTAAGATCATTTGATGGGTTGTGAATTGGATCCCCCTTTGACGATACAAAAAAGGGATCCATTGTTGATGATGTCTTCTTTTTCTTTAACATCAAAGGCCTGATCTTGGTAAAATATTGTTCAAACCACTGAAGAAAAAAAAATAAGGTAATAAGGTCACAGAGCAGGCATTGAGATGCATCTGTGAACAAATTCTGTAGTTTTTACACAAGAGCAATGCCACTCAATAAAACAATATTAGGATGTGATGGTATTATTTAAATTGGTAGTACAGGGTGAATAAATATTCAAAAAATGTTTGTGGCTACTCAAAAATAAATATAGTATCCTAAAAGAATACCTGTTCTTCTTCATAACTTAAACAAAAGGATGCAATCTGCTGGGCTGCAGTTTTGTGCTCCTTCACTGCAACGATCACATAGTAGTCTCCCTCCTCATCATTGTACGGTCTTCGGTCACTCCATTCCTTGGCCTGCAAAATTGTAAGGTATGTATAATAATTAGATATAGTTTCTAATTATTTAAATGTAGTTATTTTAAGAATGAGGACCATGGGACCGCCAAACCTGTGGTGACAGTCCACGACCCAACAGATTGGCGGTCCCCCCACTGTATATAAAATGTGGAGTGTACACCACCACTGGACCACTGCAACTGGCAGAGATCCATGATCTCAGGGTGGTGGCACAGTGGTCCGAGAGAGCAATATGCTGGTTGTGCCACTGCAGCACTGTCAAGCATTTTACGAGTTGCCTCACCGCCAGCCTTACCATGGAAAGGCTGGCGGTGAGGCAACAAAGCAAGGCCCTAACTGGGCCCCCTTTGTGACTGGGCCTGGGATTCCCAGTTACTGCATGGTGCAGCCTGTGTGAGGGTTACCAATGGAACTTTAGATAGGCACGGCTGTAACACCACTGCAGCACCACCTGCCCACCAAGAATTACAATTGTAATCCAGTGGGCGATGTGAGTACAGCTTTGGGGGTCCTCCTGCATGGCACTGCCATCGATGGCAGCAGGAAAATAAACGATGTCGTAATCAGGCCCTTAATATTCTACATTGTTTATGAAGAGTGAGCATGAAGGCTTCAATGTAGACACATTGTTTAACTCATATTAGTCTTTTTTGTTTACATACCTGAAATTCTTGACTGCACATGCTTTAAGAGCAATAGTGCCTCCAAATAATACAACACCACTAGTGTTTCCTGAGAGGAGAAATCCTGATTGGTATTTAGCTTTTCGATGACTGTGAGGAAATCTTCTTTTGTTTTGTCCAGAATCTGTAAGCAGTGCCCAGGGGTCTTCTTTTCTGCTGTGAATTCCCTATATCTAGGCAATATTAGGAAAGACATAATAAATAACAGGATCTGCCCATGCAATAGTAATGAAACATAATATTAATTTCATGATTTTTGAATTTGGAACTTGCAATGAGAAGAAATGTTATTGTGTATGATCATCTAAAGGCTATTATACTTCACAATGATTAAATTATTACCTTCTGCTTATTTTCTTCTGCATGTCCTGCATCACATGCTGGAAAATGCTGAGCTGACATATAGAGTTCGTTATTTTCTTCTCTCAGGTTTGTACCCACGATATGATAGTGGATAAACCGCTTGATATTTTTCATGTAATTGATAATGGTCTGCTGTGCTAAACCAAGCTCTTTCAGGCAGTTGAAGAACTCCCGTGTGCGAGGAATCTCCTTGATGACATTTATTGATGGTTCATCAGGATTTTAGAAGAAGAGGAATCTTGCTACATTTTCCAGCTTAAATTAAATATATAAATACAGTTACAATAATTATATACTTTACTGAATATAATAGGTATTAGTAGGAATAAGGGTAGTCATAGTAATAAAAGCTTATTTGATTACCTCCTTGCTTGCAGTTGGAGACTGAGAGATCGTGTTTTAAATAGTTTCTGAAATCAACTAGGAGTTTGCAGCCCAGGGAATGTTTCCTGTAAAGACCAGCGCCTCTCAGCTTCTTCCGTATAGTTGTCAGCCACTTTGTTGTACTTGGTCTGTTGGATTGAATAGTGAAATGTTTTAGAAAACAAACGGTATATAAATATATGACTATGGTGCAAATAGATTTTGGTCATTTGAACTTATGGTTGGTATAATTCAGCAGCTTCTTCTTCTTCATCTTCTCTCAGATGTTCAATCTCCATTTCTTCATCGGATGTTTTAGGAGGTTTAAAAGTAAGTCATATAATTGAGCAATAAAGCATGCATGAGTAGCTGCAACAGTTCATAACATACAGGTTCCTTGAAGGATTATATTAATTATACAAGTTTAAAGGGTTAATAATTATGTATGACTACAAATAATGCAGTAATTATGAAAATAGATTTAGTGATTGTAATGGTAGCAAACTAATGATAATGAAGGAAAAAAAATATATGTTACTTACATGACAACTTGATCAACGGGATTTCCAACAATAAAACACCCATTTGCTTCCAATATATTGATGACCTTTTTTCTGGTCTCTTCATTGAAAAGGAGCTGGAGAATATCGTAGGTGTATATTCTCCCCTCATACAGATGGACAATCAATGATTCTCTTGCCTCCTTTACAACTGCTGCAATCGCTTCAGGAGTGCTTTTCTTCATGCAAACTTGTGCCAGGTGAACTGACAACTGCTCACAATTTTTTAAGCACTTTGTGCAAACCAATGGGATGCGATTCGCTTTTCTAGCAAGAAAATAAAAAGGTCATGTAATGAGAATAACAAGCTGTAAGACAATATGTATTTCAGTATCCATGTTATATGCTGCAAAAACACAAATTCAATTTATTACAATATCACAAATTAGAAAAATTAGCACATTACCTCAGAGTGGAATCTATTCTGAAGGTTTTAAGGAAAAAAGATATCTGGGTAGCACTAAACTATCCTTTCCAACTGTATCCACCTGTACTCAGCAGAGCTCAAGCACATGATTTTAATGGGAAAAGGCCCTGCCACATATTCAGGGGATGGGGCATTACCTGCAATGATTTAATTGGCTAATGTAGAGTAGGGTTACACCTCCCTAGGGTCATATTGGGGTCAACTCCTACCTCCAGCTGCCAACTCCCAGGTCATGTTATACAAATGGAGGACATGTCACACCTGCCTGAAGGCAAGGCACACACCGTAATTGCAATAGCAGAGATGTCCTAATGACATCCCGGGCAGTTTAAAATTTCAGTCACAATATTACAACATATAAGCAATTCCCCCATTTTTTTCAGCATGTTCTTGATGCACTACGAGCATGAAAATTTGCACACAAAAGCACACAAACCTCTCCTACAACCTGAAAGTTAAATTAGATTTCTAGCTTATGTGGTTCTTCAGCATAGGTATTCATAGTACGGCCTGTGGAGAGAGAGCCAGCGACAGAGAGAGGCAGGGATAGGGATAGAGACGGACAAAGAAAGAGACAGAAACAGGGACAGACAGAGACAGGAAAAGGCAGATAGATAGAGGAAGAGACAGGGACAGACAGAGGCAGAGACAGACAGAGAACGAGAGAGACCAAGAGGGAGAGAGACTGAGAGGGAGACGGAGGGAGACAGGGACAGGCAGAGACAGGGGCAGACAGAGACAGATAGATGCAGAGACAGGGACAGACAGAGAGAGGCAGAGACAGAGAGAAAGAGAGAGACAGGGAGACAGAGGGAGAGGGAGACTTAGGGAGGGAGTCAGGGGGAGAGAGAGGGAGACCAACTGAGGGAGATGGAGGGAAGGAGACAGAGGGAGGGAGACAGACAAAGGGAGATAGGGAGACAGAGAGAGGGGGAGAGAGTGAGGGAGACAGGGAGACAGGGAGGGAGACAGAGAGAGGGAAGACAGAGGGAGAGAGACAGAGGGAGACTGAGAGAGACAGAGAGAGAGAGACAGGGTGAGGGAGACAGATAGAGACAGATAGAGGGAGACAGACAGAGGGAGGCTAATAGAGGGAGAGAGATGGAGACAGAGAGAGGGAGAGGGAGACAGAAAGAGACAGGGTGAGGGAGAGAGATGGAGACAGAGAAAGGGTGACAGACAGACAGACAGAAGTTTCTAGCTTCAGCGATTCCAGAGATATGTATTTTTATTTGTGGAACACAGTACATAATTTCGCTGCCCAAGCTGGGAGCCTCCCTGCTCAGGCAGTACAGCAAGGGTCAGCTCCTCCCACTACCTGCCAGAAGGGAGGCAGTTCACACTGCCCCATTTCCAACTCTTCTCACTAGCTGCCAGCTCCCAGCCTCAAGCTGGGCACAAGGGAGGCAGTTCAAACTGCACCATTTACAACTCTTCTTACTAGCTACCAGCTCCCAGCCTCAAGCTGGGCACAAGGGAGGCAGTTCACACTGGCCCATTGCAAATTCTTCTCACTAGCTGCCAGCTCCCAGCCTTTTGCGGTTCCAGAGATATGTATTTTTATTTGTGGAACACAGTACATAATTTCGCTGCCTAAAGTTTTAACGTTTCCCCGATTTTTACGAGCATGTTCCCAATGTCGGGGAAACATTAAAACTTTTTTCTTTTAGGCAGCAAAATTATGTACTGTGTTCCACAAATAAAAATACACATCTCTTGAACCGCAGAAGCTAGAAGCCTAATAAAAATTGCAGGTTGTAGGGGAGGATCGTGCGCTTGTGCCGATTTTCACGATCGTAGGACATTGGGAACATGCTCGTAAAAATCAGGGAAACATTAAAACTTTTTTATTAGTCAGCGAAATTATGTACTGTGTTCCACAAATATACATATATATCTCTGAAACCACATGAACTAGAAACCTAATTTAACTTCAGGTTGTAGGGGAGGACATAGCCTCCCTATGCATAACCTGACCTGAGAGTTAGCACCTGGAGGGAGGAGTTGACCCCAGTAAGGTGTGCCATTGCCTCCAGGCACACCCTGAGCTGACACAAGCTGAGCTGGCAGCTAGTGAGAAGAGTTGTAAATGGGCCAGTGCCAACTGCCTCCCTTGTGCCCAGCTTGAGGCTGGGAGCTGGCAGCTAGTGAGAAGAGTTGTAAATGGGGCAGTATGAACTGCCTCCCTTGTGCCCAGTTTGAGGCTGGGAGCTGGCAGCTAGTGAGAAGAGTTGTAAATGGGCCAGTGTGAAATTGCCTCCCTTGTGCCCAGCTTGAGTCTGGGAGCTGGCAGCTAGTGAGAAGAGCTGTAAATGGGCCAGTGTGAACTGCCTCCCTTGTACCCAGCTTGAGGCTGGGAGCTGGCAGCTAGTGAGAAGAGTTGTAAATGGGGCAGTTTGAACTGCCTCCCTTGCGCCCAGCTTGAGGCTGGGAGCTGGCAGCTAGTGAGAAGAGTTGGAAATGGGGCAGTGTGAACTGCCTCCCTTGCGCCCAGCTTGAGGCTGGGAGCTGGCAGCTAGTGAGAAGAGTTGGAAATGGGGCAGTGTGAACTGCCTCCCTTCTGGCAGGTAGTGGGAGGAGCTGACCCTTGCTGTACTGCCTGAGCAAGGACGCTCCCAGCTTGGGCAGCGAAATTATGTACTGTGTTCCACAAATAAAAATACATATCTCTGTCCATGAGGTTGAACTCAGGCCTCTGCAGTGGACACATTCATCCACTGAGCCACCAGACCTGACATACACGACCCGACATACACACATCTCTCTCTCTGTCTCCTTCTCTCTTTCTATATCTCCATCCCTCTCTCTCTGTCTCCCTCCCTCTGTCCCATCTATCACTCTCTAGCTCCCTCCCTTTATCTCCCTGTCTCTCTCCCTTTGTCTGTCTGTCTCCTTCCCTCTCTCGCCCTCTCTGCCTCCCTCTGTCTCCCTCTCTCTGTCTTTCTCGGTTTCTGTCTGTCTCTGCCTCTATCTGTCCCTGTCTCTATCTGTCTGTCTGTTTTGCTGTCTCTGCCTCTATCTGTCCCTTCTTTCTCTCTGTCAGTCTGTCCCTGTTTCTGCCTCTATCTGTCCCTGTCTCTATCTCTATTTGTATCTCTGCCTCTATCTGCCTCTGCCTGCCTGCATGGGTCTCCTCCGGTATGCGACTCGGAGTGCTACGGGTCTTTTTCCAACCGAGATCGGAATCGGCCCCTTAGTGGTATATAAGAAACAGAGCAATACTTAATACAAACTCTTTTATTTTCCAGCAACAACATGTGTATCCCCCTGGTTTGCAGAATCTGCTTGAAAAGTACATTCTCCCTTTATGGTCACTTGATGGGAAGATGCATGAAGAGCTGCTCCTCAGAGGTTATAAAGAACGCTGTGAAGGAAGCTAAAGAATCTGTTGTCTCACAACTTCGTCATGGAATGGTGTTCCAATATGAGAATCTTCAGAAAATCTTTGATGAAACAAACAGAAGAAAAGTAATCACTCTGCTTGAGTCAAGCGGATGCTTTATTGATGGGAAGCCTGAAAAGTCACTTTCATTGTAAGTAAAATATACATTTTGAGAAATAATAATTAGATGTTAGTTGTAAGTACAGTATACATCGTCAGAAATATTTGATAGCCTGTTTTGAACATTCAGACTTTAGCCTCCTAGGAAAACAGGACCTGAAGATGAACAGCTCGGAGAAGAAGAGAAAATGCATTGTGAAAAACATCATGAAATGTAAGTTGCAACACTGTGGATTTTACTGTTATAAAATATGCATTTGTTTCAAACAGTTAATCAAATTAATGTTTCATATATTATAGCTGCAAAACACACATATGTGAAGTGAAGACGCCGGGGGAATGTCTCATGATTTTGAAGGTGGCAAAGCAGGATTTCATCACTGTCATGCAAAAACTGGCCGTCAGCAGCAAATTAAGTGTTCAGGAGAACTTGCACGTGTTATATTATCTGGAGGCAATTTTGCTCCTGAAATATTTACAAAAGCCAATTGTTGTTAAGGGCTTTCTTGTAAGTATATGCATTACCCCTTTATTTCCAGTTTGAAAGGTGTATTTATTGGAGATGTTCAAACATGTACATGATAACAAAAACTTATTTTCTCAGGTTGAAGAATGGTTGGAAAGGACCCATCAGACCGAGGATGGTATGACATTTGCAATTATAACAGTTATGAAAAAGAAGACTGGGCAATCGCGAGAAAGAAGATTTGCTTTAAATGCTGTTGAAGAAAATGTAGGTACCCCAGTTGTATTTTCTATTCATATTCTTATGTGATATTTCTTTTTTAAGATTATCCTAATGTGTTTCCCTTTTAATATGATGTTCTTTAGTTCTGTGCACATGCCTCAAGATTCCTTTTAGAATTGTTTTCCTGTAAATGTGTTTGTACTGGCAGATCTCTGCTTGGACTTGAAAAAGAGAGTACTGTGCTGATATCATTAAACCAGTACCATCTATACTTGGATTATTTGCATTATTTTCTACAATTTACTACTGTACCTTTTTATAATACTAACCCCTGAAATGATATCTCTGTTTAAACTTATCAACTGAAACATATACCCAATTTTCTTTTCAGAATGTTGTTGTTTTTTAAAACTTTTTTGATGATAAGGTATCCCTATATATTATTTATTTTAATCACTAAAATCACAGTTTTATCAATAATTATTGTTATTGCATATGACAAAATTATATTTGAATATATTTATTGCATATTCATATAATGCTTCAACTTTGTTTTAGTGGTTTCACATGTATTTTACAATGCTACGTCCCAAGATGCTGAAGAACAGCAAGGCACTGACCGAGAGCAGCCCGGAAAAAGATTACTTTTTTGTTTCCTCTGAAGGAGAGGAAGTTTACAATGCAACATTAAATGTCACAAGGTTAATTGAAAGGTAAGTGTTGGAAAGTAGGATCTTTAAGGCATGGAGCCCCCCTTCTTTTGCTGGTGTCAGTGTGCTTATACTGTAATAGACTGGGATCCTGCTAATCATGACCCCAGTGTAGAGGCTTTCACCTCTAAATTGGTTGTTGGTACTTTGTAAACCCCCATAATGTGGAAAGGTGTTTGTGGAAATTATTTTTCAATTGCGTGCAACACATTAAATTGCTGTTCCTGAACCTTTCTGCCTTCAGCTGTAACTTTTTAAACTAGTAATTATTGACTAATGGAGTTAGGTGTAAGCGTCATAACAGAGGATCACTACTACATAAACATTTGAATTACTAAGTCAATTGAAATTTGCATTTTTCTTACAGATACAGATTACCAAAAGTGAAGAGAATGGAAGTGGTAAACTTTTAAGGACGCTGCAGTTACAAATTTATGTCACCAAGAGAATAGCATTGTCTTACAGTACATAAAACAAGCTAATGGCAATGTAAACGGACCAAGTGAGATGCTAAATTTCTGCTTAGCATGCATGTTAATGGAGAAACTGGCCAATTACAACTCTGAGTAAGCATTTAAAGAGACAATTTAAGTTTGACAATACATGTATCCAATAACTCTAAAACATTCTGTCTTTTTTTTTCAGTTGCATTGAAAATAGAGTTGCCAGCATCTCCCATGCCCAAGTTATAGAGCCACAGGAACAGTACGTGTATATATATAATATTAAATGATATACAATTTGTGTTAGTGTTTTCACAACAAATTGTGAATTTGTTACACAAGCATATTTTGAATGCATATTTGTATTTTGTAGGACAAATTGCAACAGAAATAGAACATCAAGAATCGCAGCGGCAGCTTATCGTTACCAGAAAATGGATAATGAGTCGGCTTTTAAAAGAATGCTGGAAGAGTTTCCAGTGACACTGAATGGACAACCACCAAAAAAAAAGATCCGCGTTGAGTTGGTCGGGGAACATTCACGGTACTGCTATTGCATTTTGAGACTTTTACAACAAGCATTGAGAAGGGAAGAAATGCAGAGTAAGTGTTTTTTAATTGAAATGAAATCTAATAAGCGTGTAGAATTATATAATGTTACATAACACTCAAGAACTGCCTTATTTATATGCAGAACACTTTACAAGACGGATACAGACAGAACACAAAATCAAAACTTTCTACATGAAAATGGAATGGAACAAGAACTGTCCAGGTATACAATATGTCATTGAAGGTTGGAAACCTACAGCAAACGGAAAACAGGACCTAGGCGACCAAGGAATAGCATCTTTGGTGGAGCGTCAGTCTTGGAGAGGGCTTCATGTCACAATTGATGCCATAAAGGGTAAAAAAGTCATGACTACTCAAGTGTTCAAGAAAGGTGAGATTATTTGTGATGATCATGGAATGGTAATAACTGCAGAGGAAGGGAAACGAATGATGCGAGAGTCACAAGAAGAAGAGATGGGATATTTGTTCTTTTTTCAGGATAGGTCGGGTAGGAAATTGTGTGTAGATGCAAAAACACAGCCCTGCGTGTGTCACACAAATATGGAAACAATAGGACGGTTAATAAACCATTCCAGAAAAAAGTTCAACATTAAGCCTACTCAGGTAACACTTGTTATATGTGGGAGTATTCAAAATGTAATTCTGTTCACTGTATTGAGAGATATTAATGTTGAAGAAGAGCTGTAAGGAGGAAGTCCTGTCGGTGCTGAGATCTATGAAGAGCGGCTCCCCGAAAGACCCAGCACCTATTAAATATCTTAAACAGGTGTCATCTACTATCGTTGGCCCTGCTACGGACTTGATAAACCTGTCTCTCGCCCATGGGGTGGTCCCCCCCAGTTGGAAAGGGGCGGTGGTTAAGGCTCTTTTGAAAAAGCCTAACCTCGATCCCGCCGATCTCGCCAACTTTCGGCCTATCTCTTTGCTGCCGGGTATCAGTAAGGTGGCTGAGAAGCTGGTGAATAGCCGCCTTTCCAACTTCTTGGAAGCCAATTCCCTCCTGGGCGACTCCCAAACGGGTTTTCGGCCCGGTCAGGGGACCGACACCGCCCTGCTGGCGGTTGTGGAGAATGCGAGGAGCATGCTGGATTCGGGGGGATCAGTGGCAGTGATCCTCCTGGACCTCAGCGCTGCTTTTGACACCGTGGACCATCAGGTTGCTTCTCCAACGGCTGTCAGGGGTGGGGGTCACGGGTTTGGCCCTCAAATGGTTCGCCTCCTTCCTGGAAGGTCGTACATTTAAGGTGTGGGAAGGCCAGGAAAAATCATCTTCTACCCCTCTCCAGTGTGGTGTGCCACAGGGCTCTTCATTGAGCCCTACCCTATTCAACGTTTACATGGCCCCCCTGGAGAATGTGGTACGGCCGCTGGGTATCAAAATCATCAGTTACGCTGATGATACCCAGCTGGTGCAGGCCTCTCCCAGTCGGCGTACCATCCCGACCGGCTGCACACGTGTCTTGAAAAGAGCTACACGTGGATGTGCAGCTCAGCCCTAAAGTTAAATGGCTCCAAAACGGAACTGATGCTGCTGGGGAACTCCTCTCCATCTTTGCCCCCCAGCAGCTGGCCAGTCTGTTTGGGACCGATGCCCCCCCCCCAAGCAGGAGATCAAGAGCTTGGGGGTATGGCTGGAGCAGGACCTATCATTTAAAACCCATGCCAAAAAGACTGCTGGCGTGTGCTTTGGCCTGCTCCGTTCAGCCCAGAAGATTCTGCCCCTGCTCCCAGTGGCCACTCGAAGGCTTCTCATCCAGGGACTTATCATCTCGCGGCTGGATTTCAGCAATGCGCTTTTCCTGGGCGCACCCGAATCTACCCTGAACAGACTGCAGCAAGTGCAGAACGCGGCTGCCAGGCTTTTGACGGGTCTCCCTAGGCGGCAATCTGCCCGCCCGGCGTTGAGGGCACTGCACTGGCTCCCTGTGAAGGACCGGGTGAAATTCAAGTCACTCTGCATCGCCCACAAAGTCCTGCACGGGGTGGGTCCACCTATTCTTGAGGAGATGGTCCAGCCCTATAAGGCCTCTTGTTCCCTCCGCTCTGACCACCAACATCTCCTTCAGGTTGGCAGGGTGAAAAAGGCAAGATCTGGGGGCAGAAGGTTTTTAATAAATGTGGCCTCCTTGTGGAACTCACTGCCCCTACAACTGTGCTCCGAAGCCAGTCTCTTCAGGTTTCGTAAACTTTTAAAAACTTTTTTGTTCTCTGTTTAATCCTTGCATTCTTGTAGCTGTTATGTTCTGATAAGCGCGGGGATGCCTATTGGTAACCAGGCGCTATACAAAACTCGGAATAATAATAATAATAATAATAATTTGATCATGGCGTTTCAAGGAAATCATTTATTGTAGAAGGGGAAGAGTTAGAATGGTTAGACACATGAGAAAATAAAGGTTAGAAAGCTCATTTCTGATGCACTGAAGGTGTTTTTAACATTATTAAAGTAACCACCATTAACACTATTTATTTTAGTTACAGTCTGCATCATTTTTTTGTTCTTCCCTGACAATATCAGGAACACTCAGATCTCTGGCTGAGCCCACCCAGAGGACAATTTCTGGCAGAGGCGTCCACTGATGAAGCATGCCATGATGAAAATTTGGGAGAGGGCTCTTATATAATCCTAAAGGGCTGCCCCATGCAAATCAAACATTGACTGTGATATCCATTCTGAGCTATTGGGAACATTTGCAAATCTTGTCAAAATAAAATTGACAATTTTTGCGAATTTTCGGTATCAACTCTCTTGACAGATTGTGGGTCCATGTAGCCACCAGGACCCCATAATATATCTCAGGTGATGTAACAAGAGTGGCTAGGGCTCATTTCCAGCTTCCAGGTACATGTCTGATTCTTATATGTAACATTTTGAGGTGTTTGGTGTCAAATTCATGTTTTCCATTATAGGCCCTAGAGCTCAGTCACATCACATTTCTAGTTCTGGACCCAAGAACCCCATAGTATACCCCAGATGACATACCAGGAGTGTCTAAGACCCATTTCTGGCCTCCAGGGGTGACATTTTGGAAGTTTTTGTGTTTAAGGGGGCAAAGTCACTTTTGTCACCCAGATGCTCAAAATCGGGTACGATATCAGGTTTTTCCCTTGGCTGGAAGCTGAAAAAAAACTGTATATAATACCAAAGGTATATATATCACATGAAAGCATCAGATCTGACCTTTCTAACAAGTGTATTCATATCTTGTGCACTCAAACAGTGTCTCTGATATCCATTCTGAGCTATTTGGAAAATTAGCAAATCTTGTCAAAAAAACATTTTTTGACGATTTTTGCTAATTTTCAGTATCAAGCCTCCTGACTGTTTTTGGGTCCCTGTGGCCACCAGGACACCACCACATCACTCAGGGACACCACCACATCACTCAGGGACACCGCCACATCACTCAGGGACACCGCCACATCACTCAGGGACACCGCCACATCACTCAGGGAAACCACAACAACACTCAGGGACAGTGCGTGTTTCAGTCAATCCATCCCTCTCTCAATCCCTCTCTCCCCCCTCTGTCTCCCTCCTTCTCTCTGTCTCCCTCCGTTTCCCTCTATCCCTCTATCTTCCACCCTCTGTCTCCCTCCCTGTCCTTCTCCCTGTCATTTTTGATTCTAGCCATCTCTGCCATCGAGACTGCAGCTACATCGTCCGTGCTGGGGGAGAGTGGTATACTCCCTGGGAAATTCCCCCCACACTATTTGGGAGCAACTGACTTTGAGTGAGTTATCTATTCTCACTTGGGTCGTTGCTGTTTGGAAGTGTGTGGGACAGTCATCTTTGCTCCTGTGGACATCCATCCTCCTCTACAGGGGAGGACCCTTGACAGTGTGGTGGGCATCTTCACACTAAAATCCTGTGCTTGAGCTCCGCTGAGTGCAGGTGGATATTGGTGGTCAAGATTGTTTATTGCTGGCCAGATAACTTTCTTCTTTAAAACCTTTGGAATGGATACCCCTCTGAGGTAAGTCTATGTGCATGGGCTGTTTTTGCAAAGATTTATATTTGACTATATTGAATTTGTGTTTTATTTTCTTTTGCTACATTTAACCTGGATACTGGTACAGCTGTCCAAGTGTTTCAAATTGCATGTCTACTGTATTCCTAATATGTATAAACAGGCGAAAAAGAACAGCACTGAATACAACCTCTTGCCTCAAGGATACACACGTGCATCACGTGCTTTACCACCAGGACCCTATATTATATCTCAGGTGATATAGCAAGAGTGTCTAGGGCTCATTTCCAGCCTCCAGGCACATGTCTGAGACCTATTTCTGACATTTTGAGGTGTTTGGTGTCAAATTTATGTTTTCCATTATAGGCCCTAGAGCTCAGAGTCACATCACATTTCTAGTTCTGGACCCAAGAACACCATAGTATACCTCAGATGACATGCCAAGAGTGTCTAAGACCCATTTCTGGCCTCCAGGGGTGACGTTTTGGAAGTTGTTGGGTTTAAGGGGGCAAAGTCACTTTTTCCACCCAGCCCAAGGTGCTCAAAATCGCTCAAAATCGGGTACGATATCAGGTTTTTCCCTTGGCTGGAAGCTGAAAAAAAAAAACTTTATATGATACCAAAGGTACATATATCACATGAAAGCATCAGATCTGACCTTTCTAACAAGTGTATTCATATCTTGCGCACTCAAACAGTGTCTCTGATATCCATTCTGAGCTATTTGGAAAATTAGCAAATCTTGTCAAAAAAAGATTTTTTGACGATTTTTGCTAATTTTCAGTATCAACCCTAATGACTGTTTTCAGGTCCCTGTAGCCACCAGGACCCTATATTATATCTCAGGTGATATAGCAAGAGTGGCAAGGGCTCATTTCCAGCCTCCAGGTACATGTCTGAGTGCTATTTCTGAAATTTTGAGGTGGTTGGTGCCAAATTCATGTTTTCCATTATAGGCTCTAGAGCTCAGTCACATCACATTTTTAGTTCTGGACCCGAAAACCCCATAGTATACCTTAGATGACATACCAAGAGTGCCGACCCATTTCTGGCCCCCAGGGGTGACTTTTTGAAGTTTTTGGGATTCAAGGGGGCAAAGTCACTTCTTCCACCCAGCCCAAGGGGCTCAAAATCGGGTACGATATCAAGTTTTTCCCTTGGCTGGAAGCTGAAAAAAAACTTTATATAATACCAAAGGTATATATATCACATGAAAGCATCAGATCTGACCTTTCTAACAAGTGTATTCATATTGTGCACTCAAACAGTGTCTCTGATATCCATTCTGAGCTATTTGACAAATTAGCAAATCTTGTCAAAAAAAGTTTTTTTGATGATTTTTGCTAATTTTCGGTATTGACTCTCATGACCGTTTGTGGGTCCTTGTGGACATCAGGAACCCAAATTATACCTCAGGTAATATATCAGCAATGTATGAGACCCACTTCTAGCATCCATCCACCTGTTGTAGTGATATTTGTCACATTTTAGCTGTTCAGGGTACAGAGTCACTTCTTCTACAGAAAGCTATGGTGCTTCATGTGCTCCAAGAGGTCAAAACAATATATAACACAAAATCATTTAAAAAGTGTACAGGTGCAACTGCAGTGTTTGGAATGCTAAAAAAATGTGCAATTGTAGTGTCCTGTGCACCTCCAAAATGAATTTCTACCACCTTTTGAAGTGTATCTGAAGCAAAAAATCGCTTTGTCTCAAAATGCATCAAAGTGTGAAAAAATGCAAAAAAATTGATTAAAATAAAAATAATTGAGTGTTACAGTGGCTTACTTGCATTATAAACACACAATGAATGAAACGGAGTCAAAAAATAAAAATAAAGTTGAAAATTTGCATTTTCAGTTTCAGGGGGACATGGTCACTTTTGTGTACGAGGTCGTGGAACTCTGAGCTGGGTAAAAGTTTAGCTGGAGTTCCCTCCCCATGGAGGTCAAAAAAGTTAATACATTAAAACCATTTAAAAACTATATAGGTGTAATTGCAGTGTCCTGAATGCTATATGACTGCATTTGCAGTGTTCTGTGTCCCTCCAAAATGAATTTATAACACTTTTGAAGTCTGCTGAAGCAAAAAATTACTAAGTCCAAAAACATCATAAAGTGTTAACAAACGGTCAAAATTGGGTTAAAATGAAAAAAACAAGGGGCTACAGTGGCCCACTAGCATGCTTGTGATTGTGATTGTGTGTGTCTTGTAAAGCGGACTTCTTCCCGCACCGCAGGCCTCATAGCGCTATAGACCGCTGGGGAACCCGTCCTGGCTTTCCCTGTGAGATAGTCCCTCCTGGGAGTCTCCAAGGTGAAACCAGGCATCCCCGGCGTTTGTGAGGGGCCGTTGTGGAGATGAGGCAAGCTAATGCCCAGAGTTGCCGAGTGTGATCTCTGGTTGGAGTAGGCACCGATGCGAGAATTATCAAGTCTGCTGATCCTGGTCCAAGACCCTGCCGCGTCGGGAATCGAACCCTGGTCCCGGGCCGTTCTCTGCTCTCGGGTCTGCCGCCTCTAACCAGTGAGCCACACCACTCCACATCATGCTGAACATATAATGAATGATATAGAATGAATAGTTTTACAAAAACATTAAAAATTGTTATTTTAAATTTCAGGGGGGCAAGGTCACGGAAGTCATGGAACTCCGAGCGGGGTAAAATTTCACCTTTCCCCCTTATGGAGGTCAAAAATGTTATTGCATCAACAAATAAGCGAGGTAGGCACTCGCTAGGCTCCTCAATCCTGGGCAAATGCCAGGTGGGCACCGGCCAAAGCTCTCCCAACGCTAGAACCACATAAGGCGCTATGGGCAAAGATAAAGCGCTCCTAAGCGCTAGAGACAGCATACAAGCGCTTCCAGGCGCTAGAACAGCAAAATAAAGTGCTCCCAGCGCTAAAGGCAGAGATAAAGCGCCACCAGGCGCTAGGGGTGAAAACAAAGCACTACCAGTGCTAGGGACAAGTAAAGGTCCATAAGTCCAGCAAGGTCCTGAAGCAAAGGGGACCCAGTAAAAGGTCTCCAGAGTCCAGGACATCAGCAGTCAATCAGGTGTCCAGGGGAATCCCTGGGCCCAAGCAGCAGCATGCCCCTGGCAGAATTCAAGTTGAAAACAAGAACATTTTTAGAGTCACAGCACCCTTTTTATACAGAGAAATCATTTGTCTAAAGGGTGCAGGCAGTGTGAGAACCAGCTAGAACTGGTTATAGGGAACTCCTTTCAGTGTGAGGGGCAGAGGCGACAGTCGCCCAGCAGGAGGTGGAGCCAGCATTGTGGCAGGCAGGCACAGCCCTCTTCACTCCCCGGTGCCATCTCCTCCCACTTCCCTGGCAGCGGATGCAGCCTTTCATCCACGGGCTGACTCAGACAACCTCCTGGGGGCTCCCCAGCCCCTGTCATCCTCAAACCAGACAGTCAATCCACAAGCAGGCCCAGGCACACCAGCCAATCACACGCCAGACACAAATTACACAAATATTCCAACTTCTAAAAGTGGCACTTCTACACTAGACCGTCATGCCGCATATATCATTACGCAGCATTCAATCTCACGAGTTTGTACATATCAAACTCGACCCTCCACTCCCCACACATCAGGAACTACCATCGGCATACATATTCCCCATTCATTCCTATGGGAGGGCAGGTCACTCACCACACATACACAGAGAGCTCAAGCACTTTACACTGTACCACAGTGAAAAAGTGCGCAGAGGCCTAAAATCACAAACACCAGGTCACAGAAACAGGCTAGGAAAAAGCAAAAAGTCTCTGGGTGAACCTACCAAGAGGGCCGGGTCCCACACTTACCAACATACTACATAGCTGGGAGTTCACATATGAAAGTGGATTGAAATTACCAGTAATGTACATTTAAATTATGCTTTATCTATGCTGGTTGAAAAACTATAAGCCAATGTCTGTGGCACACTTCTCCCTATTACTGGACACAATTGTCAAACAGACCTATAGGTAATCTAACATTTTAACTACTTTCCTTCATGCCACAGACATGAGAAAAACGCGTTTTTCCCATGTTAATTTCCATAGGGCGGTTGGACTCACTTTTAGCTCGAACGGCTGAATGGATTTGCACGAAACTTGGCAAAATTGTAGGGACTGTTAGCCCGATGTGCCTTTGCTAGGTCTCAATATATGTACTCCAGTAGTTGTTGAGAAATTAACGTTCAAAACAAGATATATATCTGTAACAGCGCTCCAGGCTGCGCACCGGTTCGCTTACTTTTCGCGGAACGGAACTTTGCGTGCAGAAAGGTGATTGGCTCTCCGGTGTCTGTCAACATTCTAAACAGTCCGGAGCGGCCGCCATCTTATCTCTCGGTAGGATCGAGAGAGAAGAAGAGGTGAAAAACGAAGGGGGAATTTAATGAAAGGGGGCAAGGTATACCCCTCTTGACCCCCTAGGAATGTTGTTGGGGTTATTAAAGGGTCCCGTGGGGAAAATAAAAAAAAATGATTTTTCACGGTAGAAGCGCTTCACGGGCCGCAAACTGGGCCGCAAACTGGTAGCGAAACGGGAATTCGCCATTTTGTGCTCCGTTAATTAAATTACTAGGTATAAGGGGGTGCGGGAGACGTATCCTAATCCCCTATGTTTCCTGAGGGTGGCTGAGGAGGCTCATATATGTTGATACATCTCTTCCAGCGGCTGTGCGTGACCTTTTTTTTTTTTTTGCTGCGTGACAGTCCGGAGCGGCCGCCATCTTATCTCTCGGTAGGATCGAGAGAGAAGAAGAGGTGAAAAACGAAGGGGGAATTTAATGAAAGGGGGCAAGGTATACCCCTCTTGACCCCCTAGGAATGTTGTTGGGGTTATTGAAGGGTCCCGTGGGGAAAATAAAAAAAAAAATGATTTTTCACGGTAGAAGCGCTTCACGGGCCGCGAACTGGGCCGCAAACTGGTAGCGAAACGGAATTCGCCATTTTGTGCTTCGTTAATTAAATAACTAGGTATAAGGGGGTGCGGGAGACGTATTCTAATCCCCTATGTTTCCTGAGGGTGGCTGAGGAGGCTCATATATTTTGATACATCTCTTCCAGCGGCTGCGCCATCTTGCCTTTTTTCCAATGCCACAATTTTGTCGTGCACGGCAGCCATTTTAGATGCCAGGCTGGTCCCAGGCTATCACCTACCCCTGCGGATGTAGTTTATGGCCCCAGCTGTAGAGAATCCAGACATGCCAACCCTCCCGATTCAGGCGTGAGACTACTGATTTTAGTGCTAGTCTCCCGCCTCCCGATTTCTGCAAGCAAAAACCCGGGGGCATATTACGAACAACTAGCGATAATTTTTGTCTCTAACTTGTTTAGAGACAAAAATTATCGCCGCACATCGGCGATTTTTATCGCAGATAAACCTTGCTATTATTGCAGAAAAGTCAGCGATATTCATGTATTATCGAGCAAATGCTCTTAGCCATGTTATCCACCTCCCATTGGATAACATGGCTAAGAACTGCTCAGGGCAGGTGTTAGCTTTTGGAGATATTCGCGCTTAGCGCGAATATCTCCAAAAGTTGGTAATAGGAGATAGCGATGTTAGGGACTGTTTCCAGTCGCTAACATCTTGGCACGCCCACTTTGCATGTCATTAGTGATAAGTATCACTGACATGCAAAGCGGGGCCCAAGATGGTCGCTATCTCCTTTTAGCTGTCACTAACTGGTGTTAGCGACAGCTTGGTAATAGGGAGATAATGTTATCTCCGCTTTCATGGCTTTAAAGCCAAAAAAGCGGCGATAAACCCCCTTGATAATATGCCCCACGATTCCTCGGGGGTTTCAGCTGACAGGGCTTGGTATTGTGTTAAGTGGTAATTTTTCCAGGAAACGTCAGAGGTTCGATGCAGGGGTTCTAGAAGAGGTGATAAACCATTTAAGCCTCATGAACAAGCGCATGGTCTTTTAAAGATTTGTGAAGTACTCGGGGCGGCGGTGTGTGTGTGCTCTCTTTCAGGAGCGGGCGGGGGGGCACTGCCAGCAACTTGCCAGGTCAGGTAGTGTTCAACACGTGCATCACCCTTTCTCTGCCTGCTATTGCGCTCCATGCTTCAGAAAGGTAAGAAATAGAACGTGCATTTGAGTTTGAAATGTCCGATCCTTCAGCAGCACACTTCCAAAGCCCACACATGACAATAACCCGATTCAAGGCCCCATTCTCCCGATTTTTGTAAAAAAAATATAACACTCCAACAAAGTAAGATTATAAAACTTTATTAACTTTTAAATATAATGAACGGAACAAAAACTGTAAAAACATTTAAACATTTTTCACCAAAAAAAGCAACAATGGTCAGAAGCTGTTTTTTGTGCGAATAGTCCCAAGGCAGCAGAACGCGCTGAGATGTTGATGGCACCCAGGTGATGTCCAGTAAACTGCCGCACTGGTTTTGGTATCCTACAATGCTGCTCCGAAAATTGGCGTGGGGCGGCCCGGGGGGGGGGGCGTGGGGGAGGCGGCATGAACGGGCCTCCCCAGGTGGCGGCCATCCAGCTGAGTTGCGCCCGCTCTTGCGGCTACAGCGTCTCGCTCACCATGTTGTTGAGTTGCTCCCACTCTTGCAGTGCAGCGATAGGCGGCTGCCACATGACTCTTAAAATGGCGGACGGCTCTTCGGTTTTGGGCCTGGTCCACTAAAATGGCCCTGGGACACCTTGGAACTCGGACGCTTGCCTGCTAGGGCTTGGGCTCCATTCTTGAAAAGCGTCCCCTCAGCCGTGAAGATTCTACAAAAGTCTTGGGGGCCCCCGACTCCCGCAGGCTTCCGGTGGGGAGCGGCTGCCATGATTGCTCGCGGAATGACCACGACGGAGCCACGAGATGGTGGTGCTCTCATGCTGACGCCAGCTTCAGTCTGAATGATCCAGAAACAAGGTGGGGCTTTCATCGTTTGGGAAAAAAAAATGTTCTAAACCAATGAAAAGTGTTATTTTTAGGTCATATGACCAAGCCTTCCATCTTTAGGAAACCAAAAGTAAAATGAACCAATGAAAAGTTTTATAAACAAGTCACATGACCTGTTATGCGGCATAGGGCTACAAAAAGCGTAGAAAATCCGTTGGCACGTGAGGCGGCGTCAGTAGCGGACCAATGTGCGAATAGGCCGAAGGCAGCACAACGCGTCGAGATCCGGATGGCACCGAGGTGGTGTCCAGCAAATTGCCGCACTGGTGTGGCCATCCTACAATGCTGCGCCGAAAGACGGCGTGTCCAGCTGAGTTGCGGTCACTCTTGCGGTACAGTGACTCGAACGCGCCGAGATCCGGATGGCACCGAGGTGGTGTCCAGCAAGTTGCCGCACTGGTGTGGCCATCCTACAATGCTGCGCCGAAAGACGGCGTGTCCAGCTGAGTTCCGGTCACTCTTGCGGTACAGTGAGTCGAACGCGCCGAGATCCGGATGGCACCGAGGTTGTGTCCAGCAAGTTGCCGCACTGGTGTGGCCATCCTACAATGCTGCGCCGAAAGTCGGCGTGGGGTGCCCCGTTGGCTTATGAGGTGATGTCAGTAGTGGACCGATGTGTGAATAGGTCGGAACCAGCACAAGGCGCCAAGATCCGAATGGCAAGTCCTGGATGTTGAGTGCCATAGTTGAGAGTTCTGAGCAGTGCTTGTAAGACTGTCTGAAGCTTATTTGCACCTGCTGCAGCTTCACTATTGCCCTGGTGTGGCCAAAGGTCGCACATGACATAGGCGGCCGGCTCCCGAGGTCCGGCGGAACTTTTTTCCTTTTCCTTTCTGCTTCTTTTCCTACAATCCGTTTCATCTGAAGACACGACCAGGTCCCTGAATGTGTGCAGGGGGACGCTATTGATTGAATGAAAATGGCGGCTTGACACAAAGCTGACTCAAGCGTTGCTGTTGATGCTATACAGACAAAAATTGGTTTTCAGTTTGTACATTCTTCAGGATTTTTTTTCCATCCAAGTCTGATTGAGAGTTTGTAGAAAAATGGCTTCAGATTTTCCACATACTACTCTTCAACATTCTTCCTAAATGTAACAATGTGAAACTCACTAGGAGAACGGCTGTTTCTGTTTCCTTTAAAAATGCTGCCAACAATATTTTCTGAATGGAAGACACCATCTTGTAGCATAAAGGGCCGAAAGGGGTTCTGGTCTGGCCGATGGTTGGTGGAGACATTTTGACTATATCTTGGACCTGCCTGGACTCGCCCAAAATGGCGCCGGTATAAATGGGACTCGTAACTCATTGTTGTGTACTAGTTGAACAACCTTGATATCATGAGATATGAATGCAGTTTTGATGCTCATGGCGGGCGGGGACGAGAATTGATTGAATATTTCGACATCCCTATTGATATTAAGTTCTGATGTGTTATTGATTACTGTACTATTGAAAGTTCGAATTAACGTCCCCCATGGTACTTGCACGCAAATGTATATCTAGATAACTTTTTTGTAAGTGGCCCTGTCGTATTTTAATTACAAAATGTACGTCCACCGATTCCGCAACTGTTAGACACCTTAGTTCTTGCAACCTAATGGCCCGCTCGTTACGTTCCTCTACAATGTAAATGTCTCCTCATCATATACGATTCCAGTTTGCTCCGTGGCCGGCCCACGTGGTTATAGGCCCGTATTTGTATACTGACATTTTCACAATAAAGGTTTTTAAAACAAAACATGGTAGTAGTATTTACATTGGTAAAGTTTTTACTTTTAGTCACTGTTTTCGAATCAGTAAAAGGCAAGTGAAATAAAGTAGTCCAATTACATGACGGATAAAAGGTATAATATGTAGGAACGCAGTAAAGATAAATGGTCAAGGGCAGTTGTGTTTTTCACTCCTGCAACATAAAGTGATCGATAAGAATCTGATATTCAGGCGTTTCAGCGACTAAGACAGCAGGCCGAGCCTCTTTTGCTCAACGGCTCCGTCATGGGACGTTGAAACGCCCTTTTTCTCGAAAAAGGAATATATTTTACTTGCAGGACAGTTGTAAATTTTCCGGGAAAGTACATTAGCCTGGAATATTATAACCTATATGTTTAAAAAAAATAATGTTCGAAAACAATAAAAAGCGTAATTTTTAGGTCATATGACCAAGCTTTTCATCATTAAAATAACAAAAGTAAAATGAACCAATGAAAAGTTTTATTAACAAGTCACATGACCTGTTATGCTTACGTTACGCGCTGCGCGCATCGCCTCGGATCACTTCCGGGTGCGCTAACGCGGCGTATCATATAACGCATTACGCGACAACGTAGGTCAAGAATATAGTCAAAATGTCTCCACCAACCAGCGTTCGGAACACAACCCCTTTCAGCAGTCCAAAAAGTTCTGTTAAATGACAACAGAGGGGACAGGCAACAAGAACCATCAGTCAAAGAGGGGAGGGCAAGTTCTTCTCTTCCGGGTCATGTTGGGGCGCTACCGGAACTGATCGAATTGGTAGTCTACAGTGTTTCTGGATGTTTCAGACTAAAGCTGGCGTCAGCAT
Organism: Lissotriton vulgaris; assembly: GCF_964263255.1. Taxonomy (NCBI): domain Eukaryota; kingdom Metazoa; phylum Chordata; class Amphibia; order Caudata; family Salamandridae; genus Lissotriton; species Lissotriton vulgaris. Next base: position 197,764,051 of record NC_141697.1, read on the forward strand.
GAGAGCACTACCATCTCGTAGCTCCGTCGTGGCCATTCCACGAGCAGACATGGCAGCCGCTCCCCACCAGAAGCCTGCGGGAGTCGGGGGCCGCCAAGACTTTTGTAGAATCTTCACGGCTGAGGGGACGCTTTCGAGAATGGGACCCAAGCCCTATCAGGGAAGCGTCCGAGTTCAAAGGTGTCCCAGGGCCATTTTAGTGGACCAGGCCCAAAACCGAAGAGCCGGCCGCCATTTTGAGAGTCTTGTGGCAGCCGCCTATCGCTGCACCGCAAGAGCGGGAGCAACTCAACTACATGATGAGCAAGACGCTGTAGTCGCAAGAGCGGGCGGTAAACAGCTGAATGGCGGAAGAGGCACAGTGTAGCAAAAGCGGGCGGAATGGCAACTGAAACGGTAAAGGGGCGCCCCACTACAGCGTGTCTTCAGGTCAAACGGATTGTGGGACAAAGTCCAGAATTGAAGAGTCATCAAAAGGCAAAAAGTTCCGCCGGACCCCGGGAGCCGGCCGCCTATGTCGGGGGCGATCTCAGGCTACACCAGTGCTATAAGACTTGGGGAGGGGGTCGGAGCCAAGCGTCTTCTCCGAGTCCGTGCCATCACACCGTCCCTCGGGGGCCTCCGTCAAGTGGTTTAGGGAGGTACCATATAACATTGTTTTCAAATGCAGTCAGGTCCACAAACGACCCTCACTTACTTTGAGAATAGTGAAGCTGCAGTAGGTGGAAATAAGCTTCAGACAGTCTTACAAGCACTGCTTTTGTAAACATTTTTTGTTTTTTTGGTATTTTTGCACAGTTTTATATATTTTTTTTGTTTTTGATGGAGGGGAAACAACAAAGCACAGGCATTGAAAAAGGCTCAAACTCAGAACTCTGAACTATGGCACCCAACATCCAGGACTTGCCATCCGGATCTTGGCGCCTTGTGCTGCTTTCGACCTATTCACACATCGGTCCACTACTGACATCATCTTATAAACCAACGTTATGTAAATAGTTATTTAATAAAATGTTTTACCCTGTTTCTTTGCTGGTGTGTTGTCTATATTTTTAATATTTGCATAGGGTTTGTCGTTATTTTGGGCGGGATGGGTGATGGAGCCGAGCTGTCTTGCAGCCCTCATGGTGTGGAGCTCAGTTCATCTCACTATTTTCGTATTTCTCATGAAGGGTTGTTTATAATATTTCTATTTTAGCAAGGTCAAAAAAAGATCCAATTAGTGGCGTACTGATTTTGCTCGATTACTTTTATTTTTTTACACGATTTTTCCCGATCTGCAAAGGCTAAACAGAGTATTGCGACTTTGTGCTTGTTTGTAAATAGAGAATGAACCAAAGAGAATCAATTGTAAAACAGTAAATGCTTGGATAATAATCAATCAAATGGAGAGACAAGCAGGCAGGACGGATTACAACGGGGGTAAAGGCCTGCGTTAACTACTCTTCAGTATCTGAAAAGAGAGAGTACTACTAAGAGAAAAGAGGGGAGGGGGGCAGCGTTAAAAGCACATCAGCGTGCATAAACACGAAAAAGTTTTTATCTATCACGTACTTGACATTTTAAAGCTTTTCATATTTGCTATTAAAAAACCATTGAAATTCACTGAAAAAAACATAGGTTATAGTCGATATATAGTTAGGAATTTGCATTTACAAAACCTTGAAAATTCAATGAAAAAAACATTGGTTTTAGGCCATATATAGTTAGGGATTTGCATTTACAAAACCTTATTTTACTCGCATAAAACCATTGAAATTCCATATATAGTTAGATGCGCTAACTATATATCGCGCACCCGCAATCCACTGCTGATGATGTCACATATTACATCATTCATGACATGGTCAGTGACATCACTGATGACATCTCAAATGACATCTCAAATGACATCACTGATGACATCTCATTTGACATTACTGATCACATCACTGATGACATTATTCATATGATAATTTGATGAACCTCTTCAGACTCTAATAAAACCTTAGATACAATCACTGTAAACAGACTCTCACAGACTGTCACTCATCCATGGAGTTACTCACACACCTAGTCAGTCATGCAAAGAATCAATCACACCTTCATTTCCTCAACTATACAGTTATACAAACTTTACTTATTCAAACATATACTAACACATATTTACTCTCTTATACAATCCCTGATACAAGTTCACAATGATCCATACAGCCACTCACACATTCACTGGCTCTTATGCACAGTTATTTATATATGTCAACTCTCACATGTACTGTGTTTTACATATGTACTTAATTTGACATGTAGCACTGAGATATCCATTCACTCACCAATACACTCATGCACACAGTCAAGCGCCCATACAGCTGTTTCCACATGCACTTTTGAAACCATACATCTAGTGAATCAACTGCTCACACATCTATGCACAGAGTCCTACACCTCCCAGCCACCCACACACACACTCAGTCTCCCATACAAATACTTGGGCAACCAATCAATAACCCATATAGTTACTCATATAGCTACTTATCAACACATGCAACCGTTTACAGAACAACAGACATAATGATGCACAAATTAAGACAGTTTAGTCACTAACCCATGCACTCAGTGAGACACATTTAATCACTCACTCATACAGTCAGTCATGCACCTACTAAATCCTTCATCCAGACACTTATACATCCACTCATTCTTCAATATGTAAGACATATTTTAACTTTACAGAAACAGACAGTCACTGGATGTTGTCATCAGTGATGTCATCAGTGATGTCATTTGAGATGTCATCAGTGATGTCATCAGTGATGTCACTGACCATGTCATGAATGATGTAATATGTGACATCATCAGCAGTGGATTGCGGGTGCGCGATATATAGTTAGCGCATCTAACTATATATGGAATTTCAATGGTTTTATGCGAGTAAAATAAGGTTTTGTAAATGCAAATCCCTAACTATATATGGCCTAAAACCAATGGTTTTTTCATTGAATATATATATATATATGTAAAATTGTTGGTACTTCGCAACAGGCCATATTAATGAACATTGGTGTATGAAAGTGAATTGTCCCAACTCACTGGAACTTCCCTTGTGCATCTATCCGTTATGGGTCAACAATTATAAGTGAAAATATTTATATACATTTTCAGAAGACCGGAAGGAATTTAGAATAAAAGATAAGGTCAAGCTACTGTTTGATACTTTACAACGTGCTACACACATGATAAATGGAATGAGCAATAACAGGGATGGAACATACACCCCATTTGTGCTGAAGCAGGCCATCCTCAAAACTCAACAAAAGGGCAGTCTTCTGATAGAAAATGTCCTGAGGCAATCCTGGGTGGCACCGGTCATCGATGTGATTTGGTTGACAAAGTAGTAATATGTAAGTTCACAATGCAATAAACACAACTACATATCTAAGCTTCCGATCTATTTCCATTATCGTTACAGTTGGTTTAACATTGCATTTCTTTTTTGAAGTGTACATTCCTCTACAGGGAGCTTCCTTTAAAGGGCAGCATGAACATGGGGAGGTTGTGGCATCCATGTAGTATTGCATCTCCCAACAATCTGCAATAAGCATTTCATTCTTTTGAGGTTATTCTTATGAAGTACTTTATCTACAGATCTGAACTTGCCATGAAAATCGCACACAATCATTTCTGAAATAAGTGATTTGCAGTGACTCCTCCACCATCATAGAATCCACTCCACCGTTGACAATGTGTGTACATGATTTAATGTGGTTATCATCTGTTGGTGATGTGGTTTTTGTGAGGGGCTTCAAACACTTGATTACATCCTGTTCATCTCCTCCATTCCTTATTTGTTCTTATCGGAAAACTTTAGTAACCTCATTTCTGTTGGTTGCCTTTATGGAAAATGTCCTGAGATTTAAAGAAACAAAATAAAATGCTAAATATTGACATGAAAACTTGTCAAGGATTTCAATTAAAGTTCACTTACTCATGGTTTCCTCATTTCACATAAGTTGCTGTTTCATTCGCCACTTGTCACTTGATTGACATTTATGAACCCCAACCAGTGTCGTTCATTCTTCTGTGCTCAGTGGATTCCCATTAAGTGATACTGGAAATTCTGTTTCAATACCTATGAGCAAACCATGCACATTTTTGCTGAACACTGTGCCTTTTTTAATTCTAAAAAAATTGAAATGATGGCACAAGCGTGTTACCGTTGTGTGGTTTAAAGTGAAATAAACATCTATAGGTGGCAGTAGCCTAATTCTAAAGCAGTAGCTTTAACATGTATATGTAAATTGAAGAATATAAAGAATTCAATATTTGTGATCGATATGGTTTTCATACATTTAAGACTGAGATGATTGTATTTGAAAAGATGGGAGCACATATTACCTAGCATACCGTTAGTTTTCTTTAGCTGATGCTTCAATATCCATTTATTTTATTTATTTATAAAGTTTTATATAGCGCAAACGTGACCCAAGCGGGTATCTGAGTGCTTTACAGCTGTATAGAGGTGAAAACAGGGTAGCAGGTAAAACAACCATGATAAGCAGGGTACTGTAAATGATAGAGGAACAGTCAAATATGCAGGAGGAAATAATGTAGCATCACTCTTGCTTCAAGCCTCTGTGAATAAACGAAAAATAATGGTTCATCATTTTTCTAAATTACGCTCAGAATACAATTACTTGCCCTTAAATTATAAATATTATGGGTATGGTTAATGTTTTCTGAAGGTCAGAGAAAGCAAAACGCTGAATGTTGTCTTGCCTTTGTTTCCCATGGGTATGTTTATATAGCAGTTTGGCTGCATCACCCATATTTCCCACTCATCATTTGATAATGCTGATCAGCAGTGGAGTTGAATGTGGCATTACATTCACACAAAAGCTCTTTTCAGCATCAGTTCACTCTGTTTTGGTTTCTGTTTCATAAACTTGTTTAGCTTGCAGACTTGTAACTGAAGGGATATTATACCTGTAAAAATTCCCAAGTGAAACTTGCTAGACATACTGTGATTATTCAAGTATTTTATAAAGGTATTGTATGGCTCATGAGTTGATATCATTGTCAACAAAAGTAACATGACGGTTATCTCATTGGATGTCAACCCTCACCCATTGTAAACCGGTAGATACACACAGCCATAAGGAATATGTGAACGCGAAAAGACACAACAAGAACTGCAATAATACCTTTCATGGAATTGTTTGGGACCATTTGAGGGATTATATATTGGATCCCGGTTTGATACAAAATGTATCCTACTGTGATGCTGTCTTATTCGGTAACATCTTCGGCCTCACCCTCAGGAAATATTGCTCAAACCACTGCAGGAAAAGGGGAAAACTAATGTGAATTCACATAGTAGACCTAAAGATGCATCTGTCACTGAAGAGTTAACATTCTGTAGCATTTAAAGCGTTGGCAAAAAATAGTCTATACACTGAAGAAATGCATGTCATAGGCAGATTTAAAGCAAGTGTATGGATGTGAAGACTGCATTTGACATTGTAGTGACTGGTCTGTACATATTCTTTTAATTTTATGGCTTTGACAAAAAACAGTTCTCTCAATTGAATACCTGATCTCTGTGATTTAAGCTAAAGGATGACATCTGCTGGGCTGCTGTTTTTGTGCTTTTTCACAACAACCACCACAAAGTAGTGTTGTGTCTCGACTGATTTCAGACACCCCTGCGGATATGTTCGCCTGTATACCAGCTAGCTCACAGTGCCACTATGAACTCTTCTTATCAAGGAGAGAATATTTTCTGGCAACTATCGAACATGACAACCCTGACTCCTTATGCATCATGGAAACAGCAAATTACTTTTCGCTCAGTCACTCAAGCTCCCTTTGTCTCAGATGCACAGAATAAATGATGGACATGTTTCCAATAAGTGTTTATTGAACCAGCATCATACTAGAGTGCTGCTACAACCATATGACAAAAACAGATGTATATTGGCACGAACAGAGTAAATGGATTGTAGAATTCTACCATAGTCCTAGAACAATGAATGTATGCAAGCACATAAATACATGATCGTAATAATGTGTACTTCTGTGATGCAAACGCTAACTAGTTGTACCTAGCTGTATAGCCAAGAATCCCTCTAGGATAAAGCCACCCTCATTACCTGATGTGAGAGAATGAAGGACCCCGTCTTACTCTTGAAATGGACACCCAGTGAGGGATGTCAGACCACTGCATGCTGGAGTGTCTGTGTGCAGGAACCTTGGCGTCTTGTGTCAGCATGGAAGTCTTTCTCCTTTGCCTGCCCCACGAAGATATAGCGCTTATATACCAAAAAGGTACCCTCAGGGGTTCTATCTTCCTTAATCATGTCGGCTGAGGATGACAATAGTGATGAACCTTATACATAGTTATTATGTAGAAGATGGTAATCCTGCTATGATTTTGAAAATCCTCTTATATGATAAATTAGGCTAATTTCCTGGGAAATCCACACATTTATGCAGCACCTAACTAGGTAAAAGGTCAGCACCAAAACCATTATGTAGTACAATGGCAGGGTGAAAGGTTAGGCGACTACCCAGGCCTTTATTGGGGTACATTGCAAATCATAACACCCACTCCTCTTCCAAGTGGCCGATATACTACAAAAATAAAATGGTTAGTCCTCATCATAGAAAAATGTTCATAATAAAAATTTCTAAAAGTTATAAAAAAATTCTAAACTGTATAAGTTCTTTATATATGTAAAAAGCTCTAAGTCTTTTTAAAATGTTATACCATTTGAGCAACTGAGTAAATCTGAAAGCCATGGTACTCATTAAAAGTGAAAAAAAGAAATGTTTAAAATTACTATTTTGGTTGTTTTGGAAAAGAGGCCGTATTGTTCCCAGCACATGGAGAGCCAAATGTTTTATGTATCCTGTGTGGGAGATGCAACATCACTGCTGCTAGCCTTCACATACAACGGTCCCTGTAACGCCTCACAGATCAGGTCGAATTGAGCAAAAGTGATCTTCAGTTACGACAGCAGAGGCTGGGGAAGCTTTTGAAACATCCAAAGCCAGTGTGCCCGCAGTAGAGCCGGTATCCAATCCAACAGGAGTTGAAGCATCCCGTGGTGGCTCTAAGAATGCAGACATCAACATGGGAATACGCTGAGAACACTGCACTATACATGCCTTTAATGATCCAGCAATACCCCCACCCCCACCCCCGGAGGCGCAGCCGAGGGAAGTGTTAGAGGTCCAACACACATTCGTTTCCACAAGACAAGCAAAGGAGAACAGGCAGAACACAGTCAATCCATACTGGTATGAATGATAAGAACCATAAATCTCTTATCTCCCGAAGTAGAGGTGTGCCCAGATGAAGTACCATGTCGTCGTAGAAAGGTCGTTCCAAGAGCATTTTTCCATCTCCTTGGTGAATGGGACATCCATTGCGTAGTAGAAATATTTAAATCCGGATACCCACTACCAGTAGCAGGAGTGTATAAAAGCTGGAATCACTCCGAAGACAATCTGAAAGGTGCTTAATGGCCCTGAACCTATGGACTTAAAATATCTGATGTGATGAGTATAGTATTATTTAACGCTAAATTGTACCATTTCTCAAAAATGGAAAGGGCAATTTGTTTGTAACAGTACCTGTATCTCAGCTGAGGACCATGCAACCTGAAGATCAAAAGTCTCTTGGTCTGAGGTTAAGGGCACATCCTTCTATAAAAGCATGGCTTTCATTCGGCTCAAAGTATCAAACGTATAAAGGAAACATTCAATGAAGGCCATAACTGCACCTCCCTGATTGATTATATGTATGTATGTATGTATCTTGCATACAACAGTAACCCTGGAACTTACTGTGACTAAATAAGGATGCACGGAAGCATCCCACAACAACCTTGTTCATTCAGCATGAAGTAATTCCCATTCGAGAGCAGCCTGAAACTGGATTAATCACGACATCTGTGGATCCCTTTAAATGACAGGATGAATTTGCAATGGGACCGCTACAGGCCCCGTAAAGCATAATATCCTGGCAGATTAAAGACCCACTTAATGAATTCTCAACATGTTTACAGTATCCCTGAAACAAGCATCTAAGTTTTATAATGTACTGTTGATGCATCAAAGTGGTAAAGAAAGTCCAAAAAATTGATTAAAATGAAAACAAAAAGGGTGTTACAGTGGCTTAATACCATGCTAAATACAGAATGAATAAAAAACAACTAATAGTTTTACAAAGTCAATGGTCAAATTGAGCTCTCCCCCCCTCCCCCTCCCTTCCACCTTATGGAGGGCAACGTTTTTTTTTTTTTTTTTAATTGCACCCACAACAATAAAAAATGTTGTGGGTGCAATTGTAGTGTCCTGAATACTCCCCAAATAAATTTCAACACATTTGGAGTATCCCTGGTGAAAACGATAATTACATTCCCTGTTCATCTGTGCTTTTAAGGTCCATAAAGTATATTAAAATGAGGAAAAAAGTATGCAAAAGTGACCTAATCACAGGTTAAAATGTATATCTCCAAATATTTCTACATCCTTTAATAAAAGTTACTTTTTCATGCATCACCAGTGAGACGGGTCATATGTGAAGCATCACTAGTGATGAATTCGAATCATTGGTGATGCGTGCAAGAAGTACATTTTTTCTCAAAACAGTTGAGATTAATCACTACAGACCTGTGGGTTGTACAGACTAGTCAGGGTTATCAGACAAAATGTTGTTCTCCTCTATTAGTTTCTTTACCTTCATCCAATAATAGTAAGTGCACTAGAATCTAAATAAATCTTGCGATAGGTTCAAAACTTTTTATCCAAAGGGACAATGCAGAAGGTCCCAATCTAATACTACAGTTTTCTCAGCAACCTATTTCTTATAAAGAAGGCAGATGAGTGGTTTAGAACTATAATAAATCTCAAATATTTGAACAAAAGTTTGTACAGTGTGAGGAACTGGTTTTATTTGCTGACATTGCTGGGGGTATTATCGTGGAATACCCTCTCAAAAACAGTTTTGATTCCAGTCAGGCTCATTTGTATCACCATTATGCAACCCTGAGTAGCTGTGGCTTCAAGCAGCGACTCTTACTTGGGTACAGAGGAAAGTTCACACTAAAATTAAGAATCCTCTTTGGGATACAAGCTCTGCTTACAGCATTGTGATCTTTCAAAGAAAATTAATCAACACTGTATCATTCAAATAAAGTTATTTTTCAAAGTAGATATGGAAATTATGATAATACAGGAAATATACAAATCTAGTACAAGAATGTAAAACCAATAACCTGTTGGGGTATCAACATTCAGAGTCACAAGAAATTATTTTTCATAATGTATGAATACATCATGAATATTTTTGCCAGGTACTTTGTATAAGAAGGCCCATTATGTTGTGCCCTTTAAGCACACAAAAATAGATTAGAGCATGCGAAACACAACATCTACAAGGTGGTCATAATTTATGACAGATAATTTGTATACTGAAGACAAAGGAGCACATTTTACTGTAGTGTAGTTCCTAGTTTCCCACTAGGCCCTGCGCATTGGAATAACATAAACAGTAGTATCGACGTGGAACTGCGGATATTCCAGGCCTCCACTGACTATGCTAAACTTAATTGGGTTGTGTTACCAACTAGCTCAGAGGTCACTGGAAACTTTCTTCTCTGCATAGGAAGTGATGAGCTTCCTTGGCACAGACAAGAAGGGATTCAGCTTTCCAACAACCGTGCAACATGACAACTTTGCTCCTCAGATCAAGAGTCAATCTCTAGGGTCGTGTGAAACAATAGACATGTATTTCACTCAGTCAGTCTAGTGCAGTTTACTTTCACGAGATGTAGAGAATAGAGAGACGGGCGTTTGTCAATAAAGGGTTAACATTTATTGAACAGTCTTTCTTCTCGTACAAGAGAAATGTATTGCCACAATTGCAATATTTGTTATTATAAAAAGTACGTACAGTAAGATAAGTATTGCGAAATATAACTGTAAAAGCATTGATATGGTTTCTTAGCCATACAATGGTTTAAAAGTAATAAAACATATATACAGTCATATATACATTAGGCTAACATACTCAACTGGTGCTTCTAACTAAGCCTACCCCAGTGTGCCTGACCTAAGCTTAACACGTGAAAGGGGAGTAAGTAAGTAGCTTTAAGTTAAGTTGGTTTTGCCAAGGTTTGTTTCAAGAATTCTCGTCTAAGGGTTTAGTCAACACCATACCTCTGAATAGAATGATGGAGGATTGGTATCTCCTTCAGGGGTCTCTCTCGATATCCCAGTCACCCGCGAGGGTAAACCGTAAACGCCATGGCTGGATTTCTCTGCAGGAGAAAGGCAGCGGGTCTCTTCAGCGCGTCGAGGAAGGAGGGGGGACAGCGTCCGCGGGCAGCTGGAATCTGCTGGATGTCTTCGCAGAGGACGGCTGTTCAGCTTCTTAAGCGTACTGCACCATAGTTTGCGCTTTAGCGGCGATAATGGTATCAGCAGCTTCACCACCACAGGATAGCAGGCTGCAGCGACAGAGTGCTAGATTTACCAACACGGGGTCGTGCAGGCAGCTGGCTTCAGTAGCTCGTACAACAGGCATTGCTTAAGGCAACGTTGGTAATATTTATACCTGACAGGTGCCGGGTTTGACGCAAGTTTGCTGGACATAAGACGTCAATTAAAGATGTCACTAGGAAGTGATAGTTATCAGTTGCTCATTAGAGTTCTATTACTAATCAAAACATAGCAAGCGGGGATTTCCAGGTTTGCTGAGTTTTTATCTTGTTGAAGAACTCGGAGTGTTATCTAGGAATATCAGATAGTGACTACTGCTCTGTCATTGCACTAATTGGTCGCAAAGGAAGTGGCAGAGAGAACTATGCTGGAATGTGGCTCTGTTCGTGTGAGGCCAGAGATGACTTTTCAGAAAATCGCACTTGAACGGTTATGCCAATATAGGGAATAAATGGATTTATAGCCGAATAGGGGCATAAGGTCACAGTATCGATCAGGAACCTAGATAAACACGCAACACCCACTCCACGGGTTAATGTCCATCAAAATTACTAAAACTAAGCAATTAGATGCATGTGTAACATTGCCCACCCCAAAATACATAAATGCATTCGAAATAGGCGTACTTGTAATACATGAATTTAGGTACTGTACGTTTTTTTTAAAGCATAGTAATCATTCAAAAAATTATTGCATATGAAATCAATGAACGATTATGCAAAAAGAATTACACATGAAGTATCTCTGACAAAAGAAAGGCGAGATAAATCATCACATAAAAATGCATTGTAATAACATGTGTGCTAGAGGCTGGTGTAATGTTGTTATGTCTCTAGATGTGTTTAGAAATAGAAGTGTGAAGCTTCTGTTCTCTAAGAATAGTTTTTACGTTAAGCAAAGAATTGTTCGTGCCAAAAAAGGTCAATATTAGAAAAATTGTCCAATTTAAAGAAAATAGATTTCCAAAGCTCTTGGCAGTTTTTGTTGATCAAAACTGAAGGCCGAATTCAGAGTTCATGGGAATGCTGTGTGTCGGAAAGCTTCTCAAAAGTTATTGTTTCTCTATGGGTGAGAACATCGTATCAGACAGGCTCTCAAAGAATTGGTCTACAAATTCAGGTGATAGTTCAACCAAATTAGATAGCGCTGTAACTTGGCAGGTGTGAGAATGATTGCTGTCATCGAAGGCAGGACCAGCAATGCTCACAGAACGTTGTACCTGGATGATGTTGCTTTTGTCACTCGCTCCACTGTTACCACTTGGTTGTAGCACAGGAGTCTCCACGAAGGCCGTCATCAGGATTGGTAGCCGCTGGGGACAACACAATGCGTGAGCCGTTATTACACTGAGCAAAGTATCGACGTCCATTGGTACTGCTGATGGAAGTGAAAGACAGATGTCCAACACGCATTCATCGCCGCAAAGCATACACCGTAGCACAGGTAAAATGCAATTTTGCCATATTGGTCTGAATGAAAGGAACCAGGTCATGTTTAGATCTCTCAGCCTGGCCAATCCAAGGACGTTAGTTATCCTGTCCCGGTAGCGCATTGCTAGGATTGTCTCTTCCATTCCCATGGGAGCTATGTCTGAGCCGAGGCTTGCCATAACGTAGCAGGAGGGTCAAAAATAGAATCCCTGCGACGAGTCCCAAAAATAATGGTATGCCGCCAAAAATGGAGTGCACAAAATTAGGAAAGATTCCCAAAATTGCCTGGAAGGGTGTTAGCAGTCCCGTAAAGACTGTCTTAAATATGCCTGGGATGCTTGTTGCACTAGACATGTTAAGGAGTTGGCTGAACATTTCTACGAAATGCACTGGGCAATTTGTTGATAAAAGGTCATGAATTTCAGTAGCTGTCCTTGCAACTAGAAGATCAGACGTCTCTTTAGATGACGTTATAGGCACTGTTGTCTGTAAAAGTACAGATTTCATTTTGCTTAATGTATCAATTCGTATAGAATAGAGATTCAGACGAGGCCAGATGGGAGTCACTATGTCTGGAGGCCCACTCGGAAACAATGCTTGCATACAGCATTTGACCATGGACGTTACTTCTATTAGATAACTTTTCCCTGGCGTGAGGCCACAACATCTGTGATCCGTTCTAAGAATGTAACTCCCGTTCGAAAGTTGCATAAAGAAGGGCTCTATCTGAGTTGCAGGTGTGACTAGCTGGTGGCATGAAAGGTTGTTTGAATTTCCATCACATGCTCCGTGTAAATTAATACCCTGACACAAAAGTATACCGCTTAGTGATTGTTTACAGTTGTCACCACTAAGAAATACATTTTTGTCGCTGTCACTATAGCAAGAATGAGTGTATGGTAATTTCCATTCAGATTTTACATATCCTTTACCCAATTGTTCATACTGGCCAGCAGGTATGTACTCAAGGCACTTTTTAAATCGGAAAGTTGTTATCGGAATTGTGATAATTCCGTGTATTATCCATTCAATGACAGGACTCTCTGACATTGTCAATGATAATCTCTCAAGTTTTTCGATGCTCAGGATTGTATAGTCTGCTCCTTTCTGTGCCAAACTGATCTGTTTATCAGTAAGGTTAAAACTGGAAAATAATGACGTTGTGTTGATTAAACGCCAAGGCACATAGCCTGAACGAAGATTTTGCAGCGTCCAGCCTAATTCTATAATAGAGCGTAATTGAGACTGGCCATGTTGTAACATTAGCAAATCTCTGTCTATCACATCAAAGGCAGAGGATACAATATTGTCCAACGAATATATTCTGGAAGACAGTCATTAACCCATTGTCTACCACAGAAAGTGATTTCTCTAAATTAATACAATCAATTTCTCGTATTTTTTCAGCAGTTTCAATTTGCTTTACTTTCCAAGCCTCGTTGTAAGCAGCATAGATACTGGTCGCTATGAAACGCTTTTGACGCTGTTTGCGTGGTCCAAGAATGAAATCGCGCAAATCAGCACAATCTTTTAGTAAAGACAAGTGTTGCTTAATTTCAGCCAGTGTGGACGAGGTTAGCCATTCAAGGCAGAGTTTCCCTACACTGTATGTTGTTATAATCCCTGGATGTTGTCTCTGGGAATATCTAGGGTCTAATCTGGTCATTTTTAACCCCTGTGTTTTATTCAGGAATCTATCTTGACAGCTATTTGTGTCTGTAGGCCAGATTAACCACTTTTTCCAATCAGGATTTGTTCTGTTGAAATTTAAAATTTGTGACACGTCTAACTCAATATCTGTGGTTGCATTTTCAGGTATTGGCTTTGGTATAGACGGTGTTTTAAGGTCTTTGATCTTAGCTAGGCCAAGACAAGATGTTTGGTGTATTGTGTCATTTAAAAATAACATTTGTTCTGGTATCATGCAGGTTCTAAATAGTGCTTCTATGCCCTGTACCTGCAAATCTTTTGTACCCCAAATTGTTTTCGTTTCAATATTATTTTTCCAATAATCAAAACCAAATGTCATCATTTTGTCATAAAATGCTTCTGAATATATAAATTTAGAATTTGTCAGCATTGTTTTCATTCCTGTTTTATCTAACAGTTTGTAATAAAACGTTTCTGCATCACTGGTATTAAACCCTAAGAAGTATTTGAATTTCTCAAAGAATGCTTTAGAACTGCTTTTAGGTGGTGTAGAACAATGTTCCCATTGATTATACATAAAAACATTTCTAGGCTGTGCAGATTTATGCAAGTAATGATCCCCATAGTGGGTGTAACAGAATAACTGCTCATAACTAGATGAACCTTGTAAATAATCATGATCTGTGAATCTAGCTGACATTACTAAATCAGACATCATGTCATTAATACTGTTAAAGTCCCAATCATCAGAGAATGTACTTGGTGTCACAAAGTCACTTAAGGAAACCTTTAGTTGATGAGGATACTTCAGGATTTCGACCGGACCATAGATCTCATAGTCTGTTTTCTCCCATACTACCCCACCAGGTATTGGAATTGCTGTGACATTTACTGTTGACAGTTCTCTTTCCTTCACGTGGGATGATCTGTGTGGTTTCAGGACTAGGTTGATGTTCTGACTTGCTGTGTCCATTCAATTGTAATAAACTTCCCTAAAATTAAAACTAAAATTAGGCATAGTAGGAGTATGAATACCCCTGAGATAATCCAATGCTCAATCAACTGTGAATCCAGATATAGTTCTTTGATTTGTTGAAGGAGTCCTGTTGTATTTTCTTTAGAAATCTTTTTTGTTTCTGGCATCACTTCGGGGTCATTTTGATCTTCAGAGAAGTTGTCGAAGTTGATGAAATAACCAGAGGCAGTTCTGTCAATTGATGGGATTGTTCTTTCAATCTGTCTCTTGGTAGCACTTTCTGATGCCACATCATTGTAGACTGGTGTTGTTTCTTGACGAACTGTTTCAATCTGTGTTTCAAGAGGCACGAGTTCCATGGCATTATTGCATAGTCCTTCATTGTGCACTGCAGGCTGATCGAATGTGATTAGTCTTTCAGTTTGAACCTCTTGGATTGTTGCAAGTTTGGGTATTCTGTTGTTTCTTGGGAGTCCACTGGGCCTACTGTTGATTATAGGCCACATGCTTGTGGTTTTACCAGATCGATAGACACGACTCTGTTCTCCTTTTTACCAGCAAGGGGCGGTAGCACAACTGATCTTGTTCCGGTGACTGCCAAGACAGGTACTGCTTTTCTGTAAGAAGGCCCAAATTCCTTCTTAACCGCAATCTTTTCTCTGACTAGATCCCCAATCTTTGGAATCCAGACAGGCCTTGCTGGGGCTGTTGCGGGTGGTGCCTCGTCAGTGGTACTTGGCTGTTGCTTTAACTTTATGTTACTTAATGACTTTCTTGTTTCATTCAGTTCCTGTAAAACAGCCAAACGATCTTTTACATCAAAGTGCGTTGTTTCTTCTTGTACCACTGACATCTGACTATCGAGGTCCTGAACTCGCATTCTAATTCCGAACAATAGTTCGTATGGGCTGAAACCTTTTTGGCATGTTGTTAAGACTAGTCTGGACACTGGGGTATGACAGACAAGAATACCGCAACCCAATTCCCATGCTGGCCATGGCCTCCTTATAGGCTCGAGAGCTGAAAGCAGGACCCTGGTCAGAATGGAACGTGGTAATTGCGTATATGCCGATAAAGACTCGCAAATCTTTTATAACCGTTCTAGCGTCAGCCGAGCGCTGGAGGCCTCATTTTTTAAGTGCTTTTCGTCTTAACTATTAATAGGACGCAGGATGGGGTGTAGGCAGCGTTACGCTCTTTCTGACTGGTAGCCGGTAGCAAGGTTCGCTACTGCGATCCCTATTACAGTTTTCACAGTTGTTTGCATATATTTGGTGTTCTACACTCATTCCCGGCCACCAGAATACTGATTGTAATTCAGTCAGTGATTCCTTGATCTCTCTGTGCCTTAGACCCAAACCCATGTGTGCGTCTGCTATTAAAAATATTCTCCTGTTCATGTTTGGAATTACTCTGTCCCCCACTCCAGGGATTCGAGCAAAAGGAACGGAGTTTGCATCTATTACGTATGCATATTTGAGTGGATAGTTTACGGGTAGTGCTGCACAGTCGCTTTTTACGGTCGTTTTTACTGCCAGCATGGTTTCCCCGTCTATGTATTTCTCTGTACGCTTTTTTGAGGCTACGGAAGCCGGTTTGGTTGCTTCCGTTGTGGCTGTATTAGCCAATGAATTCCCTGCAACGTGAACGCAATCACGTCGAAGACTCTGTGCGTGAATCACGTGAGTCTGTTGTAGTTCTTTGTGTAAAAGAGCTACCTCGTTCCAGAGCAATTTATGCTTTATTGTGGCACCTGTGTCATCTTTGTAGTCGTTTTCGATCCAACTCTGCAGTTTATTGTTGTAAGAATTGACGCAAAAATGAGAATCGCACACTATAAGTGTCGGGAATTCACGTTCTGCATTTTCGAGCGCCATCTTTAAAGATCTGATTTCAGTTCTCTGAACCGAACAGTTTCTTACAGATTCAGTTTTTGTTACTTTCGGTCTGAATTTACCGCACAGCCAACGACCTTTAATGATCGCACATGCTGCATCGTAGGATTTTCTCTCTACGTTGAAATGCTGTACAAAGCTATCTGTATAGATTATACAGGCGTATTGTGGGAGAGGCAGAATTTCGATTGGCAGAGGATATTCTTCTTCATATTCTAAATCATTCAGTTCTTCAAATTGCGGGGCGAAATAGTATTTCACGTCTTCCGCTCCTAGAGAATCTATGCACTGTATCCATTTCGGATCCAGTGACACTGTAGGCAGGTTTACTGGGCTGAATAGCGCCTCGATGGCGGATTCCGCTGTGAGGATATTAATCCGTTTGCCGTGTGCTAGTTCTCGTTCATTTGCCAATGCGATTTGCTCTGCTTTCACAGTTCTTTCTGTGGGACTGAATGCTTTTTCTGCTTGTGTGTACAAGTGAGATTTAATTGAAATTGGTACCTTTTCTCCCTCATTAGAGGTTAGGTATGTGAATCCGCATCTTCCTGGGATGACTCGGATTACAAGATCGATCGTGTTGTCACGTGTATCTAATTTTGTTTTTGCTAACATGTCTGTTTGCAGTGATCTCAAAATTTCTGTGTGTTTTTGAGTCCATTTGATTTGTTTAAAATCAGGTTTAATTAGTTCGTAGAGAGGTTTAACCCTCTCTGCGTAATTAAGAATGTAAGTTCTTCCGAAATTCAGAAAACCTAGTATGGATTGTAAATTCTTCAGCGTTTTTGGAGCTTGGAGTACAGCGCACTTCTCTAAGAAGTTGTCCGCTAGGCTTTTCCCTTCACTTGATAATTCGTACCCTAAGAACAGTACTGTCAGATGGGCAATTCGGGACTTTTTAAAGTTGAATTTGTAACCCTCTGCTGCGAACCCAAGTATTATGGTGTTCACTCTTTTCAAGTGAGTATCCAAGTCGTCGTCTGTGAGATAAATATCATCTACGTAAGATAATGCTTCATCATCATAGATTTGTAGTAACTCTGTTGCCCTAGCTGAGAATAGTCCTGGGCTGTTCTTGAACCCCTGTGGGAGTCGACAGAATTTTTTCTGCGATCCAAAGGCAGAGAAAGCGGTCAAATATCTGCTTTCTGGTGCAATGTTTTGACAAAAGAAACCATTAGAAATGTCTAATGTCGTTTTATATTTTTTCCTAACTATGTTATTCATTAGGGCTGCACTATGCGAGTTTTGTACTGCAAAGGTTTTGCAACATGTATTAAGGTGTCTGTAGTCCAAAACTAGACGATATGAATTGTCTGGCTTGGAGACAGGAAACAAAGGATTGTTCATTTGAGAGGTGCATGTTTCAATCACCCCCTGGTACTCAAGTTGATCTAAGATCTCCCTGACCTGTTTTTTAGCTTCATGCTTTATGGGATACTGCCGTTGGGCAGTTGGTTCACTTTTTAATTGGATTTTGTGAGGAGGTGAATCCTCATCCCATCCTACATGATTTTTATATAATGCAGGTGCCTGGGCTACTGCCCATTTCCTTGCATATGTATATTTTTTGTGAATCGGTATGTGATTCGAGAAGGCAGGCATAATCACTTCTTCGCCACGAGGGCACTCCCTGACAAACTCTGGGGGCCAATCTTTTTCAGCTAACAGAATATCATAGCCCTTTGAGAGCTTATCCCAAAATAGACCCTTAATTTTCCTAGTCTTATCACCCTCTATACGCAATGTTATTTCGTATATTTTATGGGGCTCGCTAAGTCTAGCGTCGGCAGTTTCCACCTGAATGTATTCATTCGTGTCCACTGTCTCCAGATGACTCATCAAGATCTTGCGCGCTATACTGATTTCTGCTGCACTGTCCAACATTGTCAATGCCCACTCCCCGTTTTTCAACTGTGTCCTCAGTATTCTTGGCATGGTTGATTACTCTAATACTGGCTACCTTCTTTTTCTGAAATTGAAATTTCTTATTTTGAGCAGGTTCCTTGTCTTTGGACTTGGTGTGCTCTCCTGGGTCTGACCGTCCTCTTCTTTCCGAATTCTGTGGAAAAGATCGAGAGGGACGTGTATCAATACTTTGATATCTATCAGGTTTTTTCAGATTATCCCTATTTCTAAGGTTATATCTTTTCTCAGAGGGCTCCCTCTGGGGAGACTGGCGTTCTCGAGTCGGAGTTCTTTCCCTCCGTCGAGGAGACCTTCCTCTGGACTGGAAAACTTTTTCCTTGGGAGTGGATTGTTTATTTCCATCCCAGCTCTTTCTAGGAGTGTTTAAATTATTTTTAATAAATAATTTTTCAGGATTTTCGAGCAGTTGGGGCTTTACCGGTTTCCCACCCAAGCTGTCTCTACCTAATTCTTCATAGCATTTTTCTATGATTTTTGCAAGCTCAACAGGATCTTTTATATCTGTTTCCTTCAACTTCTGGCGAATCGCCACAGATGCTGCTTCTCCTTTAATGTTGGCTAATAATATACCCGTGACCTGCTTGAAGTCTTTCAGTAATTTCATACCTAGATTTAAAGCGGGCTCTGGACCGAATTCATTTTGAATCTGTTTTAGCACTTCTGGTATTACCGCCATAGACGGAACACCGTGTGTTTTTGTGTAAATGGAAGCAAAGACTGTACCCCAAGTGTCACAGTCCTCCACGTGTGGTGCGATTCCCATAGGAAGGCAGATGGTCAAGATTCTGTGTTTCTCAATAGGGGTAGTATCAGGAAATACTGCCTCTATTTGAGTGATTTTCTGGGCTAACCAGAAAGGAATTTGTTCCCGTTTTACGGGTGTTTTACCAAGACATGACTGTATGTTCTGTGGTGTAATTTTATTTGTGTTCCCCTGATGAGGGGTTAGCTGTGGTACATTAACAGCTGGCTGGACTGTTGCAGTCCGCATTACATATTGGACTAATTGCCTATGTATTTTTATTAATGTGTTTAGCTGTACTAACAGCTCTTCTCTAGACATTTTTGCAATGTCAGGATGTGGTGTGTAGCTGGCTAGAACCGGCCACGTGGCTCCTGGTCTACCTAGTGGACCGAGCCTGGTAATGTGATCATTGTGTTTTAGGGCGCCATTAAACCAGAGCAGGTGCTCTTGAAATTTAAGTGGGATTTCAATCTCCTCGAAAGGAGCGTACTCTTCCGGAGGTTTCTCTATTTTGTAATAGTGAAACTCTTTTGTTATAGCGTTTACCGCTGTAAAGTTTATCCATGAATAGAATACCTCTGTCTGCCGATATTCGTGAGCCTCTATCACGAAAATTACTGTACCACCTTGAGGTGTCAGTCCGGTTTCTATAAGTTTTAAAGTTATAGATCTTCTTAAGTGGACCGGGATGATAATAGCATCTGGGTCTGTGTATTCGGGACCTTGCTGAGTCGCATCTGCTGCGGCCCCAGTGGTTCCGTTTTCTGGCATTGTAAAAATGCAAGGTTTGCAGAGTAGGTCTCCAAGGAGACAAAGATTAGGTGCACAATATTTTGGAACACTGTATCCTTCAACGTTGAATAAACCAGAGCTTTACATAGGAATCTCTTCCTACTGAGGTCGGGCGGATTTTAACCTTTCACCCACTCCAGACGTCTATTGGAGTATTTACGGGAGAAAGGGGTGTGAAATATGCACGACTGAGTTACTCTAACTGTCTTGCGTTAGTTTATCGCCTTACCAAACGTTGGGCGCCATGTAGTGTAGTTCCTAGTTTCCCACTAGGCCCTGCGCATTGGAATAACATAAACAGTAGTATCGACGTGGAACTGCGGATATTCCAGGCCTCCACTGACTATGCTAAACTTAATTGGGTTGTGTTACCAACTAGCTCAGAGGTCACTGGAAACTTTCTTCTCTGCATAGGAAGTGATCAGCTTCCTTGGCACAGACAAGAAGGGATTCAGCTTTCCAACAACCATGCAACATGACAACTTTGCTCCTCAGATCAAGAGTCAATCTCTCGGGTCGTGTGAAACAATAGACATGTATTTCACTCAGTCAGTCTAGTGCAGTTTACTTTCACGAGATGTAGAGAATAGAGAGACGGGCGTTTGTCAATAAAGGGTTAACATTTATTGAACAGTCTTTCTTCTCGTACAAGAGAAATGTATTGCCACAATTGCAATAATTGTTATTATAAAAAGTACGTACAGTAAGATAAGTATTGCGAAATAGAACTGTAAAAGCATTGATATGGTTTCTTAGCCATACAATGGTTTAAAAGTAATAAAACATATATACAGTCATATATACATTAGGCTAACATACTCAACTGGTGCTTCTAACTAAGCCTACCCCAGTGTGCCTGACCTAAGCCTAACACGTGAAAGGGGAGTAAGTAAGTAGCTTTAAGTTAAGTTGGTTTTGCCAAGGTTTGTTTCAAGAATTCTCGTCTAAGGGTTTAGTCAACACCATACCTCTGAATAGAATGATGGAGGATTGGTATCTCCTTCAGGGGTCTCTCTCGATATCCCAGTCACCCGCGAGGGTAAACCGGAAACGCCGTGGCTGTTCAGCTTCTTAAGTGTACTGCACCATAGTTCGCGCTTTAGTGGCGATAATGGTATCAGCAGCTTCACCACCACAGGATAGCAGGCTGCAGCGACAGAGTGCTAGATTTACCAACACGGGGTCGTGCAGGCAGCTGGCTTCAGTAGCTCGTAAAACAGGCATTGCTTAAGGCAACGTTGGTAATATTTATACCTGACAGGTGCCGGGTTTGACGCAAGTTTGCTGGACATAAGACGTCAATTAAAGATGTCACTAGGAAGTGATAGTTATCAGTTGCTCATTAGAGTTCTATTACTAATCAAAACATAGCAAGCGGGGATTTCCAGGTTTGCTGACTTTTTATCTTGTTGAAGAACTCGGAGTGTTATCTAGGAATATCAGATAGTGACTACTGCTCTGTCATTGCACTAATTGGTCGCAAAGGAAGTGGCAGAGAGAACTATGCTGGAATGTGGCTCTGTTCGTGTGAGGCCAGAGATGACTTTTCAGAAAATCGCACTTGAACGGTTATGCCAATATAGGGAATAAATGGATTTATAGCCGAATAGGGGCATAAGGTCACAGTATTGATCAGGAACCTAGATAAACACGCAACATTACTTGGCATACCTTTTGCTGTCGCTGATTAAGTGGTTGTCTGCTATGTATAGTATCTTCTGTCAATATATTTGGTTTTTGTGTTGTATCAACTGAATGCAATTAAATCCTATGTAAATGTATGCATTTTTTTAATGCAAAATGAAGTTATGATCTTGTTTCAAGCATCAGCAAACAAACACAGATGTTAAGAATTTTTGATGACCAAAATAAATGTCTGAATACAATAAATAGTTGCTTTAAAAGGATAACGATTATGGGTATAATAACGGTTTTCAAGTCAGATGAAGAACAATGATTATTGGCCCACTGTGGGTTTTTGTGTGCAAGTTTATCCAGCAGTTTTGATGCAGCACAGATATCCTACTCTTAACATGCGATAATGCTTTTCTGCAGGGTGAGTTGAATGAGCAAAGTAATCAGCAACATGGCTTTTTTCGGCATCCGTACAGTCTTTTAGTTGCTGTCTCGTATACTTGTCTTGCTTGCTGACTTGTTACTGCAGGAATACTGTACCTGCAAGAATTATATGAAACCTGCTCCCTTATACTACAAATCATGCATTTTATAAAGGTATTATATGAGTCAAGAGCTTATACCATTCCTAACCGATGTTATACATTGTATAAACCAGGTTAAAGCCATCTCTTTGGATGCCAAATCCATTATAAACTTGTACACCGCTGACCAATAGTAATCTGGGAATCCAAAACGGCACAGCCAGCATTGCAGTAATACCTTTCATGAAATCAATTAAGGTCGTTTGATGGGTTGTATATTGGACCCCCTTTGACGATACAAAAAAAGTATCAATTATTGATGCTGTCCTCCTTTTTCATTAATATCACACGCCTCACCTTTGTAAAATATTGAACAGACCACTGCAAGAAAAACAGTAATTAGCAGGCATGAAGATGCATCCGTGATCACATTCTGTAGTATTTCCACAAAGCAACAATAGGATGTGATGGCATTATCTACATTGGTAATACTGGGTGAATAAATATTAAAAACATTTTCGTTGATGCGCAAAAAAAAAAAATATTAAGTCTTAAAGGAATACCTGTTCTTAATAACTTTAACAAAAGGATGCCATCTGCCGGGCTGCAGTTCTGTGCTCCTTCACTGCAACAATCACAAAGTAGGCTCCGTCCTCATCGTGGTACATTTTTGTTGACTCCATTCATTAGCCTGCAAAATTGTAAGGAATGTATAATACTTAGATATAGTTTAGATTTATTTAAATTTCCTTATTTTAGGAATGAAACATTAAGGGACTGATTATTAGTTCTACGATCCATGAGACCCCCAAAACCGTGGTGACAATCCAAGAACCAGGAGACAGGTGGTCCACCCACCGTATACCAAATTAGGAGTTTAGACCCCCACTGGACCGCTGGGACTGGCAGGGATCCATGATCCCACGGTGGTGGCACAGCAGTCCGAGGCAGCAATATGCTGGTGTTGACACTGCTGCACCGTCAAGCATTTTACGAGTTGCCTTACCATGGCAGTGAGCCAGAGATGGTAAGGCTGGAGTTAAGGCAACAAAGCGAGGCTCTAACACAGACTTCGTGTCTCTGGGAGGCCGGTTCCTGCATGGTGCCAAGCAGGAACGTGCTGCGGCAGTGTCTGAGGCTTACCAATGGACCTTTAGACAGGCACAGCCATGACTCCGCTCTAGCACCACCTACCCACAAAGAATTACAATTACAATCTGGTGGATGGTGAGTACGGCTTTGGCAGTTGTCCTCCGAGGCGCTGCAATGGAGGCACGTGGGAGGACCATCAATGCTGTAATCATGCCCTAAATATTCTACATCATTTATGCAGAGTGAGAATGAAGGCTTCAATTTAGATGCATTGCTTGATTCCTCTTAGTGTCTTTGTTTAAATATCTGAAAATTCTTCACAACAGTCTCTGCACATGCTTTAAGAGCAATAGTGCCTCTAAATAATAGAATACCAGCGGTGTTTCCTGAAAGGAGGATTCCTGATGGGCATTCAGCTTTCCAATCACTTAAAGGAAGTCTTTTGTCTTATCTGAAATCATTAAACAGTGCCCGGTGGCTGTCTTTTCTGCTGTAAACTCCTTATATATAAGCAATTTTAGGAAAGTCAAAATAAGATGTGCGCATTCAATAGTAAAGGAACATAATAATTTCACGAATTTGAAATTAAGAATGTGCAATGAAAAGAAATGTTATATTTTACAATCATCTAATGGCTATTATACTTCGCAATTAATACATTGTTAACTTCTGTGAGTTACTTCCTTTGAAATGCCTCTACTTATTTTTTTCTGCATATCCTTCATTACACACTGGAATTTTTGAGCTGACATATAGAGATCGTTAACTTCTCTCTGATTTGTAACCACGATGTGATAGTGAGCAAAGCGCTTGGTACTCTTCATGTAATTTATGATCTGCTGTGCTAACCCAGTTGATTTCAGGAGGTTGAAGAACTCCAGTGTGCATGGGACGTCCTTTATGAAACTTACCGATGTCCAGATTGTAGAAGAAGAATCTTGCTACATTTTCTAGCCTAAATTCAATAAATACAGATAACCATTATTATATACTTTACTGAATGAAATAGGTATTAGTAGCAATTAGAGTAGTCATAGCAGTAAAAGCTTTATTGCATTACCTCTTGCTTGCAGTTAGAGACTGAGACCACATTTTCGGATAGTTTCTGAAATCAACATACCGTCTAAATTCCAGCGTCATTCAACTTCTTCCGCATTGTAGTCGGCCCCCTTTTTTTTTTTTTTTTTCTCATGCCTGCTCCGTTATCAATAATATTCCTTTTGGTGAGTTCAAACAGATTCGGATAAGTTGTAGTGAAGAAGAAACTTTCCTGTCTAATATAAGAGAAATAAGGAAGCGATTCCAAAAAAGAGGATACAGTAATAAGATTTAGTTGGAGTTTGTTAAAGCGCGACTACTCACCCGTAAGGGTCTCAAGGCGCTGGGGGTGGGGGGGGTGCAGGTTCCATTCCATCAAGGAGGGGGTCTGTCGAAGAGCCAGGTTTTGAGGTTTCTTGCGAAGATGGGGAGCGATGTTGTCTGTCTGAGGTGGAGCGGAAGGTCGTTCCATGCTTTGGCCGCGAGGAAGGAGAAGGAGCGTCCTCCCGATCTGGTCTTTCTGGTGCGGGGGACCACGGCGTAGGAAAGCTGGGCTGATCGTAGGGTCCTTTGGGGTGCGTGGAATTTGAGTCGGCTGTTCAGGTATGCTGGTCCGGTGCCGTGGAGGGCCTTGTGTGCGTGGGTGAGCATCTTAAAGGTGATTCTCGCCTCGACGGGAAGCCAGTGGAGTGTGCGCAGGTGCTGGGAGATGTGGCAGTGTTTTGGCATGTTGAGGACCAGTCTTGCGGCGGCGTTCTGGATGTTCTGTAGCTTGCGGATGAGGTTTTTGTTTATTCCGGCGTAGAGTGCGTTGCCGTAGTCGAGTCTGCTGGTGACCAGGGCGTGAGTGACTGTCTTTCGGTGTTCAAGAGGGATCCATTTGAAGGTCTTACGAAGGAGGCGGAGGGTGAGGAAGCAGGAAGATGAGACAGAGTTGATCTGGCGGTCCATTTTGAGCTCGGAGTCCAGGATGATTCCCAGGTTGCGTGCGTGGTCTGTGGGGGTTGGCGGGTTTCCGAGGGTGGTGGGCCACCAGGTGTCGCTCCAGGCGTCGGGGTTTGGGCCCATGATGAGTACTTCTGTTTTGTTGGTGTTTAGTTGAAGGCAGCTGTTTTTCATCCATTTGGCAACGGCTTCCATGCCTTCTCGAAAGTTGCGTCTGGCGGTGTTGGGCTCGTTGGATAGGGAGAGGATGAGCTGGGTGTCGTCTGCATATGACACGATGTTGAGTCCGTAGGTTCTGACGATGGGGGCAAGTGGAGCCATGTAGATGTTGAAGAGCATCGGGCTGAGGGAGGAGCCCTGGGGGACTCCGCAGGTGATCGGTGTGGGGTCCGAGAGGAAAGAGGGGAGTCTGACCCGCTGCGTCCTGCCGGAGAGGAAGGAGCAGATCCAGTCGAGGGCCTTGTCCTGGATTCCTGCATCGTAAAAAGGATACTATCCACGGACAGGGAACTCACTGCAGGACAGGGTTAAATCTGGAGGGAAGTCTAAGAACCGATCCAAGGCCAGATTTATTATACAATACACCACATACAGTAACAGTCTTTAAGGCCTTCCAAAAGAACTGGCATCTTTTAACTTGCCCCGGTCCGACTCGGTATCCAATACCGTTGAGCGGAGGGCGGGACAGGTACGAACATGAGAGACACACTTCCTGTTGTAGACTCAAGCGGTTAGCGCTCTAGCCTTTCTGCAATAGGGGCTATTTAGGCGGCGAGGAGGTGAGGCAGATTGCGGTAAGGCTGACAGTGGCAGTGTCTGCCGACCCCGCTTTTGATGCCAGGTAAAATACTTGCACACTTGCATATCTGAACACTCTGCTGGTTCTGTGGATGTGAATAGCAAAACTGATGTAACTTTTAAACGGATTTTAAATTGAATGCAAATTTAAAAAAAGTCTTTTAATGTATTATAATTGATTGTGAATTGTAATACACATACCCTCTGTGCTTCACGTTCACCCACGGCGCTGCCAGGGGCTTTAGGACTCTCAAGAACTCAGTGCTCTGTGGTACAGCCTGCCCGCCCCGGTCCGACTCTGTATCCAATACCGTTGAGCGGAGGGCGGGACAGGTACGAGCCTGAGAGACACACTTCCTGTTGTAGACTCGAGCGGTTAGCGCTCTAGCCTTTCTGCAATAGGGGCTATTTAGCCACTCGGCGGTACTTGCGCACAGGGGGGCGCCTTGGAGCCAAAGACCTGCCCGTCCGCGCCAGAACGGGCCAGGGGCAATGGCGGGTCATGATATTCTACCATATGATTCCTCCCCAGGAAAGCCAACATACTCCTCTAAGGCATTGCGGAGTCTAAATACTCAATATGCGTTAGGCGTAAGTTGCACCGCTCGTCTAGAGGTTGAAGGCCCTTTCTCGTGCCGCCTCTGCCACACTCAGTTCTCTACGCAACTGACAAAGACACACCGTAGAAATTGTCCTAATCCTATGATATCCAGTTTATCGCAAGTCGCAGATGCCCTTCCACTGGGGAGGAAAAACATGTTATGTAATATTAGGTCCCTTTCGAAACATACCGCAGAGGTCTGGGAAATTATCTCTTCCAAACAACCTGAGGTGTGTTATTTCACGGAAACGTGGCTCAAACCACACTGTACTCCTGCCATAACTCTTGCTATCCCTTGTAACTATAAAATACTTAGATTAGATCGTCCTTTGAAAACTGGTGGTGGGATTGCTATTGTATACAAAGAAGAGCTGATAATTTCGGTCTTAGATGAACTCAGCTCCCCCGATATTGAAATTTTAGTCTTTAAAATACAGACATCCCCTAAAGAAAACTATAGAGGCGCTCTAGTTTATCGGCCACTTGGTCCCTACAAGGATTTCACCAACATCTTGGTTGAATTACTCGCCCCACATATCAATAATGATAGTGAGTTTATATTAGTTGGAGATTTTAATGTACACAGTGAGAAATTAGATTGTAATGAGGCACAATCTTTGATAACAGACCTATCATCCTTAGGTTTAATATTAAGGAATAGCGGACCTACCCATCAGGCAGGTCATACTTTAGATCTGATCTTTTCCAATGTCCCGCCTGTTTTCTGCCCGCCTGCTACTCAGGTGAGTTGGACTGACCATTTTATTGTGGAATTCATTACCCCCTTTCAAGCACCCACTCCTTTATGCCCCAGCTCTTTACCTTGCATCCGTAGACAGTGGCATAAAGTTACCAACTCTACTTTTAGAGAACATTTTAATCCCCCTATTCTACTACCTTTGGATAACATTGAAACTGCTCTTAAGAAATACGAAGGAGAAACCATGAAAGTCATAGATAAAATTGCCCCACTAAACATTTTAAATCTAGGCCAGCCAAAAAGCGAGAAATTTGGTTCTCTGATCATTTAAGAACACTTAAATTAGGGGCTAGGAAATTAGAAAAAAGATGGAGAACCTCCCATCTTTTAGAGGATAAGAATAAATACTGGGGCGCGTTATCCTCTTACCATAAAGCGATTCGTATTGCACAAAAAGCACATATTGCATCACAAATACAAGAGGCAGGGAACTCCCCCAGGGTTCTTTTTCAAATTTTGGAAACATTCGCTAAACCCACTGCATGCGAAGCCCCTGACATGTCATCCCAACAGCTATGTGATGAAATTTCCTGCTTTTTCACTGATAAGATCAATAAAATCTATGACAAAATAGTGTGCACAAATCAGGCTACACTTTCAAACTTAGTACCCCCCCTGAAATTCACAGAATCTACATCGGATGCACACTCTCTAGACATCTTTCCCCTTATTTCGTTACAAGAAACATCTAATTTTATAAAACAGATTAAAAGTGGGAATCCAGAGGATACTATCCCCGCCAGGTTAATGCCTGCATTGGATGAACAACTATGCCCAACGATCACTGAATTAGTAAATCTTTCACTTATTTCAGACACTGTCCCTAAGGAATGGAAGCGAGCTCTTGTCAGACCTATAAGAAAAAACACCGCCTTACCGTGGTCTGACTTAACTAATTTAAGACCTATTTCCCTATTACCATTTTTAGGGAAACTTATAGAAAAGCATGTGAATTGCCACCTATCAGGACATATTGAACTTGCAAAGGCTCTGGATGACTCCCAATCAGGATTCCGCCCCAAATACAGTACAGAATCCACCCTACTGTCTGTTACTGATGACCTCCACGCTTACCAGGACAAGGGACTCTCAGTCATCTTGGTTCTATTAGATCTATCAGCAACGTTCGACACCGTGTCTCATACCATCTTGACTCAACGGTTGTCGAACGCTGGCATTAAGAACAAAGCCCTTGACTGGTTAAAGAGTTTCCTATCTGATCACACCCAGAGAGTCACCATGGGTGCGTATCGCTCAGCGGAAATAGAGATTTCTAAGGGGGTGCCACAGGGCTCATGTTTGAGCCCCACTCTTTTTAATATCTATGTGGCACCCCTGGCAGGAGTATTGCGTAGGTACGGCTTTATCCCCGTATCATATGCAGATGATACACAGCTCCTCTTTCCCTTCAAAACTCTTTCCGCTGAGGTTAGGAACTCTATCTCTTCAGGCATGAAAGAAGTGGCAAAATGGATGTCTACAAACTATCTCCAATGTAATGTCGGCAAAACGGAGGTCATGTTGTTTGGGGAGGCTAAAATACTGTGGACTCCGGAATAGTGACCATCAGAACTAGGAGCAGTCCCTGAACCTAAACAGGTCGTGAAGAATTTGGGAATTCGGCTCGATCACGACCTGTCACTAAATCAACACACCAGCTACATTTCAGGGATATGCTTCCATGCCATCAGTCTGCTCCGCTAAGTTTTTCCACTCCTACCTGACTCTGTTAGGAAAACACTTGTTCAAGCACTGATCCTTAGTCGGATCGATTATTGTAACGGTTTGTTACTTTCTGCGAACGAAGGAGTGTTGGCTAAGTTACAAGTCATTCAGAACACAGAAGCCCGCCTTGTTCTGAATGCCCCTCCGAGAACTGCCTCCAAGCCCCTCCTTAAACAATTACATTGTCTTCCAATCCGACAAAGAGCAAAATTTAAAATATGCTGTCTGATCCATAAGTGCTTGAATGGACAGGGGCCGATCTATCTTGAGCGGAAATTTGTTCATTATGTTCCAGTACGATCCCTCAGATCGAGTAACGATCTCCTCCTCATGGTCCCCCGTGTCAAAAAGGTCAGACACGGAGGTAGAGCCCTGTCCACCACTGGTCTCAAGCTGTGGAACAAACTTCCCCTGGCTTTAAGACAATGTAAAGAACATCTAACATTCCGCAAACTCTTAAAAACTGTTTTGTTTAAAAATGAAATTTAATTCCATCTCCATACCATCCTTGCTGTTTTACCGGTTTCAAAAAGCGCAGGGATGCTCCTGCTGGAGTGGATTCAAACGCTATATAAACTAATAAATAAATAAAATAAATAAACTTCCATTCTAGGTCTTAAGACTGTATCACCAATATGCCCGCTATCACATACAGGAGGGGTGTACCATTGAGAACATCTGTGTCCTGGCTATGTCAACACCACAAAAATTGGAAACTGGTTATCAGTTAAACCTAATGGATTATTTACCTGTGGTATTTGCAATATTTGTCCCATGGGGAAGAACAGAACTAAGAACTTTTCCTATAACAGATCTCGTACATACACTATCAACCACTTTATTAACTGTAATATCATCCATGTAGTATATGTCCTGGGATGTGACTGTGGTATAATTTACTTGGGAAGCACCATTCACTGTTTGATAATTTGCATCCAGGAACACAGGTGAGCTCTAGTAAATAGAGACACCAGATATCCAATAACCGATCATTATAATACCAAAAACAATGTAGTGGAACTTTTTGGTTCCATGGCATTGACCACGTCCCGATCAGTAAAAGAGGATGCAATAGGGATCTGGTGCTCAGACAGATGGAATCCAAATGAATTTGTCGTTTGCGAACTATGACACTGAAACACGATACAGACGGGAAATGCACTACTTCCTATGAAATCCTTTAGTCTTTTTACTTCATAGATGAATTTATTTAAAAAGGGATGGGACATACTTATGTACCCTGACTGGATAGAACTGTGGGTGTCTGACGTTAACACTCTGATGTATAATTGCTGTACTCTTAATTTGCTAAATTGAGTGTTTCAGTTTCTATCCTTTAACATTTTCTTTTGGCTATTTCTTGGCTATTGTACTATGGAGTCCTTGTTAACGTGGGATTTGTTTACATTGGTCCTTCACAAACTGTTGGCACATAGTGTTTTTAGTTACCTATGACAGGGTAGCATTACTCTAGCCCGACCCTCGCACAGGCGGTCAATAAGGTAACCTCTGATCATCTCTTCTTATACTGCTGGAATTCTTATCTACCCCAAGGTAATCACCTAGGGAACTCTATATTGCCTGTTTTAAAACATACCATCCACTATGGGACTGCCAATCCCCCCCCATCAACCCTTTTTGAGTATATACGTTGTGTCTACATATCAGGGTCTCATTCGGAATAACTTTGGGGCCATCATGATACTTATCAATATTTTCACATAATGATATGTGCAGATGGTGCTGCCACTTTTGCAGGCTTTGGTCCATTGCTTTGTATAATATGCAATCCCTATACATTTCTCACTACTAATTTCGTGCATTAGTGTCTGCAGATGGTGGTGCTACATTTATTGCCTTGGACTTGATGCTATAATACGATCCAACGTTTGTAGTTTGGCCCTGGCATAATTTCTGCAAAATATTGTGTTTTTTTGATGAGACACATGCCATGCTTGCAGTGATTCTAGATGTCTTAAGTACAAGAGCGATCTGTGAAAATCACGTGAGTCGGTTACACCTCTTTGCAAGCACCGCACACTAGCCGATCTAAGCCCCAGTAAGTACACCCTGACTTTTAGCCATTTCTAATCCTTCAGCTATGTATGCAACCCATATCGAACTGATTTCTTATTTTGGTTTACAGCATCACTTGAGTATGAGAGTGAATTGTAAAAGTCAGGTGAGTTTTGATCCTAGCACATTTACGCATTATGCATGTTTTCAGTACCTCTGCTAAATCATGGTTATAGCATGCCTCACAGTCATGTATTCTTATGGGAATAGTACCCTGGGTGCCGTGACCCTTGCGCTCTGTGCAACACTTTAATATGCATGTGTTCAACTTTCTAATTGAACTTCTACACTTGTGAACCCGTTTTAATCTTCTCGTGTCACATTAACAGTCACCCAGCAGGCTCACAGCATGTCTCTACCAGTAGCATTGAGCCTCTAAATTCAAGACGCACTTCAATATATGACTCGAAGTCTGTCACCCTCACCCTTTTTGATCTATTTTCATCTAGTGCATTGTCAGCATTCTCAGCATTTTCGGTCACTTGATCCGCCGGAAAATCGGACTCCGGCCCTGGTTGTGCAGTCAGTCCTGTGGCATGCCGGTGTGGTGGAGTAAGCTAACTCAAGCTCTCATCCGCGGACAGTACAGCTGCTGTCAGAGCGTGTCCAAAGTTAGGTGCTGCAGTCTCCATGATGCTGGGGGGGTTTCCGAGTGATGGAGGGGGTGTATGAGACTGTTGCCGACATGAAAGCCTTTACGACGGTCGGCTGCCGTAGATAGCACTCCACGCCGCCCAGAGATGAGTGCCTCCTGCCACACCAGTTTCCTTCATTTTTGTCAAGCTGTCATCCCCTTTTTTCGCCTGGCGCCCTTGCCGGACTTGGCTTGATCCTCGCCCCACATCCAGTATGGCATCCTTGACAGATTCATTAATCATCTTGCTTGCTTTGGGAGCCATGCCTTGCAGGCGATACCTGCACCACCTCTGTAGAAACAGTGAAAGCAGCCGAAGGGTCAAGCCGAATCACCTTGGCAAAAACATGTGTGCGCTGCTGCGGGGCCCCGCCAGTTGAGCCACCGAACAAAGCAGGTGAGTGTGCAGAACCATGTTATGTCGTCCGCATAAGCATCCTTTGGTGCCTCAGGGGGAGTGAAAGCTGCTGCGGCTATCACTGAGGTCAGTCGGCAGCTATCTTGCCCCGAATCTACTACATACGATTTCCATCAGCATTGCAAAACAGAGCAAACACAATGGCTCATAGGCCATGTCATATGTGACACGCCAGTCAATATTGTTTTTTAGTGAGAAGACTTGCATTATATCATTTGATTTTTTTGGTTGGTTACCTTGTAATTAACAAATAGATCCTCCTGCATGCAAAGTGTGCTTGGTTAAAAATCCAACTGATAGGTTCAAGTATGGGACCTTAAGATTGCCCTGTGTCAAAGGGACACATTCCCTTCATTCTTTTTGTTTGCTTTTTGGTGCATGCTGATCTGCATAAGAGTGGGTAAAGCAGAACTACCAATACCATACAAAACAGATTTTGAGACAAATGGGTGAGCACAAGTTAAATGTTTCTATGCAATAAAAAAAAAAGCACTTGCAATGCAATAAGTCTCGCAATAGTGAGAGTTTGAGCTATTGGCATTGAAAATGACAATGCCTTTTATTTACGTGTTTTGAAAACCTACATGTGGTATGTAAACAAGCACTTTGTACTTATTGTCCTTGCTTAGGAGAAGCAAGCCTGGCAGTAAAAAAGGCACAGTTACTGCTATCCTTGCTTCTCCTTAGCAACTGTAAAGACAAAGTGCATGTTTACACACCACATGCAGGTTTTCAAAAGACATGAATGAAAGGCATTTTCATTCACAATGCCAATAACTCAAACTCTTGCAAATGCGAGACCTATTGATTTGCAAATGCTTGTTTACTGTAGTTAGCAAGGGACTCTTCCGTATATACAATATAACAGATTCCCTATGCATAAACCTTCAGTATGGGGAGATAACCGTTCCTTTCAGCTTATATACAATGAGCCTGGTGTCAGAACCGCTCATCGTATTTTACTTCTTATATAATGAATTTGCATTGCTATACACAAGCGCCTTTCATTATTGAGAACTACTGTTTTCATGAGCGCCGGGCACTAACTTCGGCTTTTGCACTTGTATGGAAAGTAAATAGACTAGAGTTCGTCCAGCTCTCCCTCCCGTAACACTCTCAGATGAGGAGGTGCATAGAAGCATATAAGATACGTCAACTCTTGTGCACAGGGGTGGTTCATTTTCTCGAAACTACGACACTGAAACACAATACAAATGGGAAATGCACTACTTCATATGAAATCCTTTAGTCTTCTTACTTCATAGATTAATTTATTTAAAAAGGGATGGAACATACTTATGTATCCTGACTGGATAGAACTGTGGGTGTCTCACGTTAACACTCTGATGTATAATTGCTGTACTCTTAATTTGCAAAATTGAGTGTTTCAGTTTCTATCCTTTACCATTTTCTTTTGGCTATTTCTTGGCTATTTTACTATGGAGTCCTTGTTAACGCAGGGTTTGTTTACATTGGTCCATCACAAACTGTTGGCACATAGTTTTTTAGTTACCTATGACAGGGTAGCATTACTCTAGTCCGACCCTCGCACAGGCGGTCAATAGGTAACCTCTGATCATCTCTTATACTGCTGGAATTCTTATCTACCCCAAGGTAATCACCCAGGGAACTGTATATTGCCTGTTTTAAAACATACCATCCACTAGGGGACTGCCAATCCCCCCCCTTTCCTACCCTTTTTGAGTATATACGTTTTGTCTACATATCAGGGTCTCATTCGGAATAACTTTGGGGCCATCATGATACTTATCAATATTTTCACATAATGATATGTGCAGATGGTGCTGCCACTTTGCAGGCTTTGGTCCATTGCTTTGTATAATATGCGATCCCTATACATTTCTCACTACTAATTTCGTGCATTAGTGTCTGCAGATGGTGGAGCTACAACTATTGCCTTGGACTTGATGCTATAATAGGATCCAACGTTTGTAGTTTGGCCCTGGCATAATTTCTGCAAAATATTGTTTTTTTGATGACACATGCCATGCTTGCAGTGATTCTAGATGTCTTAAGTACGAGAGTGATCTGTGAAAATCACGTGAGTCGGTTACAACTCTTTGCAAGCACCGCACACTAGCCGATCTAAGACCCAGTAAGTACACCCTGACTTTTAGCCATTTCTAATCCTTCGGCTATGTGTGCAACCCATATCGAACTGATTTTATATTTTGGTTTACAGCATCACTTGAGTATGAGAGTGAATTGTAAAAGTCAGGTGAGTTTTGATCCCAGCACGTTTAAGCATTATGCATGTTTTCAGTACCTCGGCTAAATCATGGTTATAGCATGCCTCACATTCATGTATTCTTATGGGATTAGTACCCTGGGTGCCGTGACCCTTGCGCTCTGTGCAACACTTTTATATGCATGTGCTCAACTTTCTAATTGAACTTCTACACTTGTGAACCCGTTTTAATCTTCTCATGTCACATTAACAGTCACCCAGCAGGCTCACAACATGCCTCTGCCAGTAGCATTGAGCCTCTAAATGCAAGACGCACTTCAATATATGACTCGAAGTCTGTCACCCTCACCCTTTTTGATCTATTTTCATCTAGTGCATTGTGCTGATACCCTATTTCCTCTACTTTACAGTGTATTTCCCCAGAAGAAGGGCATCTGTGCCCGAAATGCATTGGGCATTAAGAAGTGTTTGGTTTATTATTTAAGTTATTATGAAAGAATATTAACAGACTTGATGAACATTGAAAATACAACTCGGATATCAATAATAAAATGATTGATCATGCTCGGTAGTTTCATGAAGATTTTTACTCATGGAATAAAGAACTAAACAGTACATTGAGTGCATCAGGGAGACGCTTTCCTTGGACCGAGGAAAGTGCATTGTTTGTTTGCTAATTATGCCCTAAACACTTAATGAATGAAACAGAACAAATAGTTTTATAATATACTGGAAATTGGCCTTTTCGTTTTCAAGGGGACAAGGTCACTTTTGTGTAATAGGGCATGGAACTCTGAGCAGTGTAAAAGTTCAGCTTGCCCCCCTTATGGAGGTCAAATAATGTAATACATCAAAATCATTTATAAACCATATTCGTGCAATTGCAGTGTCCTAAATACTCCGCAAATGTATTTCTTCTTTTTTTAAAAAAAAAAAACCTTTATTATATCGTTCAACACAAGATCCAAAAATAACCCTGCAGCGGTTGGGGCCGATACCACATGCATGTAACACGGATCAGTAATGCCAATAACACAGCTCTTCAGCCGACATTCCATGGGTCCGGCAGCGGTAAAGGATAGACGATGTATTGGAAACATTCCGAATCAAGGATATGAATAAGGTTTCATTTTATATTTAACCCCCCCCCCCCAAAACGAGATAAAGAAGAAATTACAGGATAGCCGGAGCTACACATTCGGAGGTATAAAATATGCGGGTAGGTGTTAAAAGCAGTCGTGGATCAAAGTAGGTCAACAGTATAAACGCAAGCGCCATTAAGTTCACTAAGGGTAAAGAACTAAGCTACCTGTCTATCATCAAAGCCACCCACTCCATACCCCGCCCACTCGTATACATCAGGATGAAACCAAAAGTTATCGCTACCGGATCCTGTGGGAAAAAGGGCCATAGAACACAACAAAGGCAAAATAACAAACCTCCCTCACACCCCCCACCCTGCTGCCCTGCAATGGCTACGGTCTACCCCACTAGCAGCGTGCCTGTCGCCCAGAAGCATCCCTAAAAGAAGAAAGCAACGGAGGAGGAGAAACAAAAACACACACTCCCGGACTCCCCTCCCCCCCATCAGATGCAACCCCCCGGAACCAAAGTCAAAAGAAAGAGCAGCGAAATACACAATCAATCCGGGGAAGCACCAAACATACCACCCGACTCCGGCAGTTCACAGGTCACAATCCCAGCAACCGATTACATTATTGTCCCGTGTCCTGAAAAGCCCCACAAGTTAACCCTGGCCAGTACAAGTGTTCACTGGAGTAATTGTAACCCAGGCCACAGCAGCAGTGAGAATGGTAAAGCTTTCTTGGAAATGCAAGTCAGTATGAACAAGCCAATTAAAGGATAAAAGTTCACAGTCTACACAAGGCAAGCGAGGAAAAGCGTGGCAGGATGATAAAACTCTCCAATAGTCACAGGTGATCTTGTTGAGGCAGTCAAGGTAGTCCATAGTGATGTTCGGCGAGATAGGGCTCAAGCAGGGAACGCTGACAATGTTCACGGGCGCGCAATCTGTAGTATAGGAATCCGCAGCGCCAAAGCAATCCGGCTCCTGCACAGGGACCTCTAAGTCGGATATACGATGTTCCGTCGATAGAACCACTGGCTGCGATGATGGCAAAAAGCCACTGTCAGGTCTCCAGCAAAGGTCGTCCATCGTTACAGACAGTGCCCGGTAGTTGACGATGATCTGTGAGTGGAGCGCTCTAATGGCCGCCATTACGGCGTGCAGCGGTGGCGTGTCTTTTGCCCCCTCCATCTCCTTCCGCAAGCAACAGATCAGGATGCAAACCCCCGGAGGCCGGCTTCTCCGGGGTAGCAAGCAAATCCGGAGACAATGGGCGCTCTCATCTCACAATGTTGCTCATTCGCCGCTGATCAGGGCTCCCGTCCGCACCCTCACGGCAAGCTTATTGTGTCTCCAGGTGTCAGATACGGGGCCAGCAAACTATGTGACACGCCGTAGCGTGTGGGTTGCAGGCAGGATACGAAATCGCCGTCAAAAACCAGGAAGATTATATCTCCTTTCGGGAGACCGGCCAAAGCCCAAGATGCCAGCCGATGTTGTTCAATTCCAGCCGGGATGGGTTGGAAATCGAGACACCGGCTTCAGCTCCGGGGTAGGCCAAGAATGAAACACGGCATTTCTCTGTCACCCGGTACGATAAAAAGTTCGGGATTGCGCCTTCAGAGTCAGCTACTCCTCACACATACGGGAGTCCGGTGTGAAATCAGGATAACTTGCAGGATATACGAGCTGTTGGCGGAGGTTGGCGGAGCAAATGCATTTCTGACACTTTTAAATTGTCTCTCATCACAAAAATCATCAATTTCCCAATGAATCACCAGGGCTTCCAAGTGCCATAAAATGGTTGAAAATGGAAAATAGCATGCCACAGTAGCCTAACATCGAAACAAAATGTATTTCACAATTTTTAAATCTTTTAATAAAAGAGTTACTTTATCATGCATCACTAGTGATGCACACCAAATCTTCAATGCAGCACGGGTGATGCATGGGCAAAGCTGATTTGTATCACTTTTGCACAACCCTCAGTAGCTGTGGCTTCAAGCAGCAAGGCTTGACAAAGGAACACTGTAAAGCATTCAAGAGCATCAAACAATCAAATACGTCACACAACATGAAAGACTCAGACATCGATTTATAATAGTGTACATGGGGCATTTGTTGCATCCTTGCAGTATAAACTCTCCCAACTCTTTGTAAAAAGCATTTAATCTATTTTGCAGTTCTTTAATCTGAAGTCCTTCCGCCACAGATTTGATCTCACCATTAAAATCACATAAATCTCTTCTGTTTGAACTATGCGATTTGCAGTTACATTCCTTCATCAAGAACAGGCTACACACCACCATTAACTATGTGTACATGATCTAATGTGTTTGTCTGTTTCTTTGACAGGCTTCCAACTCAGGGTAATGTAATGTGGTGCTCATATAGTGCTCTATCACCAGACGGGTATCCTAGCGCTTAAAAAAGAGAGTCCCCATAGGGGCAGCCGAGGTGTGATACAGGAAGGGAGAAAAAGGATATAGGAAGGAAAAATGACTGCAGCCTAGGGAATAAAAAACGTTTTCAACTTTTTCCTAAAATTCATAAGACTTTGGACCT
This sequence comes from Lissotriton vulgaris, assembly GCF_964263255.1. NCBI lineage: Eukaryota > Metazoa > Chordata > Amphibia > Caudata > Salamandridae > Lissotriton > Lissotriton vulgaris. The sequence goes on from NC_141697.1 coordinate 197,802,060, forward strand.
GACGTAGATCCAAAGGGAGAGTGTTCCATAGCCGAGAAGCAACGGCAGAGTAGGATCTGCCACCTGTTCTGGACCGCCTGAACCTGACTACATTCATCAGAAATGCAGAAGCAGAACGAATGGTTTGTAGTTGGAGAATAGCAGCTGAATTTTCTTTGCAGGGTCTTAAGGCCCTTTCCATGAGCTGCCCTTGAATTGAATTAGCTGGTGGATCGGCAGCCAATGCAAATCTCGCAAGGCTAATGTGGTTGAGGTCCCTCGCTGCCCAATTAAAGCGAGTGTTGCTGCAATGGCTTGTATTCTGTACAGCTTCCCGATAAGGGTTTTAGGCGCATCCAGATATAGAGTTATACAGCAGTAATCAAGTCTTCTGAGAATTACGCATCTCACAACCAGCATTCTAGCAGAGTTAGGCAAAAAAGGGAGGATCTTTCTCAGCACTCGGATTAGTGAGAAGCCAGTGCCAACCATTTTCGTAACCTGGGAATTCAGTTGGAGGTCCTGATCCACCATCACCCCCAGATTGCGTACTCTGCTAGAAGGGGTAATAGGTGCTCCAGTAGGGGACAACTGAAAGATGGGTAAAACAGGCTGATCAAATCTTCTGGAAGAACACATGCCCACTTCAGTTTTAGAGCTGTTAAATTGTAACAAGTTCTTCTTAAATCACTTCGTGGTGCTAGTCATAAACTCGTGAAATCTTTCCAAGGAAATGGAATCATTCCCGTACAAGGAAAACACGAGCTCGGTGTCATCGGCATAGTTCATCACCTCCACTCCAAAAGATCAAATAAGCAGAATGAGATGTTAAAGAGCACAGGACTAATCCCCGAGTCCTGCGGGAAACCCTGTCGTAAGGAAGACTTGTTAGCGGAGAACGGCTGAAGGCACACTGTCTGTGTCCTGTCTGTTAGATAAGAACAAAGCCAGTCACACCCTGGTCTTTAAGTCTCTCCAACAGTATACCATGGTTTACAGTGTCTAAATTCGCTGGCATGTCCAACAGCACCAAGATCACTGACTGTCCACCGCATCCTCATATCATCAAACACGGTAACAAGTGCTGTTTCAGTACCGTGCTTGGGCTGAAAGCCAAATTGCATCTCGTCAAGGAGCAAATACTCCTCAAGATACTGGGATAGAGACTTACTGAATAATAAAGAAATTGGCCGATAGGTGGCCACCCACCTGGAGTCAAGCGTGTTCTTTTTATAGAAGAGGGGTCACAACATGTTCCTTCCAGTTTCTAGGGACCTCCCCCGGACTCCAAGATAGACCACAGAACTGTTGTGAATAGGAAAAGAGCTTGGCCTCGTATTCCTTCCAAATTCTGTGGGGAATGGGGTCCAGGGGGGACCCAGAGGTGATACCCCTGGCTAAGGTATCAAATATTTCCTCGTCCGGAATGTGAAAGCATTCCAGAGTATGCTGGCCGTGTTTTAAAATGGTAGGGTTGCTGGGCTTAGAGTCTGGTGATTGCAGAGAACACTGCTCAGCATTGGGAATTGATTATCAGGTTTTTCAACCCCTATTGGTGGATCAAAATCCCTAACTATCTTGTCGATTTTTATCCTCCAGATAGGAAACTAACACATCGCATAAAGCTTTTTAACTGGAATTTTGTTATAGCACAGTCCGGTTTCGACAGACTCTTTACTTAGCTGAATATAGCTTCGGTGCTATTAGCTGCTAGAAGAATGGTATTAGCAAACTACTTGGCTTTAGTTTTCACTATAGTGTTTTTTGTACAGATTAAGTTGATTCTTCAAAGCATTTTTATCTGAATCACTATATCCTTTTCTCCAGGCTTTTTTTGGCCACTTTAAAACCCATCCTGAGTGCTCGTAATTCCTCTTAAAACCAAGGGGCTGAGGGTTTCTCTCTCTCTTTTTAGCTTCTTTGCAGGAATATGCTTATCAAGCCTGTCTCGGATCTGAACACAGTGGAATTGGTAATTCCAGTCCACCGACCTACTGGAGTCCACGCTGTCTAAGTCATTCCAATGCAAGGGATTTTTAAGCTTAATCAATGTGGCCCATTCTCTGCCCAGCCGATATTGCCACTGATGATAAATTTGACAACACACAGGCAGATTAAGCCTAAAATTTACCAGGCTATGATCAGTCCAGCACAGTGGTAGAACATCTGTGATTGTATCCATGTTGGAATTAGCAAACAGTAGATCTAATATATGTCCACCCTGGTGCGTAGGTTGCGACACCAGCTGGGGCATATTGAAGCTTCCGCAAGCTTCCGACAATTCCTTAAATGCTGTGTCCAGCGGGCCGTCAGCCCACAAGTTGAAATCACCCAGGATAATCAGTTTAGAGTGTCAAGGCCAGGTTACACACCACATCAATCGGGGCAGAGCACTTACAGTTAGGTCCTCCTGGGGGTCTGTAGCAGAGCATGCTGGTTAATATCTGGTTCATCAGCAGCATTCCTTATCTATGTGTTCTTATTTAAAAACCTTAGTAATCTCTTTTCTGTTTGCCTTTGTGGGAAATGTTCTGAGATTTAAAAACATTTCTTTTTATTTCTAAAATGTAAACTTGTCAAACCATTTCAGTAAATGCTCACCTACTCATTGTTTCCTAGTATTGCATTTAATTGCTGTTTCATTTACTACTTGTCTTATGCTTGACAATCATGAACCTCAACCACTCTAGTTTGTTCTTCTGTGCTCAGTGGGTTCCTAGTCAATGATAATGGAAATTATTTTTCAATACTCGTTAGCAAACAATGCACATTTTTGCTGGACACTTTTGATGCAGGCTGCTCCTTTTACTGTGCCCCTTAAATGTAAAAAAAATTGAAATGATGGCAAGAGCATATTAGCATAGAGTTGTGTGGTTTAAAGAGATGATTTTCAAAAAGCATTCACATATCTTGTTGTTATAAGTATGCTACATGCTTAAACATCTATAGGTGTCAATAGCCTACTTCTAAAGGGGTAGCTTAAAAATATATATATGCAAATTAAAGAATATAAACAATTAAACATTTGTGATCTTTAGTTACTCTTACATTTAGGACAGATGAACGTTTTTGAAAGAGGTTGAGACACATTACATGGCTTACCTTTAACATCTCATTAGATGATGCGGAGATATGCATTGGCGACACTTGCTTCCAGCCTCTATGATGGAACACAAACAGTATTAATGGTTTGTGATTTGTTTGAAATAACTCTCTGAACACAATAATTACTTGTCCTTAAAGTATAAACATGATTGGACAATTTTTCTAAAGGTCAGAAATGGCAAAACAATTGTCTCTGAAAAAGGAGAAGTGGAAAAGGGGGGTCTAAGGGGAATTAATTTACCAACCTTGACATCTCAATACCCCTATTCAATAATAGCAACCAAAAGAAGGAGAAAGCACTAAAACACTCGAAGAATACATTTTTCTAAAATACCTCTGTTCTGCCCTATGATTAGAGCTTTCTAACTTAACAAGTTCTCTGGAAAGCTCTTAGGAATTTAACAAAGTATAGATGGTTTTGTTCACGATTGGCCATCATAAAGTAAATCTGGTAATGATGGTGAACCATCCACACACGTCGATCTACGTGATACTATCCCTTGACTGATCGAACCCGCTGACGCTCAGTCCCGGGTTAGTTATGATTCAGTTAGTCAGAAAGAAATTCCCTTTGGGTAAGGTAACAATAGTACAAAAATACTTTCAAACAACCCTTTAAGCCACCCATATATTACACGGAAGCAATGTAGACAAATGAGACCAACAATATATGTGAAAACACTCTAAAAATATTTTTAAATTATAAAAACAATTTATTAAGGATCCATTACATTAGATAAAAAACAGAATAAGAAATTGGGAAACACACAAAGACGGTACAATAATCAATAAAAACCACATTCAAATAAAAAGGAGTATACAGGGAAAAAGGATAGAACTCAAATAGAAAAGCACAGTTTTGAATTCCTCCTTGGTTTGTTTTCCCAGATTCACTCCTTAGGCGTCGACGCGTTTCGGCGGAGTATTCATTTTAATCCGCCTTCATCAGGACAGTAATAACGTTCCCCAATTAAATTCTCAGACACTAGATAGGTCTAACAGATATAGTAAGGGGTATTCAGCCTCCTTGTCGTCAACTTAAGATATACGTCCAGCGAATTCGTTTTTCTTGTATATATAGAGACACTATTAAAAGAATTTTTCTGAGGTATGAGGCGTAAATACGTCTATCTCACTCATCGAATACTCCAGCTGACTGGCTGGTAGAAATAATTAAAAAGCTAGTGCTTGAGCACGCAGTAGAAAAGTGTTCAATTTCCGCTTTTATCTTATTAATCAGGCTTTTACACACTTTGTTACAGCATGGGTTCAGGAGGTATGATCCAAGGATACCCGCTGTGCTTAGGAAGCCTCTCTGTAAGCCCTTCCTTGGTCTTTTTAGTCAGGCTTTTACAAGATCGATGTCAGCATGGGTTCAGGGAATATAATCCAAGTATACCCGCTGTGCGAGGGAAGCCCCTCCGTAAGCCCTTGGGCGCTGTAGTTGCGGACGTCCTGCGTGCTTCTGTACGTCTTCACGGCTAGCAAAGAATAGATGGTTTTGTTCACGATTGGCCATCATAAAGTAAATCTGGTAATTATGGTGAACAATCCACACACGTCGATCTACGTGATACTATCCCTTGACTGATCGAACCCGCTGACGCTCAGTTCCGGGTTAGTTATGATTCAGCACTGATCGCCAAACATTTCTTTTTGGTGCAGTACATTTGGTGGCTCTCGAACATTAGCGGGCCACGATAAACTACATACTTCCATTTCCGCTCACGCATGCGACACTGATCAGATCCTGACTCTGGTCGGCCATGCAGTATTTAAGGCTCAATGTACTAAGTTCGTCTGAGTGCGGCCAGACTTTGGTTTAATACGCAAAGCACATGCGCTGGTTGTTGAGGCTAGTATAGCGATACCGCGCATGTGCATAAAACACGAACAAGACTGCTTCAGGTACTGCGCATACTCTATTGGTGCGACAGCTGTCACGCGTGTGCCGCAGGATTAGTGGCTTTTCTATCGCGCACCCGCGCAGACAGACGGATTGACTAATTGGCGCGACAGCTATAACACATGCGCCGCAAGATTAGCGGCTTCTCTATCGCGCACTCGCGCATTTGCACAGATAGATGGAGTGACTAATCGGGCATGAAATTGATGCAATTAACTAATCAGAGGGAGTATAAAAAGCGCGATGACGCGCACTACCGGTACCTCCACTTCCTCTCGGACGCCAGAGAGGGGTACCGACGGATAGGTAGGTCCAGGGCTCTCACCTGAAAAGCGCTCTTACTAAGAGAACCTAGCCCTCTCCAAAACGTAAATTAAGGAGGTTGCTCCACCCCTGGACCTAGGTAATACTAGACTTTACTTTTGTTAGATTAGCTCATATCTATATTTTGAGTTGAGATATAAATACTATAGGAGTTCTTTGACACTCTCTTTCTTGTGTAGAGTGTAGATATTTCTACACTTTTTAGACAATCCCTATATACAGTCTCCCTCTTTGGTCACTTTTAGGGTGCCTTTTTCAGACAACTGGGCTACTTAAATGTGAAGAAAAGTAGAGCGATTATGCTGGGCACAATAACAAATTGTATTGATTGTGTCCATTTTTTATTCTTTACATAATAGAGCGGGGCCTCAGATTCCCGAGCGGTTGCCGGGTGAGGGTATCTCACACAGAGTGCTGGATGAGTATATTATTCCATAAATTTATGTAAATCGACAAGATTAATGACATCAGGAGTTAATTACGCTTCTGTTTAGCGAAGTGTATTTTCGCTTTGTTTGGGTGTTTCTCTGTACTGTTTTCTTTATGATCACATGGATACATGTAAGCAACCATATTATGTATTTGTTCATAGTCTCTTCTTTTCCCTTTATAGGAAAGGACAACTTATTCCTTATCACCAGAATGCATTGGGGATCCAAGTTCCTGGTAGGATGAAGTGAACTTTAATGCATGCACTATCACACAACTCTTTTTCATTTTTGCAGTAGCTTTTCCATCTTTATGGTCCTGAAGAAAGCCGGACAGTAGTTTCCATTTTGGCTGAAGCATGTCAACCTCTCTGCACTACGCCACTGTGTAGTTATAATTTCAAACTACCGGGCGTTATCATGACACTAGGACAATCCTGATTAAACTTTATTTTTTGACCTAGTAGCCATTTTTAGATTTTCACTGACACCTTTTCACAGCACTACACTTCATTAGCACCACTTGAGACGCACCTTGGCTAGAGTTAACCTACTGATATCCACCTCTGCACCATCAACTGATGGATTGGGCGAGGTTTGGATTCACCATCTAAATCCCACATGATGATGCTCCGCCATGAGGGTGGGCTGAGGGGAGTTTCTCAGCCTGGTGTTACCTCTTCTGGTTGCTTTAGTATTCAGTACAGTACACTTCCTTGACCGGACATTTCTCCTTCTTTTGGTTGCTAAAACAATTGTTTCCCCTTTGCTTTCCATGGCTACGTTTATTTAGCAGTTTGGCTGCAGCATTGATATTTTCCTTTCCTCATTCAATAATGTTTTCAGCAGTGGGAGTAGAATGTGCCATGTAATACACAAAAAGGCTCATTTTAGCATCTGTCCGGTCTTTTTTTGGCTGCTGTCTCAAACTTGTGCAGTTTGCGGACTCGTGACTGAAGGGATATTGTACCTGTAAGAATTGACATGTGAATCGTGCTGGTCATACTGTGAATATTCACGTATTTTTAAATGTATGGATAATGTGCTGATACCATTGTCAACTGAAGTAACACTACAGCCATCTTTTTGGATGTCAAATAACCCTCATCCATTGTAAACTAGTAGACACACTTCAACTATTAGGAATATGTGAATGCAAAAAGGCACAACAAGAACTTCAATAATATCTTTCATGATATTGTTTTGGATCATTTGAAGGATTATAAATTGAATGGCCCTTTGATGTCTCTTTCACTAATATCTCAGGCCTCACCGTCAGGAAATATTGCTCAATTAACTGCAGGAAAAGGGAAAAACTAATAGGAATTCACAGAGAAGGCGTGAGGATGCATCTGTGACTGAATACAAGCATTATATCTTGCACTGCTAAGCCCTGCTTGTTGGCTAGTTTTTTTTTTTATAGATTTGAGGAAGTCTTCCTTTGCTTTCTCCAAAATCAATAAGCAATGTTCAGGGGTAACTTTTTCTGCTGTAAACTCTTTATTCTTAGGAAATATTAGGAAAGACCTAAGTGCATAGAGTTCGCAGATTACATTATCATAAAACATACTATTTCACCATTTTGTAATTTTGATTGTGCATTGATAATGGACAAAGTTTTAGATTTTTTTTATATAGTGTATTATGATCTGATGTGCCATTGATTTAAGGGGATTGAATAACATCTGTGTGCGTTGGATGTCCTTTTGGAAATTCAACACTGGTAAAGATGCTAAAAAGTGCCTTTGATAATGCAGGCACCTGGTTTAGTAATGGGAGTATGTTGAGGTGTTCGGTTCAAAGTGACATTGTCACTTCATCAACCAAAGGTCATGGAACTCTGAGTCATTTAAATATTTAAGCTTGACCCCCCCCCCCACTATGAAAGTCAAATATGTAGAAAAAAAAATATTTAGAAACTTTGTTTGCACTTTTTTGCAGTGTGCCGAGTTTCTCCAAAATAAATTCTCAACACTTTTGAAGAATCCCTGAAACAATAATCATCTAAGTTATAATGCACTATCAATGCATCAAAGAGTTCAATGCTTAAAAATAGACTAGAATGAAAACAAAAAGGGTGTTACAGTGGCTTAATACCATGCTAAATACAGAAAGAAGGAAACGCAACTAATAGTTTTACAAACAAAGTTGACACTTCATTTTCAAGTTCAGGTAGGCTTTTGTGTCCGGTGTCATGGAACTCTGAAGGTAAAATTTCAGCTGGTCCCCCCTTATGGAGGTCAAAGTTGTTTAAATTATCTAATCATTAAAAAAACGTCATAGGTGCAATGGTAGTGTCCTAAATACTCCCCAAATGAATTTCAACATGTTTGGAGTGTCCTTGATCAAAAACCTAATTAAAATCCCTCTTCATCTGTGCTTTGAAGGGCCATGAAACGTTTATAAATGGTAAAAGTGAAGAATAAAGTATGCAAATGTGACATATTAACATGGTGAACAAAATGTATATTTCCAAATATTGCTACGTCCTTTAATAAAGTCACTTTTTCATGATTCACCAGTGATGGGTGCAAGAAGCTCACTCTTTCTTAAAAAAGAAATTTAAAAAAATTGAGTTTTCTCAGCAACCTATTTCTTATAAAGAAGGTAGATGGGGTTTTTTGAAGTAGAATACATCTCAAATCTCTGAACAAATATTTGTCCAGTGTGAGGAATTGTTTTTATTTTATTACACGGCTGGGGGCCTTATCATAGAAAACTCTCTCAAAAATAGTTTTGATTCCAGTCAGGCTCATCTGCATCACCTTTGGGCAGCCCTAAGCAGCTGTGGCATCAAGCAGCAACTCTCACTTGGGTACAGAGGAGTGCTCACACTAAAATTAAGAATCAACTTTTCATTACAAGCTCCTGTTACAGGTTTGTGATCTTTCAAAGACAATTGATCAACACGGTATCATTCAAAGAAAGTTGTTATTTTTCAAAAGTAGATATACAAATTATAATAATACATGAAATATACCAATTTAGCACAAACTTGAAAAAAATAACCTGTTAGGGTCTCAAGTTTCAGAGTCACATGAAATTCATTTTGCAAATTTTATGAATACATCATGAATATTCACAAAAGGCACTTTGGCTGTAGAAGGCCTGTTATGTTGTGCCCTTTAAGCACAAAAAGACTAATTATAGCGTTAGTAAAAAGTGCTTTGTGATTCAAAGTGAATAATTTTTATGGAGATTATTACATGTTTGGTTATTATAGATATATGCAAAGTGCATAAAATCTAGAACTTTAAGTTCACTAATACTGGAACAGTAGCTAACAAAGTGTATATGTATATGAGAACGAACACCCATTACCAAGATGAGTGCTCATCGAGGTTGCATAACAGCGCAAATTTTACAGCGCAGAAACGTTTACATAGAATGTCTCCAACGCATGCTGTTACATCGCATGGTTTTCCACATCGCTTGCTATTACAACGCATTTACATAGTATGTCTACACGACGCATGCTGTTACATAGCAAATATGATATCAGCGATTGCATGGTATTACAACGCTAACATATGTATTTTATTGCATTATGAATGACGTATGGTGACGTCGGCATTACGCTAATATGATGTGTGTAATCTATACAGAAAAAGAAGGGCTCTGCCAGCACACCAAAAGTGGACTTACGTGTATCAATTCTAGACAATACTAGATCTCCAGGTGGCTCATGATTACACCTTTAGTATAAGGAGAAAAAAAACAGCTAAAATAAAGTCCAATCCAACAGTAACATTTTAAATAGATGCAAAGATCCAGTGCAGAAAGTAATCTTCAAAATCTTTATTTCGAAAGTTCATATAGATAAACTTCACAGCTCACACCGCCGACACGTGTTTCATCTCAATCTTGAGATTTTTTCATGGCTGGAAGTAATAAACAAATACAATAGTGAGTAATACACCCAATAATAAATAGAAAACCCACCATTGTCAAGCTTACTAATTAATCACTCACAAATCTAACACATTCTTAAAACCTTTATCTTAAAATGTATAAGCTAGAACACACACACATGATAAATACAGTGTGGTAAGACACCTGTTAGGTACATAATAACACATTCATTTCTATACATATTTACAAAAATACTATATTTCATATCTTGCATCAGCGGAGCTTATGTCATGTGGACATCACATCTGAGTTATATATAAACGGGGAGAAAAAACATTACATATGCATAATAAATAGAGATAAGACACAGTTTGCAAACATTATATACCCTAGTGTATCACAAACAGTAGGGAAAAGAGCAATTATTATGGTTGATTTTCTAAACATTAGTTAAGATGGCCTATTGACACAGCAATGACCGAGATCCATCACTATTACTAATCAAAACCATATAATTCAAGTTCACATACCATATAATGTATAGTGATCCTTCTGTATCTAAATGGTATAAAGTTAGACAACCTATCCATCGCGAAAGACACTGGTAACACGCGGACCTCGTAACCCTTCCAAAGTGACGGAATATCTAAACCACGGTCATCACACGCAGCCTAGAATGAGTTCAAACAGCATATATAGGAGAAACAATTATGAAGAAAGCGGTGCAATGACCATACAGTATACTTAAAGACATCCCCAAAGTGTCATAGCATCAGGAGGCCCAAAGCATCCCCCGATTTTCTATATTTCATATTACTATATGGATACTAGCCACAATAAGTCTAGATATTATTATTCATGATTGGAAGACCCCATATGGCCACAATAGCCCTTGAGACACATTCCTCACCTCATAAGACCCGACCAGGAGTAGTCTGCCGAGTGAATATTGATAATAAAGACCTACAAGTGGTTCAAATATATAGTACATGTCATATAGTTGGCTATGTTGATCGTTATAAGATAAACTAGCTATAATTATCATTTTTTATTTCTTTTTTTTTTATTTTATTGATCTTAGTACAGTAAACTGCAAACAAGCTCAAAAATGTATGTACATCACATTAATCACCAAATAACAATGTCCGTCTCTACTTTCATTAGAGAAAAATACTCATGATTCGTAATAGTCCCGAAAGGCGCTCCAAATTTTGATACCCAGTCTCTTTTTCCTTGATCCTTTAATTGAAAATAAACTCTACTCCAAATTATATAAGCTCAGAATGTTTGGAAAGCCATTGATGAAAATCCAGTGATTTTTCCTATAGGCACTCCTTGGCTATACATAGACGTGCCACACTCATCGCAAAAAATATAAAATGTCTATATTGAAAAATTGTTTTCATAATATCTTTTTGAATTTTACCTAGCAGCATCATTGCTGGAGAGATAACAACCGTTGTTTTAATCACCAAAGAGATACATTTTTCCAAATGCTCAATACATTCCTTCAACTTAACACAACTATAAAAAATGTGAATCGCCCCAGCATCCTCATCCCCACAGCGAAAACATTTACCATCGTTTCCAGCTCCCCATTTTGCCATTCGCTTAGGTGTATATTATAAATCATATAACGATTTAAAAAACTGAGCTTTCAAATTTGCAGACATAAGCGCCTCCTTTGACAAAATTAAAAGATCCTCTACGTCAATCCCTACATCCCCTAGAGATTCTCTCCATTTCAACTGCACTTTCTCTACGTCATCTTTCTTAGCAGAGACCAAGTACTGATAAATCACTCCAATTTTACCTGATCTGTTAATTTCTTCAATGACTTGATGTTGAATTAGGTTCCTACCCCTTCGATTTAAATAGTCCCGAATTTGTAGGTATTTAAAAAAATACCATCTGGGCAGTGAATATTCCTCCTTGATCTCTGCAAAAGATTTACAAATCCCATTCTCATTAACAATGTGTCCTAAGATCTTAATGCCTTTCTGCTGCCACTTATTGGTCATTACATCAGAAAAAATTCCAGGTAAAATCCTATGCGCATTGAGCGGAGTATAATGTGACACTCTTGGTAAATCCATATTTTTCATATACCATTTCCAAACCTTCAAGGCCCCCATGGTTACCTTAAACCTTGTTTACTTAAAATAGCTCCCATCAATTTCTTGAACTAGAATATACTTTGCATATGTCCCTAGCTGTATATCAAAGATATTTGACATATTAGCATCAGCACTTTCATGTTCTCCTGTTATGAAGACTTTCATTTTCAGTAAAAAACAAGTTATATAATAAAGAAAAAACTCAGGTACACCCATTCCTCCCCTTAAAACTGGCAGCGTCATGTAATTCATTGCCCTTCTAGGTCTCCCAGGACTCCATATGAATTTCCCGCATTTAGATTGCAGCGCCTGTATTTTATCTTTAGTAATCTCTAAAGGTATAGATCTGAATAAATACAGAACCTTTGGCAATATATTCATTTCAATGACATTTGATAGTCCTATAATCGTTAGATACAGACTCTCCCATCTATCCAGAGATGACGTGATTTTTGCCATTAACGTATTCCAATTGACTTGCACTAATTCCGTCCTATTTCCCCTGATTAAAATTCCCAAATACGTCACTTCTTTGACCACCCTACTATCTTGCAATATAAACGTATCAGAGCACACAATTTGAGTTTTTGACTCATTCAGTTTATAACCGGTTATAGAACCAAATACCTGTGCTAATCGTTCTATTTCCTTTATTGCTGTTACAGGATTAGTTGTGGCCACTGCGATGTCATCAGCGTATGAAAATACTGAAAAATAATAGTCCTGAGCTTTATAAGGGGGAATCAAAATGTTCTGACTCAGTAACTCGACTAAGGGGTTTATATAAAGGGCAAATAAAAGGGGATAGAAGGGGCAGCCTTGTTGTGTGCCGCAGGATATGATGACAGTTTCAGAGAGTTGGCCCATTACTGATTTTCGTTTTAGGCAAAGGCAAAATGCAGCATTGGTGATGCATGTGTATTTCAATGGAGATTTTTAAAGTCTACCTAAATACGCTTTACCAATACATTTTCATTATTTTCTCTTTACTATCTCATTATGCACATGTTAAGAAACAGTTTCATGCATTATTACCTAAATAGCATAAAAACACACTGAATTATTAACAATTTTCTTTGGGAATTGGGTGACCAGATGGCCGGAAATCGAAAATCGCCTGGTATGTATTCAACTTCCATTTTGGGCACCTTCTGTGCAGACCACATGCCTTTAAATTGGCACACTGTAGTAGGCTATGCTATAGAATGTGTGGCGGAGGCAAATTAAGCTCTATCTAGTGTGGATCATGAATTATGACACAATATATGTGACACATTTTCCCAAAACTGGAGGCAACATTCTAAAAACATGAATGGAATCAGGGGATGATTAGTACTACTTCTAAACATGCCACATGCATGAGAAGTGGCACAGAACAGTGGAATGATGTCAGCATTGTGCTCCTTTTTGAATTATGATTCCAGATAGTATGGTGTTAGAATTATAGGCAAAAACATAAAGTGTTCTTCGACCCACCTGAAGCTGAAAAAGAAAAACATACCTCGAGGGTACACTTAATTTGAACCTTTTTCCTATAAGCCACACACATAAGAATTGGTACAATGATGTGTACATGTCTTCTCTACAATCTGCAATTGAAATTAAGTCTTTACCTTATACGCTTTAAGAATTATAGGGCAATAAAATGTATCTGTAAATTAGACAATGCAAAATACATAAGATCTACAAGGTGGTCATAATTTATGACAGAGATGATTGTATGCGAAAAACAAAGCAGCACATTCTACGTAGCATACCTTTGCCGTCTCTTATCAAGTGGTTGTTTGGAATGTATCAGTTTATCAGGTTTCGGGCATCTGCAAACAAACACAGATAGTAATATTGGTTAACAAATGCTCAAAATAAATGTCTAAATACAATAAATAGTTGCATTAAAAGAATAAGGATTTTGAGTAAAGTAACTGTTCTCTAAAATTCAGTGAGATAAAAAACAATGATTATTGCCTCACCGTGGGTTTTCATGTGCAAGCTTATTAAGCAGTTTTGATGCTGCACAGACATTTTCTTCTCTCATCATTCTATAATGCTTTTCGGCAGTCTGAGTAGAATGAGCCATGTAGTCAGCAACTAGGCTCTTTTCAGCATCCGTACAGTCTCTTTTTGTTGCTGTTTCGTACACACGTCGTGCTTGCTGACTTGTTACAGTAGGAACCTTATACCTGTAAGAATTATTAATATGTGAAACCTGCTCAATATCCTATAGTCATGTATTTTATAAAGGTATTATTTGGGGCATGAGCTTATACAATTCCTAACAAATTAATACTAGTTATAAGAAATGTTTAAGCCATCTCTTTGGAAACTACATAACCCCCATAAATTGTAGACTTGTACACCACTGACCGATAAAAATCTGGGAATTCAAAAAGGCACAGCCAGCATTGCAGTAATACCTTTCTTGAAATCGATTAAGATAATTTGATGGGTTGTGAATTGGATCCCCCTTTGACGATACAAAAAAGGGATCCATTGTTGATGATGTCTTATTTTTCTTTAACATCAAAGGCCTGATCTTGGTAAAATATTGTTCAAACCACTGAAGAAAAAAAAATAAGGTAATAAGGTCACAGAGCAGGCATTGAGATGCATCTGTGAACAAATTCTGTAGTTTTTACACAAGAGCAATGCCACTCAATAAAACAATATTAGGATGTGATGGTATTATTTAAATTGGTAGTACATGGTGAATAAATATTCAAAAAATGTTTGTGGCTATTCAAAAATAAATATAGTATCCTAAAAGAATACCTGTTCTTCTTCATAACTTAAACAAAAGGATGCAATCTGCTGGGCTGCAGTTTTGTGCTTCTTCACTGCAACGATCACATAGTAGTCTCCCTCCTCATCATTGTACGGTCTTCCGTCACTCCATTCCTTGGCCTGCAAAATTGTAAGGTATGTATAATAATTAGATAAAGTTTCTAATTATTTAAATGTAGTTATTTTAAGAACGAGGACCATGGGACCGCCAAACCTGTGGTGACAGTCCACGACCCAACGGATTGGCGGTCCCCCCACTGTATATAAAATTTGGGGTGTACACCACCACTGGACCACTGCAACTGGCAGAGATCCATGATCTCAGGGTGGTGGCACAGTGGTCAGAGAGAGCAATATGCTGGTTGTGCCACTGCAGCACTGTCAAGCATTTTACGAGTTGCCTCACCGCCAGCCTTACCATGGAAAGGCTGGCGGTGAGGCAACAAAGCAAGGCCCTAACTGGGCCCCCTTTGTGACTGGGCCTGGGAGTCCCAGTTACTGCATGGTGCAGCCTGTGTGAGGGTTACCAATGGGACTTTAGATAGGCATGGCTGTAACACCACTGCAGCACCACCTGCCCACCAAGAATTACAATTGTAATCCAGTGGGCGATGCGAGTACAGCTTTGGGGGTCCTCCTGCATGGCACTGCCATCAATGGCAGCAGGAAAAAAAACAATGTCGTAATCAGGCCCTTAATATTCTACATTGTTTATGAAGAGTGAGCATGAAGGCTTCAATGTAGACACATTGTTTAACTCATATTAGTCTTTTTTGTTTACATACCTGAAATTCTTAACAACACATGGTCGCTGCACATGCTTTAAGAGCAATAGTGCCTCCAAATAATGCAACACCGCTAGTGTTTCCTGAGAGGAGAAATCCTGATTGGTATTTAGCTTTTCGATGACTGTGAGGAAATCTTCTTTTGCCTTGTCCAGAATCTGTAAGCAGTGCCCAGGGGTCTTCTTTTCTGCTGTGAATTCCCTATATCTAGGCAATATTAGGAAAGACATAATAAATAACAGGATCTGCCCATGCAATAGTAATGAAACATAATATTAATTTCATGATTTTTGAATTGGGAACTTGCAATGAGGAGAAATGTTATTGTGTATGATCATCTAAAGGCTATTATACTTCACAATGATTAAATTATTACCTTCTGTGAGTGACTTCTTTTGAAATCCCTCTGCTTATTTTCTCCTGCATGTCCTGCATCACATCCTGGAAATGCTGAGCTGACATATAGAGTTCGGTATTTTCTTCTCTCAGGTTTGTACCCACGATGTGATAGTGGATAAACCGCTTGATATTTTTCATGTAATTGATAATGGTCTGCTGTGCTAAACCAAGCTCTTTCAGGCAGTTGAAGAACTCCAGTGTGCGAGGAATCTCCTTGATGCAATGTAATGATGGTTCATCAGGATTGTAGAAGAGGAATCTTGCTACATTTTCCAGCTTAAATTAAATATATAAATACAGTTAACAATAATTATATACTTTACTGAATATAATAGGTATTAGTAGGAATAAGGGTAGTCATAGTAATAAAAGATTATTTGATTACCTCTTGCTTGCAGTTGGAGACTGAGAGATCGTGTTTTAAATAGTTTCTGAAATCAACTAGGAGTTTGCAGTCCAGGGAATGTTTCCTGTAAAGACCAGCGTCTCTCAGCTTCTTCCGTATAGTTGTCAGCCACTTTGTTGTACTTGGTCTGTTGGATTGAATAGTGAAATGTTTTAGAAAACAAATGGTATATAAATATATGAGTACGGTGCAAATAGATTTTGGTCATTTGAACTTATGGTTGGTATAATTCAGCAGCTTCTTCTTCTTCTTCATCTTCTCTCAGATGTTCAATCTCCATTTCTTCATCGGGTGTTTTAGGAGGTCTAAAAGTAAGTCATATAATTGAGCAATAAAGCATGCATGAGTAGCTGCAACAGTTCATAACATACAGGTTCCTTGAAGGATTATATTAATTATACAAGTTTAAAGGGTTAATAATTATGTATGACTACAAATAATGCAGTAATTATGAAAATAGATTTAGTGATTGTAATGGTAGCAAAATAATGATAATGAATGAAAAAAAATGTTACTTACATGACAACTTGATCAACGGGCTTTCCAACAATAAAACACCCATTTGCTTCCAACATATTGATGACCGTTTTTCTGGTCTCTTCATTGAAAAGGAGCTGGAGATTATCGTAGGTGTATATTCTCCCCTTATACAGATGGACAATCATTGATTCTCTTGCCTCCTTTACAACTGCTGCAATCGCTTCAGGAGTGCTTTTCTTCATGCAAACTCGTGCCAGGTGAACTGACAACTGCTCACAATTTTTTAAGCACTTTGTGCAAACCAATGGGATGCGATTCGCTTTTCTAGCAAGAAAATAAAAAGGTCATGTAATGAGAATAACAAGCTGTAAGACAATATGTATTTCAGTATCCATTTTATATGCTGCAAAAACACAAATTCAATGTATTACAATATCACAAATTAGAAAAACAGCACATTACCTCAGAGTGGAATCTATTCTGAAGGTTTTAAGGAAAAAAGATATCTGGGTAGCACTAAACTATCCTTACCAACTGTATCCACCTGTACTCAGCAGAGCTCAAGCACATGATTTTAATGGGAAAAGGCCCTGCCACATATTCAGGGGATGGGGCATTACCTGCAATGATTTAATTGGCTAATGTAGAGTAGGGTTACACCTCCCTAGGGTCATATTGGGGTCAACTAATACCTCCAGCTGCCAACTCCCAGGTCATGTTATACAAATGGAGGACATGTCACACCTGCCTGAAGGCAAGGCACACACCGTAATTGCAATAGCAGAGATGTGCTAATGACATCCTGGGCAGTTTAAAATTTCACAGTCACAATATTACAACATATAAGCAATTCCCCCATTTTTTTCAGCATGTTCTTGATGCACTACGAGCATGAAAATTTGCACACAAAAGCACACAAACCTCTCCTACAACCTGAAAGTTAAATTAGATTTCTAGCTTATGTGGTTCTTGAGCATAGGTATTCATAGTACGGCCCGTGGAGAGAGAGCCAGCGACAGAGATAGGGATAGAGACGGACAAAGAAAGAGACAGAAACAGGGACAGACAGAGACAGGAAAAGGCAGATAGAGGAAGAGACAGGGACAGACAGAGGCAGAGACAGACAGAGAACGAGAGAGACCAAGAGGGAGAGAGACTGAGAGGGAGACGGAGGGAGACAGGGACAGGGACAGGGACAGGGACAGGCAGAGACAGGGGCAGACAGAGACAGATAGATGCAGAGACAGGGACAGACAGAGAGAGGCAGAACACAGTACATAATTTCGCTGCCTAATAAAAAAGTTTTAATGTTTACCTGATTTTTACGAGCATGTTCCCAATGTCCTACGATCGTGAAAATCGGCACACGGGAGCGCACGATCCTCCCCTACAACCTCCAATTTAAATTAAAACTATTCTTTCAGGCAGCGAAATTATGTACTGTGTTCCACAAATAAAAATACTTCTCTCTAGAACCGCAGAAGCTAGAAGCCTAATTTAAATTGCAGGTTGTAGGGAAGGATCGTGCGCTTGTGTGTGCCGATTCTCACGATCGTAGGACATCGGGAACATGCTCGTAAAAATCAGGGAAACATTCAAACGTATTTATTAGGCAGCGAAATTATGTACTGTGTTCCACAAATATACATATATATCTCTGAAACCACATGAACTAGAAACCTAATTTAACTTCATTCTGTAGGGGAGGACATGGCCTCCCTTTGCATAACCTGACCTGAGAGTTAGCACATGGAGGGAGGAGTTGACCCCAGTAAGGTGTGCCATTGCCTCCAGGCACACCCTGAGCTGACACAAGCTGAGCTGGCAGCTAGTGAGAAGAGTTGTAAATGGGCCAGTGTCAACTGCCTCCCTTGTGCCCAGCTTGAGGCTGGGAGCTGGCAGCTATTGAGAAGAGTTGTAAATGGGGCAGTGTCAACTGCCTCCCTTGTGCCCAGCTTGAGGCTGGGAGCTGGCAGCTAGTGAGAAGAGCTGTAAATGGGCCAGTGTGAACTGCCTCCCTTGTGCCCAGCTTGAGCCTGGGAGCTGGCAGCTAGTGAGAAGAGTTGTAAATGGGGCAGTGTCAACGGCCTCCCTTGTGCCCAGCTTGAGGCTGGGAGCTGGCATCTAGTGAGAAGAGTTGTAAATGGGCCAGTGTGAACTGCCTCCCTTGTGCCCAGCTTGAGTCTGGGAGCTGGCAGCTAGTGAGAAGAGCTGTAAATGGGCCAGTGTGAACTGCCTCCCTTGTGCCCAGCTTGAGGCTGGGAGCTGGCAGCTAGTGAGAAGAGTTGTAAATGGGGCAGTGTGAACTGCCTCCCTTGTGCCGAGCTTGAGGCTGGGAGCTGGCAGCTAGTGAGAAGAGTTGTAAACGGGGCAGTGTCAACTGCATCCCTTGTGCCCAGCTTGGGGCTGGGAGCTGGCAGCTAGTGAGAAGAGTTGTAAATGGGCCAGTGTGAACTGCCTCCCTTGTGCCCAGCTTGAGTCTGGGAGCTGGCAGCTAGTGAGAAGAGCTGTAAATGGGCCAGTGTGAACTGCCTCCCTTGTGCCCAGCTTGAGCCTGGGAGCTGGCAGCTAGTGAGAAGAGTTGTAAATGGGGCAGTTTGAACTGCCTCCCTTGCGCCCAGCTTGAGGCTGGGAGCTGGCAGCTAGCGAGAAGAGTTGTTAATGGGGCAGTGTGAACTGCCTCCCTTCTGGCAGGTAGTGGGAGGAGCTGACCCTTGCTGTACTGCCTGAGCAGGGAGGCTCCCAGCTTGGGTAGCGAAATTATGTACTGTGTTCCACAAATAAAAATACATATCTCTGTCCATGAGGTTAAACTCAGGCCTCTGCAGTGGACACATTCATCCACTGAGCCACCAGACCTGACATACACGACCCGACATACACACATCTCTCTCTCTGTCTCCATCTCTCTTTCTATATCTCCATCCCTCTCTCTGTCTCCCTCCCTCTGTCCCATCTATCACTCTCTAGGTCCCTCCCTTTATCTCCCTGTCTCTCTCCCTTTGTCTGTCTCTGTCTCCTTCCCTCTCTCGCCCTTTCTCTCTGTCTATCTCTGTCTCCCTCTTCCTCCGTCTCCCTTTCTATCTCTCTACCTGTCTCTGTCTCTATCTGCCTGTCCCTATCTCTGCCTCCCTCTGTCTCCCTCTCTCTGTCTTTCTCGGTTTCTGTCTGTCTCTGCCTCTATCTGTCCCTTCTTTCTCTCTGTCAGTCTGTCCCTGTTTCTGCCTCTATCTGTCACTGTCTCTATCTCTATTTGTATCTCTGCCTCTATCTGCCTCTGCCTGCCTGCATGGGTCTCCTCCGGTATGCGACTCGGAGTGCTACGGGTCTTTTTCCAACCGAGTTCGGAATCGGCCCCTTAGTGGTATATAAGAAACAGAGCAATACTTAATACAAACTCTTTTATTTTCCAGCAACAACATGTGTATCCCCCTGGTTTGCAGAATCTGCTTGAAAAGTACATTCTCCCTTTATGGTCACTTGATGAGAAGATGCATGAAGAGCTGCTCCTCAGAGGTTATAAAGAACGCTGTGAAGGAAGCTAAAGAATCTGTTGTCTCACAACTTCGTCATGGAATGGTGTTCCAATATGAGAATCTTCAGAAAATCTTTGATGAAACAAACAGAAGAAAAGTAATCACTCTGCTTGAGTCAAGCGGATGCTTTATTGATGGGAAGCCTGATAAGTCACTTTCATTGTAAGTAAAATATACATTTTGAGAAATAATAATTAGATGTTAGTTGTAAGTACAGTATACATCGTCAGAAATATTTGATAGCCTGTTTTTAACATTCAGACTTTACCCTCCTAGGAAAACAGGACCTGAAGATGAACAGCTCGGAGAAGAAGAGAAAATGCATTGTGAAAAACATCATGAAATGTAAGTTGCAACACTGTGGAGTTTACTGTTATAAAATATGCATTTGTTTCAAACAGGTAATCAAATTAATGTTTCATATATTATAGCTGCAAAACACACATATGTGAAGTGAAGACGCCGGGGGAATGTCTCATGATTTTAAAGGTGGCAAAGCAGGATTTCATCACTGTCATGCAAAAACTGGCCGTCAGCAGCAAATTAAGTGTTCAGGAGAACTTGCACGTGTTATATTATCTGGAGGCAATTTTGCTCCTGAAATATTTACAAAAGCCAATTGTTGTTAAGGGCTTTCTTGTAAGTATATGCATTACCCCTTTATTTCCAGTTTGAAAGGTGTATTTATTGGAGATGTTCAAACATGAACATGATAACAAAAACGGATTTTCTCAGGTTGAAGAATGGTTGGAAAGGACCCATCAGACCGAGGATGGTATGACATTTGCAATTATAACAGTTATGAAAAAGAAGACTGGGCAATCGCGAGAAACAAGATTTGCTTTAAATGCTGTTGAAGAAAATGTAGGTACCCCAGTTGTATTTTCTATTCATATTCTTATGTGATATTTCTCTTTTAAGATTATCCTAATGTTTCCTTTTTAATATGTTGTTCTTTAGTTCTGTGCACATGCCTCAAGATTCCTTTTAGAATTGTTTTCCTGTAAATGTGTTTGTACTGGCAGATCTCTGCTTGGACTTGAAAAAGAGAGTACTGTGCTGATATCATTAAACCAGTACCATCTATACTTGGATTATTTGCATTATTTTCTACAATTTACTACAGTATCTTTTTGTAATACTAACCCCTGAAATGAGATCTCTGTTTAAACTTATCAACTGAAACATATACCCAATTTTCTTTTCAGAATGTTGTTGTTTCTTAAAACTTTTTTGATGATAAGGTATCCCTATATATTATTTATTTTAATCACTAAAATCACAGTTTTATCAATAATTATTGTTATTGCATATGACAATTATATTTGAATATATTTATTGCATATTCATATAATGCTTCAACTTTGTTTTAGTGGTTTCACATGTATTTTACAATGCTACGTCCCAAGATGCTGAAGAACAGCAAGGCACTGACCGAGAGCAGCCCGGGAAAAGATTACTTTTTTGTTTCCTCTGAAGGAGAGGAAGTTTACAATGCAACATTAAATGTCACAAGGTTAATTGAAAGGTAAGTGTTGGAAAGTAGGATCTTTAAGGCATGGAGCCCCCCACTTTTGCTGGTGTCAGTGTGCTTATACTGTAATAGACTGGGATCCTGCTAATCATGACCCCAGTGTAGAGGCTCTCTCACCTCTAAATTGGTTGTTGGTACTTTGTAAACCCCCATAATGTGGAAAGGTGTTTGTGGAAATTATTTTTCAATTGCGTGCAACACATTAAATTGCTGTTCCTGAACCTTTCTGCCTTCAGCTGTAACTTTTTAAACTAGTAATTATTGACTAATGGAGTTAGGTGTAAGCGTCATAACAACAGAGGATCACTACTACATAAACATTTGAATTACTAAGTCAATTGAAAATGTGCATTTTTCTTACAGATACAGATTACCAAAAGTGAAGTGAATGGAAGTGGTGAAAACTTTTAAGGACGCTGCAGTTACAAATTTATGTCACCAAGAGAATAGCATTGTCTCAAGCCATTTTGGGCGGGAGGCGCGTCTCGGCTGGTATGCCCGAAGCGGCGTAGCCGGGGCGCGCTTTTTCCCGCCCTAGAGTGGGCTGGCCTAGACACTGACGCAGCCGGCCACGCCCTCGGGGCAGGCAGGGGCGGGTTTACGCCCGCCCTGAAGATGGATAAAAAGGGACGCAAGACCAGAAGACATCCTCTTGTTCCTGTGCTCTGAAGCTGCACCTCCTCGCTGCACGTGAGCTCGAGACGGAACGAAGAGCCAATTTTGACCCACCCACCAGCCCCTGAAAACAGCCAGTTGTTTTAATAAAATTGATCGATAATTCCATTTCGTTTACAGGTTGTGTTAGTATCGTATTGATGTTGAATGTGTAATAAAGATTGGTCTAATTTTGTAAGTTTGATGATTAGAGAAATTCGGATTTGACGTCCATTTATAAACATGCTTTTCGGTCATAGTGGCCAATGTATTTTTAGTTTAGTTAGCATTTGTCGTATTTATTTTGGTCGGGCGGTAAGGTCATGATCGGTGAGCACTAATTGGAAGATCCCTATGAGTGGGCGTCACCCAACATGGATGGGAGCGCTCGGGAGAGGTGGCCTTTGGCCCCTCAACGGGGAGGCGGTCCCTTCTAAGGATGGGTCGCCGAAAGAAAAGGAAAGGCGGTCAAGGCCCCTTCCTGTGTAGGAGGGGTTATAGCCCCCTCCTGGGGAATTTCCCGGGGCCAGTGACATCTGCGACGGCAGATGCGGTAAGTTGTGTGGGGTTGGGGTGGAGGTCCACGATACCTTCTAGATACCTCACACGAGTCTTCGAACGACCTTTAACTGGCGTCGAGTTAATAGGTGCCCCCGTCAAGTCAAAGGGAAATTGGTAGTAGTTGCACTTGAGTACGCCTCAGTGCTGTCGCCCCTCCCAAGTGGGGGGGGTATGTCTGGTTAGGGATCTTG
Organism: Lissotriton vulgaris; assembly: GCF_964263255.1. Taxonomy (NCBI): domain Eukaryota; kingdom Metazoa; phylum Chordata; class Amphibia; order Caudata; family Salamandridae; genus Lissotriton; species Lissotriton vulgaris. Next base: position 197,825,098 of record NC_141697.1, read on the forward strand.
ACACCGGTTACGACCTTGCCGTTGGCCCTTAAACGTTAGGATGTACAATTTCAATATTTCAAGAAAATGTTTTGTAGGATGTTAGTTCGGCTAGGAGAACCTCTGTATTAGAGAATCTGTTAAGGTTAGCCAAACATCGCAATGTGGTAATGAAATTGTACATTAATATGAAATGTTTAATGTTTTAATTTTTTGTTTTAATAAATACGGCCGGGAGGGTCACTCCCTCCCACTTCCAAAAACTTCAAGAACTGTTTCCGGTTTCCCTCCTTTGGGGATTGTGTTGAGAGGGGGTGGCGGGTATCTCGGCCATATAGCATTGTCTTACAGTACATAAAACAAGCTAATGGCAATGTAAACGGACCAAGTGAGATGCTAAATTTCTGCTTAGCATCCATGTTAATGGAGAAACTGGCCAATTACAACTCTGAGTAAGCATTTAAAGAGACAATTTAAGTTTGACAATACATGGATGACAATACATGTATCCAATACTCTAAAACATTCAGTCTATTTTTTTCAGTTGCATTGAAAATAGAGTTGCCAGCATCTCCCATGCCCAAGTTATAGAGCCACAGGAACAGTAAGTGTATATATATAATATTAAATGATATACAATTTGTGTTAGTGTTTTCACAACAAATTGTGAATTTGTTACACAAGCATATTTTGAATGCATATTTGTATTTTGTAGGACAAATTGCAACAGAAATAGAACATCAAGAATCGCAGCAGCAGCTTATCGTTACCAGAAAATGGATAATGAGTCAGCTTTTAAAAGAATGCTGGAAGAGTTTCCAGTGACACTGAATTGACAACCACCCAAAAAATAGATCTGCGTTGAGTTGGTCGGGGAACCTTCACGGTACTGCTATCGCAGTTGGAGACTTTTACAACAAGCATTGAGAAGGGAAGAAATGCAAAGTAAGTGTTTTTGAATTGAAATGAAATCTAATAAGCGTGTAGAATTATATAATGTTACATAACACTCAAGAACTGCCTTATTTATATGCAGAACACTTTACAAGACGGATACCGACAGAACACAAAATCAAAACTTTCTACATGAAAATGGAATGGAACAAGAACTGTCCAGGTATACAAGATGTCATTGAAGGTTGGAAACCTACAGCAAACGGAAAACAGGACCTAGGCGATCAAGGAATAGCATCTTTGGTGGAGCGTCAGTCTTGGAGAGGGCTTCATGTCACAATTGATGCCATAAAGGGTAAAAAAGTCATGACTACTCAAGTGTTCAAGAAAGGTGAGATTATTTGTGATTATCATGGAATGGTAATAACTGCAGAGGAAGGGAAACGAATGATGCGAGAGTCACAAGAAGAAGAGATGGGATATTTGTTCTTTTTTCAGGATAGGTCGGGTAGGAAATTGTGTGTAGATGCAAAAACACAGCCCTGCGTGTGTCACACAAATATGGAAACAATAGGACGGTTAATAAACCATTCAAGAAAAAAGTTCAACATTAAGCCTACTCATGTAACACTTGTTATATGTGGGAGTATTCAAAATGTAATTCTGTTCACTGCATTGAGAGATATTAATGTTGAAGAAGAGCTGGTATTTGATTATGGCGTTTCAAGGAAATCATTTAATGGAGAATGGGGAGAGTTAGAATGGTTAGACACATGAGAAAATAAAGGTTAGAAAGCTCATTTCTGATGCACTGAAGGTGTTTTTAACATTATTAAAGTAACCACCATTAACACTTTATTTTAGTTACAGTCTACATAATTTTTTTGTTCTTCCCTGACAATATCAGGAACACTCAGATCTCTGGCTGAGCCCACCCAGAGGACAATTTCTGGCAGAGGCGTCCACTGATGAAGCATGCCATGATGGAAATGTGGGAGAGGGCTCTTATATAATCCTAAAGGGCTGCCCCATGCAAATCAAACATTGACTGTGATATCCATTCTGAGCTATTGGGAACATTTGCAAATATTGTCAAAAAAAATTGACAATTTTTGCGAATTTTCGGTATCAACTCTCTTGACAGATTGTGGGTCCATGTAGCCACCAGGACCCCATAATATATCTCAGGTGATGTAACAAGAGCGGCTAGGGCTCATTTCCAGCTTCCACGTACATGTCTGATTCCTATATGTAACATTTTGAGGTGTTTGGTGTCAAATTCATGTTTTCCATTATAGGCCCTAGAGCTCAGAGTCACATCACATTTCTAGTTCTGGACCCAAGAACCCCATAGTATACCTCAGATGACATGCCAAGAGTGTCTAAGACCCAATTCTGGCCTCCAGGGGTGACGTTTTGGAAGTTTTTGTGTTTAAGGGGGCAAAGTCACTTTTGTCACCCAGACCCAGATGCTCAAAATCGGGTATGATATCAGGTTTTTCCCTTGGCTGGAAGCTGAAAAAAAACTGTATATAATACCAAAGGTATATATATATCACATGAAAGCATCAGATCTGACCTTTCTAACAAGTGTATTCATATCTTGTGCACTCAAACAGTGTCTCTGATATCCATTCTGAGCTATTTGGAAAATTAGCAAATCTTGTCAAAAAAACATTTTTTGATGATTTTTGCTAATTTTCAGTATCAACCCTCCTGACTGTTTTTGGGTCCCTGTGGCCACCAGGACACCACCACATCACTCAGGGACACCGCCACATCACTCAGGGACACCGCCACATCACTCAGGGACATCGCCACATCACTCAGGGACACCGCCACATCACTCAGGGACACCGCCACATCATTCAGGGAAACCACCACAACACTCAGGGACAGTGCGTGTTTCAGTCAATCCATCCCTCTCTCAATCCCTCTCTCCCCCCTCTGTCTCCCTCCTTCTCGCTGTCTCCCTCTGTTTCCCTCTATCCCTCTATCTTCCACCCTCTGTCTCCCTCCCTGTCCTTCTCCCTGTCATTTTTGATTCTAGCCATCTCTGCCATCGAGACTGCAGCTACATCGTCCGTGCTGGGGGAGAGTGGTATACTCCCTGGGAAAATCCCCCCACACTATTTGGGAGCAACTGACTTTGAGTGAGTTATCTATTCTCACTTGGGTCGTTGCTGTTTGGAAGTGTGTGGGACATTCATCTTTGCTCCTGTGGACATCCATCCTCCTCTACAGGGGAGGACCCTTGACAGTGTGGTGGGCATCTTCACACTAAAATCCTGTGCTTGAGCTCCGCTGAGTGCAGGTGGATATTGGTGGTCAAGATTATTTATTGCTGGCCAGATAACTTTCTTCTTTAAAACCTTTGGAATGGATACCCCTCTGAGGTAAGTCTATGTGCATGGGCTGTTTTTGCAAAGATTTATATTTGACTATATTGAATTTGTGTTTTATTTTCTTTTGCTACATTTAACCTGGATACTGGTACAGCTGTCCAAGTGTTTCAAATTGCATGTCTACTGTATTCCTAATATGTATAAACAGGCGAAAAAGAACAGCACTGAATACAACCTCTTGCCTCAAGGATACACACGTGCATCACGTGCACTGGCACAAGTAGGATAGTTGGAGGGGTAGAGCTCTCTTTACCACCAGGACCCTATATTATATCTCAGGTGATATAGCAAGAGTGTCTAAGGCTCATTTCCAGCCTCCAGGTGCATGTCGGAGTCCTATTTCTGACATTTTGAGGTGTTTGGTGTCAAATTCATGTTTTCCATTATAGGCCCTAGAGCTCAGAGTCATATCACATTTCTAGTTCTGGACCCAAGAACACCATAGTATACCTCAGATGACATGCCAAGAGTGTCTAAGACCCATTTCTGGCCTCCAGGGGTGATGTTTTGGAAGTTGTTGGGTTTAAGGGGGCAAAGTCACTTTTTCCACCCAGCCCAAGGTGCTCAAAATCGCTCAAAATCGGGTACGATATCAGGTGATATAGCAAGAGTGGCAAGGGCTCATTTCCAGCCTCCAGGTACATGTCTGAGTGCTATTTCTGAAATTTTGAGGTGGTTGGTGTAAAATTCATTTTTTCCATTATAGGCCCTTGAGCTCAGTCACATCACATTTCTAGTTCTGGATCCGAAAACCCCATAGTATACCTTAGATGACATACCAAGAGTGTCGACCCATTTCTGGCCCCCAGGGGTGACTTTTTGAAGTTTTTGGGATTTAAGGGGGCAAAGTCACTTCTTCCACCCAGCCCAAGGGGCTCAAAATCGGGTACGATATCAGGTTTTTCCCTTGGCTGGAAGCTGAAAAAAAACTGTATATAATACCAAAGGCATATATATCACATGAAAGCATCAGATCTGACCTTTCTAACAAGTGTATTCATATTGTGCACTCAAACAGTGTCTCTGATATCCATTCTGAGCTATTTGACAAATTAGCAAATCTTGTCAAAAAACGTTTTTTTGACGATTTTTGCTAATTTTCGGTATTGACTCTCATGACAGTTTGTGGGTCCTTGTGGACATCAGAAACCCAAATTATACCTCAGGTAATATATCAGCAATGTATGAGACCCAATTCTAACATCCATCCACCTGTTGTAGTGATATTTGTCACATTTTAGCTGTTCAGGGTACAGAGTCACTTCTTCTACAGAAAGCTATGGTGCTTCATGTGCTCCAAGAGGTCAAAACAATATATAACACAAAATCATTTAAAAAGTGTACAGGTGCAACTGCAGTGTTTGGAATGCTGAAAAATGTGCAATTGTAGTGTCCTGTGTACCTCCAAAATGAATTTCTACCACCTTTGAAGTGTATCTGAAGCAAAAAATGGCTTTGTCTCAAAATGCATCAAATTGTGAAAAAATGCAAAACAATTGATTAAAATAAAAATAATTGAGTGTTACAGTGGCTTACTTGCATTATAAACACACAATGAATGAAACAGAGTCAAAAAATAAAGTTGAAAGTTTGCATTTTCAGTTTCAGGGGGACATGGTCACTTTTGTGTACGAGGTCGTGGAACTCTGAGCTGGGTAAAAGTTTAGCTGGAGTGCCCTCCCCATGGAGGTCAAAAACGTTAATACATTAAAACCATTTAAAAACTATATAGGTGTAATTGCAGTGTCCTGAATGCTATATGACTGCATTTGCAGTGTTCTGTGTCCCTCCAAAATGAATTTATAACACTTTTGAAGTCTGCTGAAGCAAAAAATGACTAAGTCCAAAAACATCATAAAGTGTTAACAAACGGTCAAAATTAGGTTAAAATGAAAAAAACAAGGGGCTACAGTGGCCCACTAGCATGCTTGTGATTGTGTGTGTCTTGTAAAGCGCACTGATACCCGCACCGCAGGCCTCGTAACGCTATAGACCGCTGGGGAACCCGTCCTGGCTTTCCCTGTGAGATAGTCCCTCCTGGGAGTCTCCAAGGTGAAACCAGGCATCCCCGGCGTTTGTGAGGGGCCGTTGTGGAGATGAGGCAAGCTAATGCCCAGAGTTGCCGAGTGTGATCTCTGGTTGGAGTAGGCACCGATGCGAGAATTATCAATTCCGCTGATCCTGGTCCAAGACCCTGCCGCGTCGGGAATCGAACCCTGGTCCTGGGCCGTTCTCTGCTCTCGGGTCTGCCGCCTCTAACCAGTGAGCCACACCACTCCACATCATGCTGAACATATAATGAATGATATAGAATGAATAGTTTTACAAAAACATTAATAATTGTTATTTTAAATTTCAGGGGGACAAGGTCACGGAAGTCATGGAACTCCGAGCGGGGTAAAATTTCACCTTTCCCCCTTATGGAGGTCAAAAATTTTATTGCATCAACAAATAAGTGAGGTAGGCACTCGCTAGGCTCCTCAATCCTGGGCAAATGCCAGGTGGGCACCGGCCAAAGCTCTCCCAACGCTAGAACCACATAAGGCGCTATGGGCAAAGATAAAGCGCTCCTAAGCGCTAGAGACAGCATACAAGCGCTTCCAGGCGCTAGAACAGCAAAATAAAGTGCTCCTAGCGCTAAAGGCAGAGATAAAGCGCCACCAGGCGCTAGGGGTGAAAGCAAAGCACTCCCAGTGCTAGGGACAAGTAAAGGTCCATAAGTCCAGCAAGGTCCTGAAGCAAAGGGGACCCAGTAAAAGGTCTCCAGAGTCCAGGACATCAGCAGTCAATCAGGTGTCCAGGGCCCAGGGATTCCCCTGGGCCCAAGCAGCAGCATGCCCCTGGCAGAATTCAAGTTGAAAACAAGAACATTTTCAGAGTCACAACACCCTTTTTATACAGAGAAATCATTTGTCTAAAGGGTGCAGGCAGTGTGAGAACCAGCTGGAACTGGTTATAGGGAACTCCTTTCAGTGTGAGGGGCAGAGGCGACAGTCGCCCAGCAGGAGGTGGAGCCAGCATTGTGGCAGGCAGGCACAGCCCTCTTCACTCCCAGGTGCCATCTCCTCCCACTTCCCTGGCAGCAGATGCAGCCTTTCATCCACGGGCTGACTCAGACAACCTCCTGGGGGCTCCCCAGCCCCTGTCATCCTCAAACCAGACAGTCAATCCACAAGCAGGCCCAGGCACTCCTGGAGCCAGGCTCACCAGCCAATCACACGCCAGACACAAATTACACAAATATTCCAACTTCTAAAAGTGGCACTTCTACACTAGACAGTCATGCCGCATATATCATTACGCAGCATTCAATCTCACGAGTTCGTACATATCAAACTCGACCCTCCACTCCCCACACATCAGGAACTACCATCAGCATACATATTCCCCATTCATTCCTATGGGATGGCAGGTCACTCACCACACATACACAGAGAGCTCAAGCACTTTACACTGTACCACAGTGAAAAAGTGCGCAGAGGCCTAAAATCACAAACACCAGGTCACAGAAACAGGCTAGGAAAAAGCAAAAAGTCTCTGGGTGAACCTGCTAAAAGGGCCGGGTCCCACACTTACCAACATACTACATAGCTGGGAGTTCACATATGAAAGTGGATTGAAATTACCAGTAATGTACATTTAAATTATGCTTTATCTATTCTGGTTGAAAAACTATAAGCCAATGTCTGTGGCACACTTCTCCCTATTACTGGACACAATTGTCAAACAGACCTATAGGTAATCTAACATTTTAACTACTTTCCTTCATGCCACAGACATGAGAATCACCATAAGTGGCAAAATACTACAATTATGCAGTAATTTCAATATGTCTCTATTTTATATAGTTCAAGAAGTAGAAGTAATATTTTCATCCTGTAATGGCACCATTCATTCTATAGGTTGACCAGATGACGAGAAATAGAATTTTGCAACGTGCAGTTAATTTACATTTTCTGTACAGTCCACTAGAATGTCAATTAGTGAAGTGGTAGGATCCGTACAACAGTTTGCAACTTAAATTACGTTTCTATCTGTAATGGTTCATGAATTGACTATATATATATATATATATATATATATATATATATATATATATATACTAGTTATTACAAGCAACAGAAAAAGTTGGTAGGCAAAGATGTAAAATTGTTGGTACTTCACAACAGGCCATATTAATGAACATTGGTGTATGAAAGTGGATTGTCCCAACTCACTGGAACTTCCCTTGTGCATCTATCCATTATGGGTCAACAATTATAAGTGAAAATATTGTTATACATTTTCAGAAGACCGGAAGGAATTTAGAATAAAAGATAAGGTCAAGCTACTGTTTGATACATTACAACGTGCTACATACATGATAAATGGAATGAGCAATAACAGGGATGGAACATACACCCCATTTGTGCTGAAGCAGGCCATCCTCAAAACTCAACAAAAGGGCAGTCTTCTGATAGAAAATGTCCTAAGGCAATCCTGGGTGGCACCGGTCATCGATGTGATTTGGTTGACAAAGTAGTAATATGTAAGTTCACAATGCAATAAACACAACTACATATCTAAGCTTCCCATCTATTTCCATTATCGTTACAGTTGGTTTAACATTGCATTTCTTTTTTGAAGTGTACATTCCTTTAAAGGGCAGCATGAACATGGGGAGGTTGTGGCATCCATGTAGTATTGCATCTCCCAACAATCTGCAATAAGCATTTCATTCTTTTGAGGTTATTCTTATGAAGTACTTTATCTACAGATCTGAGCTTGCCATGAAAATCGCACACAATAATTTCTGAAATAAGTGATTTGCAGTGACTCCTCCACCATCATAGAATCCACTCCACCGTTGACAATGTGTGTACATGATTTAATGTGGTTATCATCTGTTGGTGATGTGGTTTTTGTGAGGGGCTTCAAACACTTGATTACATCCTGTTCATCTCCTCTATTCCTTATTTGTTCTTATCGGAAAACTTTAGTAACCTCTTTTCTGTTGGTTGCCTTTATGGAAAATGTCCTGAGATTTAAAGAAACAAAATAAAATGCTAAATATTGAAATGAAAACTTGTCAAGGATTTCAATTAAAGTTCACTTACTCATGGTTTCCTCATTTCACATAAGTTGCTGTTTCATTCGCCACTTGTCACTTGATTGGCATTTATGAACCCCAACCAGTGTCGTTCATTCTTCTGTGCTCAGTGGATTCCCATTAAGTGATACTGGAAATTCTTTTTCAATACCTGTGAGCAAACCATGCACATTTTTGCTGAACACTGTGCTTTTTTTAATTCTAAAAAATGATGGCACAAGCGTGTTACCGTTGTGTGGTTTAAAGTGAAATAATTTTGAGAGTATTCACATCTTGCTATTTTAATTATGTTACATGCTTGAACATCTATAGGTGGCAGTAGCCTAATTCTAAAGGAGTAGCTTTAACATGTATATGTAAATTGAAGAATATAAAGAATTCAATATTTGTGATCGATAAGGTTTTCATACATTTAAGACTGAGATGATTGTATTTGAAAAGATGGGAGCACATATTACCTAGCATACCGTTAGTTTTCTTTAGCTGATGCTTCAATATCCATTTATTTTATCCATTTATTTTATTTATTTATAAAGTTTTATATAGCGCAAACATGACCCAAGCGGGTATCTGAGTGCTTTACAGCTGTACAGAGGTGAAAACAGGGTAGCAGGTAAAACAACCATGATAAGCAGGGTACTGTAAATGATAGAGGAACAGACAAATATGCAGGAGGAAATAATGTAGCATCACTCTTGCTTTAAGCCTCTGTGAATAAACAAAAAATAATGGTTCATCATTTTTCTAAATTACGCTTGGAATACAATTACTTGCCCTTAAATTATAAATATTATGGGTATGGTTATTGTTTTCTGAAGGTCAGAGAAAGCAAAACGCTGAATGTTGTCTTGCCTTTGTTTCCCATGGGTATGTTTATATAGCAGTTTGGCTGCATCACCCATATTTCCCACTCATCATTTGATAATGCTGATCAGCAGTGGAGTTGAATGTGGCATTACATTCACACAAAAGCTCTTTTCAGCATCAGTTCACTCTGTTTTGGTTTCTGTTTCATAAACTTGTCTAGCTTGCAGACTTGTAACTGAAGGGATATTATACCTGTAAAAATTCCCATGTGAAACTTGCTAGACATACTGTGATTATTCAAGTATTTTATAAAGGTATTGTATGGCTCATGAGTTGATATCATTGTCAACAAAAGTAACATGACGGTTATCTCATTGGATGTCAACCCTCACCCATTGTAAACTGGTAGACACACACAGCCATTAGGAATATGTGAACGCAAAAAGACACAACAAGAACTGCAATAATACCTTTCATGAAATTGTTTGGGACCATTTGAGGGATTATATATTGGATCCCGGTTTGATACAAAATGTATCCTACTGTGATGCTGTCTTATTCGGTAACATCTTCGGCCTCACCCTCAGGAAATATTGCTCAAACCACTGCAGGAAAAGGGGAAAACTAATGTGAATTCACATAGTAGACCTAAAGATGCATCTGTGACTGAAGAGTTAACATTCTGTAGCATTTAAAGCGTTGGCAAAAAATAGTCTATACACTGAAGAAATGCATGTCATAGGCAGATTAAAGCAAGTGTAGGGATGTGAAGACTGCATTTGACATTGTAGTGACTGGTCTGTACATATTCTTTTAATTTTATGGCTTTGACAAAAAACAGTTCTCTCAATTGAATACCTGATCTCTGTGATTTAAGCTAAAGGATGACATCTGCTGGGCTGCTGTTTTTGTGCTTTTTCACAACAACCACCACAAAGTAGTGTTGTGTCTCGACTGATTTCAGACACCCCTGCGGATATGTTCGCCTGTATACCAGCTAGCTCACAGTGCCACTATGAACTCTTCTTATCAAGGAGAGAATATTTTCTGGCAACTATCGAACATGACAACCCTGACTCCTTATGCATCATGGAAACAGCAAATTACTTTTCGCTCATTCACTCAAGCTCCCTTTGTCTCAGATGCACAGAATAAACGATGGACATGTTTCAAATAAGTGTTTATTGAACCAGCGTCATACTAGAGTGCTGCTACAACCATATGACAAAAACAGATGTATATTGGCACGAACAGAGTAAATGGATTGTAGAATTCTACCATAGTCCTAGAACAATGAATGTATGCAAGCACATAAATACATGATCGTAATAAAGTGTACTTCTGTGATGCAAACGCTAACTAGTTGTACCTAGCTGTATAGCCAAGAATCCCTCTAGGATAAAGCCACCCTCATTACCTGATGTGAGAGAATGAAGGACCCCGTCTTAGTCTTGAAATGGACACCCAGTGAGGGATGTCAGACCACTGCATGCTGGAGTGTCTGTGTGCAGGAACCTTGGCGTCGTGTCAGCATGGAAGTCTTTCTCCTTTGCCTGCCCCACGAAGATATAGCGCTTATATACCAAAAAGGTACCCTCAGGGGTTCTATCTTCCTTAATCATGTCGGCTGAGGATGACAATAGTGATGAACCTTATACATAGTTATTATGTAGAAGATGGTAATCCTGCTATGATTTTGAAAATCCTCATGTATGATAAATTAGGCTAATTTCCTGGGAAAACCACACATTTATGCAGCACCTAACTAGGTAAAAGGTCAGCACCAAAACCATTATGTAGTACAATGGCAGGGTGAAAGGTTAGGCGACTACCCAGGCCTATATTGGGGTACATTGCAAATCATAACACCCACTCCTCTTCCAAGTGGCCGATATACTACAAAAATAAAATGGTTAGTCCTCATCATAGAAAAATGTTCATAATAAAAATTTCTAAAAGTTATAAAAAAATTCTAAACTGTATAAGTTCTTTATATATGTAAAAAGCTCTAAGTCTTTTTAAAATGTTATACCATTTGAGCAACTGAGTAAATCTGAAAGCCATGGTGCTCATTAAAAGTGAAAAAAAGATGTTTAAAATTACTATTTTGGTTGTTTTGGAAAAGAGGCCGTATTGTTCCCAGCACACGGAGAGCCAAATGTTTTATGTATCCTGTGTGGGAGATGCAACATCACTGCTGCTAGCCTTCACAGACAACGGTCCCTGTAACGCCTCACAGATCAGGTCGAATTGAGCAAAAGTGATCTTCAGTTACGACAGCAGAGGCTGGGGAAGCTTTTGAAACATCCAAAGCCAGTGTGCCCGCAGTAGAGCCGGTATCCAATCCAACAGGAGTTGAAGCATCCCGTGGTGGCTCTAAGAATGCAGACATCAACATGGGAATACGCTGAGAACACTGCACTATACATGCCTTTAATGATCCAGCAATACCCCCACCCCCACCCACGGAGGCGCAGCCGAGGGAAGTGTTAGAGGTCCAACACACATCGTTTCCACAAGACAAGCAAATGAGAACAGGCAGAACACAGTCAATCCATACTGGTATGAATGATAAGAACCATAAATCTCTTATCTCTGGAAGTAGAGGTGTGCCCAGATGAAGTACCATGACGTTGCAGAAAGGTCGCTCCAAGAGCATTTTTCCATCTCCTTGGTGAATGGGACATCCATTGCGTAGTAGAAATATTTAAATCCGGATACCCACTACCAGTAGCAGGAGTGTATAAAAGCTGGAATCACTCCGAAGACAATCTGAAAGGTGCTTAATGGCCCTGAACCTATGGACTTAAAATATCTGATGTGATGAGTATAGTATTATTTAACGCTAAATTGTACCATTTCTCAAAAATGGAAAGGGCAATTTGTTTGTAACAGTACCTGTATCTCAGCTGAGGACCATGCAACCTGAAGATCAAAAGTCTCTAGGTCTGAGGTTAAGGGCACATCCTTCTATAAAAGCATGGCTTTCATTCGGCTCAAAGTATCAAACGTATAAAGGAAACATTCAATGAAGGCCATAACTGCACCTCCCTGATTGATTATATGTATGTATGTATCTTGCATACAACAGTAACCCTGGAACTTACTGTGACTAAATAAGGATGCCCAGAAGCATCCCACAACAACCTTGTTCATTCAGCATGAAGTAATTCCCATTCGAGAGCAGCCTGAACACTGGATTAATCATGACATCTGTGGATCCCTTTAAATGACAGGATGCATTTGTAATGGAACCGGTACAGGCCCCATAAAGCATAATATCCTGGCAGATTAAAGACCCACTTAATGAATTCTCAACATTTTTACAGTATCCCTGAAACAAGCATCTAAGTTTTATAATGTACTGTTGATGCATCAAAGTGTTAAAGAAAGTCTAAAAAATGGATTAAAATGAAAACAAAAAGGGTGTTACAGTGGCTTAATACCTTGCTAAATACAGAATGAATAAAAAACAACTAATAGTTTTACAAAGTCAATGGTCCAATTGAGCTCTCCCCCCTTCCCCCCCCCCCTTCCACCTTATGGAGGGCAACGTTTTTATTTTTTTTTAATTGCACCCACAACAATAAAAAACTATGTGGGTGCAATTGTAGTGTCCTGAATACTCCCCAAATAAATTTCAACACATTTGGAGTATCCCTGGTGAAAACGATAATTACATTCCCTGTTCATCTGTGCTTTGAAGGTCCATAAAATATATTAAAATGAGGAAAAAAGTATGCAAAAGTGACCTAATCACATGTTAAAATGTATATCTCCAAATATTTCTACATCCTTTAATAAAAGTTACTTTTTCATGCATCACCAGTGAGACGGGTCATATGTGAAGCATCACTAGCAATGAATTCGAATCATTGGTGATGCCTGCAAGAAGTACATTTTTTCTCAAAACAGTTGAGATTAATCACTACAGACCTGTGGGTTGTACAGACTAGTTGGGGTTATCAGACAAAATGTTGTTCTCCTCTATTAGTTTCTTTACCTTCATCCAATAATAGTAAGTGCACTAGAATCTAAATAAATCTTGCGATAGGTTCAAAACTTTTTATCCAAAGGGACAATGCAGAAGGTCCCAATCTAATACTACAGTTTTCTCAGCAACCTATTTCCTATAAAGAAGGCAGATGAGTGGTTTAGAACTATAATAAATCTCAAATATTTGAACAAAAGTTTGTACAGTGTGAGGAACTGGTTTTATTTGCTGACATTGCTGGGGGTATTATCGTGGAATACCCTCTCAAAAACAGTTTTGATTCCAGTCAGGCTCATTTGTATCACCATTATGCAACCCTGAGTAGCTGTGGCTTCAAGCAGCGACTCTTACTTGGGTACAGAGGAAAGTTCACACTAAAATTAAGAATCCTCTTTGGGATACAAGCTCTGGTTACAGCATTGTGATCTTTCAAAGAAAATTAATCAACACCGTATCATTCAAAGAAAGTTATTTTTCAAAGTAGATATGCAAATTATGATAATACAGGAAATATACAAATCTAGTACAAGAATGTAAAACCAATAACCTGTTGGGGTATCAACATTCAGAGTCACAAGAAATTATTTTTCATAATGTATGAATACATCATGAATATTTTTGCCAGGTACTTTGTATAAGAAGGCCCATTATGTTGTGCCCTTTAAGCACACAAAAATAGATTAGAGCATGCGAAACACAACATCTACAAGGTGGTCATAATTTATGACAGATAATTTGTATACTGAAGACAAAGGAGCACATTTTACTTGGCATACCTTTTGCTGTCGCTGATTAAGTGGTTGTCTGCTATGTATAGTATCTTCTGTCAATATATTTGGTTTTTGTGTTGTATCAACTGAATGCAATGAAATCCTATGTAAATGTATGCATTTTTTAATGCAAAATGAAGTTATGATCTTGTTTCAAGCATCTGCAAACAAACACAGATGTTAAGAATTTTTGATGACCAAAATAAATGTCTGAATACAATAAATAGTTGCTTTAAAAGGATAACGATTATGGGTATAATAACGGTTTTCAAGTCAGATGAAGAACAATGATTATTGGCCCACTGTGGGTTTTTGTGTGCAAGTTTATCCAGAAGTTTTGATGCAGCACAGATATCCTACTCTTAACATGCGATAATGCTTTTCTGCAGGGTGAGTTGAATGAGCAAAGTAATCAGCAACATGGCTTTTTTTGGCATCCGTACAGTCTTTTAGTTGCTGTCTCGTATACTTGTCTTGCTTGCTGACTTGTTACTGCAGGAATACTGTACCTGCAAGAATTATATGAAACCTGCTCCCTTATACTACAAATCATGTATTTTATAAAGGTATTATATGAGTCAAGAGCTTATACCATTCCTAACCGATGTAATACAATGTATAAACCAGGTTAAAGCCATCTCTTTGGATGCCAAATCCATTATAAACTTGTACACCGCTGACCAATAGTAATCTGGGAATCCAAAACGGCACAGCCAGCATTGCAGTAATACCTTTCATGAAATCAATTAAGGTAGTTTGATGGGTTGTATATTGGACCCCCTTTGACGATACAAAAAAAGTATCAATTATTGATGCTGTCCTCCTTTTTCATTATTATCACACGCCTCACCTTTGTAAAATATTGAACAGACCACTGCAAGAAAAACAGTATTTAGCAGGCATGAAGATGCATCTGTGATCACATTCTGTAGTATTTCCACAAAGCAACAATAGGATGTGATGGCATTATCTACATTGGTAGTACTGGGTGAATAAATATTAAAAACATTTTCGTTGATGCGCAAAAAAAAAAATATTAAGTCTTAAAGGAATACCTGTTCTTAATAACTTTAACAAAAGGATGCCATCTGCCGGGCTGCAGTTCTGTGCTCCTTCACTGCAACAATCACAAAGTAGGCTCCGTCCTCATCGTGGTACATTTTTGTTGACTCCATTCATTAGCCTGCAAAATTGTAAGGAATGTATAATACTTAGATATAGTTTAGATTTATTTACATTTCCTTATTTTAGGAATGAAACATTAAGGGGCTGATTAATAGTTCTACGATCCATGAGACCGCCAAAACCGTGGTGACAATCCAAGAACCAGGAGACAGGTGGTCCACCATCCCGTATACCAAATTAGGAGTTTAGACCCCCACTGGACCGCTGGGACTGGCAGGGATCCATGATCCCACGGTGGTGGCACAACAGTCCGAGGCAGCAATATGCTGGTGTTGCCACTGCTGCACCGTCAAGCATTTTACGAGTTGCCTTACCATGGCAGTGAGCCAGAGATGGTAAGGCTGGAGTTAAGGCAACAAAGCGAGGCTCTAACACAGACTTCTTATGTCTCTGGGAGGCCGGTTCCTGCATGGTGCCAAGCAGGAACGTGCTGCGGCGGTGTCTGAGGCTTACCAATGGACCTTTAGACAGGCACAGCCATGACTCCGCTCTAGCACCACCTACCCACAAAGAATTACAATTACAATCTGGTGGGTGGTGAGTACGGCTTTGGCAGTTGTCCTCCGAGGCGGTGCAATGGAGGCACGTGGGAGGACCATCAATGCTGTAATCATGCCCTAAATATTCTACATCATTTATGCAGAGTGAGAATGAAGGCTTCAATTTAGATGCATTGCTTGATTCCTCTTAGTGTCTTTGTTTAAATATCTGAAAATTCTTCACAACAGTCTCTGCACATGCTTTAAGAGCAATAGTGCCTCTAAATAATAGAATACCAGCGGTGTTTCCTGAAAGGAGGATTCCTGATGGGCATTCAGCTTTCCAATCACTTTAAGGAAGTCTTTTGTCTTATCTGAAATCATTAAACAGTGCCCGGTGGCTGTCTTTTCTGCTGTAAACTCCTTATATACAAGCAATTTTAGGAAGGTCAAAATAAGATGTGCGCATTCAATAGTAAAGGAACATAATAATTTCACGAATTTGAAATTAAGAATGTGCAATGAAAAGAAATGTTATATTTTACAATCATCTAATGGCTATTATACTTCGCAATTAATACATTGTTAACTTCTGTGAGTTACTTCCTTTGAAATGCCTCTACTTATTTTTTTCTGCATATCCTTCATTACACACTGGAATTTTTGAGCTGACATATAGAGATCGTTAACTTCTCTCTGATTTGTAACCACGATGTGATAGTGAGCAAAGCGCTTGGTACTCTTCATGTAATTTATGATCTGCTGTGCTAACCGAGTTGATTTCAGGAGGTTGAAGAACTCCAGTGTGCATGGGACGTCCTTTATGAAACTTACCGATTTCCAGATTGTAGAAGAAGAATCTTGCTACATTTTCTAGCTTAAATTTAATAAATACAGATAACCATTATTATATACTTTACTGAATGAAATAGGTATTAGTAGCAATTAGAGTAGTCATAGCAGTGAAAGCTTTATTGCATTACCTCTTGCTTGCAGTTGGAGACTGAGACCACATTTTCGGATAGTTTCCGAAATCAACAAACCGTCTAAATTCCTGCGTCATTCAACTTCTTCCGCATTGTAGTCGACCCCCTTGTTTTTCTTTTTTTTTTTTTTCTCATGCCTGCTCCGTTATCAATAATATTCCTTTTGGTGAGTTCAAACAGATTAGGATAAGTTGTAGTGAAGAAGAAACCTTCCTGTCTAATATAAGAGAAATAAGGAAGCGATTCCAAAAAAGAGGATACAGTAATAAGATTTAAGACAAAGCAGAAAATCAGGAGTTTGTTAAAGCGCGACTACTCACCCGTAAGGGTCTCAAGGGGCTAGGGGTGGGGGGGGTGTGGGGGGGGTGCAGGTTCCATTCCATCAAGGAGGGGGTCTGTCGAAGAGCCAGGTTTTGAGGTTTCTTGCGAAGATGGGGAGCAATGTTGTCTGTCTGAGGTGGAGCGGAAGGGCGTTCCATGCTTTGGCCGCGAGGAAGGAGAAGGAGCGGCCTCCCGATCTGGTCTTTCTGGTGCGGCGGACCACGGCGTAGGAAAGCTGGGCTGATCGTAGGGTCCTTTGGGGTGCGTGGAATTTGAGTTGGCTGTTCAGGTATGCTGGTCCGGTGCCGTGGAGGGCCTTGTGTGCGTGGGTGAGCATCTTAAAGGTGATTCTCGCCTCGACAGGAAGCCAGTGGAGTGTGCGCAGGTGCTGGGAGATGTGGCAGTGTTTTGGCAGGTTGAGGACCAGTCTTGCGGCGGCGTTCTGGATGTTCTGTAGCTTGTGGATGAGGTTTTTGTTTATTCCGGCGTAGAGTGCGTTGCCGTAGTAGAGTCTGCTGGTGACTAGGGCGTGAGTGACTGTCTTTCGGTGTTCGAGGGAGATCCATTTGAAGGTCTTACGAAGGAGGCGGAGGGTGTGGAAGCAGGAAGATGAGACAGAGTTGATCTGACAGACCATTTTGAGCTCGGAGTCCAGGATGATTCCCAGGTTGCGTTCGTGGTCTGTGGGGGTTGGCGGGTTTCCGAGGGTGGTGGGCCACCAGGTGTCGCTCCAGGCATCGGGGTTTGGGCCCATGATGAGTACTTCTGTTTTGTTGGTGTTTAGTTGAAGGCAGCTGTTTTTCATCCATTTGGCGACGGCTTCCATGCCTTCTCGAAAGTTGCGTCTGGCGGTGTTGGGCTCGTTGGATAGGGAGAGGATGAGCTGGGTGTCGTCTGCATAAGACACGATGTTGAGTCCGTAGGTTCTGATGATGGGGGCAAGTGGAGCCATGTAGACGTTGAAGAGCATCGGGCTGAGGGAGGAGCCCTGGGGGACTCCGCAGGTGATCGGTGTGGGGTCCGAGAGGAAAGGGGGGAGTCTGACCCGCTGCGTCCTGCCGGAGAGGAAGGAGCAGATCCAGTCCAGGGCCTTGTCCTGGATTCCTGCATCATAAAAAGGATACTATCCACGGACAGGGAACTCACTGCAGGACAGGGTTAAATCTGGAGGGAAGTCTAAGAACCGATACAAGGCCAGATTTATTATACAATACACCACATACAGTAACAGTCATGAAGGCCTTCCAAAAGAACTGGCATCTTTTAACTTGCCCCGGTCCGACTCGGTATCCAATACCGTTGAGCGGAGGGCGGGACAGGTACGAACATGAGAGACACACTTCCTGTTGTAGATTTGAGCGGTTAGCGCTCTAGCCTTTCTGCAATAGGGGCTATTTAGGCGGCGAGGAGGTGAGGCAGATTGCGGTAAGGCTGACAGTGGCAGTGTCTGCCGACCCCGCTTTTGATGCCAGGTAAAATACTTGCACACTTGCATATCTGAACACTCTGCTGGTTCTTTGGATGTGAATAGCAAAACTGATGTAACTTTTAAACGGATTTTAAATTGGATGCGAATTTAAAAAAAAGTCTTTTAATGTATTATAATTGATTGTGAATTGTAATACACATACCCTCTGTGCTTCACGTTCACCCACGGCGCTGCCAGGGGCTTTAGGACTCTCAAGAACTCAGTGCTCTGTGGTACAGCCTGCCCGCCCCGGTCCGACTCGGTATCCAATACCGTTGAGCGGAGGGCGGGACAGGTACGAGCCTGAGAAACACACTTCCTGTTGTAGACTCGAGCGGTTAGCGCTCTAGCCTTTCTGCAATAGGGGCTATTTAGCCACTCGGCGGTACTAGCGCGCAGCGGTTGCGCACAGGGGGGCGCGTTCATACGCGCCGAAGACAAGCCAAAGACCTGCCCATCCGCGCCAGAACGGGCCAGGGGCCATGGTGGGTCATGATATTCTACCATATGATTCCTCCCCAGGAAAGCCAACATACTCCTCTAAGGTATTGCGGAGTCTAAATACTCAATATGCGTTAGGCGTAAGTTGCACCACTCGTCTAGAGGTTGAAGGCCCTTTCTCGTGCCGCCTCTGCGACACTCAGTTCTCTACGCAACTGACAAAGACACACCGTAGAAATTGTCCTAATCCTATGATATCCACTTTATCGCAAGTCGCAGATGCCCTTCCACTGGGGAGGAAAAACATCTTATGTAATATTAGGTCCCTTTCGAAACATACCGCAGAGGTCTGGGAAATTATCTCTTCCAAACAACCTGAGGTGTGTTATTTCACGGAAATGTGGCTCAAACCACACTGTACTCCTGCCATAACTCTTGCTATCCCTTGTAACTATAAAATACTTAGATTAGACCGTCCTTTGAAAACTGGTGGTGGGATTGCTATTGTATACAAAGAAGAGCTGATAATTTCGGTCTTAGAGGAACTCAGCTCCCCCGATATTGAAATTTTAGTCTTTAAAATACAGACATCCCCTAAAGAAAACTATAGAGGCGCTCTAGTTTATCAGCCACTTGGTCCCTACAAGGATTTCACCAACATCTTGGTTGAATTACTCGCACCACATATCAATAATGATAGTGAGTTTATATTAGTTGGAGATTTTAATGTACACAGTGAGAAATTAGATTGTAATGAGGCACAATCTTTGATAACAGACCTATCATCCTTAGGTTTAATATTGAGGAATAGCGGACCTACCCATCAGGCAGGTCATACTTTAGACCTGATCTTTTCCAATGTCCCGCCTGTTTTCTGCCCGCCTGCTACTCAGGTGAGTTGGACTGACCATTTTATTGTGGAATTCATTACCCCCTTTCAAGCACCCACTCCTTTATGCCCCAGCTCTTTACCTTGCATCCGTAGACGGTGGCATAAAGTTACCAACTCTACTTTTAGAGAACATTTTAATCCCCCTATTCCACTACCTTTGGATAACATTGAAACTGCTCCTAAGAAATACGAAGGAGAAACCATGAAAGTCATAGATAAAATTGCCCCACTAAACATTTTAAATCTAGGCCAGCCAAAAAGCAAGAAATTTGGTTCTCTGATCATTTAAGAACACTTAAATTAGGGGCTAGGAAATTAGAAAAAAGATGGAGAACCTCCCATCTTTTAGAGGATAAGAATAAATACTGGGGCGCATTATCCTCTTACCATAAAGCGATTCGTATTGCACAAAAAGCACATATTGCATCACAAATACAAGAGGCAGGGAACTCCCCCAGGGTTCTTTTTCAAATTTTGCAAACATTCGCTAAACCCACTGCATGCGAAGCCCCTGACATGTCATCCCAACAGCTATGTGATGACATTTCCTGCTTTTTCACTGATAAGATCAATAAAATCTATGATAAAATAGTGTGCACAAATCAGGCTACACTTTCAAACTTAGTACCCCCCCTGAATTTCACAGAATCTACATCGGATGCACACTCTCTAGACATCGTTCCCCTTATTTCGTTACAAGAAACATCTAATTTTATAAAACAGATTAAAAGTGGGAATCCAGAGGATACTATCCCCGCCAGGTTAATGCCTGCATTGGATGAACAACTATGCCCAACGATCACTGAATTAGTAAATCTTTCACTTATTTCAGACACTGTCCCTAAGGAATGGAAGCGAGCTCTTGTCAGACCTATAAGAAAAAACACCGCCTTACCGTGGTCTGACTTAACTAATTTAAGACCTATTTCTCTGTTACCATTTTTAGGGAAACTTATAGAAAAGCATGTGAATCGCCACCTATCAGGACATATTGAACTTGCAAAGGCTCTGGATGACTCCCAATCAGGATTCCGCCCCAAATACAGTACAGAATCCACCCTACTGTCTGTTACTGATGACCTCCACGCTTACCAGGACAAGGGCCTCTCAGTCATCTTGGTTCTATTAGATCTATCGGCAACGTTCGACACCGTGTCTCATACCATTTTGACTCAACGGTTGTCGAACGCTGGCATTAAGAACAAAGCCCTTGACTGGTTAAAGAGTTTCCTATCTGATCACACCCAGAGAGTCACCATGGGTGCGTATCGCTCAGCGGAAATAGAGATTTCTAAGGGGGTGCCACAGGGCTCATGTTTGAGCCCCACTCTTTTTAATATCTATGTGGCACCCCTGGCAGGAGTATTGCGTAGGTACGGCTTTATCCCCGTATCATACGCAAATGATACACAGCTCCTCTTTCCCTTCAAAACTCTTTCCGCTGAGGTTAGGAACTCTTTCTCTTCAGGCATGAAAGAAGTGGCAAAATGGATGTCTACAAACTATCTCCAATGTAATGTCAGCAAAACTGAGGTCATGTTGTTTGGGGAGGCTAAAATACTGTGGACTCCGGAATAGTGGCCATCAGAACTAGGAGCAGTCCCTGAACCTAAACAGGTCGTGAAGAATTTGGGAATTCGGCTCGATCACGACCTGTCACTAAAACAACACACCAGCTACATTTCAGGGATATGCTTCCATACCATCAGTCTGCTCCGCAAAGTTTTTCCACTCCTACCTGACTCTGTTAGGAAAACACTTGTTGAAGCACTGATCCTTAGTCGGATCGATTATTGTAACGGTTTGTTACTTTCTGCGAACGAAGGAGTGTTGGCTAAGTTACAAGTCATTCAGAACACAGCAGCCCGCCTTGTTCTGAATGCCCCTCCGAGAACTGCCTCCAAGCCCCTCCTTAAACAATTACATTGGCTTCCAATCCGACAAAGAGCAAAATTTAAAATATGCTGTCTGATCCATAAGTGCTTGAATAGACAGGGGCCGATCTATCTTGAGCGGAAATTTGTTCATTATGTTCCAGTACGATCCCTCAGATCAAGTAACGATCTCCTCCTCATGGTCCCCCATGTCAGACACGGAGGTAGAGCCCTGTCCACCACTGGTCTCAAGCTGTGGAACAAACTTCCCCTGGCTTTAAGACAATGTAAAGAACATCTAACATTCCGCAAACTCTTAAAAACTGTTTTGTTTAAAAATGAAATTTAATTCCATCTCCATACCATCCTTGCTGTTTTACCGGTTTCAAAAAGCGCAGGGATACTCCTGCTGGAGTGGATTCAAAACGCTATATAAACTAATAAATAAATAAAATAAATAAACTTCCATTCTAGGTCTTAAGATTGTATCACCAATATGCCCGCTATCACATACAGGAGGGGTGTACCATTGAGAACATCTGTGTCCTGGCTATGTCAACACCACAAAAATTGGAAACTGGTTATCAGTTAAACCTAATGGATTATTTACCTGTGGTATTTGCAATATTTGTAACATGGGGAAGAACAGAACTAAGAACTTTTCCTATAACAGATCTCGTACATACACTATCAACCACTTTATTAACTGTAATATCATCCATGTAGTATATGTCCTGGGATGTGACTGTGGTATAATTTACTTGGGAAGCACCATTCACTGTCTGATAATTTGCATCCAGGAACACAGGTGAGCTCTAGTAAATAGAGACACCAGATATCCAATAACAGATCATTATAATACCAAAAACAATGTAGTGGAACTTTTTGGTTCCATGGCATTGACCACGTCCCGATCAGTAAAAGAGGATGCAATAGGGATCTGGTGCTCAGACAGATGGAATCCAAATGAATTTGTCGTTTGCGAACTATGACACTGAAACACGATACAGACGGGAAATGCACTACTTCCTATGAAATCCTTTAGTCTTTTTACTTCATAGATGAATTTATTTAAAAAGGGATGGAACATACTTATGTACCCTGACTGGATAGAACTGTGGGTGTCTGACGTTAACACTCTGATGGATAATTGCTGTACTCTTAATTTGCAAAATTGAGTGTTTCAGTTTCTATCCTTTACCATTTTCTTTTGGCTATTTCTTGGCTATTGTACTATGGAGTCCTTGTTAACGTGGGATTTGTTTACATTGGTCCTTCACAAACTGTTGGCACATAGTATTTTTAGTTACCTATGACAGGGTAGCATTACTCTAGACCGACCCTCTCACAGGCGGTCAATAAGGTAACCTCTGATCATCTCTTCTTATACTGCTGGAATTCTTATCTACCCCAAGGTAATCAACTAGGGAACTGTATATTGCCTCTTTTAAAACATACCATCCACTAGGGGACTGCCAATCCCCCCCCTTCAACCCTTTTTGAGTATATACGTTGTGTCTTCATATCAGGGTCTCATTCGGAATAACTTTGGGGCCATCATGATACTTATCAATATTTTCACATAATGATATGTGCAGATGGTGCTGCCACTTTTGCAGGCTTTGGTCCATTGCTTTCTATAATATGCAATCCCTATACATTTCTCACTACTAATTTCGTGCATTAGTGTCTGCAGATGGTGGTGCTACATTTATTGCCTTGGAGTTGATGCTATAATACGATCCAACGTTTGTAGTTTGGCCCTGGCATAATTTCTGCAAAATATTGTTTTTTTTTGATGAGACACATGCCATGCTTGCAGTGATTCTAGATGTCTTAAGTACGAGAGTGATCTGTGAAAATCACGTGAGTCGGTTACACCTCTTTGCAAGCACTGCACACTAGCCGATCTAAGCCCCAGTAAGTACACCCTGACTTTTAGCCATTTCTAATCCTTCAGCTATGTATGCAACCCATATCGAACTGATTTCTTATTTTGGTTTACAGCATCACTTGAGTATGAGAGTGAATTGTAAAAGTCAGGTGAGTTTTGATCCTAGCACATTTACGCATTATGCATGTTTTCAGTACCTCTGCTAAATTTGGTTATAGCATGCCTCACAGTCATGTATTCTTATGGGAATAGTACCCTTGGTGCCGTGACCCTTGCGCTCTTTGCAACACTTTAATATGCATGTGTTCAACTAATTGAACTTCTACACCTGTGAACCCGTTTTAATCTTCTCGTGTCACATTAATAGTCACCCAGCAGGCTCACAGCATGCCTCTACCAGTAGCATTGAGCCTCTAAATTCAAGACGCACTTCAATATATGACTCGAAGTCTGTCACCCTCACCCTTTTTGATCTATTTTCATCTAGTGCATTGTCAGCATTCTCAGCATTTTCGGTCACTTGATCCGCCGGAAAATCGGACTCCGGCCCTGGTCGTGCAGCCAGTCCTGTGGCATGCCGGTGTGGTGGAGTAAGCTGACTCAAGCTCTCATCCGCGGACAGTACAGCTGCTGTCAGAGCATGTCCAAAGTTAGGTGCTGCAGTCTCCATGATGCTGGGGGGGTTTCCGAGTGATGGAGGGGGTGTATGAGACTGTTGCCGACATGAAAGCCTTTACGACGGTCGGCTGCCATAGATAGCACTCCACGCCGCCCAGAGATGAGTACCTCCTGCCACACCAGTTTCCTTCATTTTTGTCAAGCTGTCATCCCCTTTCTTCGCCTGGCCCCCTTGCCGGACTTGGCTTGATCCTCGCCCCACATCCAGTATGGCATCCTTGACAGATTCATTAATCATCTTGCTTGCTTTGGGAGCCATGCCTTGCAGGCGATACCTGCACCACCTCTGTAGAAACAGTGAAAGCAGCCGGAGGGTCAAGCCGAATCCCCTTGGCAAAAACATGTGTGCGCTGCTGCGGGGCCCCGCCAGTTGAGCCACCGAACAAAGCAGGTGAGTGCGCAGAACCATGTTATGTCGTCCGCATAAGCATCCTTTGGTGCCTTAGGGGGAGTGAAAGCTGCTGCGGCTATCACTGAGGTCAGTCGGCAGCTATCTTGCCCCGAATCTACTACATACGATTTCCATCAGCATTGCAAAACCGAGCAAACACAATGGCTCATAGGCCATGTCATATGTGACACGCCAGTCAATATTGTTTTTTAGTAAGACGACTTGCATTATATCATTTGATTTTTTTGGTTGGTTACCTTGTAATTAGCAAATAGATGCTCCTGCATGCAAAGTGTGCTTGGTTAAAAATCCAACTGATAGGTTTAAGTATGGGACCTTAAGATTGCCCTGTGTCAAAGGGACACATTCCCTTCATTCTTTTTGTTTTCTTTTTGGTGCATGCTGATCTGCATAAGAGTGGGTAAAGCAGAACTACCAATACCATACAAAACAGATTTTGAGACAAATGGGTGAGCACAAGTTAAATGTTTCTATGCAATAAAAAAAAGCACTTGCAATGCAATAAGTCTCGCATTAGTGAGAGTTTGAGCTATTGGCATTGAAAATGACAATGCCTTTTATTTACGTGTTTTGAAAACCTACATGTGGTATGTAAACAAGCACTTTGTACTTATTGTCCTTGCTTAGGAGAAGCAAGCCTGGCAGTAAAAAAGGCACAGTTACTGCTATCCTTGCTTCTCCTCAGCAACTGTAAAGACAAAGTGCATGTTTACACACCACATGCAGGTTTTCAAAAGACATTAATGAAAGGCATTTTCATTCACAATGCCAATAACTCAAACTCTTGCAAATGAAAGACCTATTGCATTGCAAATGCTTGTTTACTGTAGTTAGCAAGGGACTCTTCCGTATATACAATATAACAGATTCCCTATGCATAAACCTTGAGTATGGGGAGATAACCGTTCCTTTCAGCTTATATACAATGAGCCTGGTGTCAGAACCGCTCATCGTATTTTACTTCTTATATAATGAATTTGCATTGCTATACACAAGCGCCTTTCATTATTGAGAACTACTGTTTTCATGAGCGCCGGGCACTAACTTCGGCTTTTGCACTTGTATGGAAAGTAAATAGACTAGAGTTCGTCCAGCTCTCCCTCCCGTAACACTCTCAGGAGGTGCATAGAAGCATATAAGATACGTCAACTCTTGTGCACAGGGGTGGTTTATTTTCTCGAAACTACGACACTGAAACACAATACAAATGGGAAATGCACTACTTCATATGAAATCCTTTAGTCTTCTTACTTCATAGATTAATTTATTTAAAAAGGGATGGAACATACTTATGTATCCTGACTGGATAGAACTGTGGGTGTCTCACGTTAACACTCTGATGTATAATTGCTGTACTCTTAATTTGCATAATTGAGTGTTTCAGTTTCTATCCTTTACCATTTTCTTTTGGCTATTTCTTGGCTATTTTACTATGGAGTCCTTGTTAACGCAGGGTTTGTTTACATTGGTCCATCACAAACTGTTGGCACCTAGTTTTTTAGTTACCTATGACAGGGTAGCATTACTCTAGTCCGACCCTCGCACAGGCGGTCAATAGGTAACCTCTGATCATCTCTTATACTGCTGGAATTCTTATCTACCCCAAGGTAATCACCCAGGGAACTGTATATTGCCTGTTTTAAAACATACCATCCACTAGGGGACTGCCAATCCCCCCCCTTTCCTACCCTTTATGAGTATATACGTTTTGTCTACATATCAGGGTCTCATTCGGAATAACTTTGAGGCCATCATGATACTTCTCAATATTTTCACATAATGATATGTGCAGATGGTGCTGCCACTTTGCAGGCTTTGGTCCATTGCTTTGTATAATATGCGATCCCTATACATTTCTCACTACTAATTTTGTGCATTAGTGTCTGCAGATGGTGGCGCTACAACTATTGCCTTGGACTTGATGCTATAATACGATCCAACGTTCGTAGTTTGGCCCTGGGATAATTTCTGCAAAATATTGTGTTTTTTTGATGAGACACATGCCATGCTTGCAGTGATTCTAGATGTCTTAAGTACGAGAGTGATCTGTGAAAATCACGTGAGTCGGTTACAACTCTTTGCAAGCACCGCACACTAGCCGATCTAAGACCCAGTAAGTACACCCTGACTTTTAGCCATTTCTAATCCTTCGGCTATGTGTGCAACCCAAATCGAACTGATTTCTTATTTTGGTTTACAGCATCACTTGAGTATGAGAGTGAATTGTAAAAGTCAGGTGAGTTTTGATCCCAGCACGTTTACGCATTATGCATGTTTTCAGTACCTCGGCTAAATCATGGTTATAGCATGCCTCACATTCATGTATTCTTATGGGATTAGTACCCTGGGTGCCGTGACCCTTGCGCTCTGTGCAACACTTTTATATGCATGTGTTCAACTTTCTAATTGAACTTCTACACTTGTGAACCCGTTTTAATCTTCTCGTGTCACATTAACAGTCACCCAGCAGGCTCACAGCATGCCTCTACCAGTAGCATTGAGCCTCTAAATGCAAGACGCACTTCAATATATGACTCGAAGTCTGTCACCCTCACCCTTTTTGATCTATTTTCATCTAGTGCATTGTGCTGATACCCTATTTCCTCTACTTTACAGTGTATTTCCCCAGAAGAAGGGCATCTGTGCCCGAAATGCATTGGGCATTAAGAAGTGTTTGGTTTATTATTTAATTATAAGTTATTATGAAAGAATATTAACAGACTTGATGAACATTGAAAATACAACTGGGATATCAATAATAAAATGATTGATCATGCTCGGTAGTTTCATGAAGATTTTTACTCATGGAATAAAGAACTAAACAGTACATTGAGTGCATCAGGGAGACGCTTTCCTTGGACTGAGGAAAGTGCAATTTTTGTTTGCTAATTATGCCCTAAACACTTAATGAATGAAACAGAACAAATAGTTTTATAATATACTGGAAATTGGCCTTTTCGTTTTCAAGGGGACAAGGTCACTTTTGTGTAATAGGGCATGGAATTCTGAGCAGTGTAAAAGTTCAGCTTGCCCCCCTTATGGAGGTCAAATAATGTAATACATCAAAATCATTTATAAACCATATTCGTGCAATTGCAGTGTCCTGAATACTCCGCAAATGCATTTTTTTTTAAAACCTTTATTATATCGTTCAACACAAGATACAAAAATAACCCTGCAGCGGTAGGGGCCGATACCACATGCATGTAACACGGATCAGTAATGCCAATAACACAGCTCTTCAGCCGACAACCCATGGGTCCGGCAGCGGTAAAGGATAGACGATGTATTGGAAACATTCCGAATCAAGGATATGAATAAGGTTTCATTTTATATTTAACCCCCCCCCCCAAAACGAGATAAAGAAGAAATTACAGGATAGCCGGAGCTACACATTCGGAGGTATAAAATATGCGGGTAGGTGTTAAAAGCAGTCGTGGATCAAAGTAGGTCAACAGTACAAACGCAAGCGCCATTAAGTTCACTAAGGGTAAAGAACTAAGCTACCTATCTATCATCACAGCCACCCACTCCATACCCCGCCCACTCGTATACATCAGGATGAAACCGAAAGTTATCGCGACTGGATTCTGCGAGAAAAAGGAAAAGAAAAGGGGCCATAGAACACAACAAAGGTAAAATAACAAACCCCCCTCAGACCCCCCACCCTGCTGCCCTGCAATGGCTACGGCCTACCCCACTAGCAGCGCGCCTGTCGCCCAGAGGAATACCCGAAAGAGAAAAGAAGAAATAGGGGCCATAGAACAAAACAAAGGCAAAATAACAAACCCCCCCCCCCCACCGCCCTGCACCCCTGCAATTGCTACGGCCTAACCCACTAGCAGCGTGCCTGTCGCCCAGGAGAATCCCTAAAAGAAGAAAGCAACGGAGGAGGAGAAACAAAAACACACACTCCCGGACTCCCCTCCCCCCCATCAGATGCAACCCCCCGGAACCAAAGTCAAAAGAAAGAGCAGCGAAATACACAATCAATCCGGGGAAGCACCAAACATATCACCCGACTCCGGCAGTTCACAGGTCACAATCCCAGCAACCGATTACATTATTGTCCCGTGTCCTGAAAAGCCCCACAAGTTAACCCTGGCCAGTACGAGTGTTCACTGGAGTAATTGTAACCCAGGCCACACCAGCAGTGAGAACGGTAAAGCTTTCATGGAAATGCAAGTCAGTACGAACAAGCCAATTAAAGGATAAAAGTTCACAGTCTACACAAGGCAAGCGAGGAAAAGCGTGGCAGGATGATAAAACTCTCCAATAGTCACAGGTGATCTTGTTGAGGCAGTCAAGGTAGTCCATAGTGATGTTCGGCGAGATAGGGCTCAAGCAGGGAACGCTGACAATGTTCACGGGCGCGCAATCTGTAGAATAGGAATCCACAGCGCCAAAGGAATCCGGCTCCTGCACAGGGACCTCGAAGTCGGATATACGATGTTCCGTCGATAGCACCGCTGGCTGCGATGATGGCAAAAAGCCACTGTCCGGTCTCCAGCAAAGGTCGTCCATCGTTACAGACAGTGCCCGGTAGTTGACGATGATCTGTGAGTGGAGCGCTCTAATGGCCGCCATTACTGCGTGCAGCGGTGGCATGTCTTTTGCCCCCTCCATCTCCTTCCGCAAGCAACAGATCAGGATGCAAACCCCCGGAGGCCGGCTTCTCCGGGGTAGCAAGCAAATCCGGAGCGGACACCAACAACGGGCGCTCTCATCTCACAATGTTGCTCCTTCGCCGCTGATCAGGGCTCCCGTCCGCACCCTCACGGCAAGCTTATTGTGTCTCCAGGTGTCAGATACGGGGCCAGCAAACTATGTGACACGCCGTAGCGTGTGGGTTGCAGGCAGGATACGAAATCGCCATCAAAAACCAGGAAGATTATATCTCCGTTCGGGAGACCGGACAAAGCCCAAGATTCAAGCCGATGTTGTTCAATTCCAGCCGGGATGGGTTGGAAATCGAGGCCCCGGCTTCAGCTCCGTGGTAGGCCAAGAATGAAACACGGCATTTCTCTGTCACCCGGTACGATAAAAAGTTTGGGATTGCGCCTTCAGATTCAGCTACTCCTCACACATACGGGAGTCCGGTGTGAAATCAGGATAACTTGCAGGATATACGAGCTGCTGGCAGAGGTCGGCGGAGCCGGGAGCTTAAGCAGCCATCTTGCTTGCTAGCGTAGCTCCTCCCTCCGCAAATGCATTTCTGACACTTTTAAATTGTCCTTCATCACAAAAATCATCAATTTCCCAATGAATCACCAGGGCTTCCAATGCCATGAAATGGTTGAAAATGGAAAATAGCATGCCACAGTAGCCTAACATCGAAACAAAATGTATTTCACAATTTTTAAATCTTTTAATAAAAGAGTTACTTTATCATGCATCACTAGTGATGCACACCAAATCTTTAATGCAGCACGGGTGATGCATGGGCAAAGCTGATTTGTATCACTTTTGCACAACCCTCAGTAGCTGTGGCTTCAAGCAGCAAGGCTTGACAAAGGAACACTGTAAAGCATTCAAGAGCATCAAACAATCAAATACGTCACACAACATGAAAGACTCAGACATCGATTTATAATAGTGTACATGGGGCATTTGTTGCATCCTTGCAGTATAAACTCTCCCAACTCTTCGTAAAAAGCATTTAATCTATTTTGCAGTTCTTTAATCTGAAATCCTTCCGCCACAGATTTGATCTCACCATTAAAATCACATAAATCTCTTCTGTTTGAACTATGCGATTTGCAGTTACCTTCCTTCATCAAGAACAGGCTACACACCACCATTAACTATGTGTACATGATCTAATGTGTTTGTCTGTTTCTTTGACAGGCTTCCAACTCAGGGTAATGTAATGTGGTGCTCATATAGTGCTCTATCACCAGACGGGTATCCTAGCGCTTAAAAAAGAGAGTCCCCATAGGGGCAGCCGAGGTGTGATACAGGAAGGGAGAAAAAGGATATAGGAAGGAAAAATGACTGCAGCCTAGGGAATAAAAAACGTTTTCAACTTTTTCCTGAAATTCATAAGACTTTGGACCTGACGTAGATCCAAAGGGAGAGTGTTCCATAGCCGAGAAGCAACGGCAGAGAAGGATCTGCCACCTGTTTTGGACCGCCTGAACCTGACTATATTCATCAGAAATGCAGAAGCAGAACGATGGTTTGTAGTTGGAGAATAGCAGCTGAATTTTGTTTGCAGGTTCTTAAGGCCCTTTCCATGAGCTGCCCTTGAATTGAATTAGCTGGCGGATCGGCAGCCAATGCAAATCTCACAAGGCTAATGTGGTTGAGGTCCCTCGCTGCCCAATTAAAGCGAGTTTCGCTGCAATGGCTTGTATTCTGTACAGCTTCCCGATAAGGATGTTAGGCGCATCCAGATATAGAGTTATACAGCAGTAATCAAGTCTGCTGAGAATTACGCATCTCACAACCAGCATTCTAGCAGAGTTAGGCAAAAAAGGGAGGATCTTTCTCAGCACTCGGATTAGTGAGAAGCCAGTGCCAACCATTTTCGTAACCTGGGAATTCAGTTGGAGGTCCTGATCCACCATCACCCCCAGATTGCGTACTCTGCTAGAAGGGGTAATAGGTGCTCCAGTAGGGGACAACTGAAAGATGGGTAAAACAGGCTGATCAAATCTTCTGGAAGAACACATGCCCACTTCAGTTTTAGAGCTGTTAAATTGTAACAAGTTCTTCTTAAATCACTTCGTGGTGCTAGTCATAAACTCGTGAAATCTTTCCAAGGAAATGGAATCATTCCCGTACAAGGAAAACACTAGCTTGGTGTCATCGGCATAGTTCATCACCTCAACTCCAAAAGACCTAATAAGCAGAATGAGATGTTAAAGAGCACAGGACTAATCCCCGAGTCCTGCAGGAAACCCTGTCGTAAGGAAGACTTGTTAGCGGAGAACGGCTGAAGGCACACTGTCTGTGTCCTGTCGGTTAGATAAGAACAAAGCCAGTCACACCCTGGTCTTTAAGTCTCTCCAACAGTATACCATGGTTTACAGTGTCTAAATTCGCTGACATGTCCAACAGCACCAAGATCACTGACTGTCCACTGTCCACCGCATCCTCATATCATCAAGCACGGTAACAAGTGCTGTTTCAGTACCGTGCTTGGGCTGAAAGCCAAATTGCATCTTGTCAAGGAGCAAATACTCCTCAAGATACTGGGATAGAGACTTACTGACTATGCATTCCAGAATTTTAACAGGATATGGCAATAAAGAAATTGGCCGATAGGTGGCCAACCACCCGGGGTCAAGCGTGTTCTTTTTATGGAAGAGGGGTCACAACATGTTCCTTCCAGTTTCTAGGGACCTCCCCCGGACTCCAAGATAGACCACAGAACTGTTGTGAATAGGAAAAGAGCTTGGCCTTGTATTCCTTCCAAATTCTGTGGGGAATGGGGTCCAGGGGGGACCCAGAGGTGATACCCCTGGCTAAGGTATCAAATAAATCCTCGTCCGGAATGTGAAAGCATTCCAGAGTATGCTGGCCGTGTTTTAAAATGGTAGGGTTGCTGGGCTTAGAGTCTGGTGATTGCAGAGAACACTGCTCAGCATTGGACAACTGATTATCAGGTTTTTCCACCCCTATTGGTGGATCAAAATCCCTAACTATCTGGTCGATTTTTATCCTCCAGATAGGAAACTAACACATCGCATAAAGCTTGAGTAACTGGAATTTTGTTATAGCACAGTCAGGTTTCGACAGACTCTTTACTTAGCTGAATATACCTTCGGTGCTATTAGCTGCTAGAAGAATGGTATTAGCAAACTACTCGGCTTTAGTTTTCACTATAGTGTTTTTTGTACAGATTAAGTTGATTCTTCAAAGCATTTTTATCTGAATCACTATATCCTTTTCGCCAGGCTTTTTTGGCCACTTTAAAACCCATCCTGAGTGCTCGTAATTCCTCTTAAAACCAAGGGGCTGAGGGTTTCTCTCTCTCTTTTTAGCTTCTTTGCAGGAATATGCTTATCAAGCCTGTCTCGGATCTGAACACAGTGGAATTGGTAATTCTAGTCCACCGACCTACTGGAGTCCACGCTGTCTAAGTCATTCCAATGCAAGGGATTTTTAAGCTTAATCAATGTGGCCCATTCTCTGCCCAGCCGATATTGCCTCTGATGATAAATTTGACAACACACATTAGACAGATTAAGCCTAAAATTTACCAAACTATGATCAGTCCAGCACAGTGGTAGAACATCTGTGATTGTATCCAAGTTGGAATTAGCAAACAGTAGATCTAATATATGTCCACCCTGGTGCGTAGGTTGCGACACCAGCTGGGGCATATCGAAGCTTCCGCAAGCTTCCGACAATTCCTTAAATGCTGTGTCCAGCGGGCCGTCAGCCCACAAGTTAAAATAACCCAGGATGATCAGTTTAGAGTGTGTCAAGGCCAGGTTACACACCACATCAATCGGGGCAGAGCACTTACAGTTAGGCCCTCCTGGGGGTCTGTAGCAGAGCCTGCTGGTTAATATCTGGTTCATCAGCAGCATTCCTTATCTATGTGTTCTTATTTAAAAACCTTAGTAATCTCTTTTCTGTTTGCCTTTGTGGGAAATGTTCTGAGATTTAAAAACATTTCTTTTTATTTCTAAAATGTAAACTTGTCAAACCATTTCAGTAAATGCTCACTTACTCATTGTTTCCTAATATTGCAGTAATTGCTGTTTCATTTACTACTTGTCTTATGCTTGACAATCGTGAACCTCAACCACTCTAGTTTGTTCTTCTGTGCTCAGTGGGTTCCTAGTCAATGATAATGGAAATTATTTTTCAATACTCGTGAGCAAACAATGCACATATTTGCTGGACACTTTTGATGCAGGCTACTCCTTTTACTGTGCCCCTTAAATGTAAAAAAATTGAAATGATGGCACAAGCATATTAGCATAGAGTTGTGTGGTTTAAAGAGATGATTTTCAAAAAGCATTCACATATCTTGTTGTTTTATGTATGCTACATGCTTAAACATCTATAGGTGTCAATAGCCTACTTCTAAAGCGGTAGCTTAAAAGTATATATATGCAAATTAAAGAATATAAACAATTAAACATTTGTGATCTTTAGTTACTCTTACATTTAGGACAGATGAACGTTTTTGAAAGAGGTTGAGACACATTGCATGGCTTACCTTTAACATCTCATTAGATGATGCGGCGATATGCATTGGCGACACTTGCTTCTAGCCTCTATGATGGAACACAAACAGTATTAATGGTTTGTGATTTGTTTGAAATAACTCTCTGAATACAATAATTACTTGTCCTTAAAGTATAAACATGATTGGACAATGTTTCTAAAGGTCAGAAATGGCAAAACAATTGTCTCTGAAAAAGGAGAAGTGGAAAAGGGGGGTCTAAGGGGAATTAATTTACCAACCTTGACATCTCAATACCCCTATTCAATAATAGCACCAAAAGAAGGAGAAAGCACTAAAACACTCGAACAATACATTTTTCTAAAATACCTCTGTTCAGCCCTATGATTAGAGCTTTCTAACTTAACAAGTTCTCTGGAAAGCTCTTAGGAATTTAACAAAGTATAGATGGTTTTGTTCACGATTGGCCATCATAAAGTAAATCTGGTAATGATGGTGAACAATCCACACACGTCGATCTACGTGATACTATCCCTTGACTGATCGAACCCGCTGATGCTCAGTCCCGGGTTAGTTATGATTCAGCACTGATCGCCAAACATTTCTTTTTGGTGCAGTACATTTGGTGGCTCTCGAGAACATTAGCGGGCCACGATAAACTACATACTTCCATTTCCGCTCACGCATGCGACACTGATCAGATCCTGACTCTGGTCGGCCATGCAGTATTTAAGGCTCAATGTACTAAGTTCGTCTGAGTGCGGCCAGACTTTGGTTTAATACGCAAAGCACATGCGCTGGTTGTTGAGGCTAGTATAGCGATACCGCGCATGTGCATAAAACACGAACAAGACTGCTTCAGGTACTGCGCATACTCTATTGGTGCGACAGCTGTCACGCGTGCGCCGCAGGATTAGTGGCTTTTCTATCGCGCACTCGCACAGATAGACGGAGTGACTAATCGGGCATGAAATTGATGCAATTAACTAATCAGAGGAAGTATAAAAAGCGCAACGACGCGCACTACCGGTACCTCCACTTCCTCTCGGAAGCCAGAGAGGGGTACCGACGGATAGGTAGGTCCAGGGCTCTCACCTGAAAAGCGCTCTTACAAAGAGAACCTAGCCCTTCATTTACTTTTTGGAGAGGAGGTTGCTCCAGCCCTGGACCTATTTGTAATACTAGACTTTACTTTTGTTAGATTAGCTCATATCTATATTTTGAGTTGAGATATAAATACTATAGGAGTTCTTTGACACTCTCTTTCTCATGTAGAGTGTAGATATTTCTACACTTTTTAGACAATCCCTATATCCAGTCTCCCTCTTTGGTCACTTTTAGGGTGCCTTTTTCAGACAACTGGGCTACTTAAATGTGAAGAAAAGTAGAGCGATTATGCTGGGCACAATAACAAATTGTATTGATTGTGTCCATTTTTTATTCTTTACATAGTAGAGCGGGCCTCATATTCCCGAGCGGTTGCCGGGTGAGGTTATCTCACACAGTGCTGGATGAGTATATTATTCCATAAATTTATGTAAATCGACAAGATTAATGACATCAGGAGTTAATTACGCTTCTGTTTATCGAAGTGTATTTTCGCTTTGTTTGTGTGTTTCTCTGTACTGTTTTCTTTATGATCACATGGATACATGTAAGCAACCATATTATGTATTTGTTCATAGTCTCTTCTTTTCCCTTTATAGGAAAGGACAACTTATTCCTTATCACCAGAATGCATTGGGGATCCAAGTTCCTGGTAGGATGAAGTGAACTTTAATGCATGCACTATCACACAACTCTTTTTCATTTTTGCAGTAGCTTTTCCTACTTTATGGTCCTGAAGAAAGCCGGACAGTAGTTTCCATTTTGGCTGAAACATGTCAACCTCTCTGCACTACGCCACTGTGTAGTTATAATTTCAAACTATTGGGCGTTATCATGACACTAGGACAATCCTGATTAAACTCTATTTCTTGCCCTAGTAGCCATTTTTAGATTTTCACTGACACCTTTTCACAGCACTACACTTCATTAGCACCACTTGAGACGCACCTTGGCTAGAGTTAACCTACTGATATCCATCTCTGCACCATCAACTGATGGGTTGGGCGAGGTTTGGATTCACCATCTAAATCCCACATGATGATGCTCCGCCATGAGGGTGGGCTGAGGGGAGTTTCTCAGCCTGGTGTTACCTCTTCTGGTTGCTTTAGTATTCAGTACAGTACACACTCTTCCTTGACCGGACATTTCTCCTTCTTTTGGTTGCTAAAACAATTGTTTCCCCTTTGCTTTCCATGGCTACATTTATTTAGCAGTTTGGCTGCAGCATTGATATTTTCCTTTCCTCATTCAATAATGTTTTCAGCAGTGGGAGTAGAATGTACCATGTAATACACAAAAAGGCTAATTTTAGCATCTGTCCGGTCTTTTTTTGGCTGCTGTCTCAAACTTGTGCAGTTTGCGGACTCGTGACTGAAGGGATATTGTACCTGTAAGAATTGACATGTGAATCGTGCTGGTCATACTGTGAATATTCACGTATTTTTAAATGTATGGATAATGTGTGGATACCATTGTCAACTGAAGTAATACTACAGCCATCTTTTTGGATGTCAAATAACCCTCATCCATTGTAAACTAGTAGACACACTTCAACTATTATGAATATGTGAATGCAAAAAGGCACAACAAGAACTTCAATAATATCTTTCATGATATTGTTTTGGATCATTTGAAGGATTATAAATTGAATGGCCCTTTGATGTCTCTTTCACTAATATCTCAGAATTCACCGTCAGGAAATATTGCCCAATTAACTGTAGGAAAAGGGAAAAACTAATAGGAATTCACAGAGAAGGCGTGAGAATGCATCTGTGACTGAATACAAGCATTATATCTTGCACTGCTAAGTCCTGCTTGTTGGCTAGTTTTTCTGTAGATTTGAGGAAGTCTTCCTTTGCTTTCTCCAAAATCAATAAGCAGTGTTCAGGGGTAACTTTTTCTGCTGTAAACTCTTTATTCTTAGGAAATATTAGGAAAGACCTAAGTGCAGAGAGTTCGCAGATTACATTATCATAAAACATACTATTTCACCATTTTGTAATTTTGATTGTGCATTGATAATGGACAAAGTTTTAGATTTTTTTAATGTAGTGTATTATGATCTGATGTGCCATTGATTTAAGGGGATTGAATAACACCTGTGTGCGTTGGATGTCCTTTTGGAAATTCAACACTGGTAAAGATGCTAAAAAGTGCCTTTGATAATGCAGGCACCTGGTTTAGTAAGGGAGTATGTTGAGGTGTTCGGTTCAAAGTGACATTGTCACTTCATCAACCAAAGGTCATGGAACTCTGAGTCCTTTAAAATTTAAGCTTGACCCCCCCCCCCACTATGAAAGTCAAATATGTAGAAAAAAAAATATTTAAAAACTTTGTATGCACTTTTTTGCAGTGTGCCGAGTTTCTCCAAAATAAATTCTCAACACTTTTGAAGAATCCCTGAAACAATAATCATCTAAGTTATAATGCACTATCAATGCATCAAAGTGTTCAATGCTTAAAAATAGACTAGAATGAAAACAAAAAGGGTGTTACAGTGGCTTATTACCATGCTAAATACAGAAAGAAGGAAACGCAACTAATAGTTTTACAAACAAAGTTGACACTTCATTTTCAAGTTCATGTAGGCTTTTGTGTCCGGTGTCATGGAACCTCTTAAGGTAAAATTTCAGCTGGTCCCCCCTTATGGAGGTCAAAGTTGTTTAAATGATCTAATCATTAAAAAAACGTCATAGGTGCAATGGTAGTGTCCTAAATACTCCCCAAATGAATTTCAACATGTTTGGAGTATCCTTGATCAAAAACCTAATTAAAATCCCTCTTCATCTGTGCTTTGAAGGGCCATGAAACGTTTATAAATTGTACAAGTGAAGAATAAAGTATGCAAATGTGACATATTAACATGGTGAACAAAATGTATATTTCCAAATATTGCTACGTCCTTTAATAAAGTCACTTTTTCATGCATCACCAGTGATGGGTGCAAGAAGCTCACTCTTTCTTAAAAAAGAAATTTAAAAAAATTGAGTTTTCTCAGCAACCTATTTCTTATAAAGAAGGTAGATGGGGTTTTTTGAAGTAGAATACATCTCAAATCTCTGAACAAATATTTGTCCAGTGTGAGGAATTGTTTTTATTTTATTACACGGCTGGGGGCCTTATCATAGAAAACTCACTCAAAAATAGTTTGGATTCCAGTCAGGCTCATCTGCATCACCTTTGGGCAGCCCTAAGCAGCTGTGGCATCAAGCAGCAACTCTCACTTGGGTACAGAGGAGTGCTCACACTAAAATTAAGAATCAACTTTTCATTACAAGCTCCTGTTACAGGTTTGTGATCTTTCAAAGAAAATTGATCAACACGGTATCATTCAAAGAAAGTTGTTATTTTTCAAAAGTAGATATACAAATTAGAATAATACATGAAATATAACAATTTAGCACAAACTTGAAAAAAAATAACCTGTTAGGGTCTCAAGTTTCAGAGTCACATGAAATTCATTTTGCACATTTTATGAATACATCATGAATATTCACAAAAGGCACTTTGGCTGTAGAAGGCCTGTTATGTTGTGCCCTTTAAGCACAAAAAGACTAATTATAGCGTTAGTAAAAAGTGCTTTGTGATTCAAAGTGAATAATTTTTATGGAGATGATTACATGTTTGGTTATTATAGATATATGCAAAGTGCATACAATCTAGAACTTTAAGTTCACTAATACTGGAACAGTAGCTAACAAAGTGTATATGTATATAAGGACGAACACCCATTACAAAGATGAGTGCTCATCGAGGTTGCATAACAGCGCAAATTTTACAGCGCAGAAACGTTTACATAGAATGTCTCCAACGCATGCTGTTACATCGCATGGTTTTCCACATCGCTTGCAATTACAACGCATTTACATAATATGTCTACACGACGCATGCTGTTACATAGCAAATATGATATCAGCGATTGCATGGTATTACAACACTAACATATGTATTTTATTGTATCATGGTATTACAACACTAATATATGTATTTTATTGCATTATGAATGACGTATGGTGACGTCGGCATTACGCTAATATGATGTGTATAATCTATACAGAAAAAGAAGGGCTCTGCCAGCACACCAAAAGTGGACTTAAGTGTATCAATTCTAGACAATACTAGATCTCCAGGTGGCTCATGATTACACCTTTAGTATAAGGAGAAAAAACACCAGCTAAAATAAAGTCCAATCCAACAGTAACATTTTAAATAGATGCAAAGATCCAGTGCAGAAAGTAATCTTCAAAATCTTTATTTCAAAAGTTCATATAGATAAACTTCACAGTTCACACCGCCGACACGTGTTTCGTCTCAATCTTGAGATTTATTTTTTCATGGCTGGAAGTATTAAACAAATACAATAGTGAGTAATACACCCAATAATAAATAGAACATTTTTAGCGCGTCCCGAGTGACACCTGTATTTTACTCGTTTTCGCTTTTTTAAAAGCGGACTTTTACCTGCATCTGTGTCTCATACCTCCTCTACCTCCTGGGCCGCTCTCAGCTGAGTATTGACGCTGAGAGCTGGTCCCGGGGAGGCGAGGGCTGTTTGGCGGCCATCTTTAGTGTAGGCGCGCCCTCGCGCTCTAGCTTCTATAAAAGAGTACTCAGCGGCTCCGCGCAGCGGACGCGGCAGCGGATGCGCCGGATGCCCGCCGGAGTCACGCCAGAGTCCAGCCCGTCTGCGCCCGTCCGCGCTAAGGACGCGCTGGACGGCGGGGCACTGGACTCGGCCAAAATGTCATCCTCCGCCTGTAGTTATTCTTTGCGTGATATGTTGGCCCTTAAACCTAGGAACAAACGCTGTCATCATACCTACGATCCGGACGCTTTCCTGCTCCCCCTCCGCTGCGGCTGCTACCTTTCTCCAAGACCTTCCAATCCCGTTCCCATCCACCCTACCTCTGAACCCTCTACCTCTCCCACTTCTAATCTAGTTGAAGTAGAGGGCATCCTAATTAATGCCCGCTCGCTGATCAAGAACAGGGTCATGTTTAAGGAGATGGTATTGGATAGAACGCCTACTGTAGTGTTTGTGACAGAAACGTGGGCCAAGGACTCCTCTGACCCCGATCTAACAGAGGCCGTTCCGGAAGGTTACTGCCTGGCCAGACTCGATAGGCAGAGACGAGTGGGAGGGGGGATAGCGATCCTTTATAAGGATCACCTTCAATGCCACACTGTACCCCTGACTGATTTCCCTGATAGCTTTCAAGCTTTTCACTTTTCAATAAAGGAAGAACAACGCCCCTTCTTTAATGGCATTCTCATCTACCGTCCCCCCGGCTCGAGAACTCATTTCACGCACCACCTTCTTCAATATCTTGAACCCTACTTTGGTCTAGATAATTTTTCCATCATGGGTGACTTCAACTACCACCTAGAACGACACGACCTCTCTGACACCTCTTGTCTTACTGAGGCCTTACAATCTTGCGGCCTTATGCAACGTGTCATGGGAGCTACTCACCGTGCAGGACACACCCTAGATGGCATCTTCTCCAATGATCCTCGTCTGACTACCAAGGACCCGATCCATCTTTCTTGGTCCGACCATCTGGCGGTCCCTTTCCTCTTGAATCATCATAGGGTAAAGTCCCCTATACCAGCAAACCACACTATAGAGACGACGAGGAATTTTAGGAATATTAACAGCAATTCCTTCGTGCCCTGGGCTGCAAACCTTGCCATCTCAGGCCCGTGCAGCGTTCAGACTGCAGTCGCCCATTTTGATCAGGTCACGACTGAGGCCTTGAATCAACTGGCCCCAGAACAATCCCGACGCCGCGCTAGAAAGAGACCCTCTGCCCCCTGGTTTTCTAACTCTCTTAGGCTTCTTAGGCAAGAAGTGAGGAGAATGGAGAGACTGTGGCATGCCAGTTGGGATTTTAAAAACAAGGATGCGCATCGACTTCTGGTTAAAAAATACAAGGCGGAAATCTTGCAGGCTAAACAACAATACTTCGTGACAGTGACCTCCTCGCTTTCTTCCCCGAAGGAACTTTTTAAAACTGTTGATTCCCTGGTTAGACTGCAAGTCCCTGACCCCGTTATCCCCTCACAGGATCTCTGCGAGAAGATCGCCTCCTTTTTTCATTCCAAGATCCAGGACATTTACCTAGCCCTTGAGGAACAAAGAGCTGCCCTCAGTGCACCTACACCTGGTGTGGAGATGAGTCTAACCATCACTGAAATCTCCACTCCTTGCACTCTGGACACCTTTCCCTCGCTGACCGTACAAGATCTTGAGCTCTTGTTAGCCAAGACTAAGTCCGGATCTCCTTTGGACTCTTGTCCGCTGAAGGTCATTAAACAATGTAGGGAGACCCTCCTACCTCCTTTGGTGGAGCTAATGAATCTTGCCATTAGAGATGGTATCTTCCCTGCAGAGTGGAAGAAGGCGGTAGTGAAACCCCTGCTGAAAAAAGCTTCCCTGGATCCGGGGGTTCTAAAAAACTTCCGGCCTATCTCCC
Source organism: Lissotriton vulgaris (assembly GCF_964263255.1). NCBI lineage: Eukaryota > Metazoa > Chordata > Amphibia > Caudata > Salamandridae > Lissotriton > Lissotriton vulgaris. The sequence continues at coordinate 197,866,394 of NC_141697.1, forward strand.
TGCTCCCCGCTCCTGCCAAGATGCTTGAAACTCATCTCAACAAACATCTTGCCGCCTTTGTCGAAAGCTCTGGATGATTAGACTCCTCTCAGCATGGATTCAGGAAGGAATTTAGTACTGAGTCAGCCCTCACCATCGTACTTGACAAGATCCGTACATCAGTAGATGAGGGCCAGACATCTCTCCTGGTCCTGCTAGATCTAACGGCGGCTTTCGACACCCTCTCCCCCTCGGTCCTTACATCCCGGCTGAGGGAGGTGGGGGTGAAGAATGCAGCTCTTGATCTCTTGACCTCCTTCCTTACAGGGAGGGAACAAAGAGTCAAACTTGGGGAGTTTCTATCTCCATCCCGTCCGGTGCTATGTGGGGTTCCTCAAGGGTCGGCCCTTAGCCCGACCCTTTTTAATATCTATGTCACCCCACTGGCCAAACTTATAAGATCTTTCGGGATGGAGGTAGTCTCGTATGCAGACGACACTCAAATCCTCGTTTCTCTACCCCATTCAGATGAACCAACCGCCTCCAAATTTAGATCTTGCATGGAGGCGGTCGGTAGGTGGATGGTTTTGAACTCTCTGAAACTGAATGGGGAGAAAACTGAGGTGATGGTGTTTGGGGGAAAAGAAAACATCTGGTCAGCCAAGTGGTGGCCTGACTCCCTTGGTACCTGTCCCTCCCCCACCTCCTCTGCTAAAAATCTCGGGGTGATATTAGATCCTGCCCTCGACCTAGGCAACCAGGTGAGCAGAACTGTCTCCACTTGCTGGGGCTTGATTCACACTCTCCGTAGGGTTAGGAAATTTCTTTCCCTCCAGGCAAGAAAACAAATGGCTGTCGCTCTCATCGGCTCGCGTTTGGACTATTGCAATGCGCTGTATGCAGGACTCAATAAAGGACAGCTGCAGCGCTTGCAGGTGGTCCAAAATGCCGTAGCCAGATTTGTGCTGGATATCCCCAGACGCTCTTCAGCCACGGCAGCCAGAAAAACTCTGCACTGGCTGCCGGTGGAACTGCGCATTCGGTTTAAGGTCCTGTGTATGACCTACAGAGCCATTGCTAAAAAGAGCGACACTGGAATTGGATCCATTATCTCCCACTATGTTCCCCGCAGAAACCTGCGTTCCTCCGGGAAGCTGCTTCTTGCAACTCCCCGTGTACGGAAAGCCAGGTGGGGCGGTAGAGCCTTTTCCACTCTGGCTCCTAAGTGGTGGAATGAACTTCCTTTGGATCTGAGATCCCTTCCATCCCTACAGATTTTCCGCACTGCCTTAAAGACCTTTCTCTTCAAGCAAGCTTATGTTTAAGATATATGTTTCCCCTCTTGGTCCTTCCTGACCTTCTGCTAGGCGCCTTGATACCTTCGGGTTATTGTTCTGCGCAATATAAATTATTTTCAATTTCAATTTCAATTTCAAAACCCACCATTGTCAAGCTTACTAATTAATCACTCACAAATCTAACACATTCTTAAAACCTTTACCTTAAAATTTATAAGCTAGAACACACACACATGATAAATACAGTGCGGTAAGACACCTGTTAGGTACATAATAACACATTCATTTCTATACATATTTACAAAAATCCTATATTTCATATCTTGCATCAGCGGAGCTTATGTCATGTGGACATCACATCTGAGTTATATATAAACGGGGAGAAAAAACATTACATATGCATAATAAATAGAGATAAGACACAGTTTGCAAACATTATATACCCTAGTGTATCACAAACAGTAGGGAAAAGAGCAATTATTATGGTTGATTTTCTAAACATTAGTTAAGATGGCCTATTGACACAGCAATGACCGAGATCAATCACTATTACTAATCAAAACCATATAATTCAAGTTCACATACCATATAATGTATAGTGATCCTTCTGTATCTAAACGGTGTAAAGTTAGACAACCTATCCATCGCGAAAGACACTGGTAACACGCGGACCTCGTTACCCTTCCAAAGTGACGGAATATCTAAACCACGGTCATCACACGCAGCCTAGAAAGAGTTCAAACAGCATATATAGGAGAAACAATTATGAAGAAAGCGGTGCAATGACCATACAGTATACTTAAAGACATCCCTAAAGTCATAGCATCAGGAGGCCCAAAGCATCCCCCGATTTGCTATATTTCATATTACTATATGGATACTAGCCACAATAAGTCTAGATATTATTATTCATGACTGGAAGACCCCATATGGCCACAATAGCCCTTGAGACACATTCCTCACCTCATAAGACCCGACCAGGAGTAGTCTGCCGAGTGAATATTGATAATAAAGACCTACAAGTGGTACAAATATATAGTATATGTCATATAGTTGGCTATGTTGACCGTTATAAGATAAACTAGCTATAATTATCGTTTTTTATTTCTTATTTTTTTTATTTTATTGATCTTAGTACAGTAAACTGCAAACAAGCTCAAAAACTTAATGTACATCACATTAATCACCAAATAACAATGTCCGTCTCTTTACTTTCATTAGAGAAAAATACTCATGATTCGTAATAGTCCCGAAAGACGCTCCAAATTTTGATACCCAGTCTCTTTTTCCTTGATCCTTTAATTGAAAATAAACTCCACTCCAAATTATATAAGCTCAGAATTTTTGGAAAGCCATTCATGAAAATCCGGTGATTTTTTCCTGTAGGCACTCCTTGGCTATACATAGAGGTGCCACAGTCATCGCAAAAAATATAAAATGTCTATATTGAAAAATTGTTTCCATATTATCTTTTTGAATTTTACCTAGCAGCATCATTGCTGGAGAGAACAACCGTTGTTTTAATCACCAAAGAGATACATTTTTCCAAATGCTCAATACATTCCTTCAACTTAACACAACTATAAAAAATGTGAATCGCCCCAGCATCCTCATCCCCACAGCAAAAACATTTACCATCGTTTCCGGCTCCCCATTTTGCCATTCGCTTAGGTGTATAATATAAATCATATAACGATTTAAAAAACTGAGCTTTCAAATTTGCAGACATAAGCGCCTCCTTTGACAAAATTAAAAGATCCTCTACGTCAATCTCTACATCCCCTAGAGATTCTCTCCATTTCAACTGCACTTTCTCTACATCATCTTTCTTAGCATAGACCAAGTACTGATAAATCACTCCAATTTTACCTGATCTGTTAATTTCTTCAATGACTTGATGTTGAATTAGGTTCCTACCCCTTCGATTTAAATAGTCCCGAATTTGTAGGTATTTAAAAAAATACCATCTGGGCAGTGAATATTCATCCTTGATCTCTGCAAAAGATTTATAAATCCCATTCTCATTAACAATGTGTCCTAAGATCTTAATGCCTTTCTGCTGCCACTTATTGGTCATTACATCAGAAAAAATTCCAGGTAAAATCCTATGCGCATTGAGCAGAGTATAATGTGACACTCTTGGTAAATCCATATTTTTCATATACCATTTCCAAACCTTCAAGGCCCCCATGGTTACCTTAAACCTTGTTCACTTGAAATAGCTCCCATCAATTTCTTGAACTAGAATATACTTTGCATATGTCCCTAGCTGTATATCAAAGATATTTGACATATTAGCATCAGCACTTTCATGTTCTCCTGTTATCAAGACTTTCATTTTCAGTAAAAAACAAGTTATATAATAAAGAAAAAAGTCAGGTACACCCATTCCTCCCCTTAAAACTGGCAGCGTCATGTAATTCATTGCCCTTCTAGGTCTCCCAGGACTCCATATGAATTTCCCGCATTTAGATTGCAGCGCCTGTATTTTATTTTTAGTTATCTCTAAAGGTATAGATCTGAATAAATACAGAACCTTTGGCAATATATTCATTTTAATGACATTTGATTGTCCTATAATCGTTAGATACAGCCTCCCCCATCTATCCAGAGATGACGTGATTTTTGCCATTAACGTATTCCAATTGACTTGCACTAATTCCGTCATATTTCCCCTGATTAAAATTCCCAAATACGTCACTTCTTTGACCACCCTACTATCTTGCAATATAATCGTATCAGAGCACAGAATTTGAGTTTTTGACTCATTCAGTTTATAACCGGTTATAGAACCAAATACCTGTGCTAATCGTTCTATTTCCTTTATTGCTGTTACAGGATTAGTTGTGGCCACTGCGATGTCATCAGCGTATGCAAATACTGAAAAATAATAGTCCTGAGCTTTATAAGGGGGAATCAAAATGTTCCGACTCAGTAACTCGACTAAGGGGTTTATATAAAGGGCAAATAAAAGTGGGGAGCAGGGGCAGCCTTGTCGTGTGCCGCAGGATATGATGACAGTTTCAGAGAGTTGGCCCATTACTGATTTTCGTTTTAGGCAAAGGCAAAATGCAGCATTGGTGATGCATGTGTATTTCAATGGGGATTTTTAAAGTCTACCTAAATACGCTTTACCAATACATTTTCATTATTTTCTCTTTACTATCTCATTATGCACATGTTAAGAAACAGTTTCATGCATTATTACCTAAATAGCATAAAAACACACTGAATTATTAACAATTTTCTTTGGGAATTGGGTGACCAGATGGCCGGAAATCGCCTCGTATGGATTCAACTTCCATTTTGGGTACCTTCTGTGTAGACCACATGCCTTTAAATTGGCACACTGTAGTAGGCTATGCAATAGAATGTGTTGCAGAGGCAAATGTAGCTCTACCTAGTATGGATCATGAATTATGCCACAATATATGTGACACATTTTCCCAAAACTGGATGAAACATTCTAAAAACATGAATGGAATCAGGGAATGATTCGTACTACTTCTAAACATGCTACATGCATGAGATGTGACACAGAACAGTGGACTGATGTCAGCATTGTTCTCCTTTTTGAATTATGATTCCAGATAGTATGGCTTTAGAATTATAGGCAAAAACAGAAAGTGTTCTTCGACCTACCTGAAGCTGAAAAAGAAAAACATACCTCGAGGGTACACTTAATTTGAACCTTTTTCCTATAAGCCACAAACATAAGAATTGGTACAATGAAGTGTACATATGTTCTCTACAATCTGCAATTGAAATTAAGTCTTTACCGTATACGCTTCAAGAATTATAGGGCACATTCGGCTATGTGTTGTATCCCATCAATTTCAATGGGTGACCAGATGGCCGGAAATTGAAAATCGCCTCATATGGATTCAACTTCCATTTTGTGTACCTTCTGTGTAGACCACATGCCTTTAAATTGGCACACTGTAGTAGGCTATGCAATAGGATGTGTTGCAGAAGCAAATTAATCTCTATCTAGTGTGGATCATGAATTATGACACAATATATGTGACACATTTTCCCAAAACTGGAGGCAACATTCTAAAACATGAATGGAATCAGGGAATGATTAGTACTACTTCTAAACACGCCACATGCATGAGAAGTGACACAGAACAGTGGACTGATGTCAGCATTGTGCTCCTTTTCCAATTAGGATTCCAGATAGTATGGTTTTAGAATTATAGGCAAAAACATACAGTGTTCTTTGACCTACCTGAAGCTGAAACAGAAAAACATACCCCAAGGATACACTTAATTGTAACCCTTTCCCGAGAAGGCACAGACATAGAAATTGGTACAATATTGTGTACATATCTTAGCTACAATCTGCAATTGAAATTAAGTCTTTACCGTAAACGCTTCAAGAATTATAGGGCACATTCTTCTATGTATTGTATCCTATCCATTTTAATTGGTGACCAGATGGCCGGAAATTGAAAATCGCCTCGTATGGATTCAACTTCCATTTTGTGTACCTTCTGTGTAGACCACATGCCTTTAAATTGGCACACTGTAGTAGGCTATGCTATAGAATGTGTTGGAGGTGCAAATGTAGCTCTACCTAGTATGGATCATGAATTATGACACAATATATGTGACACATTTTCCCAAAACTGAAGGCAACATTCTAAAAACATGAATGGAATCAGGGAATGATTCGTACTACTTCTAAACATGCCACATGCATGAGAAGTGAGACAGAACAGTGGACTGATGTCAGCATTATGCTCCTTTTTGAATTATGATTCCAGATAGTATGGTTTTAGAATTATAGGCAGAAACATAAAGTGTTCTTCGACCTACCTGAAGCTGAAACAGAAAAACATACCTCAAGGTTACACTTAATTTTTAACCTTTTCCCTAGAATGCTCAGCCATAGGAATTGGTACAATAATGTGTACATATCTTATCCACAATCTTCAATTGAAATTAAGTCTTTACCTTATACTCTTCAAAAATTATAGGAGGGTTGGCTACATGGCAGCAAAGTACATGACTTCACAGGATTGTATAATTTGATTATGAGGGAGCAGATCCTAAGTAATTGTCAGACCAGCTCTTGCACCAACACCTGGTGGACTCAGATTTGACGTCTCTCCACGAATTGGGAAAGAAGGCAGATAAATGGGTCAGAACCAGGATTGGGCCTAAGAATCAGGACAGTAACCAGAAGAAGGAGTCTACCAAGCCTCAAGATAAGGGTGGGGATAGAAATAAAGAAAAGACTTCCCCAGGGCCCCAAAACTCCAAGAATGGGGGTGGGTCCCAAGACACTTCTTCAACCCAGAAAAAGCCTTATTGTCATGCCTGTCAACAGGTTGGGCATTACATAACAGACAGCTGTTGTCCCAAGAATGGCAATAAAGAGAATATACCTCCAAAGCCAGCTACAACACATCCTGTTACTTTCAGCAGTAATCCCCCAGGAAGTGGGAGCACCCCCAGGAATCTGGGTGGGTTTAATTTGGGAGCCCAGGTGGACCCTGGCATATCCAGGTCTCCATCCCCAATTGATCTTGTTTATGAGACTGGCATGGTGTTTGCCAACTTCTCCGATTGCCCAAATACCGTGAGCAAATATAGACAAGAACCCATCATCAATGGTTTGAAAGTTGAAGCCTTTAGAGACACAGGGGCTAGCATCACCATGGTGGCTGACTGTATAGTCCCCTCTAAGCAACTTTTACCAGGTGCCACATACCAGGTAACAAACATTGATGGAATCCAGACAAATCATCCCATGGCAGTAGTAAGTCTCAGCTGGGCAGGTGTCACTGGTCCAAAGAGATGGCAGTGTCACCAAACTTGCCTGTAGACTGCCTACTTGGTAATGATTTAGAAATCTCAGCCTGGGCTGAGGTGGAACCGGAAATCCATTCTAGAATGGTAAACTCCAATGGAAAGGTTAGTGGGGCTGTCATGGCTACAGCCCCAACCCAAGATGTCCTTCCTGAAAAGGTTGGTAGGGCTGAACAACTCCCTGCCCCATCTTTAACAGACGCTCTTCCAAAATAGAATAGCAAAGCTGTTATGATAACAGCAGAAACCCAAACTGAGTCTCCTCCTGAAAAGGTTGGTGGGGCTGTGATGGCCACAGCCCATACTCAAACTGATGTGTGTTGTGAAGCCTGAAATGATGGATCACTCAACCCAAACTGAGAGCATGGAGGAGGAAGAGAAATCTTCCCCTCACCAGACATTAGGACAGGATCATCCTACTCAGGGAACTGATCTTACCCCTGATGAAGGAACTGCCCCAGAGGTTGTTAGGCCTGGCCTGACAGAGCCTCTGATGGCAGTGGACCCTTCTCAGGTGGGACGCAGTCTGGAGCCCCCGCTCTGACCCTCCTGGTTCGAGTGAGAAGCAATCTTCCGGGCGCCAGCTATCCTGAGGGAAACTTCAGAGGGAACCAGCTACTAGATGGCTCAATTAGTCTTTCGCCCCTATACCCAGGTCGGATGACCGATTTGCACGTCAGGACCGCTACGGACCTCCACCAGAGTTTCCTCTAATATGGATCATGAATTATGATACAATTTATGTGACACATTTAGCAATTACTGGAGGCAACATTTTAAAAACATTCATGGAATCAGTGAATGATTTGTGATATCTCTAAATATGCCCACAGACATTAAAATAGATACAGGACAGTTGACTGATGTACGCAGTATGCTTCACTTTGAATTATGGCTCAAGATAGTGGGATTTTAGAATTACATGACAAACTGTAAGGGAAACTTTTTCCGAGCACTGGATGTGATTGAAAAACATCTTCTATTCAACTTCACATTTTTACTTCTTTCCAATAGGACACATATGTGATCATTCACAGGGGTACGTAGACCAAAGCTACAAATAGGTTGTCATTTAAATTATGTCTTTATCATATATGGATTTTGAATTATAGGCAACAACATAAGGTATTCTTCAACATACCTGAAAACCTGAAAATCTACAGCTAGGATATACTTAACCCACCCACGCGAGTGAGGTACCATTTTTATCGGGAGACCTGGAGGAATGCTGGGTGGTTGGAAAATTGTGTTTTTTCTGACAGCAGTGACACAGTAATGCAAGGAAAATGTTTGAATATATCCACATTTTTATTTTTTCATGGCATTGTGAGTAATAAAACGTGTTGGGGTCCATGAGAGGCATACCACCAATAACTCCTCATTTTTTATTTTTACTTTACAGAAATATCTAAAGTTAGTAAATTTTCCCTAGAAACTACACCTTAGCACAGAAAGAAAATTGAGACAAATGCGACTGCCTAGCCATCTGTTCCTCAAGTACACACAAACACTGGTTGGATTTGGCACAAGGGTGAGTGAAAGGTTCAATGTGTATATTTTATTAACAAGAGATTGGAGAATGCAGGGGGGTACCATGGGAATCCCCCAGTGTAGCAAAACCCCCCACCCAAGGTTGGTCCACAACGATCCCCCAAACCCAATCCCTGCTGGAAAGCGGTGGCTATCCTTCCGCCATCGTAATGAGCCCCTAAATCTTCTGTGAATTGTCCTTAATCAAGGCAGGGCAGCACCAGGCCTCTGTGGGCTTTCGTTGATAGAACATAGTCATAAGTAAGATCACAACTGATCTGAATATTTTGCAATGCAACAAATAAAATAACGTATCTCAGCTTTTCATCGATTTCAAAAGTCTCAAGAACTGGTTTGACGTTAAATTTCTTTTTTGATGTCCGCACTAGCTTTCCAGGAGTTTCCTTTGAGGGGTGACATGAGCATGGACTGTCTGTGGCATCCATGCAATACTGTTCCTTGCGATCATTGGTAAAAAGAAATAAGCTGTTCATTTTTTTCTTGGGCAGCTCATTTATCTTCTGTATTCCTTCTGTTGCAGATATTAGGTCCCCATGTAAATCGCAGATGACCTCGCCTTTTAGAAATATGCGTGATGCAACAGCCTTCCTTCTTCCTTCTTCCTCAACAACAGAAACTCCACTCCACCGTTGGTGAATCAGACATGAGTTAATTTGTTTATCACCCATTCGAGATGTGCTTTCTGTCATTGGTTTCCAATTCTGGATTAGCTCTGCAATGTCTGGTAAATTCTTGATCCATTGCATCTCATTATAAAACTTTAGCACAGATTTTTCACTTGGTGCCTTTGTGGGAACTGTTCTGTGATTGAAAGAAACAAAATAAATTGATATAAGTTTCTAAAATGTTAACTTTTCACTATATTTCAGCATATCTAAATGTTTACTTACTCATTGTTTCCTCCTTTCTTAGAAGTTGTTGTTGCTTTCTCCATTTATGATATGCAAGCTGCTTGCGATCACCAACAATGGCAATTCTGTCTTTTTTACTTGGTATTTTTCCATTCAGTGCCACAGGAAAAATTGTTTCAAAATGTAAGAATTCATCATGATCTTTTTCACCAGGTACTTTAGATGTAGAATGCCCATTATGCTGTTCCCTTTAATTACATACAAATGACAAAGTTAATCATTAGTAAATGGTTCTGTGTTATAGAAAGTGAATATTTTTCATTTTGCATATATGCAAAGTGCATACAATCTATAACTGTCAGAAGTCTAATACTGAAACAGTAGCTTATAAAATGTATCTGTAAATTAGACCATGCAAAAACCATAAGATCTACAAGGTGGTCATAATTTATGACAGAGATGATTGTATGCGAAAAACAAAGCAGCACATTCTACGTAGCATACCTTTTGCCGTCTCTTATCAAGTGGTTGTCTGGAATGTATTGGTTTATCTGGTTTCGGGCATCTGCAAACAAACACAGATAGTAATAATGGTTAACAAATGTTCAAAATAAATGTCTAAATACAATAAATAGTTGCATTAAAAGAATAAGGATTTTGAGTAAAGTAACTGTTTTCTAAAAATCAGTGAGATAAAAAACAATGATTATTGCCTCACCGTGGGTTTTCATGTGCAAGCTTATTAAGCAGTTTTGATGCTGCACAGACATTTTCTTCTCTCATCATTCTATAATGCTTTTCGGCAGTCTGAGTAGAATGAGCTATGTAGTCAGCAACTAGGCTCTTTTCAGCATCAGTACAGTCTCTTTTCGTTGCTGTTTCGTACACTCGTCGTGCTTGCTGACTTGTTACAGCAGGAACCTTATACCTGTAAGAATTATTAATATGTGAAACCTGCTCATTATCCTATAGTCATGTATTTTATAAAGGTATTATTTGGGTCATGAGCGTATACAATTCCTAACAAATTAATACTAGTTATAAGAAATGTTTAAGCCATCTCTTTGGAAACTACATAACCCCCATAAATTGTAGACTTGTACACCACTGACCGATAAAAATCTGGGAATTCAAAAAGGCACAGCCAGCATTGCAGTAATACCTTTCTTGAAATCGATTAAGATCATTTGATGGGTTGTGAATTGGATCCCCCTTTGACGATACAAAAAAGGGATCCATTGTTGATGATGTCTTCTTTTTCTTTAACATCAAAGGCCTGATCTTGGTAAAATATTGTTCAAACCACTGAAGAAAAGAAAATAAGGTAATAAGGTCACAGAGCAGGCATTGAGATGCATCTGTGAACAAATTCTGTAGTTTTTACACAAGAGCAATGCCACTCAATAAAACAATATTAGGATGTGATGGTATTATTTAAATTGGTAGTACAGGGTGAATAAATATTCAAAAAATGTTTGTGGCTATTCAAAAATAAATATAGTATCCTAAAAGAATACCTGTTCTTCTTCATAACTTAAACAAAAGGATGCAATCTGCTGGGCTGCAGTTTTGTGCTCCTTCACTGCAACGATCACATAGTAGTCTCCCTCCTCATCATTGTACGGTCTTCGGTCACTCCATTCCTTGGCCTGCAAAATTGTAAGGTATGTATAATAATTAGATATAGTTTCTAATTATTTAAATGTAGTTATTTTAAGAATGAGGACCATGGGACCGCCAAACCTGTGGTGACAGTCCACGACCCAACAGATTGGCGGTCCCCCCACTGTATATAAAATTTGGAGTGTACACCACCACTGGACCACTGCAACTGGCAGAGATCCATGATCTCAGGGTGGTGGCACAGTGGTCAGAGAGAGCAATATGCTGGTTGTGCCACTGCAGCACTGTCAAGCATTTTGCGATTTGCCTCACCGCCAGCCTTACCATGGAAAGGCTGGCGGTGGGGCAACAAAGCAAGGCCCTAACTGGGCCCCCTTTGTGACTGGGCCTGGGAGTCCCAGTTACTGCATGGTGCAGCCTGTGTGAGGGTTACCAATGGGACTTTAGATAGGCACGGCTGTAACACCACTGCAGCACCAGCTGCCCACCAAGAATTACAATTGTAATCCAGTGGGCGATGCGAGTACAGCTTTGGGGGTCCTCCTGCATGGCACTGCCATTGATGGCAGCAGGAAAAAAAAAATGTCATAATCAGGCCCTTAATATTCTACATTGTTTATGAAGAGTGAGCATGAAGGCTTCAATGTAGACACATTGTTTAACTCATATTAGTCTTTTTTGTTTACATACCTGAAATTCTTGACAACACATGGTCGCTGCACATGCTTTAGGAGCAATAGTGCCTCCAAATAATGCAACACCACTAGTGTTTCCTGAGAGGAGAAATCCTGATTGGTATTTAGCTTTTCGATGACTGTGAGGAAATCTTCTTTTGCCTTGTCCAGAATCTGTAAGCAGCGCCCAGGGGTCTTCTTTTCTGCTGTGAATTCCCTATATCTAGGCAATATTAGGAAAGACATAATAAATAACAGGATTTGCCCATGCAATAGTAATGAAACATAATATTAATTTCATGATTTTTGAATTGGGAACTTGCAATGAGGAGAAATGTTATTGTGTATGATCATCTAAAGGCTATTATACTTCACAATGATTAAATTATTACCTTCTGTGAGTGACTTCTTCTGAAATCCCTCTGCTTATTTTCTTCTGCATGTCCTGCATCACATCCTGGAAATGCTGAGCTGACATATAGAGTTCGGTATTTTCTTCTCTCAGGTTTGTACCCACGATGTGATAGTGGATAAACCGCTTGATATTTTTCATGTAATTGATAATGGTCTGCTGTGCTAAACCAAGCTCTTTCAGGCAGTTGAAGAACTCCCGTGTGCGAGGAATCTCCTTGATGAAATTTATTGATGGTTCATCAGGATTGTAGAAGAAGAGGAATCTTGCTACATTTTCCAGCTTAAATTAAATATATAAATACAGTTAACAATAATTATATACTTTACTGAATATAATAGGTATTAGTAGGAATAAGGGTAGTCATAGTAATAAAAGCTTATTTGATTACCTCTTGCTTGCAGTTGGAGACTGAGAGATTGTGTTTTAAATAGTTTCTGATATCAACTAGGAGTTTGCAGTCCAGGGAATGTTTCCTGTAAAAACCAGCGTCTCTCAGCTTCTTCCGTATAGTTGTCAGCCACTTTGTTGTACTTGGTCTGTTGGATTGAATAGTGAAATGTTTTAGAAAACAAATGGTATATAAATATATGACTATGGTGCAAATAGATTGTGGTCATTTGAACTTACGGTTGGTATAATTCAGCAGCTTCTTCTTCTTCTTCATCTTCTCTCAGATGTTCAATCTCCATTTCTTCATCGGGTGTTTTAGGAGGTCTAAAAGTAAGTCTTATAATTGAGCAATAAAGCATGCATGAGTAGCTGCAACAGTTCATAACATACAGGTTCCTTGAAGGATTATATTAATTATACAAGTTTAAAGGGTTAATAATTATGTACAAATAATGCAGTAATTATGAAAATAGATTTAGTGATTGTAACGGTAGCAAAATAATGATAATGAAAGAAAAAAAATGTTACTTACATGACAACTTGATCAACAGGCTTTCCAACAATAAAACACCCATTTGCTTCCAACATATTGATGACCGTTTTTCTGGTCTCTTCATTGAAAAGGAGCTGGAGATTATCGTAGGTGTATATTCTCCCCATATACAGATGGACAATCATTGATTTTCTTGCCTCCTTTACAACTGCTGCAATCGCTTCAGGAGTGCTTTTCTTCATGCAAACTCGTGCCAGGTGAACTGACAACTGCTCACAATTTTTTAAGCACTTTGTGCAAACCAATGGGATGCGATTCGCTTTTCTAGCAAGAAAATAAAAAGGTCATGTAATGAGTAACAAGCTGTAAGACAATATGTATTTCAGTATCCGTGTTATATGCTGCAAAAACACAAATTCAAATTATTACAATATCACAAATTAGAAAAACAGCACATTACCTCAGAGTGGAATCTATTCTGAAGGTTTTAAGGAAAAAAGATATCTAGGTAGCACTAAACTATCCTTACCAACTGTATCCACCTGTACTCAGCAGAGCTCAAGCACATGATTTTAATGGGAAAAGGCCCTGCCACATATTCAGGGGATGGGGCATTACCTGCAATGATTTAATTGGCTAATGTAGAGTAGGGTTACACCTCCCTAGGGTCATATTGGGGTCAACTCCTACCTCCAGCTTCCAACTCCCAGGTCATGTTATACAAATGGAGGACATGTCACACCTGCCTGAAGGCAAGGCACACACCGTAATTGCAATAGCAGAGATGTGCTAATGACATCCCGGGCAGTTTAAAATTTCACAGTCACAATATTACAACATATAAGCAATTCCCCCATTTTTTTCAGCATGTTCTTGATGCACTACGAGCATGAAAATTTGCACACAAAAGCGCACAAACCTCTCCTACAACCTGAAAGTTAAATTAGATTTCTAGCTTATGTGGTTCTTGAGCATAGGTATTCATAGTACGGCCCGTGGAGAGAGAGCCAGCGGCAGAGAGAGGCAGAGATAGGGATAGAGACGGACAAAGAAAGAGACAGAGACAGAAACAGGGACAGACAGAGACAGGAAAAGGCAGATAGATAGAGGAAGAGACAGGGACAGACAGAGGCAGAGACAGACAGAGAACGAGAGAGACCAAGAGGGAGAGAGACTGAGAGGGAGACGGAGGGAGACAGGGACAGGGACAGGCAGAGACAGGGGCAGACAGAGACAGGGACAGACAGAGAGAGGCAGAGACAGAGAGAGAAAGAGAGAGACAGGGAGACAGAGGGAGACAGAGGGAGACTTAGGGAGGGAGTCAGGGGGAGAGAGAGGGAGACAGACTGAGGGAGATGGAGGGAAGGGAGACAGGGAGACAGAGAGAGGGGGAGAGAGTGAGGGAGACAGGGAGACAGAGAGGGAGACAGAGAGGGAGACAGAGAGGGAGACAGAGAGGGAGACAGAGAGGGAAGACAGAGAGAGGGAAGACAGAGAGAGGGAAGACAGAGAGAGGGAAGACAGAGAGAGGGAGAGAGACAGAGGGAGACTGAGAGAGACACAGAGAGAGAGAGACAGGGTGAGGGAGACTGAGAGAGACACAGAGAGAGAGAGACAGGGTGAGGGAGACTGAGAGAGACACAGAGAGAGAGAGACAGGGTGAGGGAGACTGAGAGAGACACAGAGAGAGAGAGACAGGGTGAGGGAGACTGAGAGAGACACAGAGAGAGAGAGACAGGGTGAGGGAGACTGAGAGAGACACAGAGAGAGAGAGACAGGGTGAGGGAGACCGATAGAGACAGACAGAGGGAGACAGACAGAGGGAGGCTAATAGAGGGAGAGAGATGGAGACAGAGAGACAGAGGGAGAGGGAAACAGAAAGAGACAGGGTGAGGGAGAGAGATGGAGACAGATAGAGGGGGACAGAGGGAGGCTAATGGAGGGAGAGAGATGGAGACGGAGAGAGACAGAGGGACACAGACAGAGGGACACAGACAGAGGGAGACAGACAGAGGGAGACAGACAGAGGGAGACAGGGTGAGGGAGACAGATGGAGACAGATAGAGGGTGACAGACAGACAGACAGAAGTTTCTAGCTTCTGCGATTCCAGAGATATGTATTTTTATTTGTGGAACACAGTACATAATTTCGCTGCCCAAGCTGGGAGCCTCCCTGCTCAGGCAGTACAGCAAGGGTCAGCTCCTCCCACTACCTGCCAGAAGGGAGGCAGTTCACACTGCCCCATTTCCAACTCTTCTCACTAGCTGCCAGCTCCCAGCCTCAAGCTGGGCACAAGGGAGGCAGTTCAAACTGCACCATTTACAACTCTTCTCACTAGCTGCCAGCTCCCAGCCTCAAGCTGGGCACAAAGGAGGCAGTTCACACTGGCCCATTGCAAATTCTTCTCGCTAGCTGCCAGCTCCCAGCCTCAAGCTGGGCACAAGGGAGGCAGTTCACACTGCCCCATTTACAACTCTTCTCACTAGCTGCCAGCTCCCAGCCTCAAGCGGGGCACAAGGGAGGCAGTTGACACTGCCCCATTTACAACTCTTCTCACTAGCTGCCAGCTCCCAGCCTCAAGCTGGGCACAAGAGAGGCAGTTCACACTGCCCCATTTCCAACTCTTCTCACTAGCTGCCAGCTCCCAGCCTCAAGCTGGGCACAAGGGAGGCAGTTGACACTGCCCCATTTACAACTCTTCACACTAGCTGCCAGCTCAGCTTGTGTCAGCTCAGGGTGTGCCTGGAGGCAATGGCACACCTTACTGGGGTCAACTCCTCCCTCCATGTGCTAACTCTCAGGTCAGGTTATGCAAAGGGAGGCCATGTCCTCCCCTACAGAATGAAGTTAAATTAGGTTTCTAGTTCATGTGGTTTCAGAGATATATATGTATATTTGTGGAACACAGTACATAATTTCGCTGCCTAATACAAAAGTTTTAATGTTTCCCTGATTTTTACGAGCATGTTCCCGATGTCCTACGATCGTGAAAATCGGCACACACAAGCGCACGATCCTCCCCTCAACCTGCAATTTCAATTAGGCTTCTAGATTCTGCGGTTCTTAGAGATATTTATTTTTATTTGTGGAACACAGTACATAATTTCGCTGCCCAAGCTGGGAGCCTCCCCGCTCAGGCAGTACAGCAAGGGTCAGCTCCTCCAACTACCTGCCAGAAGGGAGGCAGTTCACACTGCCCCATTTCCAACTCTTCTCACTAGCTGCCAGCTCCCAGCCTCAAGCTGGGCACAAGGGAGGCAGTTCACACTGTCCCATTTACAACTCTTCTCACTAGCTGCCAGCTCCCAGCCTCAAGCTGGGCACAAGGGAGGCAGTTCACACTGGCCCATTTACAACTCTTCTCACTAGCTGCTAGCTCCCAGCCTCAAGCTGGGCACAATGGAGGCAGTTCACACTGCCCCATGTACAGCTCTTCTCACTAGCTGCCAGCTCCCAGCCTCAAGCTGGGCACAAGGGAGGCAGTTGACACTGCCCCATTTACAACTCTTCTCACTAGCTGCCAGCTCCCAGCCTCAAGCTGGGCACAAGGGAGGCAGTTCACACTGCCCCATTTCCAACTCTTCTCACTAGCTGCCAGCTCCCAGCCTCAAGCTGGGCACAAGGGAGGCAGTTGACACTGGCCCATTTACAACTCTTCTCGCTAGCTGCCAGCTCAGCTTGTGTCAGCTCAGGGTGTGCCTGGAGGCAATGGCACACCTTACTGTTGTCAACTCCTCCCTCCAGGTGCTAACTCTCAGGTCAGGTCAGGTTATGCAAAGGGAGGCCATGTCCTCCCCTACAGAATGAAGTTAAATTAGGTTTCTAGTTCATGTGGTTTCAGAGATATATATGTATATTTGTGGAACACAGTACATAATTTCGCTGCCTAACAAAAGTTTTAATGTTTCCCTGATTTTTACGAGCATGTTACCAATGTCGGGGAAACATTAAAACTTTTCTTTTAGGCAGCAAAATTATGTACTGTGTTCCACAAATAAAAATACATATCTCTTGAACCGCCAAAGCTAGAAGCCTAATTTAAATTGCAGGTTGTAGGGGAGGATCGTGCGCTCGCGTGTGACAATTGTCACGATCGTAGAACATTGGGAACATGCTCGTAAAAATCAGGGAAACATTAAAACATTTCTTTTAGGCAGCGAAATTATGTACTGTGTTCCACAAATATACATATATATCTCTGAAACCACATGAACTAGAAACCTAATTTAACTTCAGGTTGTAGGGGAGGACATGGCCTCCCTTTGCATAACCTGACCTGACCTGAGAGTTAGCACCTGGAGGGAGGAGTTGACCCCAGTAAGGTGTGCCATTGCCTCCAGGCACACCCTGAGCTGACACAAGCTGAGCTGGCAGCTAGTGAGAAGAGTTGTAAATGGGGCAGTGTGAACTGCCTCCCTTGTGCCCAGCTTGAGGCTGGGAGCTGGCAGCTAGTGAGAAGAGTTGTAAATGGGCCAGTGCCAACTGCCTCCCTTGTGCCCAGCTTGAGGCTGGGAGCTGGCAGCTAGTGAGAAGAGTTGGAAATGGGGCAGTGTGAACTGCCTCCCTTCTGGCAGGTAGTGGGAGGAGCTGACCCTTGCTGTACTGCCTGAGCCGGGAGGCTCCCAGCTTGGGCAGCGAAATTATGTACTGTGTTCTACAAATAAAAATACATATCTCTGTCCATGAGGTTGAACTCAGGCCTCTGCAGTGGACACATTCATCCACTGAGCCACCAGACCTGACATACACGACCCGACATACACACATCTCTCTCTCTGTCTCCATCTCTCTTTCTATATCTCCATCCCTCTCTCTCTGTCTCCCTCCCTCTGTCCCATCTATCACTCTCTAGCTCCCTCCCTTTATCTCCCTGTCTCTCTCCCTTTGTCTGTCTCTGTCTCCTTCCCTCTCTCGCCCTCTCTCTCTGTCTCCCTCTGTCTCCCTCTTCCTCCATCTCCCTCTCTATCTCTCTACCTGTCTCTGCCTCTATCTGCCTATCCCTATCTCTGCCTCCCTCTGTCTCCCTCTCTCTGTCTTTCTCGGTTTCTGTCTGTCTCTGCCTCTATCTGTCCCTGTCTCTGTCTGTCTGTTTTGCTGTCTCTGCCTCTATCTGTCCCTTCTTTCTCTCTGTCAGTCTGTCCCTGTCTCTATCTCTATTTGTATCTCTGCCTCTATCTGCCTCTGCCTGCCTGCATGGGTCTCCTCCGGTATGCGACTCGGAGTGCTACGGGTCTTTTTCCAACCGAGATCAGAATCGGCCCCTTAGTGGTATATAAGAAACAGAGCAATACTTAATACAAACTCTTTTATTTTCCAGCAACAACATGTGTATCCCCTGGTTTGCAGAATCTGCTTGAAAAGTACATTCTCCCTTTATGGTCACTTGATGAGAAGATGCATGAAGAGCTGCTCCTCAGAGGTTATAAAGAACGCTGTGAAGGAAGCTAAAGAATCTGTTGTCTCACAACTTTGTCATGGAATGGTGTTCCAATATGCGAATCTTCAGAAAATCTTTGATGAAACAAACAGAAGAAAAGTAATCACTCTGCTTGAGTCAAGCGGATGCTTTATTGATGGGAAGCCTGAAAAGTCACTTTCATTGTAAGTAAAATATACATTTTGAGAAATAATAATTAGATGTTAGTTGTAAGTACAGTATACATCGTCAGAAATATTTGATAGCCTGTTTTTAACATTCAGACTTTACCCTCCTAGGAAAACAGGACCTGAAGATGAACAGCTCGGAGAAGAAGAGAAAATGCATTGTGAAAAACATCATGAAATGTAAGTTGCAACACTGTGGATTTGACTGTTATAAAATATGCATTTGTTTCAAACAGTTAATCAAATTAATGTTTCATATATTATAGCTGCAAAACACACATATGTGAAGTGAAGACGCCGGGGGAATGTCTCATGATTTTGAAGGTGGCAAAGCAGGATTTCATCACTGTCATGCAAAAACTGGCCGTCAGCAGCAAATTAAGTGTTCAGGAGAACTTGCACGTGTTATATTATCTGGAGGCAATTTTGCTCCTGAAATATTTACAAAAGCCAATTGTTGTTAAGGGCTTTCTTGTAAGTATATGCATTACCCCTTTATTTCCAGTTTGAAAGGTGTATTTATTGGAGATGTTCAAACATGTACATGATAACAAAAACGTATTTTCTCAGGTTGAAGAATGGTTGGAAAGGACCCATCAGACCGAGGATGGTATGACATTTGCAATTATAACAGTTATGAAAAAGAAGACTGGGCAATCGCGAGAAACAAGATTTGCTTTAAATGCTGTTGAAGAAAATGTAGGTACCCCAGTTGTATTTTCTATTCATATTCTTATGTGATATTTCTCTTTTAAGATTATCCTAATGTGTTTCCCCTTTAATATGCTGTTCTTTAGTTCTGTGCACATGCCTCAAGATTCCTTTTAGAATTGTTTTCCTGTAAATGTGTTTGTACTGGCAGATCTCTGCTTGGACTTGACAAAGAGAGTACTGTGCTGATATCATTAAACCAGTACCATCTATACTTGGATGATTTGCATTATTTTCTACAATTTACTACAGTACCTTTTTATAATACTAACCCCTGAAATTAGATCTCTGTTTAAACTTATCAACTGAAACATATACCCAATTTTCTTTTCAGAATGTTGTTGTTTTTTAAAACTTTTTTGATGATAAGGTATCCCTATATATTATTTATTTTAATCGCTAAAATCACAGTTTTATCAATATTATTGTTATTGCATATGACAAAATTATATTTGAATATATTTATTGCATATTCATATAATGCTTCAACTTTGTTTTAGTGGTTTCACATGTATTTCACAATGCTACGTCCCAAGATGCTGAAGAACAGCAAGGCACTGACCGAGAGCAGCCCGGGAAAAGATTACTTTTTTGTTTCCTCTGAAGGAGAGGAAGTTTACAATGCAACATTAAATGTCACAAGGTTAATTGAAAGGTAAGTGTTGGAAAGTAGGATCTTTAAGGCATGGAGCCCCCCACTTTTGCTGGTGTCAGTGTGCTTATACTGTAATAGACTGGGATCCTGCTAATCATGACCCCAGTGTAGAGGCTCTCTCACCTCTAAATTGGTTGTTGGTACTTTGTAAACCCCCATAATGTGGAAAGGTGTTTGTGGAAATAATTTTTCAATTGCGTGCAACACATTAAATTGCTGTTCCTGAACCTTTCTGCCTTCAGCTGTAACTTTTTAAACTAGTAATTATTGACTAAAGGAGTTAGGTGTAAGCGTCATAACAACAGCGGATCACTACTACATAAACATTTGAATTACTAAGTCAATTGAAAATGTGCATTTTTCTTACAGATACAGATTACCAAAAGTGAAGAGAATGGAAGTGGTGAAAACTTTTAAGGACGCTGCAGTTACAAATTTATGTCACCAAGAGAATAGCATTGTCTTACAGTACATAAAACAAGCTAATGGCAATGTAAACGGACCAAGTGAGATGCTAAATTTCTGCTTAGCATCCATGTTAATGGAGAAACTGGCCAATTACAACTCTGAGTAAGCATTTAAAGAGACAATTTAAGTGTGACAATACATGGATGACAATACATGTATCCAATACTCTAAAACATTCTGTCTATTTTTTTCAGTTGCATTGAAAATAGAGTTGCCAGCATCTCCCATGCCCAAGTTATAGAGCCACAGGAACAGTAAGTGTATATATATAATATTAAATGATATACAATTTGTGTTAGTGTTTTCACAACAAATTGTGAATTTGTTACACAAGCATATTTTGAAAACATATTTGTATTTTGTAGGACAAATTGCAACAGAAATAGAATATCAAGAATCGCAGCAGCAGCTTATCGTTACCAGAAAATGGATAATGAGTCAGCTTTTAAAAGAATGCTGGAAGAGTTTCCAGTGACACTGAATGGACAACCACCAAAAAAATAGATCTGCGTTGAGTTGGTCGGGGAACATTCACGGTACTGCTATCGCAGTTGGAGACTTTTACAACAAGCATTGAGAAGGGAAGAAATGCAAAGTAAGTGTTTTTGAATTGAAATGAAATCGAATAAGCGTGTAGAATTATATAATGTTACATAACACTCAAGAACTGCCTTATTTATATGCAGAACACTTTACAAGACGGATACCGACAGAACACAAAATCAAAACTTTCTACATGAAAATGGAATGAAACAAGAACTGTCCAGGTATACAAGATGTCATTTAATGTTGGAAACCTACAGCAAACGGAAAACAGGACCTAGGCGATCAAGGAATAGCATTTTTGGTGGAGCGTCAGTCTTGGAGAGGGCTTCATGTCACAATTGATGCCATAAAGGGTAAAAAAGTCATGACTACTCAAGTGTTCAAGAAAGGTGAGATTATTTGTGATTATCATGGAATGGTAATAACTGCAGAGGAAGGGAAACAAATGATGCGAGAGTCACAAGAAGAAGAGATGGGATATTTGTTCTTTTTTCAGGATAGGTTGGGTAGGAAATTGTGTGTAGATGCAAAAACACAGCCCTGCGTGTGTCACACAAATATGGAAACAATAGGACGGTTAATAAACCATTCAAGAAAAAAGTTCAACATTAAGCCTACTCAGGTAACACTTGTTATATGTGGGAGTATTCAAAATGTAATTCTGTTCACTGCATTGAGAGATATTAATGTTGAAGAAGAGCTGTTATTTGATTATGGCGTTTCAAGGAAATCATTTAATGGAGAAGGGGAAGAGTTAGAATGGTTAGACACATGAGAAAATAAAGGTTAGAAAGCTCATTTCTGATGCACTGAAGGTATTTTTAACATTATTAAAGTAACCACCATTAACACTATTTATTTTAGTTACAGTCTACATCATTTTTTTGTTCTTCCCTGACAATATCATGAACACTCAGATCTCTGGCTGAGCCCACCCAGAGGACAATTTCTGGCAGAGGCGTCCACTGATGAAGCATGCCATGATGGAAATGTGGGAGAGGGCTCTTATATAATCCTAAAGGGCTGCCCCATGCAAATCAAACATTGACTGTGATATCCATTCTGAGCTATTGGGAACATTTGCAAATATTGTCAAAAAAATTGACAATTTTTGCGAATTTTCGGTATCAACTCTCTTGACAGATTGTGGGTCCATGTAGCCACCAGGACCCCATAATATATCTCAGGTGATGTAACAAGAGTGGCTAGGGCTCATTTCCAACTTCCAGGTACATGTCTGATTCCTATATGTAACATTTTGAGGTGTTTGGTGTCAAATTCTTGTTTTCCATTATAGGCCCTAGAGCTCAGAGTCACATCACATTTCTAGTTCTGGACCCAAGAACCCCATAGTATACCTCAGATGACATGCCAAGAGTGTCTAAGACCCATTTCTGGCCTCCAGGGGTGAAGTTTTGAAGTTTTTGGGTTTAAGGGGGCAAAGTCACTCTTTCCACGCAGCCCAAGGTTCTCAAAATCGGGTACGGTATCAGGTGTTTCCCTTGGCTGGAAGCTGAAAAAAAAACTTTATATAATACCAAAGGTATATATATCACATGAAAGCATCAGATCTGACCTTTCTAACAAGTGTATTCATATCTTGTGCACTCAAACAGTGTCTCTGATATCCATTCTGAGCTATTTGCAAAATTAGCAAATCTTGTCAAAAAAAATATTTTGACTATTTTTGTTAATTTTCAGTATCAACCCTCCTGACTGTTTTTGGGTCCCTGTGGCCACCAGGACACCACCACATCACTCAGGGACACCGCCACATCACTCAGGGACACCGCCACATCACTCAGGGACACCGCCACATCACTCAGGGAAACCACCACAACACTCGGGGACAGTGCATGTTTCAGTCAATCCATCCCTCTCTCAATCCCTCTCTCCCCCCCCTCTGTCTCCCTCCTTCTCGCTGTCTCCCTCCGTTTCCCTCTATCCCTCTATCTTCCACCCTCTCTCTCCCTCCCTGTCCTTCTCCCTGTCATTTTTGATTCTAGCCTTCTCTGCCATCGAGACTGCAGCTACATCGTCCGTGCTGGGGGAGAGTGGTATACTTCCTGGGAAATTCCCCCCACACTTTTTGGGAGCAACTGACTTTGAGTGAGTTATCTATTCTCACTTGGGTCGTTGCTGTTTGGAAGTGTGTGGGACATTCATCTTTGCTCCTGTGGACATCCATCCTCCTCTACAGGGGAGGACCCTTGACAGTGTGGTGGGCATCTTCACACTAAAATCCTGTGCTTGAGCTCCGCTGAGTGCAGGTGGATATTGGTGGTCAAGATTGTTTATTGCTAGCCAGATAACTTTCTTCTTTAAAACCTTTGGAATGGATACCCCTCTGAGGTAAGTCTATGTGCATGGGCTGTTTTTGCAAAGATTTATATTTGACTATATTGAATTTGTGTTTTATTTTCTTTTGCTACATTTAACCTGGATACTGGTACAGCTGTCCAAGTGTTTCAAATTGCATGTCTACTGTATTCCTAATATGTATAAACAGGCGAAAAAAGAACAGCACTGAATACAACCTCTTGCTTCAAGGATACACACGTGCATCACGTGCACTGGCACAAGTAGGATAGTTGGAGGGGTAGAGCTCTCTTTACCACCAGGACCCCATTATATAGCTCAGGTGATATAGCAAGAGTGTCTAGGGCTCATTTCCAGCCTCCAGGTACATGTTTGACTCCTATTTCCGACATTTCGAGGTGTTTGGTGTCAAACTCATTTTTTCCATTATAGGCCATAGAGCCCAGAGTCACATCACATTTCTAGTTCTGGAGCCAAGGACCCCATTGTGAACCTCAGATGACATTGCAGGAGTGTCTATGACCCATTTCTAGACTACAGGGGTGACTTTTTGAAGTTTTTGGGATTTAAGGGGGCAAAGTCACTTCTTCCACCCAGCCCAAGTGGCTCAAAATCAGGTACGATATCAGGTTTTTCCCTTGGCTGGAAGCTGAAAAAAAACTGTATATAATACCAAAGGCATATATATCACATGAAAGCATCAGATCTGACCTTTCTAACAAGTGTATTCATATTGTGCACTCAAACAGTGTCTCTGATATCCATTCTGAGCTATTTGACAAATTAGCAAATCTTGTCAAAAGTTTTTTTGACGATTTTTGCTAATTTACGGTATTGACTCTCATGACAGTTTGTGGGTCCTTGTGGACATTAGGAACCCAAATTATACCTCAGGTAATATATCAGCAATGTATGAGACCCAATTCTAACATCCATCCACCTGTTGTAGTGATATTTGTCACATTTTAGCTGTTCAGGGTACAGAGTCACTTCTTATACAGAAAGCTATGGTGCTTCATGTGCTCCAAGAGGTCAAAACAATATATAACACAAAATCATTTAAAAAGTGTACAGGTGCAACTGCAGTGTTTGGAATGCTATAAATGTGCAATTGTAGTGTCCTGTGTACCTCCAAAATGAATTTCTACCACCTTTGAAGTGTACCTGAAGCAAAAAATGGCTTTGTCTCAAAATGCATCAAAGTGTGAAAAAATGCAAAAAAATTAATTAAAATAAAAATAATTGAGTGTTACAGTGGCTTACTTGCATTATAAACACACAATGAATGAAACAGAGTCAAAAAATAAAAATAAAGTTGAAAATTTGCATTTTCAGTTTCAGGGGGACATGGTCACTTTTTTGTCCGAGGTCGTGGAACTCTGAGCTGTGTAAAAGTTTAGCTTGAGTGCCCTCCCCATGGAGGTCAAAAGCGTTAATACATCAAAACCATTTAAAAACTATATAGGTGTAATTGCAGTGTCCTGAATGATATATGACTGCATTTGCAGTGTTCTGTGTCCCTCCAAAATGAATTTATAACACTTTTGAAGTCTGCTGAAGCAAAAAATGACTAAGTCCAAAACCATCATAAAGTGTTAACAAACGGTCAAAATTGGGTTAAAATGAAAAAAACAAAGGGCTACAGTGGCCCACTAGCATGCTGAACATATAATGAATGATATAGAATGAATAGTTTTACAAAAACATAAAAAATTGTTATTTTAAATTTCAGGGTGACAAGGTCACGGAAGTCATGGAACTCCGAGCGGGGTAAAATTTCACCTTTCCCCCTTATGGAGGTCAAAAACTTGTATTGCATCAAAATCATTTTAAAACTATATAGGTGTGATTGCAGTGTCCTGAATACTATATAACTGTATTTGCACTGTTCTGTGCCCCTCCAAAATGAATTTATAACACTTTTGAAGTCAAAATGACTAAGTCCAAAAACATCAATGGTGCATCAAAATGTTCAAAAATGGATTAAAATGAAAACAAATGTGTTAAAGTGGCCTTTAAGCATTATAAACACACAATGATTGAAACAGAATGAATAGCTTTACAAATAAACCTGAAAATTAGCATTTTAAATTTCAGGGGGACAAGGTCACTTTTGTGTCCGAGGTCATGGAACTCCGAGTTGGGTAAAATTTCAGGTTGCCTCCCTTATGATGTTTGAAATTTTTAATACTTCAAAATCATTTAAAAACTATATAGGTGTGATTGCAGTGTCCTGAATAGTTCCCAAATGTATTTTCAGCACTTTTGAATCATCCCTCATCACAATTTTCATCAATTTCCCAATCATCACCAGCGCTTCAAAGTGTCATAAAACGGTCAAAAATGGTGGAAAATGAAAAAAACAGCAAGGATCATGTGCCTAATAACATGCTAAACATAATGTATATCTCCAATAATTTTTAAATCAATTTAACCTTTTCATGCATCACTAGTGATGCACACTAAACCTGATGCGCAGCACTGGTGATGCATGTGCATCACTAGTGATGCAAATGCATCACTGGTGAGGCAGAGGTCAAGCTCATCTGCATCACCTTTGGGCAGCCCTAAGCAGCTGTGGCATCAAGCAGCAACTCTCACTTGGGTACAGAGGAGTGCTCACACTAAAATTAAGAATCAACTTTTCATTACAAGCTCCTGTTACAGGTTTGTGATCTTTCAAAGAAAATTGATCAACACGGTATCATTCAAAGAAAGTTGTTATTTTTCAAAAGTAGATATACAAATTATAATAATACATGAAATATAACAATTTAGCACAAACTTGAAAAAAATAACCTGTTAGGGTCTCAAGTTTCAGAGTCACATGAAATTCATTTTGCAAATTTTATGAATACATCATGAATATTCACAAAAGGCACTTTGGCTGTAGAAGGCCTGTTATGTTGTGCCCTTTAAGCACAAAAAGACTAATTATAGCGTTAGTAAAAAGTGCTTTGTGATTCAAAGTGAATAATTTTTATGGAGATGATTACATGTTTGGTTATTATAGATATATGCAAAGTGCATAAAATCTAGAACTTTAAGTTCACTAATACTGGAACAGTAGCTAACAAAGTGTATATGTATATAAGGACGAACACCCATTACAAAGATGAGTGCTCATCGAGGTTGCATAACAGCGCAAATTTTACAGCGCAGAAACGTTTACATAGAAGGTCTGCAACGCATGCTGTTACATCGCATGGTTTTCCACATCGCTTGCTATTACAATGCATTTACATAGTATGTCTACACGACGCATGCTGTTACATAGCAAATATGATATCAGCGATTGCATGGTATTACAACGCTAACATATGTATTTTATTGTATCATGGTATTACAACACTAATATATGTATTTTATTGCATTATGAATGACGTATGGTGACGTCGGCATTACGCTAATATGATGTGTATAATCTATACAGAAAAAGAAGGGCTCTGCCAGCACACCAAAAGTGGACTTAAGTGTATCAATTCTAGACAATACTAGATCTCCAGGTGGCTCATGATTACACCTTTAGTATAAGGAGAAAAAACACCAGCTAAAATAAAGTCCAATCCAACAGTAACATTTTAAATAGATGCAAAGATCCAGTGCAGAAAGTAATCTTCAAAATCTTTATTTCAAAAGTTCATATAGATAAACTTCACAACTCACACCGCCGACCCGTGTTTCATCTCAATCTTGAGATTTTTTCATGGCTGGAAGTATTAAACAAATACAATAGTGAGTAATACACCCAATAATAAATAGAAAACCCACCATTGTCAAGCTTACTAATTAATCACTCACAAAACTAACACATTCTTAAAACCTATATCTTAAAATTTATAAGCTAGAACACACACACATGATAAATACAGTGCGGTAAGACACCTGTTAGGTACATAATAACACATTCATTTCTATACATATTTACAAAAATCTTATATTTCATATCTTGCATCAGCGGAGCTTATGTCATGTGGACATCATATCTGAGTTATATATAAACGGGGAGAAAAAACATTACATATGCATAATAAATAGAGATAAGACACAGTTTGCAAACATTATATACCCTAGTGTATCACAAACAGTAGGGAAAAAAACAATTATTATGGTGGATTTTCTAAACATTAGTTAAGATGGCCTATTGACACATCAATGACCGAGATCAATCACTATTACTAATCAAAACCATATAATTCAAGTTCACATACCATATAATGTATAGTGATCCTTCTGTATCTAAACGGTGTAAAGTTAGACAACCTATCCATCGCGAAAGACACTGGTAATACGCGGACCTGGTAACCCTTCCAAAGTGACGGAATATCTAAACCACGGTCATCACACGCAGCCTAGAATGAGTTCAAACAGCATATATAGGAGAAACAATTATGAAGAAAGCGGTGCAATGACCATACAGTATACTTAAAGACATCCCTAAAGTGTCATAGCATCAGGAGGCCCAAAGCATCCCCCGATTTTCTATATTTCATATTACTATATGGATACTAGCCACAATAAGTCTAGATATTATTATTCATAACTGGAAGACCCCATATGGCCACAATAGCCCTTGAGACACATTCCTCACCTCATAAGACCCGACCAGGAGTAGTCTGCCGAGTGAATATTGATAATAAAGACCTACAAGTGGTAGAAATATATAGTATATGTCATATAGTTGGCTATGTTGATCGTTATAAGATAAACTAGCTATAATCAATTTTTATTTCTTATTTTTTTTATTTTATTGATCTTAGTACAGTAAACTGCAAACAAGCTCAAAAATAAATGTACATCACATTAATCACCAAATAACAATGTCCGTCTCTTTTCTTTCATTAGAGAAAAATACTCATGATTCGTAATAGTGCCGAAAGGCGCTCCAAATTTTGATACCCAGTCTCTTTTTCCTTGATCCTTTAATTGAAAATAAACTCCACTCCAAATTATATAAGCTCAGAATTTTTGGAAAGCCATTGATGAAAATCCGGTGATATTTCCTGTAGGCACTCCTTTGCTATACATACATGTGCCACAGTCATCGCAAAAAATATAAAATGTCTATATTGAAAAATTGTTTCCATATTATTATCTTTTTGAATTTTACCTAGCAGCATCATTGCTGGAGAGATAACAACCGTTGTTTTAATCACCAAAGAGATACATTTTTCCAAATGCTCAATACATTCCTTCAACTTAACACAAATATAAAAAATGTGAATCGCCCCAGCATCCTCATCCCCACAGCGAAAACATTTACCATCGTTTCCGGCTCCCCATTTTGCCATTCGCTTAGGTGTATAATATAAATCATATAACGATTTAAAAAACTGAGCTTTCAAATTTGCAGACATAAGCGCCTCCTTTGACAAAATTAAAAGATCCTCTACGTCAATCTCTACATCCCCTAGAGATTCTCTCCATTTCAACTGCACTTTCTCTACATCATCTTTCTTAGCAGAGACCAAGTACTGATAAATCATTCCAATTTTACCTGATCGGTTAATTTCTTCAGTGACTTGATGTTGAATTAGGTTCCTACCCCTTCGATTTAAATAGTCCCGAATTTGTAGGTATTTAAAAAAATACCATCTGGGCAGTGAATATTCATCCTTGATCTCTGCAAAAGATTTACAAATCCCATTCTCATTAACAATGCGTCCTAAGATCTTAATGCCTTTCTGCTGCCACTTATTGGTCATTACATCAGAAAAAATTCCAGGTAAAATCCTATGCGCATTGAGCGGAGTATAATGTGACACTCTTGGTAAATCCATATTTTTCATATACCAATTTCCAAACCTTCAAGGCCCCCATGGTTACCTTAAACCTTGTTCACTTAAAATAGCTCCCATCAATTTCTTGAACTAGAATATACTTTGCATATGTCCCTAGCTGTATTTCAAAGATAATTGACATATTAGCATCAGCACTTTCATGTTCTCCTGTTATCAAGACTTTCATTTTCAGTAAAAAACAAGTTATATAATAAAGAAAAGTCAGGTACACCCATTCCTCCCCTTAAAACTGGCAGCGTCATGTAATTCATTGCCCTTCTAGGTCTCCCAGGACTCCGTATGAATTTCCCGCATTTAGATTGCAGCGCCTGTATTTTATCTTTAGTTATCTCTAAAGGTATATGTGAATAAATACAGAACCTTTGGCAATATATTCATTTTAATGACATTTGATAGTCCTATAATCGTTAGATACAGCCTCTCCCATCTATCCAGAGATGACGTGATTTTTGCCATTAACGTATTCCAATTGACTTGCACTAATTCCGTCATATTTCCCCTGATTAAAATTCCCAAATACGTCACTTCTTTGACCACCCTACTATCTTGCAATATAATCGTATCAGAGCGCAGAATTTGAGTTTTTGACTCATTCAGTTTATAACCGGTTATAGAACCAAAAATACCTGTGCTAATCGTTCTATTTCCTTTATTGCTGTTACAGGATTAGTTGTGGCCACTGCGATGTCATCAGCGTATGCAAATACTGAAAAATAATAGTCCTGAGCTTTATAAGGGGGAATCAAAATGTTCTGAATCAGTAACTCGACTAAGGGGTTTATATAAAGGGCAAATAAAAGGGGGGAGCAGGGGCAGCCTTGTCGTGTGCCGCAGGATATGATGACAGTTTCAGAGAGTTGGCCCATTACTGATATCTTTGCCACAGGATTTAAATAGAGACTGTATAGCTCTAATGAATTTAGCTCCAAATCGCATTTTTTCCATTAATTCCCAAACATACCCCCACTGCACACGATCAAACGCTTTTTCTGCGTCTAACAGAATCAGCGCTACATCTTTTTTGTTCACCGAGGCAATATCAAATAAAGAGAACTTTATTGACGTGTTCTACCGTCCCCCTTCTGGGGATGAATCCATGTTGGTACTGTGATACTGAGGGGGTAATACAATCAGACAACCTATTAGCTAAAATTTTGGAATATATTTTGTTGTCAGCATTTAACAGCGAAATCGGTCGATATGACCCGACACGTTCTGGTGGTTTACCTCTCTTACAGAAGACTTCAATGGTAGCCTCTGTCCATGGATCAAATTGGAATACAATAGTAACAGAAGGCTTAAAAAGGGTGGATTTAACCGAATCACAGGGGTTAGAGGATATAATTACAGAGGAGGAGCTGGACAGGGCTGTTAAAAGTTTAGCTAAAGGGAAAGCTGCAGGGCCCGATAGATTACCTAGTGAAGTATATGTGCAATTTTATCATGATATTAAAAAAGAATTACTAAAAACAGTGCGAGAAGCCCAGATGGGAAATCCACTAGCTATAATTATCAATGGTAGAGAGGCCAAGCTACTGCGCACACTCACCTAAAACTGCAATAGGTGAGATCACATGGAGAGGGAACCAGTGTTCCTGTAGTTATCTTCTACTCTTGGACGTGGATCTATTAAAGAATCATTGTGGGTATAAAAAGAAGAGGTTAATAATGGGTCCCCATCTCTTATATAAAGCCAACTCTCATGCGTAGAAATAAGGCTTACCATGTAATTACATGGTGTCCCTGATGGTGCACACCTTCTTCACTTCGAATACGAATAGTGGTCCTTGAGCCCCCAATATAGGACTAAATCTAAGTCCGATACCTATTTATAGTCATATAAACAAAGGAGGTATTAGTAAACATTCCTTCATTCCTTACAACGTAACAACTATAGTAAAGACATAAACATGACTCACCGCGTAGTCACGCGGCTTCAACTTAATAAGCTTTGTCTTCTCTTTATCGGAGTGACAGTCCTTGACCTTCCAATTAGGTCACATGAGAGACCATGATAAGTCTATAGTTAATTCTGGAAATAATAATATATATATATAGAACATGCCATTACATGTTAACAGAAGTCCACCCAGTTGATCACGTGTAGAAAAAACGATTGCAACTGTTGATACCGATAATATATATTATCCAAGTCTATGGGTGTGCATATAGTGTGATATAGACATCAAGTAGTCCTATACATTGCTCGGCACTTGGGAATGAGGCATTTCCCACAATCATATATCGTTTTAGTGCTAAGCATGCTTGACCTCCCTCGCCCCACCAAGTTAATTTGTCAAGTCACTGGCACTCGTGACTAGAGAACCATCACTAAAGTCTCGATGCCAACATGAACGCATTAAGTCCAAATAAGTAGCGTCCTGGCACATTTATTGTAATTGAAAGGCCATCACGGCATAAGGTTCAGAACAACATATATCACATAACCTACCGGTGAGTAACGTCCACCCATTAGCAAAGAGGATGGATAACCAGAGTCCACACTTGTTGAATGAGTAACTAATTCTCTCTTCAAAGCGCCGCTTAAGCAGTATCAGAGCTACCAAACGCAAAACTCGCCAGAGAGCTTTGTGGGCCCCCAAATCAACAGCAATCCTATAGCACTTAGTCCCAGTGGAGGCGCTCATTTTTAAAGCTCGCTCTGTCCATGCCCACACGTCACGTGACCTGGAGACGTATACTAGCCACTACGTTAGAGAATTCGACGAACGATAACGGCGGCCATCTTACAATAGATTAAGTGCAATGAAGTATGCAATCACCACCCCACAAGTCTGCTGTTATTATCAAACAGACAGCCCATACTTGTATATCTTAACAAGAATTGGTACAGATCGGCTTGGTTACCCACACTGGCAGCCATTAATTAATGCGTAAAATGATGTTGGCCATATAGTCAAGACGTGACGAGATAACGATCGACATTAGAGCAAAATGCTCCTTATATGACTTTGAGTACCAGTACGTGTTTTCTTCAAAGCACGTGTTTGTTTTAAAAATATGGCATTACTTATACAAATACATGTATCATGTTCTTTGGGATGAAATTATCCCTACTAGCAGCGATATTGACACACACATATATTTGCATATGTATTAGAGGTCAGATATATATATATATATAATGAATGTGTCATTTATTTTAATATGGACAGTGAACATTTATTGGATGTAACAACTGGGATTGTCCTTTTTAGGTTTTTACGCACAACTATGACATATGGTGACGTAATAACTGGGATTGTCCTTTTCAGATTTTTACTTATGATGACGTCGGCATACAGTAGTTTGTCATTATGGACAGTGAATATTGATTTTCACACGCTTTGCCAACAAAGAACAGTAATATTGATTTTTACACACACAGAACAGTAATATTGATTTTTACACACAACTATGACGTATGGTGACATCAGAGCCAAGGCGGACATTACGTAATTAGTTGGGTCCATGCAAGACTGAGAAGATGCCAGGACTCACCTGTAAATGGTCTTTTCATCACATTACCCCACTGAACTCTATTAAGGTTGGACACTTTGACTGTTTAATGCCTATTAGATACATTAATGCCTATTAGATACATGGAGTGCTGGGAAAGTCAGCTGTAGATGGTCTTCTCATCACGTTACCCCACTACTTAATTGTGTTTCATCACACCGGGTTATACAAATAGGTGAATGAGACACAATACAACACACCAGGGAATCTCATACCCCAGCACTATTGGATACATGTTGTTGTGTTTAAAGTTGGAGTGCTGGGAAAGTCAGCTGTACATGGTCTTCTCATCACGTTACACCACTACTTAATTGTGTGTTTTCACACCGGGTTCATTAAATCAGTGAAGTGTAAATGTAAGCACTTCACTTATTTGATGTTTATGCCATTGCAGGATTAGTAATGTTAAATAACACTTGAATACTAGTACTGTTAACTTATACTTGCTGTTGCCTCTTTGGGACGCTTGCACAGCAATAAAGAAATCGAAGTAATGATCGGGATGCTATGTGTCTGCATAACATGGCAGTCACAGCAGGTGTGCAGTGGAGTCTATCATCTAAGGTTGATGTATAAGCAATGAAAGTTGCTGATAATGCCTGCTTCATGTTCATAACTGGCTTCAGATATCATGCCCATTCTATATTTGGCCTCTCTGCAGAGCACACACACTAATTGTCACATATACGCAGAGGTAAAACATTCTCGGGGTGGGAGGTTAGGCCGGTGGGGAGGGGAGGAAGGGTAACGTCTGGCCACACAAAAAAAAACTGTTTTCCCTGCAGCCTCGTATAGAGGCAAAAAAAAAGATAAGCGTACGTGTCATTGTGACTTCCCACTACAGGGAAGTATTCGGTATTCATGTGAACATTGTTTTAGAAATACAGTGAACCAGGAGAAGCAGCACGTTCGATGGATGGCACAGTGACGTACACAGCTGTCATGGCTATGTCACATGGCTTAGAAAACATGGCTGGCTGTCATGGCAACGGAACACGGCTATTATGCGTGCCACATGTTGATGTACACACAAGCAGCCCATTCGATCCCTTAAGATAATGTGCTAATGGTGGTGGGTGGTGTTGGTTGATGGGTCAATAGGACCATGTGTGGTTTATATTGACTTACTAATAGGTAAATTTGTTTCTTAAGGCTTGTGACAGGTACAATGTGTCAAAACGATGTGATCGATAGGGGGATATCATATGCCACGTTTGATTTAACAACTTTCTATGGGACACATATGACTTACAAATACTTATTAATACTTGCTTCATGTACGGCTTAACAGGAAATGCAATGACAAGGTTTGGATTCTTTAAATTTTTTATTTACACGGGGCAAAAACTTTACATTACATTTTTTATTTACAAGAAGGTTACACATTTAACAGAGCATTTTTTATCACTATTACATTATTAAAAATGTTATTTACATGAAGGTTACACATTTTAAAAGAACATCGTTGTTGCTGTATTACTTGGCATTAATAATGACAAGCTTCAATTACAATGAATTGTTGTGCAACCATTTGGTACTTTACTTATTTATTATACTTATGAACTTCAGTTACACGGTGTTGGCAGGCCGCTTCATAAGGTAAGATGAAAGTGATACATTATGTATGTTACAAGAGAAGTACTACAATAGTTACACATAGAAATTCGGTTTGTGGGCCAGGCTACAAAGTAATTCTGAAGCCACGGCCAAAGAGTTGTAATGCTGCCAATAGTCTTGCCAGCATTTCCTTGGTTCTATGGGGAAATACATGGGTTAAGACTATCTGTCGAAGATTGACACTTGTGCATTTCTTGAAAACTTTGCTCCTTAACCAAAACTTCAAAACAATTGTACAAATTAGGGTGTGGTTTGCCTTTTGAGTGGTTTAAGGAGTTGTGCCATCCCTCAATGACATTGTCTTTGCTCCTCCCTCTAAGCAGGTCGAGTAGCAGTTCCACCTGTCCAGAAGAAAATGTGGCTTCCTCCTGCGACCTGCCCTGCTTAGATCGCCAATCCATGTGTCTTCAAAATAATTGAGGATAGGTGCCAATTTCTCTTCATTTGACGTGAAGTAATCAGACTCCGTGATAGAGGTTCAGTACTTGTCTACACTTTCAGGAGGAACAAATCAAAGTGCTGTTAATTTTTTTAACTCAATCTGTAGTTTACTGTCACACATAATCTGCAATTAGAGATGTTTTGGGGATTTTGCGCCAATTGGCCTGAGAAAAGTGGAAAAAACCTTGAAGTTTTGTCTCCGAGTAAAATTTAGTTATAGTATTCATCATTGGCAATTAAAAGTCCACTATAACTTTTAGAGGACTTTTGCCAGAGGTTTTGAATTTTATAACTGATAAAAGCTCACTATACGTGGACGATTGTTTGTCTGGGAGCAAACTGTACACCAAGGGGACAACTGTGTTGTTAAAGTACCCATGAATTGCATATATTTGTATGAAAGGGTGGGGCGTTGTCAGGCGAAGTCTTCCTCGGGATCTGATGTGATGATATCAGGGCCCACCTCTCGATACCTCCAATTCTGATTGTAATTACTACACAGAATATTGAAGTGATCAAGCGGGGGGAAAAGGGAATTAGGAAGGGAACAGCGGGGAAGGAGATCTGAAAAGGAATAGTTAACGAAGCACCAAAATACTTTGCTTAATTTCTGTGGTTTTAAATAAAGACTATCTCCGAAATGTAACCTATACTTTGAAGATACCTTCTTGGTTCTCGTTATTTCAATAGTGATCAGCTTAAGCTTACATAAAAGAGAGTAGTTGTAACTATCCAAATTCTGTAAATAACTCTTTACATCATAATCACATTCATTTGACAGCTGGTCTTTGATTTTACTATTGCTCTTCTTTTCAGGGAAATCAAAAGAAATCAAAATACCAATAAAGAAACACCTGAGGTCACATTATATCAGCAGTGCAGATTTTTCAAATAAGATACCCAAAAGGTTGAATGCACCTCTAATAATCCAAAGTTTAATAACCTCTACATCAGAATCCTTAAACTTGACATAACATTTCTGCCAAATTCCTTTGCTTGGAATTAAACAATTTTTTGCAGTAAAGAATCCTTTCTCTTATTCTGCGCAATCATAGGATGCTCTCCTACCTGTAGAGCACGACCTACTCTATGAATCAGGAAGTCTTCAGCAAGTTCTGCGACCAAAGAATG
Source organism: Lissotriton vulgaris (assembly GCF_964263255.1). Taxonomy (NCBI): domain Eukaryota; kingdom Metazoa; phylum Chordata; class Amphibia; order Caudata; family Salamandridae; genus Lissotriton; species Lissotriton vulgaris. Next base: position 197,902,298 of record NC_141697.1, read on the forward strand.
TAACTTTTCTCTGCTTCTCTGGATGCACCAAAAAGACTTGCCTGGAAACTGCCTTCACGCTCTGAAAACTGAAATCTGTGAACATGGACCCAACACCTGAAGCTACGCAGCCAGCCGAGTCCCCAATCAGCAAAAACGAATCAAAAATGGTTCAAAGAGAATAGAGCTAGCCAGGAAGCCTGCTACCTCCTAGAACAACCCAGAATAGTGAGCAAAAGGGCCTGGGCGTGGTCACGTACATTGACGTGACTACGCCCTGTGTTTTCCCCTTAAGCGCGTGTATTGAAAGAGCCTACGCATCTCGCGGATGCGACATCTTGCCAAATCTCACGCATCTCGCAGAACGCGTTTAGGTTGCCGAACCTCACGCATCTCGCGGACGCGGTGCATTCAGGTTGCCGAACCTCACGCATCTCGTGGATGCATCAAACTGCTTTTTCCCACGCATTAGGCGGACAGTAATAGGCGGACAGTAAAACATAAAGCCATATACTGAATTGTGAATTACATCATATTCATTACAGTCTAGCACAATTGTACCTCCAACGTCCCCTAGTAGGAAAATAGTGCACTTTACTACATAAGTGCTTATTAGAACACGATACATGACTGTACTTGTGACTGAGTGGGGCGGGCCCTAGACCGCAGACCACCCTAGTCCTGACAGGCGTGCTTTTAAATGTACCATCCATCATCCACACCTCACTGTTCTCCAACCTAACAAGGTTTCTGTGGGTGCTAAAATGCGCTTTTGGTAATTTTCGTTGTCATATATTAGGAAAGGTTAATTACAAACAGTGACAGACAGTTGCCGAGGAATACATATGTCGGAAAATTTTTGAGAGGTAAATCTTTTAGGGTTGCATGCCTGTTTCTTACGTTGTATAATTCAACACAAGTTTGGGATACTAGGCATACTCGTTGCAACGTGTTCAGGGATATGTTGGGCTACCTCCCTTAAAGTTGCACCGCATGGTTCATTAGATATGACTGCAATTTCTTTCATTTCATTAACAGATTCTCTCACTTGAATCGCTGTTGCAGAGGCAGAGTGGCTATGATCTGTGCTTCTTAAAACAGAGGCACCCAGAGTAACCGCTCTGCCTCTGCAATGAGTGGAGTAGTATTGCACACACCTCCAATGACACAGGCTCAGAATTTCGCTCTTTGCAATACACATAACCACTATGTTCTAGTAGGTGGTTTCCTCTGCTGGAGGTGATGTATTTCACCAGCTTTTATCCAGACATTAGCTGGGGGGAAAAAGGAAAAAACTAAATATAGTTCTTTAAATACAGAGACAAGTTGACAGATTCAGGTTGCAATAAAAGAAGAAAAATTACACCTAATGTCAAATGGTGATATCACAGTTGTTAATATAGAAATAGGAAATATGGTTGGATGGTATGTTTGCTTGTCTCCACAGGAACGTGCAAGTGATGAGAGTAAAAGGTGGAGAGCTTCCAGCAGCTTCTCACAGATCGCACCAAGGTCAGTAGAATTCTCACATCTGGACAATGATGCAGTAATAGTGACTCTTTAAAGGGGTCCAGCAATTGTGGCTCGACAACTAACGCAAAGAAACGCCAATTCAGCTTCGGGTCCATGGATTTAGGACACATCATAAGAGAAGGTATTAAACAAGGTTCAAGTTGGTAGAAGCAGTGTATGGGTGCCAGTGCCCAAAAGTAAACTTTACACTTTCTGTGGCCTTGGTGAGTATTAACAAGGTGTATGGGAATTCTGCACGTGCAATGGCAACGCGTGTGCAAGACGATGGATTATGACAGGTCCAAGATGATGCGTCGAGGATTTTGATGCAACATGAGGTACGTTTTAAAACATATTGGCATATGCTGGCACTATAGTGGATGGATGGAGGATGAAAGGGTAGATGGGTGGATGGATGAAGGATACTCGTAGGCCGTATAGTTTTATAGTGATTGGTCTGGAGAGACACAATACCTAGAATTTAAAGCTTAATATTATGGTTGGGGGTTCTCTTTAATAATCAGAATTGATTTCTGTCCAAAAGAACACGTTTTGCAACATTAGATAATCAAAGAGTGGGGGAAAACAACATAACATTGTAATTTGTACCTTGCAGTTTGTATGCAGCTCTTCGATGACAGTTAATAGCTCATTGTTATATGTTTGGCTCTTAACTTCTAAACTGCAAGTAACAAAAGGATCTCTCTGACAAAAGCAGTAGCCCACTGACCTATTTACAATATGTGCACTTTGTGATCTGCATGGTATATGTTCTTTGCAGCAGGTAAATTAACCCTCTGAGCTACCTTTCCATGAGTCAAAACTTCCACTAGACAAAATTCCTATCTCGCTCTAGGAGCAACATTAATGACCGGAGTCGTCATATTTTTTATTGTTGCTGAAAATTGCTGGAGGCCAGGAAGGAGGCACCAACCACTTTTAAAACCATAATATACTTGCAAACATGAAGTCTCCACCTAAAGTCAGCACCCAGTGAGTTCACACCAGTTGCATCGCCCGGCAGCACGGACTGAGATTTGCTGCATTTATTGTATTTGGGCTTTATATAACATACTTACCCTACCTAAATCCAAGGTTTTGCTGACAAACACTTTGGCAGTAAGCCCCTTACTCTAATATCAGGAGCGGACAGATTAAGACCCCCCCCATCCTCTACTTATTACTTAACTTACTAAGATTACACCAGGCAAATTCTGACTGACTTATTTCATTTTAAATAGAAAACTACTACGTAATGCTATTGTCCATGCTGACATAATGCACTGAGTAACTACTGTTCTTCTTTCATTTTATTTTTTTCTCTATAGAATGTCTATAAATGCTTCATGAAAGTGGGATACTTGAATTTTAGCACACAATGGGTCGGGTATCACGTCCTTCAAATGCACACGTCTCTCTCCCCAGATTCCTGGGGACTGGGTGCAATGTTGGAAATAGCTGAGGTCTTTCCTTTGCACTGATGAAGTACATAGCCCTTTGGCGAACTTGTGCGTGCCTAGCATCCTATGCTTGCAAATCTCTGTGGAAGGCAATATGGAGCAGAGAGCCCACCCCATCTGTACCTGTCTGGGGTATATAGAGCAGAGAGGTAAAGCCTGTGTACCTATCAAATAATCTGCCATATAGATTCTAAAATACATGCTTCCTGCAGTTGTTGCAATGAGTCCATGATTGCTTTTTTGCACGCTTTTGCAGCTGATTCTCACGTCATAAAGTTCAGGTCATCTCTGTTCCTGTGGCTTTGCATGCAAGCGCCTTGAGAGAAAGACAGCCATGCACACACACTTAATCACAGAAGAGAGGAAGTAAGACATCTGAGGGGGATCATGAACGTGCTCTTGTTTACGTTTGCTCACATCTTTTATCAAAAATATTTCCTGCCATCTGAGCCCTCTGACATGTAAACAAATGCACGGAGCCTGATGCTTTAGTTTGCGCCGTAGAGTTGCACTCCGTATTAACTCTTTAACTTCAGGAATCTTTTTTTTTTTTTTTTTACAACCAATGAAACTTGGAAATGTTGACTCTCAAACAGATCTACAAAGTGCATTCTGGTAACACTCGATCAAAGGCTTTCTCCATGATGTTGCCTTCGGAAAGAGTTAAGGTTATAGCGGGATGGTACATTTTGCATCACAGTCATTTAAATAGTTGATGCCATGAACCTGTTGACATGGCGAACAAGATGCATATCTGTAGACCAGAGCTGCCAGTGCAAGGAATAAGGGTGGAGGCCGTCCAACTCAGGTCAGCACCACTTGCAAGGGAAAACAATGATCCGGCAGCGAGCTGAAAACACCCATGGAATCCCACGATCAAATTAGCACTGCATGAGGCAATTCCTGTTTTTTTGGGCAGGACGGCATTAAACTTTATTCACTTTGTAATTTATTTATTTTGTGTTCCATCACTTGCATTGGAAACACTTAACGATTAGGATAAAAATGTCGGGGGAATGCGTACGGTGAACTGCACATTCTAGGAAGTTTGCGGATCTTCGACAGTATGCCAGTGAAAGGCAAGCCCTTGGGAAGAGAAAAAAAAATCACTGATTGCAAAGAGCGGGTTAAACGCTCAGTCATTACTTTGTTAAACTGACTGCATATATGGCGGTTGTCTTGGCAATGGAACGTTGGAGTCACGTCTGGTCAGCTGGACAATCGAGTCACAAATGGCTGGAGACATGGTGGCCGACACCTTATATACCCCTCATTAAGCTTTTCGGAATAATGAAGGGGAAACATTTAAGTAATGTAGCATTTTCAATTGTAGGATTTATTGTCTCAAAGAAAAAAAAATGTGGAAATAAAAATTGAAAATAATTAGCTTAGTGGGAAGGGGGGGCAGTGGGGGCTGGGGGTTAGAGGCGGGATCACACTTTTTGTTAAATAACATCTGAAACCGTGTTAGGACTGGCAACATACAAAGAATGGGTTTCCACTGACATAAAGAATACATTAGGTGTTGTAATGGCGTGCGCTTTTGCAGTGTGCAATGTAATGGAGTTCGCAATCGGTAACACTGCATTGGCCTTGAAACGCCATGCATTGCAAAAACTGCCGGTGTGACATTGTTTGCGATGTGTTAGACGCGTGATAAAAGCACGCGTTGAAAACGTGTGCGATGTACGAACATACATACGTATATTAGAGCATGCAAAACACAAGATCTACAAGGTGGTCAGAATTTATGTCAGATGATTGTATACGAAAGACAAAGGAATACTTTTTACTTAGCATACCTTTGCAGTCTCTCATTAACTGGTTGTCTGCAATTCATAAAATCTTGTTTAAAGTGTCTGCAAACAAACACAGATTGTAATGCTTAAGTACTGTTCAAAATAAAAATCTTAATACAATAAATAGTTTCATTAAAAGCGTATAGTAACTGTTTTATCTAAGTCAGAGAGATGAAAAACAATGATTATTGACTCCTATTTGGTTTTCATGTGGAAGTTTATCCAGCAGTTTTGATGCAGCACATATATTTTCTACTCTCATCATGTGATAATGCTTTTCTGCAGTTTGAGTTGAATGAGCAATGCAATCAGCAACAATGCCCTTTTCAGTATCCGTACAGTCTTTTAGTTGCTGTCTATATACTCCTCTAGCTTGCTGACTTGTTACTGCAGGGACAATGTACCTGCAAGAATTATTAAATGTGTGAAACCTGCTTGTTATACTATAAATATTCATGTATTTTATAAAGGTATTCTATGGGTCAAGAATTTATACCATTCCTAACAAAGTATTACTAGCTACTAATAATGTTAAAGCCATCCTTTTTGGATGCCAAACACTCCCCATCAATTGTAAACTTGTACACCACTGACCAAAAGTATTCGGGGAATTCAAAACTGCACAGACAGCATTTATTGATTTATTTATTTGTGTGTTTTATAAAGCGCGCAGCTACCCCAACGGGGTGTCCCGGCGCTAATGCTCCGGATACTGGATCTTACCGGAGGATACGATTAACAGAAAAGTAAAGTCTTAAGAGATTTACGGAATGGCAGTTCCTCTTGAATCATGTGCAGAGAGATTGGAAGTTTGTTCCACCGAGAGGAAGCACACACTTGAAATGTTCTTCCGCCAGAGCATACTTTATTAAATCTGGGAGTTACAAGTAGTAGCTTGGAATTAGAGTGGAGATTTCGGGAATTACTATAGGGAAGAAGGCACGATGAGAGATAGGCAGAACCGCGTCCTTTTGTGGCCCGGTGAGCCAAAGTCAAAGCTTTGAACTCCACCCTTTTGTGGATCTGTAGCCAATGTAGCTTACGCAAATGAGGGGAGATATATTCTTGGAGAGAGATGCCACAGACTAGCCGAGCAGCGGCGTTTTGGACTATTGCAGTAATAACTTTCATGAAATTGATTAAGATCATTTGATGGGTTGTATATTGGATCCTCTTTGATGATATAAATAAAGTATCAATTATTGATGCTGTCCTCTTTTTCATTATTATCACAGGCCTCACTTTTGTAAAATATTGAACAAACCACTGCAAGAAAAACAGTAATTAGTCACAGAGTAGGCATGAAGTTGCATCAGTGATCACATTCTGTAGTATTTCCACATGAGAAATGCTACTCAAATTAGCAGACTTTAAAGCAACATTAGGATATGATGGCTTTATCTAAATTGGTAGTTCTGGGTGAATAAATATTAAACATTTTTGTGACTGCGCTAAAAAATATATATTGCGTCTTAATGGAATACCTGTTGTTCATAACTTAAATAAAAGGATGCCATCTGCCGGGCTGCAGTTTTGTGCTCCTTCACTGCAACAATCATGGCGTAGGCTCCCTCCTCATCGTGGTACGTTTTTTGTTCACTCCATTCATTAGCCTGCAAAATTGTAAGGTATGTGTAATAAATAGATATAGTTTAGGTTTAATCAAATTTACTTATTTGTAGGAAGGATAAACTTTAAGGGGCTGATTATTAGTTCAGCGGCCCATGAGACCACCAATACCCATGTTGATAGTCAAAGAACCAGCGGACTGGCGGTCCACCCACTAGATGGCAAATTTGGAGTTTAGACCCCCAATGGACCACTGCAACTGGCAGGGATCTGTGATCCCACGGTGGTGGCACAGAGGTCAGAAGCAGTGAAATGATGGTGTTGCCAGTGCTGCACCCCAAGTGTTTTATAAGTTGCCTTACCATGGCAGGGAGACCGATATGGAAGGGCTGGAGTTGAGGCAACAAAGCGAGGCCTGACCAGGGCACCCTTGTGACTCTAGGAGGCCGGTTCCTACATGGTGCCATGAAGGAACGTGCTGCAACAGTGTCTGTCTGAGGCTTACCTATGGACCTTTAGACAGTCACAGCCATGACACCACTCTAGCACCACCTGCCAACCAAGAATTAAAATTGTAATCCAATGGGTGGTATGAGTACGGCTTTGGCAGTCCTCTTGTGAGGCACTGCCATGGAGGCACACAGGACTACCAATGTTGCAGTGAGATTATTAATATTCTACATTGTTAATGCAAAGTGTGCATGAAGGCTACAATGTAGATGCATTGCATGATACCCATTAGTGTATTTGTTTACATAGCTGAAAATTCTCCACAACAGTCTCTGCATATGCTTTAAGAGCAATAGTGCCTCTAAAAGATACAATACCACCAGTGTATCCTGAAAGAAGAATTCCTGATTGGCTTTCAGCTTTTCAATCACTTTGAGGTAGTCTTTTGTTTTATCTAAAATCAAGAGTGCCCAGGGGTCTTTTTTTCTGCTGTAAACTCTTTATATCGAAGCAATTTTAGGGAAGACGTAACCAGATTTGCCCATTCAATAGTAAAGAAACATAATAATAAATTCACGATTTTTTAATTGGCAATGTGCAATGAGAAGAAATGTTTACAATCATCTAATGGCTATTATACTTCGCAATTAATAAATTGTTACCTTCTGTAAGTGACATCCTTTGAAATGCCATTACTTATTTTTTTCTGCATATCTTTCATCACACACTGGAATTGTTAAGCTGATGTATAGAGATCGTTAACTTCTCTCAGATTTGTAGACTCGATGTGATAGTGAACAACGCACTTGATATAATTGATGTAATTTATGATGGTCGGTTGTGCTAACCCAGTTGATTTCAGGAGGTTGAAAAGCTCCAGTGTGCATGGGATGTCCTTTATGAAACTTACTGATGTTAGGATTGTAGATCAGGAATCCTGCTCCATTTTCCAGCTTAAATTAAATAAAAAAATACAGCTAACCATTATTATATACTTTACTGAATATAATAGGTATTAGTAGTAATAAGAGTAGTCGTATCAGTAACAGCTTTTTTGCATTACCTCTTGCTTGCAGTTGGAGACTGAGAGATTGTATTTTAGATAGTTTCTGATATGAACAAACCGTTTGTAGTCCAGGGAATGTTTCTTATAAAGCCCTGCGCCGTTAACCTTCTAGTAGTCACCGTCTTTTTCCCCTTGGTCTGTTGGATTAAATAGTTAAATGTTTCATAAAACAAACTTTTCATAAATGAGTGTCTGAGATGCATGTGGTGCAAATAGATTTTGGTCATTTGAAGTTACGGTTGAGATATTTCCGCTGCTGCTGCTTCTCTCAGATGTCCAGCCTCTGTGTCTTCATTGGGTGTTTTAGGAAGTCTAAAAGTAAGGCATATAATTGAGCAATAAAGCATGAAGTGAGCAGCTGCAGCAGTTAATAACATACAGGTTTCATCAAATGGCACAACATGCACAGATGGACGAGAGAGCCTCACAAAGGTAAAGGCATGTGCTAGTAAAATGGAGGTTGGGAACACTCGGTGTTCTACAATACCCCTCACCCACCAAAAGGACCCTTGGTGTCATGCTTTATCATTGGGGTCTTCACACCCCTCTACGGGATGTGGCGTGCTACGACCTGCGACTACGCGGGAGTACTTAATCAAGACTATGCGTGGTGCATGTGAAGGTATCTTATGTGAGTGGTGAGGTTATAAACGGCGAGTGAAGTTTAAAAAGGGCCTGGCTCATGGGGTAAAAAGGATTTGAATCTGCCCCTGAGCTGGCACTGTTAAAAACGTGCAGTAAATGGAGGTTTGAAGTGCAGGGCTATGTGCACTACCTCCCTTGTGTGTGTGTGTAAATGTTTCGGAGACTGAGCTCCTTCTTCAGGACAGGGAACACAAATCCCCACCTTACTTGCGTATTTCTACTTAAAACATGAAGTATATTTACAAAAGTGAAATGTAAGTGCAGGACATGTTATGTACCTACAGGTTGATATGGAGTCGCTAAATTCGACCTGTAAAGGAAGGGGACAAAGAATTGTTTCTGGTGGTCCAATCATTTTTAACAAAAAACACTAGGCGCAGTGACCTGTGGAGAAAAAGATTGTGTGGGCTTCGATCACTAGACAGTAAAAGTCAAACTACTTGTGAATTTGTGCCTGGCGTGAAAAAAAGGACAAGGACAAGGACAAGTACAAGACATACATTACACTTAACATAAAACACACTCTCTAAGAAACAAGTTCTTTATCCAGTTTCATCTATGGTGGTGATAATACTCTGGGTTTTCAATGCAAAGTGAGTAAATGGGGAGAAAGGAAATGAGAATGGCATACTGTAATGGTTCACTTCCAATGCCTCATGAGCCTGTGGAACGGAGGGGATTAGGTGCTGATTCCCTACCTGAAAGAAGTACAATTGATGCTTTACTGGTACTTACATCTTGGTTTCGGCGTTTTACCTTTATCCCTATTACATACTCACGAAGGTCTAGGAGACACTGCTGCCTGACTGCCGCATACGCGGCTCCACTGAGAGTGCGCTGGCTGATGTTCTTGTGCCGTATACACTGTATACACTCTCAGTATTGTACTTTAATTTAATCGTCTTGTTCATAGAAAAACAACATACACTGCAAGTTCCACAGTTGTGGATACCTTTTGGAGCAAATGGTAGCCATGTTTTGTTAGCCATTGGTGGTATAAAGCTTGGGCAAAGTGATTGTCTCAATGTTCGGCCCCTTTTGTGTGTGATTGTTGGTTTTGTGCCCACTACTCTGTGTAAGCTAGAAAAATCTGTTAGTAAGTGCCAATGTTTGTGTAAACTTTTATATACTTCAGTACTGTCCGAAGAAAACTGTGATAAATCAAACTTTCTTATTTTTCTTTGTTTTCCTCTTAGTATTCCCTGTTAGTAAATTGTCTCTGTTGATTTTGTTGATCTTAAGGCAGGCTTTATTAATGTTGTCCTGATTATACCCCCTAGCACTGAATCTTTTTTCCACCAAACTGAGTTCTTCATCTAATCTCATTGCATCACCAAAATTCCTTTTGGTTCTTACCCTTTCTCCAAATGGAATAGATCTCATTTGTGATGGCGGAGGAGAGATGCTGGCATTTAGTGTGGCATTGCATGCCGTAGGTTCTCTAAAGGGTACTGACATTAAATTGTCATTGTTCACCAAAATTTGTTTGGTACTTTGATCCTTCGTAAAGATCAAATTAAAAGGATTGTCATTGATATACATGACAAATTCCTCAAGGGCATCACTCATCCCTGCCAAAAACATCAGAATGTCATCGATATATCGTCGTAGATATAGAACATTTTCCATTAGGGCGGTCAGACCTTTTCGCCAGAGGCGGGTCTGCTCAAAATGCCCCATATAGAGGTTGGCAAAAGATTGTGAACATTTTGCCCCCATTGCCACCGCTCTTATCTGACTATACCAATTGCCATTGTGTACAAATATGTTGTTGAATAAGACTAGTTCTATTAGATCTAGCAGTTTGATTTCATGTTCATACATATGATCTGGTCTTGTACCCAAAAACTGCTGTACTGCATTGAGTCCAAATTTCGCTGGTATGCTCGTATATAAGGAGCATACATTCAGTGTCACTAGATAATGTCCCTTCACCCATAATTTTGCTCAAGATGGCACATGTATCCTTGATGTAGGCTGATAAATTTACAACAAAAGGTTGCAAAAATAAGTCAATATATTCAGATATTTTCTCCGTGGGAGAACCAATACCTGAGATGATGTGTCTTCCCAGAGGGGAAACTCCCCCTTTGTGTATTTTTGGCAAACAATAAATACATGGATTGGTTGGGGTTAGTAAGACTAAGGGATACCATCACTTCACTCTGGTCGCAAAAGTGACAGGTCTGGCCGCAAACTGCTGGCTCACTCTGGTCGCAAAAGTCACAGCTCTGGCCGCAAACTGCTGGCTCACTCCGGTTGCAAAAGTGACTGGTCTGGCCACAAACTACTGGCAGCAATCACTCTGGCCGCAAAAGTGACATGTGTCACTTTTGCTGACCCGTGTTCCCAAAAGTGACCCGTGTCACTTTTGCTGACCCGTGTTCCGAAAAGTGACATGTGACACTTTTGCTGCCAAGGGTCTCTAGAAGTGACAGGTCTGGCCTCAAAAGTGACACGTCACTTTTGTTGCCACGTGTTCCCAAAAGTGACACGTGTCACTTTTGCTGCCAAGGGTGCTTAAAAACAGCTGTCCCCGAAGGGGCGGATGAGTTACAGGGGGGAGGGTTGTTTTGGAGACTGAGGCGTGGCGGAACCGCCCTGAGGTCATGTTTCCCTGTTGTGGTGTAGCGGTGTAAGCCTCTTTTAGGAGGTTGTGGTTTCTTAGAATACATATAAGCCGTTAAGAGCCTGGTGCAGCAAGCAGACGCCGGACTACGTGAAGGGGTGCCATAGCAAAATGAAGAGATACAACCCATTTGTGAAAAACCCTTGGATTGATGGCTCCCAGCCCCCCATCAGTAGATATTATAGTACCTTCAGACCCCTGGTAATGGACAAGAATGCTCAACCAGAAGAACCCAAGGATCTGGGCTGCAACGTTACTACTTTTGGCGGTGATCTTTGCAGGCGTATGGACGACATCAGTCTCAAGGATTGGCCTCGCTGTGCGTCCCTGATTAAGCTCGACAGCAGTGCTAGCGAGGGTTCGAGTGAAGCGGGGCGTCTGACCAAAGCATGCTCTTGGAGTTGGAGGATGATGATGAAGAATCCATAGTTTCGCCTAAAACCCCCGTCTATGAAGACTTGGGTTTTCAGGAGGGAATTGTTCCTGAGAAGGCCCCGGAACAACAGTCTGATAGAAGCATCAAAGCTAATAGGGCATAGGTGGATATTAGCGACTCTCAAGATGTCAGAGCCGCAGATGAGGGCTGTGAACATGTGAAGATTAGTAAAAAAAATAAAAAATAAAAAATGTTATGAGCAGCCATGTACATAAGGATGTATTTCTTCAACTAGCAAACGTTAATATTTCTTCTTTTTTTTTTTTTTTGGCCCCTCTAGACAGTAACCCCTCCGGGATGCACTTACTTCATAATGCACTACAACAAAGACAATGTACCATCTCCTAGCATGCCCGTCTATGAAGACATGGATGTTTAGGAGGATATGAGTCCTACGACGGTAGTTGTGCAACAGCCTGAAACAAGCGTCGAAGATGATGGGGTATCGCAGGATATTACAGACTCAAGATTTCAGAGCAGCCACAGAGGGCGGTGAAAATGTGTGGGTTAGTAAAAAATGTTAGGAGTAGACCCTTTACATGAAAGTTTGTTTTGTTTCTACCGCTAACGGTCTTTCAATATTTCTCTTTTGAACCTAGGGTGCAACACCGAAAAGAACCGATGTCCAGGGGCAGACTGCAAAAGGGAGCAGCTTGAACCTGTCTTGTATATGCTGTTCAAACCAGACTGGAAGTTCCACAAAGCAGAGTGCAGATGTTCCTATGGATTGTGAAGATGTCTCTAAGAACGACGACTTTGAAAAGGAAACATAGAGGGTCACCAGAGACGTCATTGGGTGTTAAAGGTTTCGCAGCTGTGGTTGTACGCACATGTGTCAAACGGGACTATTACAGCTGGTGTTTCGGCCACCGTATTGGGGACACTCAACAGGGGGTGCACGAGTGTTTAGCCGAATCATACAAAGAACTAATAATCCGGTACATATGTAGTTTGCTAGACCCGTACAAGATGAATAAGCTGCTAAGGGTGGTGCACGGACTGAGCGTTGAAAATAAATATGTCCACCGAACATGCTGAAGATTTTGGCGGCGACACTCAAGGGGATACGCTATGCCAGAGACCCCTGCGCAAAACTAAGAAGTATACCAAGCGCCTGTTCATGCTATGACAGAAAGATGGTAGAAAGACTCATAGAAAGGCGCATGTGTAATGTGTATATAAAGCACAGAAAAATAGTGTCCCTGGCACCACAAAGGTTATTTTATAATAAATAAGTCCTTATGTATTTTTACATGCTAGCGTGTATGTAAAGTAAAGTAGTAGAATGCTACACCCAAGACGTCTGTGTTAAGTCGTACTTACTATGCATAGGGTGGAAAGATATGAAACCCTTTTGTCTATGATTTGCTAATATTCTTTTTTTTTAATACAATGTTCTTACACAAAACAAGGTCTTTCATTTCCTGTACTGTAACGCCTGATAACATGATGGGGACCTATTAAGAAAACTTAATTATGATACAAGCTGGGTTGGAAGCGTCGCCCCTTTATATAGAAGGGCTGAGGATGAAAAGGAGTCAGTAAGCAGAGAAGCTGTGAAGACGTGGTTATCAGGAGAGGAGGAGTTATTGCGCGTATAGATTATCAGTGGCAAGCGTACATAATCGGCCTTCAAGATATAGCAAATTATAACGATGACACCTGTTATATATTAACAGTCATAGATGTGTTGTCCAAGTACGCCTACACAGAGGCGCTGCGTGATAAAAGTGGGCTAGCGTCACGACCACTTTTAAAGCCATCTTCGATAAGGGGCGTATTCCTTAAACTAAATTGTTAAACAAGTCATTTCAGAAATTATTAAAGCAGCACAATGTTCAACATTTTGTAACACAAGCAGAGGTAAAAGCAGCGGTTTTAGAACGGTTTAACAGAACTTTAAAGTCCAAGATGTGGAGGTATTTTATGGCACACAGCACCTACAGATACGCAGATGTTCTACAGACTTTTCTAGCTGTATACAATGCCTGTTATCATAAGACCATAAAAATAGCACCGGAAGGTAACACCTAGTAATTCGTTAACTGTTTGGAGAAATGTGTATGGTCGTAATTTCGGTACAAAGGTGAAGAAGCCTGTTTTTAAAAAAGGTGATCACGTAAGGATTTCAAAATTAAAAGGAGTCTTCACGAAGGGTTACCAACAGACTTTTAGCGATGAAATATTTATAGTGGAAAGTGTGGAGCTTAAGGAAGGGTTGTGTATTTACAGGTTAAAGGACTACTATGGGGAAACGGTGTCAGGGGCTTTTTAAATGGAAGAGTTACAAAAGGTGCCCGATCATCCGAGCCGTGTGTATAGGATTGAAAAGGTTCTGAAAAGGAAAGGTAGCGGTGCTAAGAGCAAGGCATATGTCAAATGGTGGTGAGGCTGGAGAAATTTAACAGTTAGGTGTTGGCCAGCTCCCTGAAGGGGGTGTGAGCTAAAAACAGCTGATGCAATGGAGCCAACACCCTTTTATATAACCTTACCATCCAACGCTTCTAATGTTCCCCAACAATCAGATTTCTAATTACACCATCAAATTGGCTAAGCCTGTGGACTTGAAAGGGGACTGTGAGGTTGCCCTAAAAGAAATCCAATACCCGAGAACATGGAATACATTTACAGCGGCTGAAACTGTTTCACATCAAGTGTGAACAGGACCCCATGGGCGTACACATATCCTTCCCTTACGGCTACTACCCAAACGTTTCAAGCATTGTCAACGCCATTAACAAATCCATAGCTGTCATAGAACCACATCCGAATATTGATATGGTGCTAGAAAACGTTCGAAGGAAGGTGTTCCTTAAAGACATAAATCGCAACACCATGTTTAACTGCTCCGGTAAGGGTATTAGGTACAGTACAACATGTAAAAAGTTCGGTGTAACAAGATCACACGTGCCCCGATATTAATGGTAGGTTCTACACGCTCTATGTGTATAGCGATATTGTAGAGGCTATAAGGATCGGGGATAGTTACTCGCCGCTGTTAAGATGGGTCCATGTACAGGGTGATGATAATACGATGGTCAACATACGATTTAACAAACCTGACTACGTCGCAGTTTCAAAAAACCATTTTGACACTATTTCAATTATGATCTACGATCAGTCTGAGCCAGTGGCCTTTAAATACGGGAAAGTTATTGTTAAGCTTCATTTAAGGCTTAGACACGACAGGGGATATTAAGCAGCCAGAATGGTGGTTATGAAAACAATGTACAGGGACTATTTTAGAAGTCAAGCAGGTTATGGAGGACCACCGTACTTTCAACGTTCATCTGTTTGGTACGGCTGGAATAGGAGGATTCTTTAGAAGTCTATTTAGAAGAGCTATGCCTTTCCTGAGAAGAGGCTATGAAATAGCCAAACCTCATGTTAAGGTGGCTGCTACGAACATTGCCCAGGATGTGGTGGGGTCTGTTACATCGGCAGTTGCAGAGCGCATGAACAAACAGCTGCACGAAGGAGCTGGTTTGGTGTATAAGCCTCGCGCAAGTGTCAAAAGAAAACGCCGTGTTTCCAGACGCAGGGGACCACCGGTCCCCTATAAAAAAAAAAGGAGGAGCACGTCAAAACGCACTAAGAAAAAGAAGAGCTCCAAGAAAGAAGAGAGCTGCGAAGAAGCAAAACTGCTCTAAAGTAAATATTTTTTAAAGCCTCATAAACAACGCCATGGCCTTTTTACATTGTGGATCTGGAGAGTGCGCCAAATCAGAGTTAGACTTGTTTACTCTAAAACCCACGCAGACAAGCATCTTAAACACCTTCTTCATGGAGGTATCACCTTTAGCAGCATTGACACAGCTGGCCCCTATAGAGTTTTTTGTAGTACAAAAGGGGGGGTGGTGATGGACGGAGCATCTGAATCAATCAATCAAACACTCACACCCAGTCAAAAGATCTGGGTTTAATCCATCACCGTTCTTTAGCCCACTCTGCCACCCCAGTTCAGACATGGCTATATGCAAATCAGTCTGACCATGTGCCTCATGGGAACAGTCCAGCCCAAACTGCCAAGCCATGTCTTCCCTGGACCAGAAACAAGCTTCCGAGGACCGGTTTCTGGCATTCCAGCTGTCTTCAGCCTGGCTTGCTTGAATCCAGTGGCAAAGTGAGCAAGGGACTCACGTCTGAGCATACCCTACCACACTTATGGCGGCCAAAAGCAGTACAAAAGGGGGTGGTGATAGTTTTTTGTGTCAGGGTCCACGGATATGTATTTGGATCTCAATAACACGCTGCTGCATCTTATGTCTAAAATCATAAAAGCGGATGGGGCCGATATTGAAGATGGTACTAAAGTGGCAACGATCGCATACCCTCTAACTACCATGTTTAATCAAGTAGACATCACCTTGGGCGATCGGCTCATCACACAGAATGATAACCTGTACGCCTACAGAGCCTACATCGAGAGCATTCTTAATTACAGTAGCTACACCCTTGACACACAGCTTTCAGCAGGTCTCTTTCACAGGGATACATGCGGTCAGTTTGAAATCATAGCTCTGGATGGCGCCTATAAGGGCTTTATAAAAAGAGCAGGGCAGGCAGCAGCCAGTCGCAACTTTGACCTCCTGGGGCGCATACATTCAGACCTCTTGTTCCAAGATAAACTGCTCATCAACGGAATTGATCTCAAGCTCAATCGCAACAAGGACTCATTCTGGCTCATCAGTGGGGATGTGGAACAGTACAAGCTGAACATACTGTCTGTGAGCCTGTTTGTGAAGAGAGTGAAAGGGTCCCGAGTGTCACGTTAGCGCACGCCGAAGCTTTACAAATATCCAACGCCAAGTACGCTGTGGAAAGATTATCTCTGAAGGTATTCAGTAACCCGGCAGGTACCCGCTTAACACAACAGCAGAAATTATTTCTGGGGCAGCTAACCTAACTCCTCACCATCGGTTTTGTGGACAATACAGCTTTTAGCAGCACCTATGCCTCAAACCCCTTCAATTTTAAACACTACAGTTTTAACTACGCGCCGTTGGTCCATGAGGGCATTGTGATTCCTGCAAAACCCTACACACCCAGTTTTACAACCGCCAATTACATCAGGGAATATCAAGGGCAGGTTTAGATAACCGGGAAGCATCAAAGGGACTGTGGTGTGGCCGTGTCAAGAGAAGTCTATGGGAGCGGATACACTCTGTTCGCATTTAACCTAACACCCGACATGGAAGCTGGCGATCACCACAACCTGGTAAAAATCGGGAATCTAAAAGCTGAAATACGATTCGCAGATCCACTGCGGGCTATTGTGAACATGGTCGTATTCTCGGTATTCGACAGCATCATTCAGATCAACCACAGATTTTGTTTGATTATCTTTAAAACACTTGTGAAATGGACACTCAGCAGATACGTGACTTCTTAAGCATACATAAATACGCTAGGAAATACTTTTTAGGGGTTTTCCCTAGTGATGGGTTACCAACTGAAATAGGGTCAGAAAGACCGTGCACCCTAGTCTTTAACACAGACCCTCATGACAAGGGTGGGACACATTGGGCTGCCGTATTTATAGCTAGTGACAAGATTAGTGTTTAACAGTACAGCAGAGTTCCTTGAACACAGAATCTATACACAGCCTATATTCAAGTTAGTGAAAAAAGCTGCAGCTGTGGTGGAGTATAACAAGCTGAGGCTCCAGGATTCCATGGCCATCACATGCGGGGAACACTATTTATTTTATCAGTAAAATGTCAGAGGGTGTTTTGTTTAGAAATTTCTTAAATCTATTCGAGGGATCTTGTTAACAAAGACAGTATAGTTGTGAAATATGTAAAAAAAAAACACAAGGGCATTGGTCAGGCCTGTGAAAACAGAATGTGCAGCTTGTCAAAACTGTAAGGGTTTATAACAGATGTGTGCTTAATGTTGAACGTTTAAAATAAAGACATTATATTTAAAAAAAAACATGCATTCAGACTCTGTATTTCAATATACATGCACCATAAATGTTTTAAAAGATGACAGACAGATTGAAAAGTTATAACGTGTTTATTACAAACAGGTAGGTAGGTTGGTCATTAGTTTGAAAAAATTTATTGAAGAAACCTATGAAGAAAACAAGAAAAAATGGGTTTATGCACATAATAACATAATACACACACTTTTTAAAAAAACTCTGTAGAAACATCAAGGCGTAATCCACGTGAGGGATTTGGTCAATGCCTTATTTCAAGGTGGCACCGCAGGTGCAGGTGCAGACCAAGTAGGGGATAGCCTTCGAATGTCAGAACCTGTAGGCAATGGTAGTAGGGGGTCTTTCAAATTTTCTAACAGTCAATGGTGTTCATTATTACCAACGAGTGTGGAGGGTATATTGAGTTCAGCAGTAACTCGCAGAACCTGATCCCAACGTCGCAGTGCATTTTGAGGGGTTAGGATTTTGGGGTGCATGAGACCTTTGACTAGATCGTACATGTGCGACCCTGCAACCGGTTGTCCCTTGTAGAGAAATTTGCCTCGTTCAATCTAAGAGGTTAGGTCTTTAGAAGCTGAGAGTTTACTCATTATCATCTGCACAGCCCCTCTGTGCCTTTGGCTTATATTTTTTAAGAGATCACCAACTAAGGTATCTTAGGATGGTGCAAGATCAGGAGGCGGTTGCAGGGGCTGGGGGGCAGTTGCAGGGGCTGGGGGCGGTTGCAGGGGGCTGGGGGGCGGTTGCAGGGGGCTGGGGGGCGGTTGCAGGGGTCTGGGGGGCGATTGCAGGGGTCTGGGGGGCGATTGCAGGGGTCTGGGGGGCAGTTGCAGGGGGCTGGGGGGCGGTTGCAGGGGCCTGGGGGCGGTTGCAGGGGGCTGGGGGGCGGTTGCAGGGGGCTGGGGGGCGGTTGCAGGGGGCTGGGGGGCGGTGGCAGGGGGCTGAGGGGCGGTGGCAGGGGGCTGAGGGGCGGTGGCAGGCAGGGGGCTGGGGGCGGTGGCAGGGGGCCGGGGGGCGGTGGCAGGGGGCCGAGGGGCGGTGGCAGGGGGCGGAGGGGCGGTTGGCAGGGGGCTGAGGGGCGGTTGGCAGGGGGCTGAGGGGCGGTTGGCAGGGGGCTGAGGGGCGGTTGGCAGGGGGCTGAGGGGCCTTGGCAGGAGCTGCTGGTTTTTAGAGTCTGGGGTATATAGAGTCAGCTTGTTCTCGGTATTCCACTGGGTGTAGTAATTTAAGAATTGTTTGAGTGCTGGTGTAAAGGTTAGCCTCGTCACAGGGGTTTAGATCGGTCCTGCTCAAAATGTCTTTAATTTCAGTATCCAGGCGTAGAGTCTCATTTCTACAGATATCCTAGGCATTGTCCGAGGAAGACCCCATATACATTTTTGTGGCATGCTCCATCACTGGCCCGATAGGAGGCTTGTAATTACAGGTATAGCTATACCCAGCAAGTTAGCTATACAGCCCCCAGACTGTTTTACCAGTTTCTTCTTGGTGATGAGTGAGGCCCTTTTATAACTGAGCTTCTTGATAAGACCCCTCTTTCTCAGCACCTGTAACTGACGCTTTGATATAGGGACGTTGCCTTTTAGGATGTTTAGGGCTATTTCTGAAATGGCAGACACTAAATCGTCAGAAGCGGCGTCCAGGATGGCCTATCTGTGTTGGGGGTTGGCTGTAACAAGCATTTTCAGGAGAGCTGAATTGCGGCATATGGGGGCAGACATGGTCAACACTGCGCGTTATAAGGGCGGGTTTGTAAATGGCTCTAAAAGACATAATCGCAGCTTTTTATAGATCCGGGTCTTGGGCATAGGGGTGTAAACTACCGGTAGCTCTAGGGGAAAGATATCAGCCCACAGTCTTCTAGAGTTTAATTTTTCAAGTCTACCAACAGGTAACCGTGGGGTTTTGCTGTAGCGTCGTTAAAGGCCTCCATGCAAAAGTGGATGTTTTCAGGGGACATCTGTTTAGCTATGATGAATAATTGCTGTTTGTCATGGAGGTTTTTAAATAAAACAAGGTAAGAAGCGTTGAGAGCTATAGACCGACTGTTCTTTCCCTTGTAAAACCAGTTCTGCACAATGTAGCAGATGCTTAGATTGCGATGATGTGAATATTGAGTAAAAGCTCTCTAACTCCGGATGATCACCACCTTAATGCATAAGGTCATCGAAAATTCTCATATTTACAAGGGTCAGGGCAGTAGCTCATCATCGTTGCGGTTATCCGGTATACCCTCTATAAACTTGATATGGGGGAACCTCCGGGCCAAGTCTGTAAAAAGAGGCTGCCTGCATGAATAAAGCCACACAATGTTAGGGGTTTGGGATAAAACAGAGCCAGCATTTTCTAGAGTTTTTTATAAAGTAGCTCTTGCCGTAGTTTGAGGGTCCTGCTAGCACGCAGAAGAACGGATGCTGTAACCTGGTGTCCATGATATGGCGGCTGTCTCTCTAATGGGCCTAATAACCATAAGGCAGTGTTTTATAGTCAGAAGTCAGGACCCTTTAATCAAAAACAACTCGCAATGTTTGATGAAGGGGCTGGGTTGTAATTTCCCACTTCTTTTTGGATCTGACTATGCAGGGCTGGTTCACAACTATGGTTTTAGCATTCTCGGAATCATCTGCTGTAGCGTATTAATGCACCAGTTCTTCAAACTATCAAAATTGATTTTTAGGGTTTTGCTGACATTTAATGTTATCCCTTTGACCTTCATGCACACTTGTTTGTGTGGTAACTGTATATCTTAGGTCCTGAGGACGTGTATTCTAATCTATACTCATCCTTTTCTAGCTCGCTGGTCAGATTACCCAGATAAGCGATCTTGGAGCTTATCCATAACCTAGTAAAGCTCTAGACGAGCGGGGGCTGTTGTAAAGCAGGCAATGAAAATGTTTGTTACTCGTTGTGGGGTACTCTTGGGTGTATTTCCAACACAAAGCAACGGTGTCGTCCTTGATTAACTCACAGCTGGACACCTTGTAGCAAGGGGCAAAATGGTACTTGGACAGTTCATCAGGATCTGTTATTAAGGTAGGATTTGACAGGTTCATACGCTGTGCGAATTTTCCCCCTAATGAGTTGAGACAGAGTTTGGCTAACAGAGGTCAATCCTGCATGCCGCCAATCAGATTGGGGCGTAAACGGATGCCCTCGTGAGCGTAGTAGTCATCGATGTATTTCTGTTTTGCATCCTGACAAGTACACTATTCTGAAAACACAGAGGCCTCCTGTTTGTCTCTGAGAAACAAATTAATGTAGGGGGCAAAGAGTTGTTGTAGTGCTCTTAAAATGCCACACTTCGTGTAGTCTACCAAGCCTGTACCCCTTCTCTAAGGCAGCTTGTACCTCGATGCTACACCAGGTCCCTGTGAGCATCCTTTTTTCTTCGGTGTCTACAACGGATAACCTCTGTCAACATCTCACATGTTCGACAGAGGGGGAACATCAGCTTACCATTGACTCTGAATTGTAACACCAGAAAGTAAAGCTGCTTGTGAGGATAGATTTCACATTTGACCAGCCCAAAGTATTAGATAGGGGCTTAAAATCTCTATAGATGATAGTGGGGTGACCCAAGGAGTACAACTTCATTTTGTTCACAAAAGGGTACAGACTGGTGAAATCATAGTGTATTTTCTCACCCTCACCAGCGGCCTTGTACATTTCTATGGTCCACGAATAAGGCATCGCATGGCTCCAGAGGTTTAGGTAAATGACGAGTCTGAAGAAAAGAGCGGAGGCCAGTGTCTGTCTTTAACATGTCTAGCCACTCGTGCTCCCAAAGAACCCACATAGCAAAGCCACGCTTTTCAACATACATGGCCTTTGTCAGAGTACGTCTGTATAAGTGTTCAAATGGGGCACCCATCAGTTTGTTATACTCGAGGGTTTTGTAACACTTAGGGCAGCTGTGGTAAAATCAGCCGTTTAATTCAAAGGCCATCGACACTCCCTTAATTACAATGTACCTGTCTAGGTAATAGGGGCCCAGGCAGTGTTCACCACCCTGTAAGGCATGCTGAATCTGTATATCTTCCTTCTCAGAGAGGTGCATGAGCCATTGGATAGAGGGGGGTTGAATAACGTTTCTGTTTACCGCTATAGAGGTCTGGCGGTACTAGAGCGATAGTTTTCAGCCTCAAATACATGTTATTGTAGATGGGCATACACATGGAGGCCAGAGTGATGTTTTGAAATGGGTCTGTGTATTCAACCGTTTCTAGCATTTCAGGGGTCTTGGATTTCAAGACCCTGACATTCTTAGTCCGTGTCTTAGGTTTCAAGACCTTGACTTTTTTAGTCATAGACACCACAACATCCATGTAGAGGTTAAAAGCTTGCCGCAGGATCATTACATCAGCCTGACAATAAGCTTTCAACTCTGTTTAATGATGATTACGCACTTATATAGCGCACGACTACCCGGAGGCATCTCAGCGCTTGTACAAATACCGCCGAGGAACCCTTCCTGGCCTTTCCCTGTGAGGAGCCCACTCCTGGGCACCCCAAGGTGAAGTCAGGCATCCTCAACGTTGTTGGGGCTGTGGTAGAGATTAAGCAAGCTATTGCCCAGAGGTGCAGAGTGGGGCTCATGATCAGAATAGGCAATTAGGCGAGAATGATCAGGTCCGAGGAAATTGAGCCCGAGCCCTGCTGAGGCGGGAATTGAACCCTGGTCCCGGCCAGACTACTGCATCTGGGTCTGCCGCTCTCGCCATTCAGCCACACTTCTCTACTGTTTGAAAATGAAACTCCTTTTTATGGTTTTCAGAGTACCATTGTAGAAAGCTCCCTTTCTCATCTGGCATCATGTATTAAACCCCGTAGCTGTCAGGAGGTGGCATGGGCACCACATAATTCTGGTTCGCCCAGGTGTTAAAGTGTGGAAAATAAACTTAACACCCTGGGAAACCAAAGGCCTTTGGCAGCTTGCTCAATTTCATGGATTGAAAATTCAGGGTGTCAATGAACTTTATTTGTAAAGGGCATACCGTTAACAGCATCAGTTTAGAAACCTGGGTTATGAGTTTCACTTGTATCTTTTCGCGAATCATGTTTTGCAGAATAAAGAAGGAGTTGTAGGCTTTCGAGTTATGGGCGAGCATGGTATACCCTTTGAATTTGGTTTGAATGAAAGTGCTGAGGAAATCACCAACGCACGTTCGCCCTTCAAACTCCCAACTGTCGTCGGAAGTTAGATGGTGTGCATAAATATAGTTAGGTTGGTGCACCCCCGTCTCTTGTGTGTACTCTATATCAAACACTATATATAGTCTTCGGTCTTGGTCTGGGCTTTACCTTTAACCATAGGACATTGATGTCTGGTGCCTGCCGTGAAAGACATCTGGCAACGGGGGAATTTCATGCGTTTGCACTTGTGATCCGCTGCCATATACCGCCCACACTCGCTGCAATCCATTTTAGGGATGCAGTTAAGTTTTCTTGTGTATGCTCAAGCAGTTTTGCAAGCGACAAAACATCCTACACGTGCCACACCTCACCTTCAGGGTAGCATCTTCTATGCACCCGTCCCTGTGACACATCTTACAATGCATTTCACACTGGTGATCTGTTATATTGTTGTATATGTGATGCACACATACTTGACCCCCATAAAACCTTTAAGGTTCAAGATTCCGTAAAAATGATTTTCGTTGTGAAAGACATATACGGTCTTGTTTCTTACACATTCCCCGGTTGTAAAGTACTGCCAAGAGCCGTTGTGATAAAGAACTTTCACAGTCACGGCAAAATAGTTCTCAAACAGACCTATGTCACCAAAGCCGACCATGCGGTCCGGAGGTATTTCAAGAACCTCGTGGACTTCAGCCGCTCTAGACATGATGACAGCGTCAGGGGTCTTGCGATCCATCAACAACCCCACGATGCTGGCCACCAAACATGTATTGGCTGTGCTGCTGTTAAGGTTTCGGTACAAAAGGGGGTGGTGATGGACAGAGCATCTGAATCAATCAAACACTCACACCCAGTCAAAAGATCTGGGTTTAATGCATCACCGTTCTTTAGCCCACTCTGCCACCCCAGTTCAGACATGGCTATATGCAAATCAGTTTGACCCTGTGCCTCATTGGAACAGTCCAGCCCGAACTGCCAAGTCATGTCTTCCCAGGACCGGAAACAATCTTCCGAGGACCGGTTGATTGATTTGCATATAGCCATGTCTGAACAGGGGTGGCAGAGAGGGCTAAAGAACGGTGATGGATTAAACCCAAATCTTTTGACTAGGTGTGAGGGTTTGATGATTCAGATGCTCCGTCCATCATCACCCCTTCTGTGCCGCTTTTGGCCGCCTTAAGTGTGGCAGGGTATGATTAGACGGGAGTCCCTTGCTCACTTTGCCTCTGGATTCAATCAAGCCGGGCTGAAGACGGCTGGAATGCCAGAAACCGGTCCTCAGAAGCTTGTTTCCGGTCCAGGGAAGACATGGTTTGGCAGTTTGGGCTGGACTGTTCCCATGAGGCACAGGGTCAGACTGATTTGCATATAGCCATGTCTGAACTGGGGTGGCAGAGTGGGCTAAAGAACGGGGATGCATTAAACCCAGATCTTTTGACTGGGTGTGAGTGTTTGATTGATTCAGATGCTCCGTCCATCACCCCCTTTTGTATCGCTGTTAAAGTTGAGCAGCCACCGTTGTTTCTTACCAATCATCTGACTGTATAGTATGCTCGTTTAAGGACTGGAAACACCCCCCTCACACCCGATACAATGAGGGCTATGGCTCTAAAAGTGCCATAGGCGACTAGTTCAGCCTTACTCTGTAAAACCCTGGAGAGGTTTTCTAAATATTGCACAGCGTCAAACACATCGCGGGCCTTTCGTTTGGTGAACAATGGACTGTCAAAACTCTGCCCCTGGAAGCGTAGTTGGAAAAAGTAATTAGGACCCACATTGTGTAACATCCTTTCTATGAGCTCCGGCACAGCATGATGTATAACTAGAATCCCATGATCGGAGGATGGTATTTGGTGAAGGTTAACAAATCTAAACTCAAAATAGTGTTCTACAGTGTTAAACCTCTATACAGTGCGACTGTAACTTCTAACACTCTCTGAAAACAAGGGCTCTGAACCCTCATCTTCAGGAGTGTGACTTGTTACGGTGTTCTTTGGTGTGTCATTTTGTAGGTTCTGAACCTGTCTCTGGGGGTCTTGTAAGCCTGCGGGTAGCGCATATTCTAGCCTTCTTCAGCTTGCATATTAAAAGACGGCGCTGCTTTGCGCTATTAGCCCACTTTTGTTTTTTGTCGGGCCCATGCTTTTCGAGGGTTATTATTGGAGTCACAACTACAGCCTTCGGCATCCACACACATTAGTACGGCATCTTCCTTTACACTTACACTTAGTAGGTTTAATGCAGGGTGGGATCATAGAAGATTCTCCAGCTGTGATCTCAGTGGAGTGCATGAGCATCGCTGGGTCCTGTGTCAGTGTACGCCTTGTTCCAGGAGGCCTCCGCTACAGATCCACCCATAGGCCCTTCTGAGTGTTCCGTGTGCTGGAGTTTTAACGCTCTACCCCCATTGGATAGAGGGGGTTGAATAACATTTCTGTTTACCGCTATAGAGGTCTGGCAGTACCAGAACGATAGTTTTTGGCCTCAAAAACATGTGCTTGTAGATGGACATACACATGGAGGCCAGAGTGATGTTTTGAAACGGGTCTATGTATTCTACCGTTTCTAGCCATTCAGGTGTTTTGGATTTCAAGGCTCGGCCTTTTTTAGTTCGGGTCTTGGATTTCAAGGCCCTGTCTTTCTTAGTACGTGTCTTAGGTTTCAAGACCTTGACTTTTTTAGTCATAGACACCACAACATCTCTGTAGAGGTTACAAGCTTTCTGCAGGATCATCACATCAACCTGACTAAGCTTTCAACTCTGTTTGAAAATGAAACTCCTTTTCACGGTTTTCAGAGTACCATTGTAGAAAGCTCACTTTCTCATCAGGCATCATGTATTCAACCCCGTAGCTGTCAGGAGGCAGCATGGGCCCCACATAATTCTGGTTCGCCTAGGTGTTCAAGTGTGGAAAATAACCTTTACACCCTGGGAAACCAAAGGCCTTTGGCATCTTGCTCAATTTCATGGGTAGGAAATTCAGGGTGTCTATGAACCTTATTTGTAAAGGGCATACCGTTAACAGCATCAGTTTAGAACCCTGGGTTATGAGTTCCACTTGTATCTTTTCGCGAATCATGTTTTGCAGAATAAAGGAGTCGTAGGCTTTTGAGTTATGGGTGAGCATGGTATACCCTTTGATTTTGGTTTGAATGAAAGAGCTGAGGAAATCACCAACGCACGTTCGCCCTTCAGACTCCCAGCTGTCGTTGGAAGTTAGATGGTGTGCGTAAATATAGTTAGGTTGGTGTACTCCCGTCACTTGTGTGCACTCTATATCAAACACTATATAGTCTTCGGTCTTGGTCTGGGGTCTACCTTTAACCATATAACATTGATGGTTGGTGCCTGCCGTGAAAGACATCTGGCAACGGGGGCATTTCATGCCTTTGCACTTGTGATCCGCTGCCACATACAGCCCACACTCGCGGCAATTTACATT
Organism: Lissotriton vulgaris; assembly: GCF_964263255.1. NCBI lineage: Eukaryota > Metazoa > Chordata > Amphibia > Caudata > Salamandridae > Lissotriton > Lissotriton vulgaris. The sequence continues at coordinate 197,928,369 of NC_141697.1, forward strand.
TTAGAGATGCAGTTTAAAGTTTTCTTGTGTATGCTCAAGCAGTCTTGTGAGCGACAAAACACTGTACACGTGCCGCACCTCACCTTCAGGGTAGCGTCTTCTATGCACCCGTCCCTCTGACACATCCTACAATGCATTTCACACTGGTGATATGTTCTATTGTTGTATATGTGGTCACAATGGGTGCACACATACTTGACCCCCAGAAAACCTTTAAGTTCAAGGTTCCGCAAAAATGATTTTCGTTGTGAAGGACATATACGGTCTTGTTTCTCACACATTCCCCGGTTGTAAAGTACTGCCAAGAGCCGTTATGATAAAGAACTTTTACCGTCACAGCGAAATAGTTCTCAAACAGACCTATGTCACCAAAGACGTCCATGCGGTCTGGAGGTATTAAAAGAACCTCGTGGGCATCAGCCGCTCCAGACACGCCGACAGCATCAGGGGTCTTACTATCTATCAACAACCCCACGACGCCGGCCGACAGACATGTATTAGCTGTGCCGCTGTTAGAGTTGAGCAGCCACCGTTATTTCTTACCAATTTGCTGACTATAGTATGCTCTTTAAAGGGCTGGAAACACCCCCTCACGCCCCCGTACAATGAGGGCTATGAGTGTAAAAGTGCCATAGGCGACTAGTTCAGCCTTACTCTGTGAAAGCCTGGAGAGGTTTTCTAAATATTGCACAGCGTCAAACACATTGCAGGCCTTTGGTTTGGTGAACAAAGGACTGCCAAAACCCTTCCCCTGGAAGTGTAGGTGGAAAAAGTCATTAGGACCCACATCGCGTAACAAACTTTCTATGAGCTCCTGCACAGCCTGATGTATAGCTAAAACCCCATGATTGGAGGATGGTATTTGGTGAAGGTTAACAAATCTAAACTCATCATAGTGTTCTACGGTGTTAAACCGCTCTACAATGCGACTGTAACTTCTAACACTCTCTAAAAAGAAGGGCTCCGAACCCTCATCGTTAGGAGTGTGACTTGTTACTGTGTTCTTTGGTGTCATTTTGTAGGTTCTGGTCTGAACCTGTCAATGGGGGTCTTGAAATCCTGGGGTAGCGCATATTCTAGCCTTTTTCAGCTTGTGTATTAAAAGGCGGTGCTGCTTTGCGCTATTAGCCCACTTTTGTTTTTGGTCGGGCCCATGCTTTTCGAGGGTTATTTTTGGAGCCACAACTACAGCCTTCGGCAACCACACACATTAGTATTGCATCTTCCTTTACACTTACACTTAGTAAACCGAACACCTCCTCAACAGTATGAGCCACCTTGGATTGACACAGATTACCCACAACCCTATGCACACAGCAGCACAGAAGTTGGACCCAATTTTTAACTCCAGGAACAGAGTCTAAGCCATGTCACAGAACACACATGGACCGATCACTCCATTGTCCACTTCAGCATCTCCAGCTCCCACACCAAAGATGACCAACACCCTCCAACCAAAGCAGAACAAAATCTCAGAGACCAGCTGGGCGAACGCCCTCAACATCTCCAACCCTGATGCCATCACCAACCTTCAACAGGGAGTGAAAAACTTCAATGCCTGGATGACAAATTGCACAGGCAGCATCATCCCCATCAAGAGCAACACCCAGAGAAAATCCTCCAGAAAGGCCAGCTGGTACTCCAAAGAACTCAGAACAATAAAACGAGACAGCAAACAGTTGGAGAGGAGATGGTGCACCTGCAAGGTCACCTCCGACAAGGCAGTCTTCAAGACCTCCCTCAACCTCTACCATAGCCTGCTATAGGAAACAAAGAAGACAGCCCTTGCCACGCACATCAAATCCAGTATGAACAACACCAAGGAACTTTTCAACATCATTAAGGAATTCTCCAACCCAGCTGCCAGCGAAAACAACATCACACTGTGCCAGGAGCTGTGCAACAACCTCGCCCACTTCTTCCAAGACAAGATCGCAACCTTATACAGAAACTTCAAACCCCAACCCACACCGATGGACTTCCTCAACATATATGCCACCACCGTAACCAACACGAACAACACACTGACCACCTGAACAATCCTCTCCACCCAGGACACCACCTCCTCCATGACATCCATCCAGTCGGGAGTTCCCAAGACCCATGCTTGCACCACATCTTCAACGGTCAGGAACTCACCACCCTAATCAACATCTCTAACGCCCCGTAACATTTTCCCATGCCTGTAAACATGTCAAAGTCAGACCATGACTCAAAAAACCTTTGCTGACTTCAGCGAACTCAAAAATACCGGGCAATCTCCCTGCTCCCATTTTCACAGAAGGTACTAGAAAAGATGATCAATAATCAACTCATGACACACCTGAAGCAGAACAAGCTACTGGTATGCCTCCTAATCCAGCTTTCACAACAATCACAACACTGAAACCGCCTTGATTGCAGCCACCGATGACATCCAAACATACTACTTGACCGACTTAAAACAGCAGCTTTGATCCTCTTCGACCTCTTGGCGGCCTTCAACACCATATCCTACCACACACAGATCAAAATACTCCATCATATCAGCATCCAAGGGGATGCGTTCAGATGGATCACCTACTTCTTAACCAGAAGAACTCAGAGGATCTACATCCACCTTTCACCTCTGAACCGAAGTAGATCACTTAGGGCACATCTCTCAACCCCATGTTCTTCAACGCATATATGACTGCACTGGCCAACAACATCAGGTCCTACGGTCTCAACATTAATTCCTTCGTAGACAATACCCAACTCGCCCTCTCACCCACCAATGACCCCAACACCACCAGAACCAGCTACCACAAATGCATGACAAACATCCCGGACTGGATGAAGACTTACTGCCTGCATCCGAACACAGACAAGACAGAAGTACTGCTCTTTAACAACAGCAGCAACACATAAAACAATTCCTGGTGGCCATCCGATCTAGGACCCTCACCCAATCCCTTCAAAGACGCCAGGAACCTCGGAATCATCATTGACAACAAGCTCGCCATGAAATCACAGCTCAATGCCATCCCCTGCACCTGCTACCTCATCTGCACATGCTACGTAAGATCTCAAGTGGCTACCCCTACACACAAGATGCACCATGACACAAGCCCCCATCACCAGCTAACTGAAGAATGGCAATGCCGTCTACATCGAAATCGCCGCTCACCTTCTACAGGGACTTCAGACCATACAGCCTTCCCCGATGAACCCACATCACACCCCACCTCAGGAAACTCCACTGGCTCCTTGTAGAGAAGAGATGCCAATTCAAGTTGCTGAACATGCACACAAGGCTCTACACAACCGAGGACCCGCCAACATTAACCACCGATTGAAATTCCACCAACCATTGAGAAGACTACTCTCTGCTTCCCTTCGCCCATACTCCCAGCATCTACCAAAGCAGAAGTGCAGGTCGCTCCTTCTCGCATATCGCAGAGAAGACCTGAAATAGCCTCACCACGCACATCCGGACCATCACCTCACTTAAGGAATTGTGAATGGCCCTCAAGACCTGGCTGTTTGAATAAGCCTACGGGGCCTGCAAGTGCCTTGATACCCTATTGGGTAATGAGCTGCGCTCTATAAATCCTGGTTGATTGATTGATGGGTTTTTGCTAATGTAGTATGCAGTTTCAAACCATTAAGTTGAAAAGGTGTGCCTTTGACTACAGACAAATTCTTCAAGAGGGTTATTTTGGATTGCTAGGGATGCTGTTTTAGAAGAGCACTCATTGTTCGAGGATGCCAATGGGTTGCTCTGTGGTGTAAGCCTTATTTGAAAGGCTAAAAACTTCCATCCAATGAGATGCTATGGTATCAGGATGGCCCTGGCACTTAAAGTATGGCTACCTCTACCTTCCCAAAGCCCATTGGAGTGTGGTGGTTCACAGTGGGCTCTAAGAGGCAGACCAAGACTTTGAGCTTACCTTGGCACCTGAAAAGGGAGCAGGACTGGGTGGCAGATCACCAGGTGAGTGAACTGGATTTGGTCATGATAGTGGTGTTCTTACTTAAATAATACTGCCAATTTTGAAGATGCTGTGAAGGCAGGTTTTCATGGCTGGGATGGCCACACTACCATCATGCCAGTGGGCTTCAGGGTGAAGAGCTGCATTCAGGCCAGGATGTGCTGCCATTACCACACTGTGCCCTCCTGGCCCCACTCTAGGTGTGGCTCCTGGTGTGTGAGGATGATTTGAACATTTCTACCACAGCTGATTTTGCTTTCCAGACCAAGCTTTAAGGTTTCCGATTGTAGCAAGATTTTCTGAAAGATTTAAAAGGCATAAATAGTTGGATGCTGCAGGCAGAGGATGTTGGGTGAACACAGGTTTTTGTGGCAATACAGCTTGTATTTAAGTGGTCATTGAAATGTGGACAAATATATGGATCATCACTACTTTCCTGGAAAATGTTCCCTTGCTGTGGCCCCTGGTGATGTGAGGACAAGGTATGGCCAAGAGGCCAGTCCACTTTAATATAGTGATTATTAACATTCAGATAATGAAACAATAGTGTCTCAGGATAACAGAAATGAGGCCAAAGCTGCAATCTCGAAGGTTTTTGTGTTGAATTGCATGACTACTTAGGAAATAATGAATTTAAGGTGCAGGTTCATTGGGTTGGCACCAGACAAAAAAACAGCCCATCTTCACACCCCTGGAGTGTGGTAAACAGCAGACAGAAGGTGCTAAGGTTGCTTAAAGGATTGTGGATATTTGCCAGCAAGGACACGTATACACTGGATTAGTTTTCATCTTTAAGTAGTAGGACCGGAAAATTTATTGGCAACTGCAGTTGTTTGAGCCAATGAAGGAGCAACTGCTGAAGATTTTCTGGACCGGATTGGTAAGGCAATCCTCAAGCGGCTGCTATTGGCAAGCTGGTGGCCAAGTTATCAGAACTGCCAGGTTGTAAAGGCCTCACAGCCTTATTAACAAAAGACCTGGTATCTTATGCCTTATGTTGACGAGATAAGAGAGAAATAGGAGGATAATGTGTGAGCACAAAAGGATGTGGCTATGGGTACAATGATGTCATCATTACACTGTGAGTCGCTGCGCGGTGGGAGTTCTAGCCCGGTGTTCGGGTATCGAAGATGAATGGTGCAAAATTATAATAAGTTATGAACTTTCAAAAGACAATGTACTACTAGAGCAAGCCTACTGATGAAAGGGTTTGATACCTACTCATTTCAGATAGGGGCAGTGTGAGTTGTGCTATGTGAGGAACAATTAATGAAGACAGATGGCAACAACGGGTGGATGTGTGTGCAAGGGGATGGGTCAAGCAGCAACGGTGAGTGGAGTAGGCAAGCAATGAGGTGAAGCCAGAGGGGAAAGGGTGGGTGTTATGGCAGGCCAACACATGCACTCTTATGGAGTGTTACAAGTAAATAGAAAAGAATTATCTCTGAATAAGAAATGAGCAGTCGATGGACACTGCACTGGGCAAGGAAGCAGTCCTTGGGCCATACTCCAGGGGCGGGACGAACACATGAGGATGGAGAGAAGCTGCCACATGCTTACCAAACGAAAGCAAGGAAATGAGTGATAAAGAAGTATGGGTGGACTCTAAGCTCCTTGTAAGTACGCACAGTGTCTCATTAGAAACCAGGAAAACTAAAATAAAATCTTGAATATTCTTTTAGATAGTAGGTTAGATGGTTTAAACACTACAAAATGGACAGCAATCAATCAAATTCTTTTAACAGCTGTAAAAAATAGACATATAGGTCGGGCATGGCAGCGGACAGAGGGCCAGACACAACTCATTCTCCCACAGCAAGACTCAAGAACAGATCTGGAAATAGGCAGAAGAGGGAGAGGTACAACTCTCGTGCCAAATCAACACATTAAAACAGGCCTGGAACCGAGGAGAGACAGCAAACATCTAACTCTGCCAAAGAGTCACCAGAATAATTCATGAAACAGGGAGAGAGGAACAGGGTAAATCTCAAACTACTAAAGACAGACAGGACAGTCTGGGCCCCGGGAAGAAAAAGAATAGTTTATAGATTATTCTAATGATGGAGCAAGGATTTGCATGAAATCAACTTGCTAGATAAACCCTCGTAATAAATTACTAATATTGTTTGTAATACTAATATTACACGCCATTTTAAACTTATTAGATATGGGGGAAGCTTGCCTGTGTGTTTTAATAACAAGTAACCAGAGTGCAGCTAAAATGGCCGCTAAAAACTTGGAAAATAAATAGAAATTGGGGAGAGAGACAAGATGGCGTCGGTGTGATCGGTGCTGCAAGCTGTGCTCCGCGAGGTCCTGACCCCTGGGTGATTTTGATGCTGATACGGACACACACGGAATATTGCTGCCCATCCCCGTTGTTAATTGATGCAATGGGTCTCAACACTGCTCAGTTCAACAATCTTCTCGAACTGCCTGTGAAAAATCTCCAACAACAAAAGTACACCTCGAGATCACTGGAAAATGACGACGACGATGTGCCTTAGTTGAGGGGCCCTGCCGGAGACGGACACGGACAGCTTAAGCAAGTGAACAAGTAAGCTCTGACAAACTGAATGGGCCAGTAGACTTATAAGCATACTGACATACAAGGCACGACAAGATAAATAGAACCCCAGGTAATAACCCCAGCAAACGGGGGAGTAAAAGACAGCTGCTGTAGTAGAGCGTGACAAGTGGATCATATAAACCCACACCATGCCCGTACGCTTACCTGCACCTCGCCTACCCTGCAACTGACATATACGTGGCGTCTCAGGTGCAGTGTGCTGTCAGGGAAAAGGTATTGGACATATGTTATTATTTGAAAGATGCCGCAGTAGTCCGGATCTAAGCAGGGTCTGTGAGAGCAAGAGTGCCGGGTTAACCTACGGCTCTATAGCAGCTTTCAAATCTCTACTCACCGTGATATAGTGTTTGGCTCATCATCGTCTTCTACTGCCGCTGGGTCTGGGTGTGCAGGTGGCTCGATTCAGGAGCTCCTGGTAAAAGTCTGCAAAAGGAAAAGCCGACGTCAGGATATACCGGGGGGGGGGGAAAAAATACTGTCTGGGAGCCGCTGACTTTGCCCTGACTACACTCGGTCTAACCTCGGGGCAGATCGACCTTTTTTTCCAGTCTCGGTGCTCCACCGCTCTCCTGGTCTACGTTGCCAGGGAAACACTACAAGACGCTGACAGCACTCGATGCAGTGCATACACACTAAGCATGGGCGAATTTTGCGAATCTCGCGTTTGCGAATTTTGCGGATTGGCGAACTCGCAATCCGCGAATTATAGCGAATTTGCGGATTTTTTTTTGTGTGTTCGCAAGGATTTCTGCCAGTTCGCGGAGGTTTCGTACCAGTTCGCAATTGCGAACTTACATTTCAGCACGCAACGGTCGCGATTATGTTGTTTCTACGTCTGGTTTATCATCACAGGTTCCCAGCACCCTCTGTTTCACCACTGCAACCCTCTGTTACATCAATGCCACCCTCTGGTTCATCATCACTGTAGATTATGGGGGGGAAAAGCAAGCACACCAGCCAGCCCTGCTTCAACTGACATGAATTAATTTGGGGTTAGTTTATTAATGTGTCACTGTTTTAAAATTCCAGTCTGGCACTTGCTTCCTTATCTGTAATTTGCTTTCTGTTGTAGTGCATTTTTTTTTTCCAGGACCTTTGTGGCCTACTTGTAGCTATTCTATGAGCCTGCTGTGAGGGTCAGAGCAGGGTCATGCAATTGTTGCAACTAGCAACTGAATTCTGGAGGGGCCTCAGTCAGGAAGCACTACAGGGAATTGTTACTAATGATGAGTTTGAACTCTTGCCCCTGCCGAGTGCTTTCAGTTTTGAAAAACTCGTTTTTCTGCAATTTAGCGGGATTCGCGGGGCGCGAACACGCGCGAGATCGGATTCGGAAGCCGCAAATTCATGCGAATATGCAATTTGTTTTTTTGCGGCGTGTTCGTTGGCAAGGTTTTGTGCGTTTTTGCAAGCCGCTCGTAGCGCAAGGCGCGAAGTTACCCTCGCGGTCGTTCAAGGGCGCGGCCATCTTGTTTGCCTGACGTATTTCCGTTTCCGGGCGCGAAGTGTAATCTCGCAAAGTCTGCGGCTTGCCAGTACAGTTTCGCGCATGTTCGCAAGGAAAATCTCGCGCGAACTTACCCGCGCGGTCGTGAACGGGCGCGGCCATCTTGTTTCTCATTCATTGCTATGGTTCTGGGCATGGTCTTTGTATCCTCTGTCAATCTCTGCCATCCTTTGCTTGTTTGAAGTTTTTTTTGATCTATTTTACTTATTATCCATCCCTCTATTTTTCTAGCCCTATATTTTTGTGTTTACTGCTACTTTTGGTTAATTTTAAACTACTTTTTTAAACTCTTTTCTTTTCTTCTCTTCCCTATTCTATTTTCTTTATTCCTTTCCGCCCAGACCATGGTGAAGGGAGCCGGGAAGCATCCCGAGAAGGGGAAGGGTCCCGCACCCTGTGTCCGGCTCCCGTGCGGGCGTTTGAGGGGGGAGGAGGTCGTACCCAGGGAGATCTTACCCCAGAGGAGGTGGGCCAACTCATTTTTTATGTTCAGCGCCGCCTCCCCAGGACCATCATGGGAGGCGGCAAGATCAGTGCCGGGTACGGGGTCCGGGAGCGCCGGAAGCGGTGGGAGAAGGTGTGCCAGGCCATTTACCACCACTCTCGGGTCTGGCGCACCTACAACCAGGCCACCCACCATTGGACGGATGTCCTGACCCGTGAGCGAGATCTGCTCAACCTCCTTGGCCTTGAGATCCCCAGGCTTGGTGAGTAGTAGTAGCTATTTCTTTACAACTATGTTTTCTCCTGCTGTGTTATTATATTGCAAATTTTTGTTTTTTACCAAGAGCAATAATGCTGCTCATTACATTGTAGGTAAACTATATTTCAAAATCTTCTGTGCATTTCAGGTACACTGCTCTCCTTCTCAGTTGTGTTGCTACTATGCTTATTTGTTTTAGATTTTGTGTTCATTTCATTGGCCTGTGAAATTATGTATGAGTGTAGTTTAAAGAACTGCGTAATGCTACACACTAAGGTTCTGATTTTTAATTACCGGCGCATCCCTGCAAAGTAGCAGGGATGCGCCAGTAATTGTGCGTCACACCACCATCACCCATGGTGCGCCGTATTTACAATGCGGCGCACCATGGGCCCAAAAAGTCACCAAAGCGTTACGCCTCTGTGCCGTAAAGGCGGCGCATTGCTGGAGTTGCGTCGCAACGATGGTGCAGCTCCATCAATGCTCTGGGGTGCCCTATCTCCCCAATGCTGCGTCAAGCCGTACGTCTGCTTCAAGCAGGCGCAGGGTTTGAGTCACGCATCATTGTCCTCAAAGTGACTGATTGAAATCTTGTAGATTTCCCTCAGCCACTTTTAGGATGCGTTCCTGCGCAGGAACGCCCTCCCTTGCGCCAGAACGCCCCCTATTGGCGCAGGGCTTTACAACGTGATGCATCTCCCATATGCGTCACGTTGTTAATATACGCCGCACCATTGCGCCTCTTTTGTGCTGTCGCTGCGTCACAAAAGTCACGCAACAATGGAGCAAAAGAGCCGCAAGGGGCTTCTAAATCAGCCCCTACAGACTCAAGTCCAGTCTTTCCTTTGTACACATGGCGATAAGAAGAAATAGTGGTGGTGGATTGATAGTTTGAGTATTTTAATGACTGGTTAATGTAGTAGGAAACTTTAGTGTTGTCGCTGATCTTCAATCACGATGGACTTTGGCTGTCACTTTGCGTGCTGCGGACTGCTGCCTGCCAATCCTAGGCAAACCTTTTTAGTACTTTGTTTAGTGAGTTACATAGGGTAGTTTCCAATTCGACGGTCCGCAAATCAAGCAATACTAAAGTAATAACGTAGTCGACCACATGAGATTGGTCAATAATATATATCCTGTGGAGTCGTTCCCTATTTGCTATTTCGCAAAAATATTTTGTTAGTTCTTTTGAAATGTTTGATTTGGTTGAGAAATATCATCCATGTTTTCTGTTTTTCTTTCTTTCATGTTGTACATCAGCTTCCCCCAGGGGCAAGAGGAGGACACAGGAGGAGGAGGAGGAGGGTGCTGTTGACGATGCAGGCCAGGACCGGGCAGGCGAGGGCTCCTTTGCTGGCACCAGTAAGTTTTAATTTTAATATAGAGTACTTATTTTTTCCTAGCGTTCCTCATTCGATTTTTTCTAAATCGTCTTTGATCTTCTTGTAGACAGGATCTAATTTCTTATCCTGCCTCGACTATGACTCCGTGTGGTATTACTAGATTATTCTTATTAGTCTGTCTGTGTAGCTAACTAAGATTGCACATTTGGCATTTCCATTGGACTCCCATTCTAGTCAGCAATAGCTCTATGCACTGAGTGCAGTCCTCTGGGATTGTCCATAATGTCTTTTCAAGTATTCTAAATGTTTATGCTTTGACCATTGCCAACAATAAAAAGGTGAATGACCACCAAGAAAGAATAAGATACTACTTTACTTTTGGTTTGGATAGGAGGACAATCCATTCTACTACTGTTGCAGGGACAAATCTGCACAAACAGAACTATGGACACTAAATAATGCATTGCTTAGCTTATCAATTATAATAGGTGCTGTTAGACTTTCCACATACCTCAGTAATAACAGACTTTGTAGTTGAACCCCCAATCTCCTTACTGACTAGATAGTGTGGCAGAGTCATTTAGCTCCCAAAGTCACCGATGGCAGAGACACGGACTCATGCTTGCAAAAATTCCAAAACCTTTAGCTCATCCACTCTAGTCTGGAGGACCAAAAACCACAGAGTCTATTTAAGTTTAAAAGCTTTATTAAAAGTAAACACATTTATTAAAATCAAGTTTGTCATAAAAGTGAACGTGTAACTGAAAATGGAAAAGTGCTTAGTGCTGACGATTAATTGGACACATTTCTTGTGGTCGAGCCGAGCTCTCACCTGGTTTGAACTTGATCCTGATCGTGTTCTTAGAAGTCAAGCTTCTGTCTGTTAGGAGAAAAAGTGTTGCGTGTTAAAAAGTAAAAAGCAAACATTCATCAGTTGTGCCAAAAAGTGCAGCAAGACAACAGCCTTCCCTGGAAAAAGGGACATTTTTACTTTAGAGTACACAGTCATAAATTATTAAATTGTATACTGTTTTTTTCACATTTCTTTCTTCCTCCTAGACCAAATATTATATAGTAGTGAGTGGTGTATTCTAACATTATTAAATGTACTTTGTACGTGGAACATCTGGAGACGGGGCCAGCGCGGAGGTGGTGGTGGCATTGGACGAGGAGGACAACTCTGGGGAGGAGGCGGTGCAAGTGCCGGACAAGGACATGCCTGTGAGGGTTCACACGGTGGTGGCGGGCAGAGGTAAGCTATACATTCCTTAGTCATTGAGATTGAAGACTGCATAGTGTGCTTTCTGCACGGGTGTATTATAAATAAACCAGGTAGTAGCCTCCTCTAAATGTACTTCGACTTAGCTGTGAAGTTTTTGGCGAGAAGAATCCCAATCATATCTGAGATTAACTTGATGGATGGGATGAACGAAAAGCGAAAGAAGGGTGTAAGTAAGTGTGGAAGGACGAGAAATGTAATGATGACTGGCAAAGAAGAATGATATGTGTTTGCTTGGTCCCCGAGGTGGCTGGGAAGGTAAGAAAATGGTATGGTGCATGGCTGGGTGAATGATGAAGCAAGGATGGGTGGAAGGAGAACAGCCTGGGTGGGTGAGACAGAAACTGTATGTGTGCAATATACTTTGAATGGATGGATGCCTTGATCATTCATGGTACTATCTGACTCTTAGATAGCATATGTGTATCTAAAGAGAGTAGACGGTCACTGGATGAACTAAGTGTTACTTTGAAGAGCATGTAACACCGCACCCGCACGTCCGTTCCAGTGTAGGAAAGGCAAGGAAAAGAAGTTGTAACGTTGTCCAAATACTACCATGAATAGTAGCAGTAGTTTGTATTGCAACTGCAAGCACAGCATATATCCGGTTATTACGGTGGACACTCCCTACCTCTCTTAATAACTTTAGTTTAGTAGTAGTACGTCATTCATGTGTGGGGGTATCACTGTTCACTCAATAATAAGCAAAGCACCTAAAGTCATCCCATATGTCATCAAATACATCCCATGTGAATTGATAGATAATCAGATAATTTAGCTTCTTCATTTTCCTTTTCTAATACTCATTTGCACTGTAGGGTGAAAGCTAAATTAATTAAGCAGTAGCCCTTTTAACAGAGTATTCTCAGTGCCACCCGTAATAGAAAAGTAAGAGCTTCACCACCTGCATGTACTGGACCGGTACAGTAACGCAAGTCTGTCTCACTCACCATGGTGTGCGTCTGTTTTTCTCGGGTGCAAGTTCACTGCGCTGGCATTATGCCGGCTTGCCTAAGATAACGTACCAATTTTCCTAAACAAGAGAGAAGAAGAAGAATAAGAGTGGTGTACTGTCATAGTCGACTGTAATCGAAGTCCATAGTGCTCGTAGAATTTGTTCCTTAAACTCCCACTAATGTTAGAGCAAGGATGAAGAAGTTGGAGGTTACATAGATACTGTCCTCAATAGTTATGTACTGTGTTTTCAATTTGCTACTTGTACTGTGACAACTTTCTGCTCAATCATTTTGTGTTAATCTTAAGGAGCATTGGTTACAGACTATGTCTTTCTTTCTTCATGTAGTTGCTCCTTCCAAATCCAAGACACCATCAAGGAGGAAGGAGCCGGTTCGAATGGCCCGGCAACGGAGGCTGGATGCCACTGTCGCTGAATATCGGCAGCTGGTGGCCCTGGAGGAGGAGGGGACGCAGTCTGGTACAACAACAACGTCCACTGGGACAGCTGCATCCTCCTCCGTGCGGGCTGCCAGCCAGCGCAGTGCTCCAGCGGTACGGAGCCGGGCTACCAAAGCCAAACGCCACCGCCGAGCAGCAAAGAAAGCAGCTGCCCCTCACAGGATTTGCAAGGCACACCGGCGCCGCTTATCCCTCAGACTGTCCTACCTGGAGCAGGGTTCCATAACTATAAGAACTCGGTGGAGGGCCTCCGCTTCGAACTTGCCACCCTCCGCAAGGAGCATGATGCCCTGGCTGCTAAATCCAACAGCACCCTGCCATAGTGTCCCTTGCCCCTTTTTTAGAGACTTTTGGGGGGTGGGAATTGGGAGTTGGGTTTTTTGGGGACTTTTGAAGGACAATCGTTGGGGTTAGGGAGGGTCTTGCGGGAGATTATTTTGTTAGGGCTATAAAAATATACTTTTGAAACTTTATCTGACCATACCTGTTTTTTACTGCTTTTGAGTCTAGTGGGTGGGGGTTTAACAGTAAGTTTGTTTTCCTGAATAGTCCTAGGACTTTAGTAGTACTACCGTCAATCCAATCTCTCGTCTCTCCTAATACTCCATTATACTACCTCCAACCAAACGCCTATCTTACCTGTAATTTCTGTTTGCAAGTAGGGCTAGGCCCAGGGCTGGCTCCACGGGAAACAGCGAATAAGGTTGGCAATCCTGGGCGGATAAAATGTCCTCATAGCGGTGGTACTAGTGGTGTGACACAGTGGCAGTTGCATGCCTATGAAAAAAAAAAGAAAATGAAATCTGGTTTGTCCTCCTGAGCAATACAACGGTACAATAGAGAATATAGCAGGTGACAGAAGTACAGTTGAACAGTGCCACATTGCAGCCTAACAAATGGTAAAGTATAACTAATTTGGTTGAAGTTCTTTGACATTAGCCATGGGTCTTTGTCAAGCAGAGTAAGAATATATCCTCGGATTTCTTCACCAGCCTGTTGCTATCACCTTATCCTCCCCAGCAAGTGTGTGGATTTATTGCTGTAATTTAGTGTCACATCAATCAAAACCACACAGCCCGGGGGAAGAGGGTTAGGGTTTGAAAAATGGATGGGTACGGGGTTTTTGGGAAAGGTTTGGGGAGACAAGAAAAAATAGAACAGCATGGACAAACAATTGTGAACATAAACAAATCTTTGGGTACAAACCTATCCATCAATCTTTGAAAGTGCATGCACTACTGCATGCATGTCAGTGAAAAATAAGTAGTACTTTCGACAACTGTGGAAGAAAGAATGCGACAGTACAGGGCGTGTGTGGAATTATTGATAACTATATTCAACATAAGGTCTCTGTTGCCAGATACCTGAGAGCCTTGCTGGTCACTATAAATCCATTCACAACACTCAATGGGGTTGGTCTGGAAGGTATAGTAGATAGAAAAGGAGAAATTGCTCTTTTTCTAGGTGTCCCCTCACTCACCAGGGTTGCCCCTTGGTGACATGCTTCATCATTGGGGCCATCCCAGTCCTCTACGGGCTGGGGCGTGCTGCGACTTGCGAATTACGTAGGAGCACTTACAAATGACTGTGTGGTGCAGATGTGATTGTGGAGTGGACTAAGTGATGTGTTAAGGGATCAATTTAGAAGCAGAGAGAGATCCAAGAAATGCAGTCACAGTCAATCGAAAAACACAATGGATACTGTATCTGTATGTTGTTGTAGATGTCCTGTTGAAAGTGGTAAGTAAGTTGCCTGCAGAAAAAAAATCCTCTTATTAGCGGCACTCCTCCATTGCAGCCGACGCTTCGTCCATCGATGTTGGTCACCAAAAGACACCCTGTAAAAAAAGCACAGCATGGACAAACAATTGAACATAAACAAATCTTTGGGTACAAACCTATCCATCAATCTTTGAAAGTGCATGCACTACTGCATGCATGTCAGTGAAAAGTAAGTAGTACTTTCGACAACTGTGGAAGAAAGAATGCGACAGTACAGGGCGTGTGTGGAATTATTGATAACTATATTCAACATAAGGTCTCTGTTGCCAGATACCTGAAAGCCTTGCTGGGCACTATAAATCCATTCACAACACTCAATGGGGTTCCTCTGGAAGGTATAGTAGATAGAAAAGGAGAAATTGCTCTTTTTCTAGGTGTCCCTTCACTCACCAGGGTTGCCCCTTGGTGACATGCCTCATCATTGGGGCCATCTCATCCTCTACGGGCTGGGGCGTGCTGCGACTTGCGAATTACGTAGGAGCACTTACAAATGACTATGTGTGGTGCAGATGTGATTGTGGAGTGGACTAAGTGATGTGTTAAGGGATCAATTTAGAAGCAGAGAGAGATCCAAGAAATGCAGTCACAGTCAGAGAAAAAGACAAAGGATATTGTATCTGTATGTTGTTGTAGTTGTCCTGTTGAATTTGGTAAGTAAGTTGCATGCAGAAAGAAATTCCTCTCATTAGCGGCACTCTTCCATTGCAGCTGACGCTTCGTCCATCAATGTTGGTGACCAGAAGACACCCTGTCCACTGCCTGCCTGATGCTGAATTGTGGCTCGCTAATGTGAAGCCTGACTCCATCCTTTTTTCCCCATTGCACAGACTGAAACCCGGCCTGTAATTATTCAACGAAAAACAGGAAGTGATATAATATTACAACACCACTGATAAATAAATATAAGGTATGTAGGCTGTGGAGTGCAAAAAGTCACACTTTGATTTTCCTAGTAGACAGTACAATATTTTTGAAATTGCGTACTCTGTCTGAGTCACCTTTTGAAGGATAAATAAGTATGGGCAAATTAATGTAGCGGACCTTTCCCCTCAAGCTAGGTATACTGTAAACTGTGTTTAGAACAAAATTAGATCTTCCCAGCAGTGCTCCCACCCAGACCCTTACTAAAGCCAGTCGCAAAAATGTAGAAGACCCCCAATCAAATCTCAAAAAACGAGGCCTAGCAGAAAACTGGTGACAAAACGTACTTTGAAAGTAAAAGTAGGCCCAAGTACCCCCTTACCCACCGTGGATTGCATTCAAACCACTTTCAAGCAACCAAGCAAAAGTATCCATAGCCAGCATCGCTCCAAGACTCAAACTCCCCCACCCAAACACATGCAATAGAAATACTGCTAACCCTAACGAACCCTAAGTTAAGAATAGTGGCAAAGGCTTTCTTTAACTATGCCAAATCCCCCCTTTCCCACCATGGATTTTCTTCAAATGACTTGCAACCAAAATTACACATTCTCACGAGTGCTCTAAGACCCCAGAACTCAGTTGCAAAAATCTAGAACACCCCGAAACACATGCAATCCTGCTGCTAGGGCTAACCCTAACGAACCCTAAGTTACAAAAAGTGCCAAAAGGCTTTTCCGCGAGGATTTTGTCCCAACCACTTCTACCCAGTATTAGACCTTCCCAGGAATGCCCCAAGACCCGCCAAAAAGCATAACACCCCCAAACAGGCCAAAAGCAAAATCTCATACTTGCAATATTTCTCGGCTTTCGGTCCAAATGCGCTGCGTAGCTAGGCCATAGGTCCGGTTTGCCACCACGGATTTCCTGAAAAGCAAATGCAATCAAGATTAGAGTATACCAGCAGTGCTCCCAGACCCCGAAACTCACCCACAAACACCAGGAAGCCCCCCAAACTGGCCCCCGAAAACGCTACATTGAGCAAAATGTCAGAAATAGCAAAAAAAATCGGCGTGGATTTTGTCCCAACCACTTCTACCCGGTATTAGAGCTTCCCAGCAATGCCCCCAGAGCTGTCAACCCAGGAGAAAACGAGTAGAAGACCCCCAAACAGCCAAAGAGCAAAAGTACAAAAATGGGGACTTAGTCATTTTTTTGCAAATTTCCCAAATCACTCCGCGCGCGCTCTGCAGCTAGGCCCTAACTCCCCTCTGCCACCATGGATTTGCTTCAAACCTCTTGCAAAGTAAAGAATATATAGCCAGCAGTGCGCCCAGACCCCGAAACTCACCCACAAACACCAGGAAGCCCCCCAAACAGGCCCCCGAAAACGCTACATTGAGCAAAATGTCAGAAATAGCAACAAAAAAAATCGGCCTGGATTTTGTCCCAACCACTTCTACCCGGTATTAGACCTTCCCAGGAATGCCCCAAGACCCGCCAACCCACCGGCCAAAAAGCATAACACCCCCAAACAGGCCAAAAGCAACATCTCCTACTTACAATATTTCTCGGCCTTCGGTCCAAACGCGCTGCGTAGCTAGGCCATAAGCTGGGGTTGCCACCACAGATTTCCTGAAAAGCAAATGCAATCAAGATTAGAGTGTCCCAGCAGTGCTGACAGACCCCGAAACTCACCCACAAACAGACGGAACCTCCCCTAAGAGCACCTCAAAGGCAAGCAAGTCAGCAAAAACACTAAAAAATGTGCGCCTCGGATTTGGTCCAAACCACTTTTATCCGGTATTAGAGCTTCCCAACAATGGTCCCAGAGCCGTCAACTCACCTGCAAAGAGGTAGAACAACACCCCCACAAGTGCTGAGTATTTCTTCATTGGGCGTAAACCAGCCCTCTGCTTTGATGGAAATAGGAGTCTGGAGGAGGAGGATAGAGGAGCATGTTCTTCTGAACTTGTGAACCTGAGGAATGCAGACTGCGGCACCTTCAAATCAATTAGCAAACCAGTGAAGACAGTTCTGGTGATGGGCTTGTTTTTGTGATTATCTGATTAAAGTTTGAAATATATTAACTGTGCACAACAAAGAAAGACAGACACACAGGAATAAAAGTGAATAAGGACGAAAAAGAAAGTTATTGATTCGTTGTCTCATTTTCAGGGCTCGGTATCACGGTCCAGGAATAAGAATAAGGCTTCGTCATCATACTCTGCGAATTCAGGCAGGGTGAGCTCAGTGTCACCTGACAGAGTAGAAATTCCCTCATCTATGTTGCTGGCCACCTCGTCTTCATCCGGCGCGCTTTCTCGTACTCTGAAATCTGGTGGTATGAGGTGCTGATTCATCTTGATCATTGTTAACCTCTCCACATTTTTGGGCGAGAGGCGACTCCGTTTGGAAGTTACAATGCCACCAGCAGCACTGAAAACACGTTCAGAAGACACTCTTGCGAGTGGGCAAGACAAGTAGTTTAAAGCCAGGTTGGTGAGCTGTGGCCACAATTCTTTTTTCCCATGCCAATACGCCAATGGGTCAGCATTAACATAGACCTCTGTTGAGTCATTCAGATAGTCCTTCACCATCGACTCAAGGTCCTCATCCAAGGTTCCTCCACTTTGCTTAGCTGTTGCTGTGCCTCTGACCTTTTGAGAACCAAACCCAAGCCGAGCTAGCCAATCCTCTTCAGCCTCCAATGTTTCTGTTGTGTCTGGTGCAGATGATCCGGTTGCCGGTGTCTTTAACGGCTGAGAGGTCACTTGTGCCACAGCCACAGGTGCAGAAGTGGATTGTTTTGACTGGGGATGGCCTGCTGATGTACTGCCATTTCCTTAAATTTTCTGCCGTTCTCTTTCAAACCTCTTGGCTGACAAGGCTAGCCAACGTTTGTACTTTGGAACATGTTCATCATCAAAAGGAAAGAATGCTTGGCCTGCCAGTGCCTTTTTGTAGCGTGGATCCAGAATAGTAGCACAAATGTAATGCTCTTCTGAGTGGATCCTTTTAAAACGTTCATCACCTTGTAGTAGCTCTAATAATTTCTCAGCCAGAACAAAAGAGTCTTGGTTTTTTACATCTTTTTCAAACACAGAACACACCTCCTTCAGTTGGTGCTCCAGCATGTACAACAATGGGATAGCTTTTCCCAAATTACAGTCCTCCTTGCTGACTGCACGCGTGAAGAACTCAAAAGGACGAAGCATGCGTGTCAGGCTTTGAACTATGTTCCATTGCGCCGCACCCATCCTCAGGTCCTCCTGAGCTGTACCCTCTGTTAAGAAATATTGATCGAGTACCGTATACTGCTCATACAAACGCTCAAGCATGTAGAAGGTTGAGTTCCAACGTTTTTCCACCTCCTGGATGAGTGCTTTCACTGGCATTTGACGTTGATATAGCAGGCTCCTCAGCTGCTTCCGGGCCTTAAAAGAATGGCTGAAATGGTTGCACATTTTTCGGCAGGTGTCCAATACTCTGTACGCTGCACTGCCTTTATTACCCAAGAATTTTTGGACAACCAGGTTTATACAGTGCGGCAAACACGGCACTCTGAAATAGTCACCCAGCCTCATGGCCTTAACTATATTGGCGCCATTGTCCGTGGAAACATAACCAACCTGGCGTTTTTTTGGGGACAGCCACTTAAGGACCTTTGTGTTAAAGACATCCAAAATGTTTTCTGCTGTGTGACGTTTCTCCAAACCAAACATGGCTAGTGTTGCACGTTTCCGAGCAGCTTTAAAAACAATGCCTGCGTCAACACCTGCGTTTAGCTTTGCTTTAGCCCCTGAAAAAGAGACCCAGTGTGCAGTGATGCACATGTAATCAGCGCCTGCGCCACTGGTCCACATGTCTGTTGTCAGATGTATAGTGTGAACAGCACTCTTCTGCAAAGCTGCCCCAATCACCTTCAGAACATCTTCATGTAGTGCTGGAACCGCAACTCGGGCAAAATAGAACCGGCTAGGAACCTTCCATTTAGGGCAGAGCGCTGTCACTAATTCTAGAAAACCAACCCCTTCTACAAAAGAAAAAGGTAGAAGGTCCAGAGCTAGCATTTTAGCCAGCTTAGTGTTATACAGAGGCGTCAGTGGGTGGTTGCGTTCATATTGCGCTTCTGTAAACAACATCTTTTTAATGTTGCCCTGGACCAAGGATTTACGGGATGATGATGATATCTTCGACCCAGTTACGCTCGCTGATGAACTTTTCCGCATTGATGTCTCACTCTCTCCCACACTCTTAGTGTGGCTCACATGGGGTGTGCTGCTGACAGGGGTACTGGGTGTAAGTGAAGTGTTTGAATCGTCTTCTTCCTCCTCGTCATCATCAGATGAAAAATCAACGTTTTCATTACGTGCAATTCGGGCTTCCTTGACCGCCTCTAGGTGCGCATACCATTGGACAGGGTGCGCTCTCCTAAGATGACCTCTCTGGCCTCCGGTACCATCGTTGGTACCAAACTTACCACGACTAACTCGAAGCTTACAGATGCTACAAATGGCTACGTTTTCCATTCTTGGGCAAACACTAAAGAAGTCCCAAACTGGAGACTTGAAATGTCTTTGGGGGCCGGAGGAGGCGGCGATACTGGTGGTGGTGGTCGTGCTGCTAATGCCAGATGAAGTGGAGGATGTGGATTGCCGAACTTCAGTACGTTTTGCACTTTCACCACCACTAATTGAGGTCGAGGTGGATGGAAGTCCCTTCTTGCGAGGAAGAAATATGGAAGGGGTAGGTGTTGGTGTACTAGTTAACTCCAAATCCAATGATTGTTGTGTTTCCATTGACTCCTCGTCGACATCATCATCACGCTCAGCAGCTTCTCGAGATAGGGTCAAAATGTCTCTTTGCTGCATGCCCGCTGGGGCTGCAGTGACCTTTATGATGACTGGGTCGTCGTCGTGAGAGGCTTCATCAGCAGCAGTATGCGTCACTTCTTGTTGAGCCTCATCACACTCCATAGCTATGAGTTTTTCGACGACCTTCCTTTTACACTTAGGTATCTTTGTCAGATCATGGTGTGCCTCACTCTCAGGCTTCCGTGGTGGTACCCAATCGTCATCCAGATCATCAGTAGGAGGTGGGCTTGAAGAAGATGTAGACACCCCCCTTGATTTTTTCCTTGCTAGGGATGTGGAAGACAATGAATGATCATCAGGAGGAGTGGCTTCCTCAAATGATACCTCGGCTTGATTGTCGATTTCCTGATGTGCCCCTACTTCGGGAGGAACAACTATTGTGGGCACTTGTGACCCTCCATGCACCTCTGCTTGCGCATCTCCTTGCGCTGCCTCTCCTTCCACATGTACTTGGGCTTGTACTACTTGCACATGTTGTTGTTGCGGCTGTGGTTGTTCAACACTTGTCAGATGAGTTACAACAACCTGTGTTGATTCAGGGACATTGCTGCTACTTTCTTGCGATGAGCCAACATCACTGGTCGATGGTGATTGGAGAAGTACACTGACTGCCTCTGAAGCACTCAAGGGCTTTGACTTAAGTTGGCGTGGTGGTGGAGACACTGAACCCAATGGAGCGGGGGTGCTGCTCCCAGCTTGGTCCCCAGCAGATCCTGCTGCTGCAGGCGTACTTTTTTTTTTGCTCCCAAAAAACGTGGCGGTTGGCACACCAGCCTCCTTGGTAACTTGCTTCTTCTGTTCCTTACTAGCAACTTTCTTGCTAGAGGAGCTACGGAGACCTTTTTTTGGGGCCATCTTCTTCAGAGCAGGTCAGACAGCAGGCCGCAGTTGCACGGATTGTAGAGTTGTCTGAGGCTAGACGTGACGTCGCGTGACGTTATGCTGCACACACACACCGCTGCAGGACTTCTTCCTGGCACTGGTGGTTCTCTTGAGTCTTGTGCACCTAAAAACAATGGAAGACAGAGGAACATCAGTTCAGTTATACACCCCAAAAAAATCGAAAAAAACCAGAAAAATCAGCACAATCCCATTCCATCCATGCCCTCAATGATGTTTAAGTTCAAGACACCCCACAGAAAGACTAGGCCCATGCTAGACTCAAATACCCCTGGTGAAAAGGCCACAAGTACAGCCCCCAAAAACGAAAATCACTGAAAAATCTGCACAATCCCATTCCATCCATGCCCTCCATGATGTTTAAATTCAAGACAACCCACAGAAAGACTAGGCCCATGCAAGACTCACTACCCTTGGGCATAAAGGTTGAAAAGTAGGCAAAATGGTTGCAGGCCTAACAACAATGCCTACATTCAAAATGGCCACTTGCCTCCCTGCACATGGCCAGGGCCTGTAGCAGCACTCAAAATGGCCCCCAGCCACATGGCCTGTCCCTCCCCATGAACACCCCCAAAAATCGAAAATCACTGAAAAATCAGCACAATCCCATTCCATCCATGCCCTCCATGATGTTTAAGTTCAAGACACCCCACAAAAAGACTAGGCCCATGCTAGACTCAAATACCCCTGGTGAAAAGGCCACAAGTACAGCCCCAAAAAACGAAAATCACTGAAAAATCAGCACAATCCCAATCCATCTATGCCCTCCATGATGTTTAAGTTCAAGACACCCCACAGAAAGACTCAGTCCACCCACCACTGAGTACCCCTGGGCAAAAGGCCCCAAAACAGCCCAAAAATCGAAAATTTCAAAATTGTAGTTGCAGCAACTGTAATGCCCCAAACTAACTTACTTGTAAAATTTCTAATCCAACAGTGATCCAAAGAAAGTCAAAAAGGCCTCAAATCCAAATATCCAGCAGCATCCAAAAAAAGTAATCCTTCCAGGTCCAGATCCAAATGAAAAGTGACCAGGAGATGGACAAAGCACTGGGAGGAGCCTGCTGGACAGGAAGAGGAAGTTGAAGACTGTGGGGCACTTCCTTCCTCCCACCCCCTCCCCCCCTCCCCAAAATGGACTCCTCGCTAAAAAAGTGCAGGCAAATGTCAACCTAAGGAGTTATTCAGATAAAAATCATCATTTCAAGAAGGTTTATTTATTTATTTATTTATTTATTGGCATTTATAAAGCGCAGCATATACCCTAGGGTGTCTTGCCGCTGATTAATTTGCCAGCTTGATGTTAAATAAGCTGCCTTGCTCAGACCTCTATTCTATACCGAGAACTTATTTATTGAACAGCCAGGTTTTCAGTTTTTTGCGGAATCGGAGTAGTGTGGGACATGCTCTAATGTCCTGGGGTAGAGTATTCCAAAGTTTGGAAGCTGCTACCACAAACCGTCGGTCTCCCCACATCACTGTTCTGGTGCGAGGTACCGTTAGTTGGTTGCGCGCAACTGGCGTATAGGTTGGTAAGGACGTAGATGGTCCTTAAGGAACTGCGGGCCCTGTTTGTTTAGTGCTTTGTAAACAATGCACTGTGATTTAAATCTAGCTCTGTTCTGAATCGTCAGCCAGTGTAGTTTTGGAATGGCGTCCGAGAGAGGAGCAAACTTAGGAATTCCCAGAATAAGACGTGCTGCCGCATTCTGTATGGTCTGCAGTTTTTTTGTAACTCTAACTTGGGGGTTGATGAAAAGCCCATTGCAGCAGTCTAGGGATGTCAGGACTAGTGAGCTCACCAGAGTTTTAATGGCAGTAGTAGGAAGATAAGGACTTATTTTTCGAATCATGCGTAGTTTGTGATGGGCTATAGAGGCCACTTTGCTAGCATGGTCCATGAAGTTTAAATGGTTATCAAAAAGTATTCCTAGGTTTCTTACTTTAGTCACCGGATTGGGGGGGGCACCAAAAGTTTGGGGCCACCACGAGGCGGGCCATTCTGGTGAGAGTTGTCCAAAAATCATTACCTCGTTTTTTTCCGAATTAAGTTTTAGGCAGTTCGCTGCCATCCACTCACCTATTTCCGTCAAACCTCTCTGGAATCTTTTAGCTTCCTCTTCTCCATCACCTCTTATTGCCATCACCAATTGAGTGTCGTCCGCGTAGAAGGTTAGGCTCACCTTGATGACATTGGCCAGGTCCGACACATAGATATTAAAAAGTGTCGGACTCAGGGATGAGCCTTGAGGTACCCCACACGGTTGTGACAGTTTAGCAGATTGGTAAGGGCCAAGAGTGATGGCCTGCATTCTCTCAGAGAGAAAGGAAGCGAGGAGAGCTCTTGCCGTGGAGGAGATGCCCATTTTCCCGACAAGGTCGACCAAAATACTATGGTCGACCGTGTCGAAAGCTGCTGAAAGGTCCAGCAGTACCAACACCGCTGTACCGTCTTGGTATCTTATTATTCTTATATCTTCGGATGCTTTAATAAGGGCGGTTTCAGTCCCATGGTATTTCCGAAAACCATACTGAGTGTCATCTAACTTCTTATGGGTTTCTATATACTCAGTTAATTGTATGTTCATGGCCTTTTCCACCACTTTGGCCATGAACGGGAGACTGGCAATAGGTCGATAGTTTTTTAGTTCTAACTTATCGGCTCCTGGTTTTTTTAGCAGTGGTTTGAGCAGTGTGGTTTTTAGATTAAGGGGATATATTCCTGAGAGCAGGATGGAGTTGCAGACTTGTGTCAGGACTGGTATGATCGAGTCCATCACCGGTAAGAGCGCCGATAGTGGACAAGGATCCAGCTTGGATCCAGCTTTGACTGTCGACACAATTTTTAATACCTGATCTTCTGTCAGTGGTATGAAATTAGTGAAGGATGATGTTACTGTAGGTTTTGAGACCTCCTGAATAATGTTGGGAACATTGGTGTGCGTGGTTTTAGCCAAAAAAGATTGATAAATATCATCCACCTTCGTGAAGAAGAAGTTGGCCAGGGCATCACACATGTCTTGGGTTTGAGGTGGGGTAAGATCGGGGGTGTTACCCAAGAGCACTTTAGTTATGTCATATAATTTTTTGCTAGAGTTCTTTGCCTGCTCAATTTGCATCATGTAATACTCTTTTTTGCCTTTATAATCATGGCTTTGTATGTTGCCAAAGCATCCTTGTATTTAGTTTTACTTGTTGGATTATAAGACTTTCTACATTGTCTTTCCCAGTATCTGTTCTGTTGTTTTTGTGCTTTTAGTTCATCCGTGTACCATGGTGCGGTAGGGGTGGACCTGTTCTTAGATAGTTTCTTAATGGGGGCTAATGAATTCATGGCATGTCCCAACCAGTCGTGGAGTTGTTGTATGGCCAGGTTGCTGCTTGCTGGTGGATTTCTTGTGCAGAATTGCAAATTTTATATTTTCGCGTGTGCGAGATTATTGCTGCTCGCCGCATCTCAAATCTCGCAATTGCGAAGTACCGCGAGACGTGATCTCGGCGTACTCGCGTTGACAAACGCTCGCTGCAAAAGTTGGCAAGCCGCGATTACGTAATCGCGCTTGCCAAATTCCCGCGGGATCCCGCAGCAAGATCCAAAATGGTGCAGCACTCGCAAAATATCGAGAAAAACAACTCAGCAAACGATGATAAACTCCGCGCGCCGCAAAATTGTATCACCAAGAAAAAAAAATCCGCTGCGTGCGAATTTGAGGATTTTGCGGGAAATTCGCAAATCTCGCGGATTGCGAATTTACCGAAAATCCGCGAGCGTAACGGATTTTCCGACCATACTTAATACACACACGGAACTCCCGAGCAGGTCTAGGCTCGGTCCTAGTATATCTCCATGCAGGTTGCTCCACCAGTGGGTTTGGTTGCCAGGAAATAGCACTCCTGAGGTACGTGTCCCGTCCGGGGATTGGTGGCACTGTAAAACGGCTCTCTTGCTGGTCTTTGTGCTGGAATTCATCAAAGACAAGGACAAAAGAATACACAAAATAATACAGCCAGAAATCAAGAACTGCTGGGAGAACAGTCTGCTCTTACATGAACTGGTGTGCGAAGGCCCAAGAGAAGCCGCAGCGGTGCCAGAGCCCAACGGTGGAGAAAGTGGCCAGCATGGCTAAAGTAGAGGGGTATGAACCATGCGAACAGTCCATGGAGAGTGCTCAGAGTGAGCTAACCGTGACAAGCACACGGGGGCAGGAAACCGGCTCAAGGATGCAAGCATACAAGGCCTGGCTAATCTAACACGGCGACCCGAGACAAGGGGGGCTAAAAACAAAGACGAAAAATTCAAAAACATAGATAAAGACAAAGACAAAGAGAAGCAGAAGGAACAGAAGGAGCAGAAAGACAAGGAGAAAGAAAAAACAAAAGATAAAAACAAAGAAAAGGACACGGTCAAGGAGTATAATATAGAAGAGGGTCCTGACAATCTGCAGACAGCAGCAAAACTGGAACTATTGGCAAAAAAAGCTGAAGTCAGCGGCCAAAATTAGCGGTCAGGCCAACGATGCTCAACCCCGGATCTCAACCATCTTTATCCCAGTAATTAAAGGACAATCCGTGCAAGAGAAACTACCAGAAATTGACAGCAACCCAAGCGAACTGTCCAAAATACCCGGTGTATACCTGGAGTAAGATCCCGGCGGCCATGAGCGGGAGAACCACGTCTGGACTAGCAACAGAGATGTACAGGGCTACATCAGTCGAACCTGAAGGACCAACTGCAGATTTGATTGCACCACCACCTGAAGAATGTATACAGACAAAGAACCTCACTGCTCCAACTGCCTTCTTACCGATGCCTCTTAGCTTGAGTTGTGCAGAGTTGGAAGAGACTGATCCGTCTCGCAGCCTTGATGGACACCCCGGCAATATAGCTCTATTCCCAGACAGGGCTGGATCTGAAATTGAGTCAGTCACATTCGGAGTCTAAAGTATATGATACGGGGATGTCTACATCAAGCGAGCCACACGGATTGAGCCACGAACAGATACAATCTGAAAACTTACAAACTTCTGACTCTAATTCCTACCCCAACTCCAAAAAGATGGATGACTCTCCTTAAGACAATGGCGCAAAGAAAAGGCAAGATAAAAAGAAAAGAAGACTAAGGAGACATAATACATTTATTGATGAAGATACCACTGATCAAGGAAGTAACACCGATCGGATTGATCATCGCCATAGGAATCCACCTACACAAGGTACATCAATGTCTGATCCAAAATACAACTCGCTAAGAGATACAAATATAACTGAACATAAAACATCCCATGAGATGGGAGGCCAAATTGAACCTTCCCTGGGTGATGTATTTAATTCAATTATGAAATTCCAAGAAGTCGTGAAACTTGATAACAAGAAACTTCAAGGAGCAATCAATAAGGTGGGGCAAACTTGTCTAGAAATATCAGATAGAATGGCATCGGTCGAGCTACGGACAGAGAACCTCGAAATCGATGTATCCGTTCTCCAGAAACAGGGAAAAGAGCACGAAGGAATTGTGCGAGACCTGATGATGAAAGTGGAGGATCAGGAAAACAGGGCTCGGAGCATTTAACTTACGTCTCTTGGGAATACCGGAGGGAGTCTAGGGGAACGACTCCAGGGGCTATACGATATCCCTCTATAAGAATCTGTTCCGGAGCTCACCACTTGGGACTGGGACAAAGAAATCCAGCGGGCCCATCGCTTTCCGCTAACCCTCAACAAACGATCGCATTCATCAGAGAAATACCCAAGAGCAATGTTGGTGTATTTTGGCAACTTTCTCCTACATGAAGCCATTTTTGACCTGGCATGCCCAACCCATAAAAGAGAACACAAAGGGTATACGTTTTTTAGTAGACCCGATTTTGCCCACGCGACTGTGGAAAGAAGATGGCGACTGCGGCAACTCTTTGCTCCTTTTGAACAGCTGGGAGCCACTGTATTTCTACAGAATCCTGCCAGACTGAAAATTATATATAACGGAGTCACCAGAAGTTTCACCAGCGAACTTCAAGCGCAAACCTATCTTGAAGAGATTACAAAAAACAGAGACGGCAAAGAAAAACCTAGAAAAGGAGGGGGAATAAATCCCAAAAAATAGGTCGTAACTAAATACCCATCAACAAGGCACTCACGGCATAAGGAATAAGACATTTTGAGAAAGCGGGAGGAGGGGGGTATCTTAGGCTACATAGACAGATGTTATGTTTGTGTACAAAGAATCTAAGAAAATATAACGACTAAATAACAAACTTCCCCCCATTCCCATAGCAACAGGGGTTAGGACGCGGAGACACCAGCTGCCAACGAATCACTCGATGCCCACAACCTGGTTCCAAGGGAACCAGGTAGTCTCACTAGATGGTGGAGGGGCGGGGGGTGTAGGGACTGGGGGGGGATCCAGAGGGGTGTTAGAGGGATGGGGAGGAGGGGGACAGGGACCAGAACTTTCAAAAGGGGCATAAGATGTACACAGGGGGAGATGGGAATGGAGGCTAAGGAGGAAAGGCTGTGTTCAGGGCTTGCATTTGATATATCTGGTAACTTTGAAAGATATTGATGACTAAATTAAAAATACTTTCATTGAATATATGCGGCCTGAATGATATTAAGAAAAGGCAGAAAATGGCAGAAGGGTTTAAGCTATCTGCTGCAGATATCATATGTCTCCAGGAGACTCGCATTGAGGGGTCACAGCAATACCTATTGAAAACACTTGGATATAGACTTATCTCTGCTAACTCTCAGGGGTCACGTACAAAAAAGGTAGCCATTTTGGCAAAAGGAGGGGGGATCCAGTTCTCGCGTTCAATCGCGAATAAATTCGGGCGATATGTGATAACAGAGTGCTGTTATAATAAAAGGAAAAGCAAATTGACATTATGCACTGTTTATGGCAATATTAGTGATGATCAGGAAGTGTTGAACAAGATCTCCAACAAACTGGTACATTGGCCCCTCCCTGTTATTGTCTGTGGAGATCTTAACATTCATCTACCTGGCGATTGGCTATCTGACCCAGGCTTTGGTTTTCATGGTAGGAAACGAAAAGTATATCAATCTCTGAAAGATTTGTGTGTACTCCATGGATTAATAGATGGGTGGTCAGAGACATACCCGGGAGATCCTGAATATACTTATTATTCTAACCCTCACTCTAGGCATCTAAGACTGGACTACATGCTTATGTCCTGTACTTTAAAATCAATTTTCCAAATAAAAAAACTCTCGAATCACAACCCACTTGAACTTACCATCACAGTGGGGGCTGATAGACCCACAGTTACTAGTTGGACGTTTGAAAGAGCGTTATTGAATAACAAAGAATATTGCATGCATATGAGGAACTGGATTCCGGCCTTTCTGGAGGATAATCTGGGGTCCACCTCAATAGAAACTGTTTGGGATACTTGAAGTACCGGGTTTTTTATGGACCCAGCGGTGCCAGGGAGAACACCCAAAGACTTCGAGTCCAGCCTGTTTCAGACTACAGAAACACAGAGTCTTCTTGGTGAGGTCAAAGATCGTATTTATTAGCTGCAGCCAGTAACAGGTATCCTAGAAGTACAACAGCATGTATGTTCTCAGGAGACTGCTCAAAATTACAAAGCCAGACTTCTCCTTATATACAAAATAATGTGCTTCAGGCAAGCAATCCTTATTTTACGGTAAACCATTCACATATTTTCGCTACAAAGGAAAAGCAAAGTCATGATGACAAGCCCACATTTCAGTTTGTCCAGTCCATAATCAATTACCCGGCAAGACCCAGAACTTTCATCAGATATCGACGGACCCCTAATAAAAACGGGCACCTCCTCCTCGTAAAACAGGTCATAAAGCAAGAAAAAGGGACAGGCGTGTGCGAGATTAGGCATGGGTTGTGTGCGATGAAAGGTTTATGATATGTTGTGCCTTGATACGAATCTAGCTCGGCTGCTGGGAGAGGACCTGGCTGAACAGGTTTGGCTTCGGGCAGAGGAGTCAGCTTGCCCAGGTCACAGAGGAGTCAGCTAAGGTGTACATGTCCTTCGGACCAGGTTTCGGCATTAGTCATGGTCTTATGTGAGGGCAACCACAAAATGGCTGCCGATCACAAAATGGAACCAGAGGGTTCACGACGGGAATGCTGATTTAACGGTGAATTCGTCACTCAAATATGACGGAAAAGCCTATACATAGTATACTTGTTATTTCCGGTCTGTTGATACCAAAATCGTCATGATGTGACGATGTTCAAAACACAGGTCCAGAATTTTCAGAACCACAGACCCTCCTTTTGCCCTTCCATAGGCAATAACCTATACTCACACTAATCTGAGTCCAGGTCTATATTCGCAAAGTCATTGAGATGTTGCTGTAGCATCATCCTATTACTTAGTTTGTTTCTTGATACAGGTTTCCTTACACATGACGTAGCACAGAGGCCACATATTGCAGGAGTACACTGTACACACAGACAGAACAGGAAAAGAATGGCTAAGATCATCCCGATGACTATCAGAATCTTCCATCCCCAGGCAGATATCAGTTCCCAGAGCCACCCCATCAAAGACCAGTCTCCTTCATCCACGTGAACGGATTCGGAGATTTTTTGCAGTTTGGAAATGGCCTGGTATACTGTCGGGCGTTATCTGGGATAAAAATGCAGCAACTCGATTGGATCACTTTACATACCCCACCTCGGTCTGCAAGTATGACGTCTAATGCGATCCTATTCTGAAGAGTCATAAGGCGATCCGACTGGAGCTCAGCAGTCAAATTACTAAGGGCACCGGCTGTTTCGATGACTGGATTCAACCACTCTTGTCAATTGCCTTATGTTCCTGCTGTTCACCATAGGCCCCCAAATCGGCAGAAAACCTTTTACAAAGTCTCCAAATTCTTGTCCCGTAGTGTCGTATTTACTCACGACACCTCTAACTGTCCTTGTCCTATGGTAATCTGCCGTGGCCGTGTAGGTAGGGGGCAACAAGAACGAAACAAAGCATGTGCCCAAAAAGTCAGGGGGCAACCATGTATAGGCTCTATCATGGCGAGTGAAATAGGTACTCTTAGCTGCTAGGAATGAAGGGGAATTTCGAGATGCAAGGACATATGTTTCAGTGCAGACGCTCTTCCCCAACTGAGCTCGTGTATTTTTTCCATTACCTTGCAGACATAGGTGACCCTGATGGGGTTCAATCCAAATCGAGGAGGATCTCTTTGCTCGCTGGTTCTCACTCAAAGCAACTCCATATTTTGTTATGTTCCATCTAACGTAAGCTTGCAACTCATCCCTAGGAATCGTTCTGTACGAGTCAATTGTTCTGCTCATATTTGCAATTCCTACTACCAATGCTTTGTTGCTTGAGTTACTTTTTGTGGAACGTGGGGGATATGGTTCGATGGCGAATAGGAACATTGTCTGAAATGCCCACAAAGAACCATTGTAGCTGAATGGTAGGACCAAGTATGGGATACCCTTATCTGTCGTATGCGGCATAAGACCACACACCCAGCAGTTAGATGTGTTTACTACTAATTGGTGTTGGTGTAACAGTTGAACAAAAGAGTTATTTAGAAACTCTAATCTTCTAGAGGACTCGTGTTCAGGCAGAGGGTGAAAAGAGTGCGAGGTAACAGTAGGAGGAGGTATGGGCTGTGTAGTGGGTGCAAATGTCACTTGAAAAGTGAATAAAACATATCCTGTTAATAACGTCATCACACCAAGCAACATGAAAATACAAAATATCAAAGATCTTTTCTTCGTCATTAAAATATACAGTTTGTCTGCCCGCGGTGGTAGGGTGTTTCTGCTAAAGAGTGCTTCTGCCAGTCCAGGGTGACTCCCTTAAACCAACAGAACTGTCGACCTAAACATCTTCAGCTGCACTCCAGAGACTTGGGCAACCGCGACCCTAGCAGCAGAACCGGATGACGGTTCGAAAAACAAAAATGAGCAAGTTTCTCAGATGAGAGAGCTGCACAATCAAAAGGTAAAAACACTTTTTAATTTTCCATAGTCCTAGTTCTTGGCCTCAAATTGTAACTGTTTCTTCCAGGTGCTGTTTGGTCTTGGAATAAGAGTTCAGGCTTCGTAGTCTTCAATTGAATTGACGGAGGCACAGCCTCTTGCAGAATATCGTCACTTTCTTGTTCAGAAATTGTTCCTTTTACCCGTGCATCACTAAAAGGTAGGAAGCAAGGCAAAGTCTCAGAATCAGCAATCCCCTTCTGTCGTTGGGAAGAGGTAGTGGGACCCTCTTACAATGAACGCCGTGTATCCAATGTTTCTTTCCTTCCACTCGAACGGCTGATCTTGTTGAGAGAAGGACTAGATGAGGTCCGGTCCACCGGGGCTGGTCATTCTTTGTTCGTTGAAAATTTTTCACCAGCACCCAGGTTCCAGGATCGATCGGATGTCCTGGAGCTTCAGAGGCCTGAGGTAGAGTGTCGTGGACCTGTTGGTGTAAAACACGCAATTTAGCCGTCAATTCATACAGGTAATCAAGCAGCACAGGGTGTTCAAGTTCGCTAAACTTTGTTGGTCTTGGCACGCCCCAAATATTCGCCGGGCGGCCAAACACAACCTCATACAGACTCAAACCCATTCGGGAATGTACATTCGTTCTTGTGGACAGGAGAGCTAGAGCAAGGCATCTGGCCATTGTAAACCAGAGCTAGCTTGAATTTAGGTCAATTTCAATTTAAGGGTGCCGTTATAGCATTCTACTAAACCAGCTGATTGGGGGTGGTTTGCAGCGTGGTACTTTTGTTGAATGCCTAGCCCTTCACACACTTTCTTCATCACTCAACCCACAAATTCACTCCCATTATCACTCCAGACCATTCTCGGCATTCCAAATCTGGGGAAGAATTCCTTGACAAGGGCTTTAGCTGTGGATAATGCAGTATTATCCTTTAAGGGATATGCTTCCACCCATCTTAAAAAGGTACAAACAACAACGAGTACGTATTTCAAATTGTTGCACCTCTCCATGTGGATGAAATCTAGCTGCAAAACCTCAAACGGATACGTTGGAGGCGCAAAATGGCCAGCTGGAGTTGGGGTTCCCCTACCAGGATTGTATTTCATACACACCATACAGTTCTTGACCACATTCTTTGCACACTTGGGTATTCCCGGATTTTGCCATACCGGGGCCAACAACTTACAGATCCCTTTCACACTGATATGGGCCATTCCATGAGCCATTGTCACCACTGCAAGCACATACGCATCGGGTAGCAACCATCGCTGATGCTCTGACAATTCAACCCAATATCCATTTGCATCCAATTTACCCGTACTTTCTCTCCACACACTCAATTCTTTCTCTGTAGCTTCAGCTTGAATGGATTTCACACTCTCAATCGTGTCTTCACACATACCAACGTCACCAACCCATTGTGCAGGGCCCGCAACATACATTCGACTCATTACCTTCCTTGCAGTTTCTTTCGCGACTTCATCCGCAAACGCATTTCCGTGGCCAACATCGTCAGTAACCTTTTTGTGAGCACTGCATTTCACAATCACAACTTGTAACAGCAAGGTCAGTGACTCGAGGAGCTCATTCACCAACTGACCATGCTGGATCTTAGCACCATGCGAAGTCAGGAACCCACGTTCTTTCCACAATCGCCCAAAACTGTGAGCCACACCAAATGCATACTGGCTGTCCGTGTACACATTCACTCGTTTTCCTTTCGCCAACACACACGCTCTTGTAAGTGAAATCAACTCTGCTGCTTGCGCTGAATTGTGTGGGATACGTGCAGCTTCAACAATCGTATGCAAAGTCGTCACAGCATATGCTGCAGTCGTATCACCATTCGGCAACTTGAAACACGAACCATCAACCCACAGAGTACCATCACATTCTGGAAGAGGAGTATCTCTAAGGTCTATCCTCCCTTTTAGTTCGTCTTCTGTCCTGAGACAGCAATCATGCTTTTCAACCTCATCTGTCTCTACTGGAATCAGCAATAACGTGGCTGGATTCAGAGTATTGCACCTCTTAATGTGCACATGACTCGCTAAAAGTGTCAGCTCATAACCTGACAATCGAGCACTAGTTAAGTGCTGTGTCTTGGTTCTGTTTAACAAAATGTCTACTGCATGCGGAACCATTACAATTAACATGTTATTCATCACTAAGCCAGCAGACTGCCAAATAGAAACAGCTGCTGCGGCTGTGGCTCTCAAGCAACTCGGCAACGCCTTAGCTACCGGGTCTAGAGTCGACGAAAAATACGCGCATGGACGTTGCTTGTCCCCAAAAGACTGTGTCAACACTGACAATGCACAACCTTCCTTCTCATGGACATACAATGTAAAGGGCTTACTGTAGTCGGGGGTACCCAACACAGGAGCCGAACACAATGCATCACGCAATTCGGAAAAACTTTTCTGGCATTCTTCAGACCACGGAATGGGATTTGGTGTATCTTTACAAGTTAATGCCACCAAAGGTTTGGCCAATAAGGAAATATTGGGTATCCATTGCCTACAATATGATGTAATGCCCAAGAAAGCATGCACTTCTCTCTGCGTCCTTGGGACACTCAATTTTGCAATTGCCTGAATTCTTTCTGGGGTCAGTTTCCTTCCCTCCTTCGATAAGAGGTGACCTAAGTAGGTCACTTCTTGTCGACAATATTGCAACTTTGATAGAGACACTTTGTGATGTATGTTTGGCTCTTAACTTCTAAACTGCAAGTAACAAAAGGATCTCTCCGACAAAAGCAGTAGCCCACTGACCTATTTACAATATGTGCACTTTGTGATCTGCATGGTATATGTTCTTTGCAGCAGGTAAATTAACCCTCTGAGCTACCTTTCCATGAGTCAAAACTTCCACTAGACAAAATTCCTATCTCGCTCTAGGAGCAACATTAATGACCAGAGTCATCATATTTTTTATTGTTGCTGAAAATTGCTGGAGGCCAGGAAGGGGGCACCAACCGCTTTTAAAACCATAATATACTTGCAAACATGATGTCTCCACCTAAAGTCAGCACCCAGTGAGTTCACACCAGTTGCATCGCCCTGCAGCACGGACTGAGATTTGCTGCATTTATTGTATTTGGGCTTTATATAACATACTTACCCTACCTAAATCCAAGGTTTTGCTGGCAAACACTTTGGCAGTAAGCCCCTTACTATAATATCAGGAGCAGACGGACTAAAACCCCCCATCCTCTACTTATTACTTAACTTACTAAGATTACACCAGGCAAAATCTGACTGACTTATTTAATTTTAAATAGAAAACTACTACGTAATGCTATTGTCCATGCTGACATAATGCACTGAGTAACTACTGTTCTTCTTTCATTTTATTTTTTTCTCTATAGAATGTCTATAAATGCTTCATGAAAGTGGGATACTTGAATTTTAGCACACAATGGGTCGGGTATCACGTCCTTCAAATGCACATGTCTCTCTCCCCATATTCCTGGGGACTGGGTGCAATGTTGGAAATAGCTGAGGTCTTTGCTTTGCACTGATGAAGTACATAGCCCTTTGGCAAACTTGTGCGTGCCTAGCATCCTATGCTTGCAAATCTCTGTGGAAGGCAATATGGAGCAGAGAGCCCACCCCATCTGTACCTGTCTGGGGTATATAGGGCAGAGACGTAAAGCCTGTGTACCTATCAAATAATCTGCCATATAGATTCTAAAATACATGCTTCCTGCAGTTGTTGCAATGAGTCCCTGATTGCTTTTTTGCAAGTTTTTGCAGCTGATTCTCACGTCATAAAGTTCAGGTCACCTCTGTTCCTGTGGCTTTGCACGCAAGCGCCTTGAGAGAAAGACAGCTGTGCACACACACAGAAGAGAGGAAGTAAGGCATCTGAGAAGGATCATGAACGTGCTCTTTACGTTTGCTCACATCTTTTATCAAAAATCTTTCCTGCCATCTGAGCCCTCCGACATGTAAACAAATGCACGGAGCCTGATGCTTTAGTTTGCGCCGTAGAGTTGCACTCCGTATTAACTCATTAACTTAAGGAATCCTTTTTTTTTTTTTTTTTTTTACAACGAATGAAACTTGGAAATGTTGACTCGCAAACAGATCTGGAAAGTGCATTCTGGTAACACTCGATCAAAGGCTTTCTCCATGATATTGCCTTCGGACAGAGTTAAGGTTATAGCTGTATGGTACATTTTGCATCACAGTCATTTAAATAGTTGATGCCATGAACCTGTTGACATGGCGAACAAGATGCATATCTGTAGACCAGAGCTGCCAGTGCAAGGAATAAGGGTGGAGGCCGTCCAACTCAGGTCAGCACCACTTGCAAGGGAAAACAATGATGTGGCAGCGAGCTGAAAACACCCATGGAATCCCACGATCAGATTAGCACTGCATGAGGCAATTCTTGTTTTTTTGGGCAGGATGACATTAAACTTTATTCACTTTGTAATTTATTTATTTTGTGTTCCATCACTTGCATTGGAAACACTTAACGATTAGGATAAAAATGTCGGGGGAACGCGTACAGTGTACTTCACATTCTAGGAAGTTTGCGGATGTTCGACAGTATGCCAGTGAAAGGCAAGCCCTTGGGAAGAGAAAAAAAATCACTGATTGCAAAGAGCGGGTTAAACGCTCAGTCATTACTTTGTTAAACTGAAAGAATATGGCGGATGTCTTGGCAATGGAAGGTTGGAGTCACGTCTGGTTAGCTGGACAATCGAGTCACAAATGGCTGGAGACATGGTGGCCGACACCTTATATACCCCTCATTAAGCTTTTCGGAATAATGAAGGGGAAACATTTAAGTAATGTAGCATTTTCAATTGTAGAATTTATTGTCTCAAAGAAAAAAAATGTGGAAATAAAAATTGAAAAGAATTAGCTTAGTGGGAAGGGGGGCCAGTGGGGTGGGGGTTAGAGGCGGGATCACGCTTTTTGTTAAATAACGTCTGAAACCGTGTTAGGACTGGCAACATACAAAGAATGGGTTTCCACTGACATAAAGAATACATTAGGCGTTGTAATGGCGTGCGCTTTTGCAGTGTGCAATGTAATGGAGTTCGCAATCGGTAACACTGCATTGGCGTTGAAACGCCATGCATTGCAAAAACTGCCGGTGTGACAGTGTTTGCGATGTGTTAGACGCGTGATAAAAGCACGCGTTGAAAACGTGTGCGATGTACGAACATACATCCGTATATTAGAGCATGCAAAACACAAGATCTGCAAGGTGGTCAGAATTTATGTCAGATGATTGTATATGAAAGATGGATGGAAGCTGTCAAATCTTAACAAGTTGTTCCTGATGTGGGTTTGAAGTGGATCATTGTTTTCAGGACTCCCTCCTCATGAAAAATGTTCAGGTCTAAAAAGACACCTTTATATGGCTTGTTAAAGATCCCAATTAACCAATTAAGACAAGTATAAAAACGGCACAAGAACATCAGCCAGCGCACTCTCAGCAGAGCCGCGTATGGGGCCGTCAGGCAGCAGTGTCTCCTAGACCTTCATGAGTATGTAATAGGGATAAAGGTAAAACGCCGATACCAACCTGTAAGTACCAGTAAAGCATCAATTGTACTTCTTTCAGGTAGCGAATCAGCACCTAATCCCCTACGTTCCACAGGCTCATGAGGCATTGGAAGTGAATCTTTACAGTATGCCATTCTCATTTCCTTTCTCCCCATTTACTCACTTTACATTGAAAACCCAGAGTATTATCACCACCATAGATGAAACTGGATAAAGAACTTGTTTCTTAGAGAGTGTGTTTTATGTTAAGTGTAATGTATGTCTTGTACTTGTCCTTTTTTTCACGCCAGGCACAAATTCACAAGTAGTTTGACTTTTACTGTCTAGTGATCGGAGCCCACACAATCTTTTTCTCCGCAGGTCACTGCGCTTAGTCTTTTTTGTTAA
Organism: Lissotriton vulgaris; assembly: GCF_964263255.1. Lineage (NCBI taxonomy): Eukaryota > Metazoa > Chordata > Amphibia > Caudata > Salamandridae > Lissotriton > Lissotriton vulgaris. The sequence continues at coordinate 197,965,467 of NC_141697.1, forward strand.
AAAGGAGTGGACCACCAGAAACGATTCTTTGTCCCCTTCCTTTACAGGTTGAATTTAGCGACTCCATATCAACCTGTAGGTACATAACATGTCCTGCACTTATATTTCACTTTTGTAAATATACTTCATGTTTTGAGTAGAAATACGTGAGTAAGGTGGGGATTTGTGTACCCTGTCCTGAAGGAGCTCAGTCTCCGAAACATGTCGACACACACACAAGAGAGGTAGTGCACATAGCCCTGCACTTCAAACCTCCGTTTACTGCACGTTTTTATTAGTGCCAGTTTGGAGGCAGATTCAAATCCTTTTTACCCCACGAGCTAGGCCCTTTTTAAACTTCACTTGCCGTTTATAACCTCAGCACTCACATAAGATACCTTCACATACACCACGCATAGTCTTGATTAAGTGCTTCCGCGTAGTCTCAGGTCGTAGCACGCCGCATCCCGTAGAGGGGTGCGAAGACCCCAATGATGAAGCATGACACCAAGGGTCCTTTTGGTGGGTGAGGGGTATTTTACAACACAGGGTGTTCCCAACAAATGTTGGGGAAACCCTTCCTAAAGTGGATTCCTTTTGTTTAAAACTACTGACCAGGGGGTACGAATCCACCTGTGAACTCTCTCTCCCCTTCTTGTTAATTTTGCTAGTAAAATAGAGAACATTTATTGATCATAAAGGTTTTATGGTTAAACAATGTGTGACTTCATATAACGCAGTAGATATAAAAATTGTTTTGGAGAATCTAATGGTAGTAAACTAATAATGGAATCAAAAAAGAATATTTTACTTGCATAAGTACTTGATCAACACACTTTTCAGCAACAAAACACCCATTTGATTCTAGAATATTATGTGCGACAGAAATGATGATCCTCAAAAAGAGTCACTCAAACCTAAGGTCTCATATCAATTAGTACTTAAAGAAGGAGAGTTAAGATACCCAAGTTAAAATACCTCAAAGTATCCCAAATTAATGTGCATAATGTGGCAACATGAAATATTACAACCAAAGTCTGCTTCGCTATACATAGATAGTAAAGATGGCTGTCATAGGATGGTCATCCTATATCGTACCCAAATCATTATGTACAGGGGGCAAAATACGTTTTTTATGGTATTCATTTGCACAATTGACTCCATGTCAGTCCTTACTGACAAGCACAGTTAGATCAGTTAGTTAATGCATGAATGGACTAAGACAAGTGTTACAGATGTAGACCGACCCAACCGCCAATCATTTTTAAGATGCAAAATTTCCTGTACTCATATTGTTGCAGTGTTCTTAGATTACAAGAAATCAAACATCTTTGTCCACGATAATGCCCCATTTGCTTTCTGTTTGGCTCAATCTTGTTTTCTATTGCCACCTTTCAGACCTGGGCATATCACATTAATACCATGGAAACCTATGTTCAAAGTTTCTGTTGTCTTGTGTACAGTGTTGAAATGAACAGCCAAGGGGTATTAAACACTGTTACTGCATATGGCTGCTATGTGTTCCTGGATCCTCTCCTTGAGAGGTCTCACAGTACTTCCGATATATATTTTCCCACAAATACATTTTATGTAGTATATTACAAACTTCGTATTACAGTTGATAAACTTATTCACTGTATACACTCTCAGTATTGTACTTGAATTTAATCGTCTTGCTCATAGCAAAACCTCATACACTGCAAGTTCCACAGTTGTGTATACCTTTTGGAGCAAATGGTAGCCATGTTTTGTTAGCCATTGATGGTATAAAGCTTGGGCAAAGTGATTGTCTCAATGTTCGGCCCCTTTTGTGTGTGATTGTTGGTTTTGTGCCCACTACTCTGTGTAAGCTAGAACAATCTGTTAGTAAGTGCCAATGTTTGTGTAAACTTTTATATACTTCAGTACTGTCCGAAGAAAACTGTGATAAATCTAACTTTCTTATTTTTCTTTGTTTTCCTCTTAGTGTTCCCTGTTAGTAAGTTGTCTCTGTTGATTTTGTTGATCTTAAGGCAGGCTTTATTAATTTTGTCCTGATTATACCCCCTAGCACTGAATCTTTTTTCCACCAAACTGAGTTCTTCATCTAATATCATTGCATCACCAAAATTCCTTTCGGTTCTTACCATTTCTCCAAATGGAATAGATCTCATTTGTGATGGAGGAGGAGAGCTGCTGGCATTTAGTGTGGCATTGCATGCCGTAGGTTCTCTAAAGGGTACTGACATTAAATTGTCATTGTTCACCAAAATTTGTTTGGTACTTTGATCCTTCGTAAAGATCAAATTAAAAGGATTGCCATTGATATACACGACAAATTCCTCAAGGGCATCACTCATCCCTGCCAAAAACATCAGAATGTCATCGATGTATCGTCGTAGATATAGAACATTTTCCTTTAGGGCGGTCAGACCTTTTCGCCAGAGGCGGGTCTGCTCAAAATGCCCCATATAGATGTTGGCGAAAAAAAGATTGTGAACATTTTGCCCCCATTGCCACCGCTCTTATCTGACTATACCAATTGCCATTGTGTACAAATATGTTGTTGTATAAGACTAGTTCTATTAGATCTAGCAGCATGATTTCATGTTCATACATATGATCTGGTCTTGTACCCAAAAACTGCTGTACTGCATTGAGTCCAAATTTTGCTGGTATGCTCGTATATAAGGAGCATACATTCAGTGTCACTAGATAATGTCCCTTAACCCATAATTTTGCTCAAGATGGCACATGTATCCTTGATGTAGGCTGATAAATTTACAACAAAAGGTTGCAAAAATATGTCAATATATTCAGATATTCTCTCCGTGGGAGAACCAATACCTGAGATGATGTGTCTTCCCAGAGGGGAAACTCCCCCCTTTGTGTATTTTTGGCAATAATAAATACATGGAATGGTTGGGGTTAGTAAGACTAAGGGATACCATCACTTCACTCTGGTCGCAAAAGTGACAGGTCTGGCCGCAAACTGCTGGCTCACTCTGGTCGCAAAAGTCACAGGTCTTGCCGCAAACTGCTGGCTCACTCCGGTCGCAAAAGTGACTGGTCTGGCCACAAACTACTGGCAGCAATCACTCTGGCCACAAAAGTGACATGTCACTTTTGCTGACCCGTGTTCCCAAAAGTGACATGTGTCACTTTTGCTGACCCGTGATCAAAAAAGTGACCTGTGTCACTTTTGCTGACCCGTGTTCAAAAAAGTGACCCGTGTCACTTTTGCTGACCCGTGTTCAAAAAAGTGACATGTGTCACTTTTGCTGCCAAGGGTCTCTAGAAGTGACAGGTCTGGCCTCAAAAGTGACATGTCACTTTTGTTGCCACGTGTTCCCAAAAGTGACACGTGTCACTTTTTCTGCCAAGGGTGCTTAAAAACAGCTGTCCCCGAAGGGGCGGATGAGTTACAGGGGGGAGGGTTGTTTTGGAGACCGAGGCGTGGCGGAACCGCCCTCAGGTCATGTGTCCCTGTTGTGGTGTAGCGGTGTAAGCCTCTTTTAGGAGGTTGTGGTTTCTTAGAATACATATAAGCCGTTGTCAAGAGCCTGGTGCAGCAAGCAGACGCCGGACTACGTGAAGGGGTGCCATAGCAAAACTAAGAGATACAACCCATTTGTGAAAAACCCTTGGTTTGATGGCTCCCAGCCCCCCATCAGTAGATATTATAGTACCTTCAGACCCCTGGTAATGGACAAGAATGCTCAACCAGAAGAACCCAAGGATCTGGGCTGCGACGTTCCTACTTTTGGCGGTGACCTTTGCAGGCGTATGGACGACATCAGTCTCAAGGATTGGCCTCGCTGTGCGTCCCTGATTAAGCTCGACAGCAGTGCTAGCGAGGGTTCGACCAAAGCATGCTCTTGGAGTTGGAGGATGATGATGATGAAAGAAGCATCAAAGCTAATGGGGCATAGGTGGATATTATCGACTCTCATGATGTCAGAGCCGCAGCTGAGGGCTGTGAACATGTGAAGATTAGTAAAAAAAAAAAAATGTTATGAGCAACCATGTACATAAGGATGTATTTTATTTCTTCAACTAGCAAACGTTAATATTTCTTCTTTTTTTTTTTTTTTTTGGACCCTCTAGACAGTAACCCCTCCGGGATGCACTTACTTCATAATGCACTACAACAAAGACAATGTACCACCTCCTAGCATGCCCGTCTATGAAGACATGGATGTTTAGGAGGATATGAGTCCTACGACAATAGTTGTGCAACAGCCTGATACAAGCGTCGAAGATGATGGGGTATCGCAGGATATTGCCGACTCGATTTCAGAGCAGCCACAGAGGGCGGTGAAAATGTGTGGGTTATTAAAAAATGTTAGGAGTAGACCCTTTACATGAAAGTTTGTTTTGTTTCTACCGCTAACGGTCTGTCAATATTTCTCTTTTGAACCTAGGGTGCAACACCAAAAAGAACCGATGTCCAGGGGCAGACTGCAAAAGGGAGCAGCTTGAACCTGTCTTGTATATGCTGTTCAAACCAGACTGGAAGTTCCACAAAGCAGAGTGCAAATGTTCCTATGGATTGTGAAGATGTCTCCAAGAACGCCGACTTTGAAAAGGAAACATAGAGGGTCACCAGAGACGTCATTGGGTGTTAAAGGTTTCGCAGCTGTGGTTGTACGCACATGTGTCAAACGGGACTATTACAGCTGGTGTTTCGGCCACCGTATTGGGGACACTCAACAGGGGGTGCACGAGTGTCTAGCCGAATCATACAAAGAACTAATAATCCGGTACATATGTAGTTTGCTAGACCCGTACAAGATGAATAAGCTGCTAAGGGTGGTGCACGAACTGAGCGTTGAAAATAAATATGTCCACCCGAACATGCTGAAGATTTTGGCGGCGACACTCAAAGAGATACGCTATGCCAGAGACCCCTGCACAAAACTAATAAATATACCAAGCGTCTGTGCATGCTATGACAGAAAGATGGTAGAAAGACTCATAGAAAGGCGCATGTGTAATGTGTTTTTAAAACACAGAAAAATAGTGTCCCTGGCACCACAAAGGTTATTTTATAATAAATAAGTCCTTATGTATGCTAACGTCTATGTGTTAAGCCGTACTTACTATGCATACGGTGAAAAGATATGAAACCCTTTTGTCTATGATTTGCTAATATTCTTTATTTTTAATAAAATGTTCTTACACAAAACAAGCGTCTTTCATTTCCTGTACTGTAACACCTGATAACATGACGGGGGACCTATTAAGAAAACTTAATTATGATACAAGCTGGGTTGGAAGCGTCGCCCCTCTTTATAGAAGGGCTGTGGATGAAAAGGAGTCAGTAAGTAGAGAAGCTGTGAAGACGTGGTTATCAGGAGAGGAGGCATTATTGCACGTATAGATTATCAGTGGCAAGCGGACATAATCAGCCTTCAAGATATAGCAAAACATAACGATGACACCTGGTATATATTAACAGTCATAGATGTGTTGTCCAAGTATGCAGAGGTGCTGCGTGATAAAAGTGGGCTAGCGTCACGACCACTTTTAAAGCCATCTTCGATAAGGGGCGTATTCCTTAAAAAACTAAATTGTTAAACAAGTCATTTCAGAAATTATTAAAGCAGCACAATGTTTAACATTTTGTAACACAAGCAGAGGTAAAAGCAGCGGTTTTAGAACGGTTTAACAGAACTTTAAAGTCTAAGATGTGGAGGTGTTTTATGGCACACAGCACCTACAGATACGCAGATGTTCTACAGGCTTTTCTAGCTGTATACAATGCTTGTTATCATAGGAACATAAAAATGGCACCCGAAGGTAACACCTAGTAATTCGTTAACTGTTTGGAGAAATGTGTATGGTCGTAATTTTGGTACAAAGGTGAAGAAGCCTGTTTTTAAAAATGGTGATCACGTAAGGATTTCAAAATTAAAAGGAGTCTTCACGAAGGGTTACCAACAGACTTTTAGCGATGAAATATTTATAGTGAAAAGTGTGGAGCTTAAGGAAGAGTTGTGTATATACAGGTTAAAGGACTACTATGGGGAAACGGTGTCAGGGGCTTTAAATGGAAGAGTTAGAAAAGGTCCCCGATCATCCGAGCCGTGTGTATAGGGTTGAAAAGGTTCTGAAAAGGAAAGGTAGCGGTGCTAAGAGCCAGGCATATGTCAAATGGTGGTGAGGCTGGAGAAATTTAACAGTTAGGTGTTGGCCAGCTCCCTGAAGGGGGTGTGAGCTAAAAACAGCTGATACGATGGAGACAACACCCTTTTATATAACCTTACCATCCAACGCTTCTAATGTTCCCCAACAAACAGATTTCTAATTACACCATCAAATTGGCTAAGCCTGTGGACCTGAAAGGGGACTGGGAGGTTGCCGCAACAGAAATCCAATACCCGAGAACATGGAATACATTTACAGCGGCTGAAACTAAGTTTCACATCAAGTGTGAACAGGACCCCATGGGCGTACACATATCCTTCCCTTACGGCTACTACCCAAACATTTCAAGCATTGTCAACGCCATTAACAAATCCATAGCTGTCATAGAACCACATCAAAATATTCATATGGTGCTAGATAACGTTCGAAGGAAGGTGTTTCTTAAAGACATAAATCGCAACACCATGTTTAACTGCTCCGGTAAATTAAAAAGGGTATTAGGTACAGTACAACATGTAAAAAGTTCGGTGTAACAAGATCACACGTGCCCCGATATTAATGGTAGGTTCTACATGCTCTATGTGTATAGCGATATTGTAGAGGCTCAGAGGATCGGGGATAGTTACTCGCCGCTGTTAAGATGGGTCCATGTACAGGGTGATGATAATACGATGGTCAACATACGATTTAACAAACCTGACTACGTTGCAGTTTCTAAAAACCATTTTGACACTATTTCAATTATGATCTACGATCAGTCTGAGCCAGTGGCCTTTAAATACGGGAAAGTTATTGTTAAGCTTCATTTAAGGCTTAGACACGACAGGGGATATTAAGCAGCCAGAATGGTGGTTATGAAAACAATGTACAGGGACTATTACAGAAGTCAAGCCAGTTATCGAGGACTACCGTACTTTCAACGTTCATCTGTTATGTACGGGCTGGATTAGGAGGATTCTTTAGGACTCTATTTAGAAGAGCTGTGCCTTTCCTGAGAAGAGGCTATGAAATAGCCAAACCTCATGTTAAGGCGGCTGCTACGAACATTGCCCAGGATGTGGTGGGGTCTGTTACATCGGCGGTTGCAGAGTGCATGAACAAACAGCTGCACAAAGGAGCTGGTTTGGTGTATAAGCCTCGCGCAAGTGTCAAAAGGAAACGCCGTGTTTCCAGACGCAGGGAACCGCCGGTCCCCTATCAAAAAAAAGGAGGAGCACTTAAAAACGCACTCAGAAAAATAAGAGCTCCAAGAAAGAAAAGAGCTGCGAAGAAGCAAAACTGCTCTAAAGTAAATATTTTTTAAAGCCTCATAAACAACGCCATGGCCTTTTTATATTGTGGATCTGGAGAATGTGCGAAATCAGAGTTAGACTTGTTTACTCTAAAACCCACGCAGACAAGCATCTAAAACAGCTTCTTCATGGAGGTATCACCTTGAGCCGCATTGACACCGCTGGCCCCTATAGAGTTTTTTGTAGTGCAAAAGGTGGGGTGGTGATGGACGGAGCATCTGAATCAATCAAACACTCACACCCAGTCAAAGGATCTGGGTTTAATCCATCACCGTTCTTTAGCCCACTCTGCCACCCCAGTTCAGACATGGCTATATGCAAATCAGTCTGACACTGTGCCTCAAGGGAACAGTCCAGCCCGAGCTGCCAAGCCATGTCTTCCCTGGACCGGAAACAAGCTTCCGAGGACCGGTTTCTGGCATTCCAGCCGTCTTCAGCCCGGCTTGCTTGAATCCAGTGGCAAAGTGAGCAAGGGACTCCCGTCTGAGCATACCCTGCCACACTTTTGCCGGCCAAAGCAGTACCAAAGGGGGTGGTGATAGTTTTTTGTGTCAGGGTCCACGGATATGTATTTGGATCTCAATAACACGCTGCTGCATCTTATGTGTAAAATTGAAAAAGCGGATGGGGCCGATATTGAAGATGGCGCTAAAGTGACAACGATCGCTTACCCTCTAACTACCATGTTTAATCAAGTAAACATCACCTTGGGCCATCGGCTCATCACACAGAATGATAACATGTACGCCTACAGAGCCTACATCAAGAGCATTCTTAATTACAGTAGCTACACCCTTGACACACAGCTTTCAGCAGGTCTCTTTCACAGGGATAGATATGGTCAGTTTGAAATCACAGCTCTGGATGGCGCCTATAAGGGCTTTATAGAAAGAGCAGGGCAGGCAGCAGCCAGTCTCAACTTTGACCTCCTGGGGCGCATACATTCAGACCTCTTCTTCCAAGATAAACTGCTCATCAACGGAATTGATCTCAAGCTCAATCGCAACAAGGACTCATTCTGCCTCATCAGTGGGGATGCGGAACAGTACAAGCTGAACATACTGTCTGTGGGCCTGTTTGTGAAGAGAGTGAAAGTGTCCCGAGTGTCACGTTAGCGCACGCCGAAGCTTTACAAATATCCAACGCCAAGAACGCTGTGGAAAGATTATTTCTGAAGGTATTCAGTATCCCGGCAGGTACCCGCTTAACACAACAGCAGAATTTATTTCTGGGGCAGCTACCCTAACTCCTCACCATCGGTTTTGTGGACAATACAGCTTTTAGCGGCACCTATGCCTCAAACCCCTTCAATTTTAAACACTACAGTTTCAACTACGTGGCGTTGGTTCATGAGGGCAATGTGATTCCTGCAAAACCCTACACACCCAGTTTTACAACCGCCAATTACATGTGGCGGCTGTGGTGTGGCCGTGTCAAGAGAAGTCTATGGGAGCGGATACACGCTATTTGCATTTGACCTAACACCCGACATGGAAGATGGCGATCACTACAACCTGGTAAAAATCGGGAATCTAAAAGCTGAAATACAATTTGCAGATCCACTGCGGGCTAATGTGAACATGGTCGTATTCTCGGTATTCGACAGCATCATTCAGATCAACCACAGATTTTGTTTGATTATCTTTAAAACATTTATGAAATGGACACTGAGCAGATACGTGACTTCTTAAGCATACATAAATACACTAGGAAATACTTTTTAGGGGTTTTCCCTAGTGATGGGTTACCAACTGAAATAGGGTCAGAAAGACCGTGCACCCTAGTCTTTTTAACACAGACCCTCATGACAAGGGTGGGACACATTGGGCTGCCGTATTTATAGCTAGTGACAAGATTAGTGTTTAACAGTACAGCAGAGTTCCTTGAATACAGTATCTATACACAGCCTATATTCAAGTTTGTGAAAAAAGCTGCAGCTGTGTTGGAGTATAACAAGCTGAGGCTCCAGGATTCCATGGCCATCACATGCGGGGAACACTATTTATTTTATCAGTAAAATGTCAGAGGCTGTTTTGTTTAGAAATTTCTTAAATCTATTCGAGGGATCTTGTTAACAAAGACAGTATAGTTGTGAAATATGTAAAAAAAACACAATGGCATTGGTCAGACCTAGGAAAACAGAATGTGCAGCTTTTTTTTTTTTTGTCCTCATTTGCCTGTACCTCTTAACCCAAGACTGTATAGCCAACCACCTATTTGTGCGACCAGGGATGGAACGCACCTCACTGCCACCACGACCTTGGGAACCAACTTGGAGGGAGACTATATCTGGGTTTACTGAGGCATTGGTGGTGAATGGCGGCCTGCCAAACCCATCCCAGACTCCATCAAGGTAGGAACTACCGCGAGGCCCAACTTGTATCTCTGAAACCGCCACAGTGGACCCTGGAGTTTAAAGACATAATCATAGGACCCGGGGAAAAGAAAAAAAAAAAAAAAAACACCGGTGCACTAACACCAAGAAATCAAAAGGTTCCAAAATGTAAGGTTATTACTGCTACAAGATCTAGCCAAATCTACCTTTCATGTTTCAAGTAGAGATGACAACCAACTGGCGTGTGTTGGCGCCTTGGAATCGACCCAAAATTTACATATCTGTCGCCGAGCGAGTAAAATTGCATAAAACAACAAGGGCCTTGCTGTGCCAGTGACATTATCATACATCCCAGAGATTATCAGTGTTAATGTGCCGGGTAAAGATACTTTGAGTATCGAGCCCAATGTAAGCAGGACTTCTACCCAAAAAGCCTTGATTGGAGGGCGGTCCATGAACATGTGAACATCCGATGCGCCCTGGAGACTACACTTGTTACAACATTTACCAGCTTGGAATTTTGCCAGCTTTTGTGGTGTCCAGTAGGCTCTATGTACCGTGAACAGCTGATTCCGCCTCAACCATGCAGGCTTGGCAGTTTTATAAAGAAGCGTGAATGATCTTATCCACCATTCTTCTCCTTGAAGGTTCGTGTCCTCCGCCCACAGTTCATCGGGAAGGTCAAAGTCTCCGTCCACCTCCTCCAAGATTGCCCAATACCAAAATGCAACCTCTTTGCCCCCTGAGGTTTCTCCACCAGCTGTTGTTCTAGCACACTACACCTCCCCACTAGGGCATTATTTTGAAGGAGCTCTCTAGACCAGCTTACTAGTGGTATATATTTAAACCTTGATAGCCTTGGGCCAACCCTTTCAAACAAATTGTCCCTCGATGTTAATACCCCACCAGCCATCAAGTCTCCCCATCTCAGTATCCCCCCTCTCTTAGCGGTATCGAAAGGTTGTCACCCAAACGCGGGGGAAGCCCCGGAGACCCCCAAATTGGAGCTAAATTTGAATAGTAGGCCAGCCTTGCCGACCTCTTAATCCTTGTCCAGGCTCTGGCCAGCGACTGCAAGACCTTCAGCCTCACCTTTTTGAAAAACTTCTGATCTCCGAATTTAAATAGAAAGCCGTCCAGTGGCAAGCCCGTTCCATTTAACATGGCCTTAAACATTCTTCCTGCTGATGAATCTGTTGGGGTTTTCAGTAACATTCTGGAGAATGATAACTGAAAGGCCCAAGCGTAGTATTGTATGTCTGGGAGGGAGAGCCCGCCCTTTTCCCTCCTCCTCCTCAGTTTCTTCCAAGCTATACGAGTGGACTTGTAATTCCAAATGAACGTATTAATGTCCTGTTGACATTTTGTAATTTGCTTTGGTTCAAAGGCTAAAGGAATACTGTTAAATATAAATGTGAGCTTTGGTAAAATTGACATTTTTATAAGGCTTACTCTCCCATAGATCGTCAAAGGGAGAAAGGTCCATGCTTTTAAAAGCGCCCGAAATTCTCGGCAAACCCGATCCAAATTGACCTGAGCTATATTCCCAACATCGTGAGTGATCTTAATTCCCAAATAGCGCATTGAGGAGGTTATATCCAGTTGTGTGTTGTTGTTGTTCCAAACCATTATTTCGGTTTTCCCCGCATTTATCTCCTACCCCGAGATCTGACCGAATTCTTCTGCTCTCCTGACAACTATTGGAAAGGCCTGAACAGGGTCTGATGTATAAATGAGGATGTCATCTGCATACATACCCAGACGCTTCACCCATCCGCTAAACTCAAAGGGGGTAATATTAAGTTCTTCTCTAAGTGTCTGCGCAAAAGGCTCTAGGTAAAGGTTGAACAGTAGTGGTGAAAGGGGGCAGCCCTGCCTAGTTCCCCGTGAAATCTTGAATGGCTCAGTAAATGTGTCATTGACTAGCAGTTTGGCGGTGGGAGCTCTGTATAGGAGCTGGATGGTTCGACAGAAGTTCTCGCCTAGCTGGAACTTCCTTAATACCGCCGCCAGATAGGACCATTGACCCTATCAAAGGCCATAGTGGCATCTAGGGTTAATGTAGCCAAGGGTAAAGAAAACGTAGTGGCGATATCTATTGCCGCAACCAAGTCCCTAGTTAGGTCCGCCAACTGACGTCCCCTGATAAAGCCCTTTTGGTCTTCGTGGATTATCGAGCCGATCTCGCTTGCCAGCCGTGCTGATAAAACTGCTGCGAAGATTTTATAATCATTATTTAGTAGCGAGATCGGCCGATAAGACCCGCATTCAGTTGGATCTTTACCTGGTTTCGGTATAAGGACTATGGTTGCTTCACTCCATGATTGGGGAGGCACTGACCCATTTATAAAGATATTATTGAATAACGAAGTCAATGTTGTTACTAACACTGGACATAATACCCGGTATAATTCCCCTGGGAGGCCGTCTGGCCCTGCCGCCTTCCCATGCTTAAGTTGACCTATCATCTTACTTACTTCAACCTCCGATATTTCCCTATCGAGGCGGTCAGTCAGATCCCCCGTAAGGGTGGGCAGTTGGATCTTACCTAGCCATGAGTTTCTTGCCAGGGGATCATCTTCAATGTCCTCAGTGTAAATATTTTGAAAGAAGTCCTGAAAAGCACTACCAATCTCAATGTTGGTAGTCCTAACAGTAGGGTCCCCCTCCTTTCGAATACCCCTTATAAACTTTTTAGATTTATCTGTTTTAATTTTCCAAGCTAAAACCTTACCAGCCGCCTCTCCGTATTCAAAGTTCGAGATCTTACTTGTCGCCCACCTCATCTCAACTCTTTCCTGTAGTACGTTGTTCAGTTCTGCCTTCACCTTATTCCGCTCTTCTTGTTCTACAGAGGTACCCCCTGAGGAATCACAGCTCCTATCTAAGCTATCCAGATCTCGTTCTAAAGTCCTGATTTTTTTCTCTATAGGCCTTACCTCTGTATGAGGCACGATTTGTAATATGCCCTCTTAAGAAAGCTTTAAGGGTTTCCCAAACAATACTAATTCCCGCTAAATCCAAATTAATTTCTAGGAAATTTAACACCTCTTCTGACAGCAGGTTGATCTCCGACTGATCTAACAGTATCGTCCTATCAAATGACCATGACGAATACTTTTTCTGTTGCGTAACTGTCAGAGAGAAAACTATCGCTGAATGGTCTGAGAGATGGGGGGGTAAATACCGCAACCCCTTCACCTCCTCTTGGATGGTGTAACTAAAGAGGGCATAATCGATCCTTGAACTGTGTTTATACTTGAGATTCCTATACGAAACCCCTGGTGCGATACCAGCCCTTTCTCTCCAAACGTCTGCCAGCCCCAGAGACGACATTATGGACAGCATAACCGGCCTAGATTTAGGTGATGCTATCACTCTGGAGTTGGAGGATTTATCTAGTTTGGGGTTCAAGACGATATTAAAGTCGCCCACCCATATGATAGGATCGTTCAGAGTAACTAAGGCCCCTTGGATTTTTTGAAGGTAGGATGGGTCATCCTGGTTTGGGCCGTAATAGCCTACCAGTGTATAGTAATGACCATCTAACGTTATTTTACACATCAGCCACCTTCCACTGAGATCTTCCTCAAAAGCCAAAACCTGTGCCTTTGCTGATTTTTTAAACATAATAAGAATCCCCCGAATGTTAGCTGTCTGATTTGTGCAGATAAATTTGTCCACCCACTTCTGTGTTTTCAAGATTGTTTCTACTTCCTGTTTGAGTAGGTGTGTCTCCTGTAACACTAAGACCTGCGCAGGGGAGTCTCTAAAATATTGTAAGATTCTATGCCTCCTCCCCTTCACTCGCAGCCCATTAATGTTCCAGGATAGAAAATGTACTTCCGTCATGTTTTTTTCCTTCTTCTACCTCTCTGCGTCTCTTTATACCCCCTGCCATTAGCTGAAAATAGCTTTCTCAGAAAAAGAAGGTGGTGTTGGTTGTAGATAAGCTTGGATATAAAAAATAGGAACAGGCTTTGAGGATTCTTTTTTCTTTGCACTCCCCTACCCTCCCCCCTCCCCTGGAAAACCCCCCCTCACTTCTCCTGGCATGTTGGTTTGCCAGGTTCGCGTAGGTGTGTTTTGGTCTCTGACCCCATCTACCCTCTATCAAAGAAACTATTTACCTGCCGTTCTTAGCATTTCTTTTTTTTCTTTTTTCTCCTTGTTTGGTTATCCCCATATCCCGTACATGAGGCAAAGAGAAGGGAAGGAGAGATTATTTATGTATTTTTTTTTTTTTTATTTATTGCCATTATATGTGCATATATATATACATACGTACATACATACATACATACACATTTTTTTCTTCTTTTTTTATATATATTGCCCTTTATTATTAATTCTTAGGGGTTAGTACTTCACCCCCACATACTTGAGACTAGGCAAGGCAGGGTAAGGGAAGTAAAGGTTTTTTTTTTTTTCCTTTTTTTCTTTTTCCTTGCTATTATATATTTTTTAGTATTTTTTAGTGATTTGCGATTTTGTGCTTCCCATTTGTTTTTTGTTTTTTTCCCTTGCCTTTAAATTTTCTGACATTATTTATTCTTAAGAGTTAGTACTTCACCTCCCCCCATTAACTGGGAGATATGTTGCCGTTCCTACAGTTTGTTTCCCCCTTGTGAGTGTTCAGAAATGGAGGCAATTAACTCGTCCGCTTCCCAAGGGGAACGAATATTGTACATCTTGTTATTATACATACCCTGAGGAAGGCGGGAAACCTCATTTGTACAGTTTTCCCTGCTGCCCTGAACTTATCCATTCTTTGCCCCAACTCCCACTGCCTTTCTAGGGTGACCTTTGATAGGTCCGACCGCACCTCAAATGAAAAGTCCGGGGCTTTCAATGTTTTTGCCTTCAGGGCAAGGTTAAGGATCTTCTCTTTCAAGGAGTATGTCAAAAAGTTCAGAATTTTCCTTGGTTTTACTCTCCCTGAATTGAGGCGGAACGGATCCCTGTGGATTCTCTGAATGTCTTTGGCCAGCTCTTCCTCTGTTTCTTCCAAGTTGAGGGCATTTTTTAATAGAGATACCACAAAAGTCTTAAGGTCTCCCCCTTCTTTCGCTTCTGGAATTTTTAAAAGGCATAGGTTATTTCTTCTAGAAAAGTTCTCCAGAGATTCGACCCTTTCCCTCATTTAATTCCCCTCTTTCCTTAGGGATTGGATCTTAGACTGTGCAGCCTCCAGGTTAGCTTTCAATTCCCCGACAGATCCCTCCAGGGTCTCAGTTCTCTCTGAAAGCCCGTCTACTTTTCGCTCCAGGGTGTCACAGGCTATCCTGATCTTGCTCTGGTTTTGCTTAGATTCTGCGAAGCCCAACTTTATCTCATTTAGCAGGACCTCTAGGGTAGTCCCTTCCTCCTCCTCCTCCCCCTGCTCCTTTTCAGTACACGTTGTACTCCCCTCTTCTCTACCACTAGAACAACCTTCAACCAGCCCTCCTGAAGCCTCTGTTGGTAACATATTCGCCACAGATGCGGGCACGAGTACAGGTACGTCTAGCGTGGACCCCCCTGGACCCCCCAGATCTGCCATCTTCTGTGTGGAAGAATCAGGGGCTTGTATATTCGGGCTGTGGGTCACCTTTAGAACCTGTGGTAGTACCTTGAAAAAGGTGCGCAACGAGGGAGTTATTCTTGAGACTGGAGCCCCCTTTCGTTTTCTCCTTGCCTGGATGTTAGAGTCAGGAACAACCTTGCCTCCCTGTCCCTGTCCTGCTTCCCAGATTTCACCTGTGTAATCACCTGAGTAAGAATCTCCACCTTTATCGTTCAGGCCTGGGACCCCTCGCTCACAGTGCTCCTTACCCCCTGGACTTTCTCCCTTCCTCCTTTCTTTACCTCCTCTTTTCTTTAGGGGCACTTTCTTTTTACTAATATTGATCTGCCGTGGATTTTTGGGGGATTTCAAGTCGAGATTGTTATCTACAAGTGCAGCTGCCTTTAGCCCTCCACTGCCACTGCCACTGCCCAGCGAGTTATCCAACCACCCCCTCTCCTTACTGTCACCGTAACCGCAGCCTTTGTAGGCACTACTGCTTCTGCCGGTATCACGCTCGTCGCCCGTTGATTCTGTTACAGGAGAGGACAGCTTTCTCTCTTCACCAGATGCAGCGGCGGCTTTTGTCCTCAGCTTTTTTGCAGCGACTTTAACGGCCTCGAGCTCTCCATTGCTCAGCTGGGTGCGTGGGGGTGCAAACAGTGGATGCACTTTCTCGCGCCCCTCTGCTTGCCTCCCGACTCTGAGGCATCCGCGAGCCGCCACCCGACGTCCCCGCCGCAGCTCCACGGCTGCTCGTAGCCACTGCTGCAATGCGGCGGGAGGGGCGGACAACGCCGGGACTGTAGCCACGGTCACACACATCCGCGTCTGACCGTTTTTTTGTTGAAGGCCGACAGATACTGAGGATACCGGGGGATCTTAAATGCTGCTCACACCAGAGCTCCGATGCAGGTACCTTACGGCTACATTCAGCGTGCTGGGGGAGAGAACATCACCTCCGTGCGAGCCGCTCTAGCTCGCGGCCGCCATGTTTTCCCCCCCCAGAAGAATGTGCAGCTTGTCAAAACTGTAAGGGTTTATAACAGATGTGTGCTTAATGTTGGCCAAGCAAAAAAATGGTCAGGGGTTCTGCCCACTTAACCCTCCCATACCTGAGCAGGAGACATCCTAGGATGAGAAAATAGCAACAAAGGGTACCAAAGGGATTGATCCAAATTTAATTCTCAAACAAGAAACAATTAATTCTCTTGTGAAAAAAAAATAAAAATGAAAGAAATACATATGTAAATTCATCAACACACATATGAGCGGACATCAAGGAAAGCACAACAACCGACAGTCTATATACAAAATATCACATATATATATATACAAATATACATCACATTTACAATATCACGTTTCTATGTACCCTAAACACAAGATATATATAAAAAAAAAAATATATATATATATATATATATATATATCCTAATTCGGATCAGTGCCTCCACTTAATTTACAATGAGAGCACAACACAATGGTAGTCCCAAGAATAAAGCACTTGGGGGTTACAGAATCAACCCAGTCTATATTTGTATTGGTGCCAATCAGACAAAAATCAAAAAATTTATTAATGGTAACAGGGGACTCCAATTGAAGCAAAAGGTGTTGACGCGGTCGCGTTTCAGCCAGATGATGTAGGCTTCTTCAGGACAATGGGTACTCTGGTAACAACAATTATGTACATATATTATACCTTCTTAGTTGCCGAGTAGGAATACATATACTCAAATCACATCACAGCTGCACTAGTGACATTATCTCCCCCATGCGTGGAAATGCAAGGTCTACTTATAGATCCAACAAATAAAGGGAAGAAAAAGAAAAAGGCCAAGGAAAGGCAGAAAATAGGAAATACTGAGGGAAAAAGAATTAAATAAACTAACGTGAATTTAGAAGAAACCTTTAACCACATCTCTATCTATGTGAAAAACAAACGTCTCAAGGAACCAAAGGGACACCAAAAATATATACCCATTATCTCCCACAGTGAATTCCAGTGCTTAGAAACTCAGAACCTGTCACCCGACAGGAAAAATATATATACCTATTCATCTGGGTCCTGGCAATTTCTCGGACAGATATTGGCGGCCAGCAAACACACCCACCCACACAAGGGTGGGGGTTGGGGGAGGAATCACTATCTAACCCCAGTACAAGCAATTATTCCTAGAATGAACATACAACAAAAAGCCATTGAGTCGTAATCCCAAGAACAACTCTGGACAGAAGAGTCTCATCACAGTATCCATAAATATGGACTCAATCAAACTAGTAAGTATGACATACCTATATATATATATATATAAGCAGTGAGTCCACTTGGATGATGCAAGAGGAGGACAGGCGTGGCTTAAATTACACGTACTTTCTGTCATCATCACATGATCATCGGGCAGGGGTGGAAGAAGAAAGGGGAATCGTCCATTAAAAAACTGCCTCTAACCTCTGTTCCCACTAGCTCATAATCACAAGTCTATTAAGTAAATAGTGAGCGCACAAAGGTAAAAAGCATCACTCAGTAGTAAGAAATGTCAGTGTATGTCTGTGTCTCACATATACACTACAAACGTTTAGGGGACCGTGTGAAAACACACGAGTGCATCCAAAGGAGATATACATGGGTCCAATGGAGGCAGAGAACAAACGCGTACTCATATGTTTAAAACCCCCCGGTGTTATCACAATCCTAATAAATTATAAAGACTAGGTCAAACATATCCCCCATCTAATGAGACAGTTCACGGTAGTCAGAGAGACAAATCTATCGCAATGTCAATCCTATCGCGCTGGCTCGCGTGATCGTGTAACTGCACCCGGTCCACAAGGCAGTCACATATAATAAGCCTAAGGGCGCTGCGCAGGACGCAAAGAAAAAAGACGATTACCTGCAGCCACAAGAGCAAGGCGACACGGGCAACCGGTGTTCGCTGCGGCGAGAATGAAATTCCAATTAGGGAAGGGCGGGCCTCCTCACGCATATAGAAGGCGCATCTAGAGCATCAGCACAGGCGTCAGTCCCGTGGTGAAAACTAAAAAAGGACAAATCCACCCATGAGGCAGTCTAGCAGTCCCAGTCTCCACACTTCTCGGGTAAAAAAACCGGCAAAGCCCAGTCAAGATTCTTTCAATCTGTAGAAGGCTGGTGCACACACGCAAAAATAGGCACTCACTCAAAAACAATAATATGATTAAAGTGAGTAATTAATCATCATCAGACAGAAACCAATGCAAACATGTAGCAAGGGAAAAAGAATTAAGATAAATATAGTTAAGGAAAAAAGAATCCTACATTTCCACTACTTGGGTTCCCATTCTAAATTTTACATATTTGCCCTATTTACAAAAAAAGAACAAGCAGTAATCCAATGAACACTGGCTATTTAAATTTGGTTTGCCAAATTTATTAAAACTATATATACATAAAAAATGTACAAAAGGAATCCGTATAGAAGTAATTATAGTATCGCTATGCATGCAGCAGTGCTATGCATAATATTTTCATCGTCTATTTCAATTCGGAAGAGGAAGCAGCAAAAAGATGAACTTTAGGAAGGCTTAAAAAAGAAACCAACAACAGGTCAGATCAATGCCCAAATTTCATCACGTTCATTCAGACCTATTTCAGACGTGTGGTATCTCTCTATTAGTCTTGCTTCAATTTGATTCAGCTTGGTCTCTAAGTCTGTTTTATTTTTAGCTGAGATGGTGACCAGAACTGCCCAAGTGAGATCTTCTTCATTGTGGTCTGCCTCCATAAAATGCTATACTAGTGGCGCCCCAATGTACTTACATCTTATGCGTGATTTATGTTGACCAATGCGCATTTTAACAGCTTGTGACGTCTGACCAATATATATGCTAGGTCACAAGGACAAGTGACCACTTAGATACAGTTCTTGGTGTTACAGTTGGAAAAAGTACGTATCATATGTGTGTGACCATTGATCTCTATTTCTTTCAAATCTCTAGTGTTTGGACATACAGAGCAGTTCATACAGAGGTAATGTCCAATTACAGGTGGTAATCCTAGCAAGCCCCTGGTGTCTTTTTTGAATGGCAACATTCTGTTTGCCTTAACCAAATGCTGCTTTATATTCTTTCCTCTACGGAACGCAAAAAAGAGGTTTCGGTATATTCAAATGGTCTATAAGTCTCCAGTTTTTTTAAAATAATCTGTTTGACCTTATTCGCTTTAGGATTAAAAGTCAGTACACAGGTCAATGCATTGTTTAGAAATTTCTTAAATCTATTCGAGGGATCTTGTTAACAAAGACAGTATAGTTGTGAAGTATGTAAAAAAAACACAAGGGCATTGGTCAGACCTGTGAAAACAGAATGTGCAGCTTGTCAAAACTGTAAGGGTTTATAACATGTGTGCTTAATGTTGAACGTGTAAAATAAAGACATTATATTTTAAAAAAACATGCATTCAGACTCTGTATTTCAATATACAAGACACACTCCATTTTGTCATGTTTTGCACTCACTATGAAGTATGTAGACGGAAATATTTGTTACCACTCCTGAAGAAGGCGGGCTTTATTCAGGTGAGGCCCACTCTAATATACCTAATGCAATTGGGTAACCCTTATATTATGTTCTGTGTGGCCAGTTTTTTGACGGCAGCCACTCGCATAAGGAAAAATACCATCAGCCTACCGCAGATCCAAAGCTGTTTTGAGTAATGTTTCTCTTGTGTAAATATGTATTCTACTTTACTAAGGCAGTAGTACTGACAGTTTTTAAATGGTATATATTTTTTTTAAAAACTCTTAATATTAGAAATTTCTCTTTTTAATATGTATTGTATTTTTAACATTGATGGAAAAAATGTACTGTACTGAAATTTGTTAGATTGTAACTTTTTGTATAATTGTACCATGTCTTTTATGATATTAATTTTATCGAATAAAGAATATTTGACTGACTGACTGACTGAATATACATGCACCATAAATGTTTTAAAAGATGACTGAGACAGATTGAAAAGTTATAACATGTGTTTATTACAAACAGGTAGGTAGGTTGGTCATTAGTTTGAAAAAAATTATTGAAGAAACCTATGAAGAAAACAAGAAAAAAGGGGTCTATGCACATAGTACACACACTTATTAAAAAAGTCTGTAGAAACATCAAGGCGTAATCCATGTGAGGGATTTGGTCAATGCCTTATTTCAAGGTGGCACCGCAGGTGCAGACCAAGTAGAGGATAGCCTTCGAATGTCAGAACCTGTAGGCAATGGTAGTAAGGGGTCTTTCAAATTTTATAACAGTCAATGGTGTTCATTATTACCAATGAGTGTGGAGGGTATATTAAGTTCAGCAGTAACTCGCAGAAACTGATTCCAACGTCGCAGTGCATTTTGAGGGGTTAGATTTTAGGGTGCGTGAGACCTTTGACTAGATCGTACATGTGCGACCCTGCAACCGGTTGTCCATTGTAGAGAAATTCGCCTTGTTCATTCTAAGAGGTTAGGTCTTTAGAAGCTGCGAGTTTACTCATTATTATCTGCACAGCCCCTCTGTGCCTTTGGCTTAGAATTTTTTAAGAGAACACCAACTAAGGTATCTTAGGATGGTGCAAGATCAGGAGGCGGTTGCAGGGGCTGAGGGGCGGTTGCAGGGGCTGAGGGGCGGTTGCAGGGGCTGAGGGGCGGTTGCAGGGGCTGAGGGGCGGTTGCAGGGGCTGAGGGGCGGTTGCAGGGGCTGAGGGGCGGTTGCAGGGGCTGAGGGGCGGTTGCAGGGGCTGAGGGGCGGTGGCAGGGGCTGAGGGGCGGTGGCAGGGGCTGAGGGGCGGTGGCAGGGGCTGAGGGGCGGTGGCAGGGGCTGAGGGGCGGTGGCAGGGGCTGAGGGGCGGTGGCAGGGGCTGAGGGGCGGTGGCAGGGGCTGAGGGGCGGTGGCAGGGGCTGAGGGGCGGTGGCAGGGGCTGAGGGGCGGTGGCAGGGGCTGAGAGGCGGTGGCAGGGGCTGAGGGGCGGTGGCAGGAGCTGAGGCTGAGGGGCGGTGGCAGGAGCTGAGGCTGAGGGGCGGTGGCCGGAGCTGAGGGGCGTTGGCAGGAGCTGCTGGTTTTTAGAGTCTGGGGTATATAGAGTCAGCTTGTTTTCGGTATTCCACTGGGTGTAGTAATTTAAGAATTGTTTGAGTGCTGGTGTAAAGGTTAGCCTCGTCACAGGGGTTTAGATCGGTCGTGCTCAAAATGTCTTTAATTTCAGTATCCAGGCGTAGAGTCTCATTTCTACCGATATCCCAGGCATTGTCCGAGGAAGACCCCATATACATTTTTGTGGCATGCTCCATCACTGGCCCGATTAGGAGGCTTGTAATTACAGGTATAGCTATACCCAGCAAGTTACCTATACAGCCCCCAGACTGTTTTACCAGTTTCTTCTTGGTGAGGAGTGAGGTCCTTTTATAACTGAGCTTCTTGATAAGACCCCGCTTCCTCAGCACCTGTAACTGACGCTTTGATATAGGGACGTTGCCTTTTAGGATGTTTAGGGCTATTTCTGAAATGGCAGACACTAAATCGTCAGAAGCGGCATCCAGGATGGCCTTTCTGTGTTAGGGGTTGGCTGTAACAAGCATTTTCAGGAGAGCTAAATTGCGGCATATGGGGGCAGACATGGTCAACACTGCGCGTTATAAGGGCGGGTTTGTAAATGGCTCTAAAAGACATAATCGCAGCTTTTTATAGATCCGGGTCTTGGGCATAGGGGTGTAAACTACCGGTAGCTCTGGGGGAAAGACATCAGCCCACAATCTTCTAGAGTTTCATTTTTCAAGTCTACCAACAGGTAACCGTGGGGTTTTGCTGTAGCGTCGTTAAAGGCCTCCATGAAGAAGTGGATGTTTTCAGGGGACATCTGTTTAGCTATGATGAATAATTGCTGTTTGTCATGGAGGTTTTTAAATAAAACAAGGTATGAAGTGTTGAGAGCTATAGACGGACTGTTCTTTCCCTTGTAAAACCAGTTCTGCACAATGTAGCAGATGCTTAGATTGCGATGATGTGAATATTGAGTAAAAGCTCTCTCTAACTCCGGATGATCACCACCTTAATGCATAAGGTCATCGACAATTCTCATATTTACAAGGTCCAGGCCAGTAGCTCATCATCGTTGAGGTTATCCAGTATACCCTCTATAAATTTGATATGGGGGAACCTCCGGGCCAAGTCTGTAAAAAGAGGCTGCCAGCATGAATAAAGCCACACAATGTTGTTAGGGGTTTGGGATAAAACAGAGCCAGCATTTTTTAGAGCTTTTTTATAAAGTAGCTCTTGCCGCAGTTTGAGGGTCCTGCTAGCACGCAGGAGAACGGATGCTGTAACCTGGAGTCCATGATATGGCGGCTGTCTCTCTAATGGGCCTAATAACCATAAGGCAGTGTTTTATAGTCAGAAGTCAGGACCCTTTAATCAAAAACAACTCGCAATGTTTTATGAAGGGGCTGGGTTGTAATTTCCCACTTCTTTTTGGATCTGACTATGCAGGGCTGGTTCACAACTATGGTTTTAGCATTCTCGGAATCATCTGCTGTAGTGTATTCATGCACCAGATTCTTCAAACTATCAAAATTGATTTTTAGGGTTTTGCTGACATTTAATGTTATCCCTTTGACCTTCATACACACTTGTTTGTGTGGTAACTGTATGTCTTAGGTCCTGAGGCCGTGTATTCTAATATATAATCATCCTTTTCTAGCTCGCTGGTCAGATTACCCACATAAGCGATCTTGGAGCTTATCTAAGCATGGGCGAATTTTGCGAATCTCGCGTTCGCGAATTTTGCGGATTTGCGAACTCGCAATCCGCAAAATCCGCGAATTCTCGCGAATTTGCGGATTTTTTTTTTTTGTGTTCGCGCGGGTTTCTGCCAGTTCGCGAGGGTTTTGTACAATTTCGCAAAACGCGAACTTACCTGTCGGGTCGCAAGTTTCGCGAACTTGTTGTTTTTACGTGTCCAGCCTGTTTGGGACACTCTTCTTCATCACTGCCACTCTCTGTCACCACTGCCACTCTCTGACTACTCATGCCACCCTCTGGCCCACCCATGCCACCCTCTGTTTCATCACAGCACCCTCTGGTTGTCCAGTCAGTGTACATTATTGTGGCAACGCAAGCACACCTTCCCTGCCTCAAGTGACCTGAATTAATTTGGGGCTGATTAATGTGTCACAGAATATTTTTTTAGCTGGCACCTGCTTCCTTAGTGCTTCCTGATTAGTGATCTTTTGCACTTGCTAAGTGCTTTCATTGTTGCAAAATTAGTTACAACACCTGCCCTGCCCCAACTGACAATAATGAATTAGGGGCTGATTAATGGATTTGAACCTCCAGCCTGGCTCCTGCTTGTCTCCCTTAGCTGTAATTCAGGACCTTTGTGGCATATGTGTAACTATTCTGAGGTTCAGAGCAGGGTCACATAATAGTTGCAACTGGCAACTGAACTCTGGAGGGGCCCCTCAGGAAGCACTACAGGAAATGGCTACTAATGATGAGCCTGAACTTTTGAACCTGGTAAGTAGTTTCAGTTTTGCTAAGATCGTATTTCTGCAATTTTGCGCTTATTCGCGGGGCGCGAAGTTGTACTGGGAAGCCGCGAACTCACGCGAACAGTGCGAGCAAGCCATGAAATCCGCTGCTCGCGGATTTGCGGATTTTGCGGGAGATTCGCGAATCTCGCGGATTGCGAATTTACCGAAAATCCGCAAAATCCGCGAGCGAAACGGATTTTCCGCCCATGCTTAAGCTTATCCATAACCTAGTAAAGCTCTAAACAAGCGGGGGCTGTTGTAAAACAGGCAATGAAAATGTTTGTTACTCATTGTGGGGTACTCTTGGGTGTATTTCCAACACAAAGCAACGGTGTCGTCCTTGATTAACTCACAGCTGGACACCTTGTAGCAAGGGGCAAAATGGTACTTGAACAGTTCATCAGGATCTGTTATTAAGGTATGATTTGACAGGTTCATACACTGTGCGAATTTTCCCCCTAAGGAGTTGAGACAGAGTTTGGCTAACAGAGGTCAATCCTGCATGCCGCCAATCAGATTGGGGTGTAAACGGATACCCTTGTGAGCGTAGTAGTCATCGATGTATTTCTGTTTTGCATCCTGACTAGTACACTATTCTGAAAACACAGAGGCCTCCTGTTTGTATCTGAGAAACAAATTAATGTAGGGGGCAAAGAGTTGTGTTGTAGTGCTCTTAAAATGCCACACTTTGTGTAGTCTACCGAGCCTGTACCCCTTCTCTAAGGCAGCTTGTACCTCGATGCTACACCAGGTCCCTGTGAGCATCCTTTGTTCTTCGGTGTCTACAACCGTTAACCTCTGAAAACATCTCACATGTTCGACAGAGGGGGAACATCAGCTTACCATCGACTCTGAATTGTAACACCGGAAAGTAAAGCTGCTTGGGAGGATAGATTTCACATTTGACCAGCCCAAAGTATTAGATAGGGGCTTAAAATCTCTATAGATATTGGTGGGGTGACCCAAGGAGTACAACTTCATTTTGTTCACAAAAGGGTACAGACTGGTGAAATCATAGTGTATTTTCTCACTCTCACCAGCGGACTTGTACAGTTGTATGGCATTTCTATGGTCCACGAATAAGGCATCGCGTGGCTCCAGAGGTTTGGGTAAATCACAAGTCTTAAGAAAAGAGCAGAGGCCAGTGTCTGTTTTTAACATGTCTAGCCACTCGTGCTCCCAAAGAACCCACATAGCAAAGCCACTCTTTTCAACATACAGGGCCTTTGTCAGAGTACGTCTGTATAAGTGTTCAAATGGGGCACCCATCAGTTTGTTATACTCGAGGGGTTTGTAACACTTAGGGCAGCTGTGGTAAAAGCAGCCGTTTAATTCAAAGGCCGTTGACACTCCCTTAATTACAATGTACCTGTCCAGGTAATAGGGGCCCAGGCAGTGTTCACCACCCTGTAAGGCATGCTGAATCTGTATATCTTCCTTCTCAGAGAGGTGCATGAGCCATTGGATAGAGGGGGGTTGAATAACGTTTCTGTTTACCGCTATAGAGGTCTGGCGGTACTAGAGCGATAGTTTTCAGCCTCAAAGACATGTGATTTTAGATGGGCATACACATGGAGGCCAGAGTGATGTTTTGAAACGGGTCTATGTATTCGACCGTTTCTAGCATTTCAGGGGTTTTGGATTTCAAGGCCCGGCCTTTTTTTAGTTCGGGTCTTGGATTTCAAGGGTTGAAAATTCAGGGTGTCAATTAACTTTATTTGTAAAGGGCATACCGTTAACAGCATCAGTTTAGAAACCTGGGTTATGAGTTCCACTTGTATCTTTTCGCGAATCATGTTTTGCAGAATAAAGAAGGAGTTGTAGGCTTTCGAGTTATGGGCGCATGGTTCACCCTTTGAATTTGGTTTGAATGAAAGTGCTGAGGAAATCACCAACGAACGTTCGCCCTTCAAACTCCCAGCTGTCGTCGGAAGTTAGATGGTGTGCATTAATATAGTTAGGTTGGTGTACCCCCGTCTCTTGTGTGCACTCTATATCAAACACTATATAGTCTTCTGTCTTGGTCTGGGGTCTACCTTTAACCATATAACATTGATGGTTGGTGCCTGCCGTGAAAGACATCTGGCAATGAAGGCATTTTATGCCTTTGCACTTGTGATCCGCTGCCACAATTAGCCCACACTCGCGGCAATCCATTTTAGGGATGCAGTTAAAAGTTTTCTTGTGTATGCTCAGGCAGTCTTGTGAGTGACAAAACATTGTACACGTGCCGCACCTCACCTTTAGGGTAGCGTCTTCTATGTACCCGTCCCTCTGACACAACTTACAATGCATTTCACACTGGTGATATGTTCTATTGTTGTATATGTGGTCGCAATGGGTGCACACATACTTGACCCCCAGAAAACCTTTAAGGTTCAACATTCCGTAAAAATGATTTTCGTTGTGAAGGACATATACAGTCTTGTTTCTCACACATTCCCCGGTTGTAAAGTACTGCCAAGAGCCGTTGTGATAACTATTTTGCCGTGACAGTGAAAGTTTTTTATCAAAAAGACCTATGTCGCCAAAGCCGGCAAAGCGGTCTGGAGGTATTTCAAGAACCTCGTGGGCATCAGCCTCTCTAGATATGATGACAGCGCCAGGGGTCTTGCTATCCATCAACAACCCCACGATGCTGGCCGCCAGACATATATTAGCAGTGCCGCTGTTAAACTTGAGCAGCCACCAATATTTCTTACCAATTATCTGACTGTATACTATGCTCTTTAAAGGACTGGAAACACCCCCCTCACAACCCCGTACAATGAGGGCTATGGCTCTAAAAGTGCCATAGGCGACTAGTTCAACCTTACTCTGTAAAAGCCTGGAGAGGTTTTCTAAATATTGCACAGCGTCAAACACATCGCAGACCTTTCGTTTGGTGAACAATGGACTGTCAAAACCCTGCCCCTGTAAGCATAGTTGGAAAAAGTAATCAGGACCCACATTGCGTAACAACCTTTCTATGAGCTCCTGCACAGCCTGATGTATAGCTAGAACCCCATGATCGGAGGATTGTATTTGGTGAAGGTTAACAAATCTAAACTCATCATAGTGTTCTATGGTGTTAAACCTCTATACATTGCGACTGTAACTTCTAACACTCTCTGAAAACAAGGGCTCTGAACCCTCATCTTCAGGAGTGTGACTTGTTACGGTGTTCTTTGGTGCGTCATTTTGTAGGTTCTGGACCTGTCTCTGGGGGTCTTGTAAGCCTGCGGGTAGAGCATATTCTAGCCTTCAGCTTGCGTATTAAAAGACGGCGCTGCTTTGCGCTATTAGCCCACTTTTGTTTTTTGTCAGGCCAACGCTTTTTGAGGGTTATTATTGGAGTCACAACTACAGCCTTCGGCATCCACACACATTAGTACGGCAACTTCCTTTACACTTACACTTAGTAGATTTAATGCAGGGTGGGATCATACAAGATTCTCCTGCTGTGATCACAGTGGAGTGCATGACTGTGAGAAGTTGGCCTGATATGTAGTGTTCACTATTCTAGTGATCACTGTGTATTATTCCAAACGACCCTTATTGATGTGTGGTTGTAAGTCAACCTTTAGACCAGCTATCCTAGTATCATGAACAAGAGCAGTCTTTAGGCTAAACTCTAGAGGGCGTGTTAAGCCAGCTGTTATACCATAACATATACCCCTTGAACACCAAGTGAAAGGACACCACACAAGTTGTTATGAAAATAAAGTATATTTATTTAGAACACAACAGCCCTGGACTCTTTATGAGGACAGGGCGCTAAGCACAATACAAAGCTCTTAAAGAAATACTGAAAGTCGTACAATTTACACAAATGCCCGAGGGGCACGAAAAAATATATACTCTAAAAGTGGAATGCGAAATTACTAGCAGGTAAGTACTACTCTAATAGGCTTTAGGATCGCTAGGACTGGACTACTGAACCTTCAGATTACTAGCAGGAGGCCTAGGGAGATCGGGTGCAGAGTGTGCACTCTCACGCAGGATGTGGGACAAAGTCTATGGATGCTAGATTTAGTAAAGTTTGTGTTATCGGACGAATCCGACTAGGTAGAGCTGAAATGAAAAAGGATCTGGACACTTAGATAGTTAAGCTATGCTGGAGCACCGAAATGTTCAGGTTACCTAGCCCAGGGGCTGTGGATGCATAGGTCTGAAAAGACGTCGTGAATCCTCGTTGCAGTCTATGGAGCCTGAAAGAAGAAGTTGCTGGCAGGCGACCACTGATGAAGTTCGAAGTGATCCAAGCCTGGATCGAAGATGGAAGACACCAGTAAGCAGAGGGAACCAAGTTCTGAATCACTAGCCAGTGATTAGGTGGGCACCAGGATAGCACCGGACTAAGTCACCTCGACCAGGTGAGTGGGCGACGCTGGGCTCTGCAGTCTCACGGACCAGGAGGCGTTGTCGGCAACCAGGATGGAGGTGCGAGCTGTCCCACGATGGTATCTGCTGTCGACGTCGCTGGACCCAGGATTGGGGCAACAAGTCTTGGGAAATGCAAGCCCACGCGTTGGACTCAAAATGGTGTCTGGAGTGGACCAGGAGGGTCCAGAGTGCTCCTCTGTTGGAGGGGAGCAAGGGCCAGTCTGGAGCAACCAGACCAGCGGTGTTGTCGTCGTGGTGCGTCGTCAAGAGGGCTACAAGCCAGCAGGCAAGAAGCCGGACAACGCGGTGAGCAGCAAAGAGCAGAAGGGCCCCACTCAGATCTCGTGGATGCTGGGGGGATGGACTTCGGTGCTGGAGCTGCTCAGGGTTAGGGCTTCTCACACCCCAAAGCACTCACTCGAGGATCCCTCGGCGGTCGTGCTGGATAAGCGTTGTGCAGTTCTGAAGATGGCCGGTCCCCCGAGGTCTCGTCACACCCACGGATCTCAGCTGAGCTGACGATGTAAGTAGGGGTCAGAGGTGCCAGGGAAGCCGGGTCTCGTCGTGCTGGTCGGTTGGATTCCTGAGGAAGGACGTGCAGCAAACCGCAGTGTTCTTAGTTGGTGCCCGCAGATGCAGGGTGACTACTCCTTAGCCACAAGGGAGAAATCTTGAGAAGAAGTCTTGAGTTCCTTTCGTAGAAAGTAGTTTCAGGATTCAAAGATGATCTAATTTGGAAGGGTCCCCGCTCCCACCTTTATACTAAAGAAAGGGGCTGGTACGGGACTAGGTCCTGCCCATGGGTGGGACCAGGAAGGGGGGTGGTTACACCCCTCTCCCCTGCCGGACTTTCCCCAGCTCAGGGGCTGGTGTGCCCTTGGAACTGGTTCAAACTGGCAGATGCACAGTGAGCACCGGGGTGCCACTTGCAGTCACCTTCCTATTCAGCCCTGCCTACCTAGGATACACAAAACCCTGTCTGGGTCGGTGCTAGCACCGCCCCCGACAGGAAACCCTTTGTCCAAGCTCTCCTCGCTGGAAGGACTCCCAGCACCAGGAAGTCAGACTTGTGTCTGTGGTGGCAGCATCAATTTTGTGATGCTGAGGCTCGAGTTAACTTTAACCGGGGTTCACGGTTACATACATGTCGTGTCCCTCTAGAAGGGTGGAATGCTAACCCCGTCGCCAGAATTGGCAAGGGATAGTATTCCAATTCGTATGATACCTTACTCGACATGTTTTGATAAAGCGATACCAGAGTTGGCATATAACCACGAGGATTATAATGCACTTAAGAGTATATGGTACGCGTTATCATAGAACAGCTATTAGGACTTGGTTCCGCAAGCTGCAGACGGGCTCAGCTCATGCCAGAGCACCATCTCACGTGATTGAACGCACTCTGCCTTCAGGATTGTTAAGGCCTGCCATAGGAGTGACTGATAGGAATACATGTGTCTATTTTAGGGTTAGATATAGGTATACTATATCTACAGCAAAGGGTGATTACACCACTTTGCCCCAGCTGTCGTGCGGCCAGTTGTGTCAGACTTAGGTGGCCAGCCAGGGGTGGCATAATACATGCTGCAGCCCCTGGTAGGCCCTGGGTACGCCTATGCCCTGAGTTACAGGGTCTGATAAGGTGGCCCAGTACCAATTGGATATGTACCTAAGGTACATGGAATCCATTTTAGAGAGAGAGCAGTAGGCCTGGGGCCCTGAATAGCAGGGTCCCAGGTCAACTAAGTCGAAAAACCAGCAAAACACCAGGCAAAAAGTTGGGGGTGACCATAGTCAGGTATCCACCTTCCTACAATGATCATCTCTGGTTCCTGTGTCGGTGTACGCCTTGTTCGGGGAGGCCTCCGCTACAGATACACCCATAGGCCCTTCTGAGTGCTCCGTGTGCTGGAGTTTTAACTCTACCCCCATTGGATAGAGGGGGTTGAATAACGTTTCTGTTTACCACTATAGAGGCCTGGCAATACTAGAGCGATTGTTTTCGGCCTCAAAATTATGTGCTTGTAGATGGACATACACATGGAGGCCAGAGTGATGTTTTGAAACGGGTCTATGTATTTGACCGTTTCTAGCCATTCAGGGGTTTTGGACTTCAAGGCCCGGCCTTTTTTAGTTCGGGTCTTGGATTTTAAGGCCCTGTCTTTCTTAGTACATGTCTTAGGTTTCAAGACCTTGACTTTTTTTGTCATAGACACCACAACATCTCTGTAGAGGTTACGAGCTTGCTGCAGGATCATTCATCAACCTGACTAAGCTTTCAACTCTGTTTGAAAACGAAACTCTTTTTCACGGTTTTCAGAGTACCATTGTAGAAAGCTCACTTTCTCATCAGGCATCATGTATTCAACCCCGTAGCTGTCAGGAGGCGGCATGGGCCCCACATAATTCTGGTTCGCCCAGGTGTTCAAGTGTGGAAAATAACCTTTACACCCTGGGAAACCAAAGGCCTTTGGCATCTTGCTCAATTTCATGGGTTGGAAGTTCAGGGTGTCTATAAACCTTATTTGTAAAGGGCATACCGATAACAGCATCAGTTTAGCCCCCTTGGGTTATGAGTTCCACTTGTATCTTTTCGCGAATCATGTTTTGCAGAAGAAAGGAGTCGTAGGCTTTTGAGTTATGGGCGAGCATGGTATACCCTTTGATTTTGGTTTGAATGAAAGAGCTGAGGAAATCACCAACGCATGTTGGCCCTTCAAACTCCCAGCTGTCATCGGAAGTTAGATGGTGTGCGTAAATATAGTTAGGTTTGTGTACTCCCGTCTCTTGTGTGCACTCTATATCAAACACTATACAGTCTTCGGTCTTGGTATGGGGTATACCTTTAACCATTTAACATTGATGGTTGGTGCCTGCTGTGAAAGACATCTGGCAATGAAGGCATTTCATGCCTTTGCACTTGTGATCCGCTGCCACATACAGCCCACACTTGCGGCAATCCATTTTAGGGATGCAGTTAAAAGTTTTCTTGTGTATGCTCAGGCACTCTTGTGAGTGACAAAACATTGTACACGTGCCGCACCTCACCTTCAGGGTAGCGTCTTCTATGTACCCGTCCCTCTGACACAACTTACAATGCATTTCACACTGGTGATATGTTCTATTGTTGTATATGTGGTAGCAATGGGTGCACACATACTTGACCCCCAGAAAACCTTTAAGGTTCAAGATTCCATAAAAATGATTTTCGTTGTGAAGGACATATACAGTCTTGTTTCTCACACATTCCCCGGTTGTAAAGTACTGCCAAGAGCCGTTGTGATAAAAAACTTTCACCGTCACGGCAAAATAGTTCTCAAAAAGAACTATGTCGCCAAAATCGGCCATGCGGTCTGGAGGTATTTCAAGAACCTCGTGGGCATCAGCCGCTCTAGACATGATGACAGCGTCATGGGTCTTGCTATCCATCAACAACCCCACGATGCTGGACGCCAGACATATATTAGCAGTGCCGCTGTTAAACTTGAGCAGCCACCGTTATTTCTTACCAATTATCTGACTGTATAGTATGCTCTTTAAAGGACTGGAAACACCTCCCTCACGACCCCGTAAAATGAGGACTATGGCTCTAAAAGTGCCATAGGCGACTAGTTCAGCCTTACTCTGTAAAAGCCTGGAGAGGTTTTCTAAATATTGCACAGCGTCAAACACATCGCAGGCCTTTCGTTTGGTGAAAAATGGACTGTCAAAACCCTGCCCCTGTAAGCGTAGTTGGAAAAAGTAATTAGGACCCACATCGCGTAACAACCTTTCCATGAGCTCCTGCACAGCCTGATGTATAGCTAGAACCCCATGTTCGGAGGATGGTATTTGGTGAAGGTTAACAAATCTAAACTCATCATAGTGTTCTATGGTGTTAAACCTCTATACATTGCGACTGTAACTTCTAACACTCTCTGAAAACAAGGGCTCTGAACCCTCATCTTCAGGAGTGTGACTTGTTACGGTGTTCTTTGGTGTGTCATTTTGTAGGTTCTGGACCTGTCTCTGGGGGTCTTGTAAGCCTGCGGGTGGAGCATATTCTAGCCTTCAGCTTGCGTATTAAAAGACGGCGCTGCTTTGCGCTATTAGCCCACTTTTGTTTTTTGTCAGGCCAATGATTTTTGAGGGTTATTATTGGAGTCACAACTACAGCCTTCGGCATCCACACACATTAGTACGGCAACTTCCTTTACACTTACACTTAGTAGGTTTAATGCAGGGTGGGATCATACAAGATTCTCCTGCTGTGATCACAGTGGAATGCATGATCATCTCTGGTTCCTGTGTCGGTGTACGCCTTGTTCGGGGAGGCCTCCGCTACAGATCCACCCATAGGCCCTTCTGTGTGTTCCGTGTGCTGGAGTTTTAACTCTCTACCCCCATTGGATAGAGGGGGTTGAATAACGTTTCTGTTTACCACTATAGAGGTCTGGCAGTACTAGAGCGATAGTTTTCGGCCTCAAAAACATGTGCCATTAGATGGACATACACATGGAGGCCAGAGTGATGTTTTGAAACGGGTCTATGTATTTGACCGTTTCTAGCCATTCAGGGGTTTTGGATTTCAAGGCCCGGCCTTTTTTAGTTCGGGTCTTGGATTTTTAGGCCCTGTCTTTCTTAGTACGTGTCTTAGGTTTCAAGACCGTGACTTTTTTAGTCATAGACACCACAACATCTCTGTACAGGTTACGAGCTTGCTGCAGGATCATTACATCAACCTGACTAAGCTTTCAAGTCTGTTTGAAAATGAAACTCCTTTTCACGGTTTTCAGAGTACCATTGTAGAAAGCTCACTTCTCATCAGGCATCATGTGTTCAACCCCGTAGCTGTCAGGAGGCGGCATGGGCCCCACATAATTCTGGTACGCCCAGGTGTTCAAGTGTGGAAAATAACTTTTACACCCTGGGAAACCAAAGGCCTTTGGCATCTTGCTCAATTTCATGGGTAGGAAATTCAGGGTGTCTATGAACCTTATTTGTAAAGGGCATAGCGTTAACAGCATCGGTTTAGAACCCTGAGTTATGAGTATCTTTTCACGAATCATGTTTTGCAGAATAAAGGAGTCGTAGGCTTTTGAGTTATGGGCGAGCAAGGTATACCCTTTGAATTTGGTTTGAATGGAAGTGCTGAGGAAATCACCAATGCACGTTCGCCCTTCAAACTCCCAGCTGTCGTCGGAAGTTAGATGGTGTGCGTAAATATAGTTAGGTTGGTGTACTCCCGTCTCTTGTGTGCACTCTATATCAAACACTATATAGTCTTCGGTCTTGGTCTGGGGTCTACCTTTAACCATATAACATTGATGGTTGGTGCCTGCCGTGAAAGACATCTGGCAACGGGGGCATTTCATGCCTTTGCACTTGTGATCCGCTGCCTCATTCAGCCCACACTCGCTGCAATCCATGTTAGAGATGCAGTTAATTTTTCTTGTGTATGCTCAAGCAGTCTTGTGAGCGACAAAACATTGTACACGTGCCTCACCTTCAGGGTAGCGTCTTCTATGTACCCGTCCTTCTGACACAACTTACAATGCATTTCACACTGGTGATATGTTCTATTGTTGTATATGTGGTCGCAATGGGTGCACACCTACTTGACCCCCAGAAAACCTTTAAGGTTCAAGATTCCGTAAAAATGATTTTCGTTTTGAAGGACATATACAGTCTTGTTTCTCACACATTCCCCGGTTGTAAAGTACTGCCAAGAGCCGTTGTGATAAAAAACTTTCACCGTCACGGCAAAATAGTTCTCAAAAAGACCTAGGGCGCCAAAGCCGGCCATGCGGTCTGGAGGTATTTCAAGAACCTTGTGGGCATCAGCCGCTCTAGACATGATGACTGCGTCAGGGGTCTTGCTATCCATCAACAATCCCATGATGCTGGCCGCCAGACATATATTAGCAGTGCCGCTGTTAAACTTGAGCAGCCACCGTTATTTCTTACCAATTATCTGACTGTGTAGTATGCTATTTAAAGGACTGGAAACACCCCCCTCACGACCCCGTACAATGAGGGCTATGGCTCTAAAAGTGCCATAGGCGACTAGTTCAGCCTTACTCTGTAAAAGCCTGGAGAGGTTTTTAAAATATTGCACAGCGTCAAACACATCGCGGGCCTTTTGTTTGGTGAACAAAGGACTGCCAAAACCCTTCCCCTGGAAGTGTAGGTGGAAAAAGTCATTAGGACCCACATCGCGTAACAAACTTTCTATGAGCACCTGCACAGCCTGATGTATAGCTAGAACCCCATGATTGGAGGATGGTATTTGGTGAAGGTTAACAAATCTAAACTCATCATAGTGTTCTACGGCGTTAAACCACTCTACAATGCGACTGTAACTTCTAACACTCTCTAAAAAGAAGGGCTCCGAACCCTCATCTTTAGGAGTGTGATTTGTTACCGTGTTCTTTAATGTCATTTTGTAGGTTCTGGTCTGGACCTGTCTCTGGTGGTCTTGAAATCCTGGGGTAGCGCATATTCTAGCCTTTTTCAGCTTGTGTATTAAAAGCCGGCGCTGCTTTGCTCTATTAGCCCACTTTTGTTTTTGGTCAGGCCCATGCTTTTCAAGGGTTATTTTTGGAGTCACAACTACAGCCTTCGGCAACCACACACATTAGTATTGCTTCTTCCTTTACACTTACACTTAGTAAACCGAACACCTCCTCAACAGTATGAGCCACCTTGGATTGACACAGATTATCCACAGCCCTACGCACACAGCAGCACAGAAGCTGGTTCCAATTTTCAACTCCAGGAACAGCATCTAAGCCATGTCACAGAACTCACATGGACCGATCACTCCATTGTCCACTTCAGCATCTCCAGCTCCCACACCAAAGATGACCAACACCCTCCACCCAAGGCAGAACAAAATCTCAGAGACCAGCTGGGCGAACGCCCTCAACATCTCCAACCCTGATGCCATCACCCACCTTGCAAGGCAGCTGGATTTATCGGGCCAGGCTGTCGAGGAAGGAGGAAACACGTCGAATTTAGCCTTTAAAAGGTCTTGTTTGGTTTAACATTTAAATTTAAGAAGATTGGCCTTCAATTGAAGTGACTGATTGCGGAAATCTCATCGTGAATAAGAGATAGAGGCGCTTCGTTTTTGTAGAGAAAACCATGATTATGTATGGTGGAACAACAGAAGTAGCCTCAATTTAGGTACCAGTGTAACATTCAATAGATGGGGTAACATTGAAGAATGAAGGGATGAAGCTCATATTATAAATTCATCCGAATAAAGACTCAAGTGCAATAGACGGCTACCTGATGAAGGCATGTATGCCGAAACGCGCGTTGTGAACATCTGCCGCACTGCCTGAATCAATGCTCCGTCCATTATTGGATTTGTATATATTGACTGTTAATATCTGTTTCATAAAACAACTGTAATTGAATCATAAATTGTTTATTTGATGATAAACAACATAAAATATAAAATGTTATACTTCTAATTTAATAAATACATCACTATATCCTCTGCCAGTGTCCATATTGTGTTAATAGGGTGTCCCTTGTTTTTTATGATAATTTCTTAGCTCACTAGCAAGTTGGTATAGATTTGTAGATAGATATCATTTTCTAGCTATTACCTTTCTTACTTTAGTTAATTTCCCTATAGTATAGCTAGCTTTTCATGTAGGGGTCCCTTGTTTTCCTTAATAGCCATCACCCACCTTCAACAGGGAGTGAAAAACGTCAATGCCTGGGTGACAAACTGCACAGGCAGCATCATCCCCATCAAGAGCAACACCCAGAGAAAGTCCTCCAGAAAGGCCAGCTGGTACTCCCAAGAACTCAGAACAATAAAACGAGACAGCAAACAGTTGGAGAGGAGATGGTGCACCTGCAAGGTCACCTCCGACAAGGCAGTCTTCAAGACCTCCCTCAACCTCTACCATAGCCTGCTATAGGAAACAAAGAAGACAGCCCTTGCCACGCACATCAAATCCAGTATGAACAACACCAAGGAACTTTTCAACATCATTAAGGAATTCTCCAACCCAGCTGCCAGCGAAAACAACATCACACTGTGCCAGGAGCTGTGCAACAACCTCGCCCACTTCTTCCAAGACAAGATCGCAACCTTATACAGAAACTTCAAACCCCAACCCACACCGATGGACTTCCTCAACAGATATGCCACCACCGTAACCAACACGAACAACACACTGACCACCTGAACAATCCTCTCCACCCAGGACACCACCTCCTCCATGACATCCATCCAGTCGGAAGTTCCCAAGACTCATGCTTGCACCACATCTTCAACGGCCAGGAACTCACCACCCTAATCAACATCTCTAACACCCCGTAACATTTTCCCATGCCTGTAAACATGCCAAAGTCAGACCATGACTCAAAAAACCTTTGCTGACTTCAGCGAACTCAAAAATACCAGGCAATCTCCCTGCTCCCATTTTCACAGAAGGTACTAGAAAAGATGATCAATAATCAACTCATGACACACCTGAAGCGGAACAAGCTACTGGTATGCCTCCTAATCTGGCTTTCACAACAATCACAACACCGAAACCACCTTGATTTCAGCCACCGATGACATCCAAACATACTCCTTGACCGACTTAAAACAGCAGCTTTGATCCTCCTCGACCTCTTGGCGGCCTTCAACACCATATCCTACCACAGACAGATCAAAATACTCCATCATATCAGCATCCAAGGGGATGCGTTCAGATGGATCACCTACTTCTTAACCAGAAGAACTCAGAGGATCTACATCCACCTTTCATCTCTGAACCGAAGTAGATCACTTAGGGCACATCTCTCAACCCCATGTTCTTCAACGCATATATGACTGCACTGGCCAAAACCTTCAGGTCCTACGGTCTCAACATTAATTCCTTCGTAGACAATACCCAACTCGCCCTCTCACCCACCAATGACCCCACCACCACCAGAACCAGCTTCCACAAATGCATGACAAACATCCCGGACTGGATGAAGACGTACTGCCTGTAGCTGAACACAGACAAGACAGAAGTACTGCTCTTTGACAACAGCAGCAACACATAAAACAATTCCTGGTGGCCATCCGATCTAGGACCCTCACCCAATTCCTTCAAAGACGCCAGGAACCTCGGAATCATCATTGACAACAAGCTCGCCATGAAATCACAGCTCAATGCCATCACCTCCACCTGCTACCTCATCTGCGCATGCTACGTAAGATCTCAAGTGGCTACCCCTACACACAAGATGCACCGTGACACAAGCCCCCATCACCAGCTAACTGAAGAATGGCAATGCTGTCTTCATCGAAATTGCCGCTCCCCTTCTACAGGGACTTCAGACCATACAGCCTTCCCCGATGAACCCACATCACACCCCACCTCAGGAAACTCCACTGGCTCCTTGTAGAGAAGAGATGCCAATTCAAGTTGCTGAACATGCACACAAGGCTCTACACAACCAAGGACCCGCCTACATTAACCACCGATTGAAATTCCACCAACCATTGAGAAGACTACTCTCTGCTTCCCTTCCACTTGCCCATACTCCCAGCATCTACCAAAGCAGAAGTGCAGGTCGCTCCTTCTCGCATATAGCAGAGAAGACCTGAAATAGCCTCACCACGCACATCCGGACCATCACCTCACTTACGGAATTGTGAATGGCCCTCAAGACCTGGCTGTTTGAATAAGCCTACGGGGCCTGCAAGTGCCTTGATACCCTATTGGGTAATGAGCTGCGCTCTATAAATCCTGGTTGATTGATTGATGGGTTTTTGCTAATGTAGTATGCCGTTTCAAACCATTAAGTTGAAAAGGTGTGCCTTTGACGAGAGACACGTTCTTCAAGAGGGTTATTTTGGATTGCTAGGGATGCTGTTTTAGAAGAGCACTCATTGTTCGAGGATGCCAATGGGTTGCTCTGTGGCGTAAGCCTTATTTGAAAGGCTAACAACTTCCATCCAATGAGATGCTATGGTATCAGGATGGCCCTGGCACTTAAAGTATGGCACAGAATAACAATGGGAGAGATAGGGAAATTCAGGAACACTCTCTTGATCCCCGATTATATACCAATAAACAAAAAAAGAGAGGTTAAAGTATCCAAAAAGCCACCTAGATGGAGCGAAACAACTAGTGGAATTCACACCCTATTTGGGTGGAGAAGAAAGCCCTCACACACCGCCCTGGTCAGTGTCATGTTTCATCATCGGGCCCCACGAAGAGACCTAGTGCCTCTTCGGTGTGCTGCGACTCCAGGAGACTGCGGAGCTGGTTGTGTGAAATGGGCGTGTTGTGAGGTTAACTTAAAATTAAAAGTGTCTAAAGGGTATCTACAAAAAAATTTAATAATGATCCCTAGGACACGAATAAAAGGTTTTATGTGTCTGAATTTAGTGCCAAAGGTAATGGATGTTTAATTCAGAATTAAATCAGTCAACATGTTTCAGCCTTAGGGGTGGTTTCAATTTACCTAGGTATTCGTCAGGACAGAGATAAACCCCGGTGGTATGGACTCTCTAATCGACCACCCTAACCTGGGGGCGTGAAAGTGAAAAATTAACAAAAAAAGGTGATAAAGTGCATAAAGTGGAAGAGCTGGATGCTCATTCCAAAAAAATACTCCTAGTTATGGAGTATATCCGCAACTGCGGAACAAAAAACAAACAAACACATAAGACATACTAACAATTAGTTGGAGAGCTGTGTCATAATGTTTTTTGTTCATGGTGCTCCAAAATAGTGGCATCGAATGTGTTCCCAAACTAGATACTAGAATTTAACACCATCCACAAACCCTATGGGGATGATAACTCTAGCTCTGGGAAGTGAAGTGAAAAGAAGTGTTTTAAAAAAGCCCAAAGTGGCTCAATAGGGGTTAAAAACACGGTATGGGTGCTTCAAGGGATCAATGGACCAAAGGTCAGTGACCCCCAATGAAAGGTTTCATGAAAAACAGCATATCTCACTTTAAAGTATGGCGCTAACTGCACCATGGGTCTCAGGAGGGGGGTTGGAGTGTCCCTGGCACATCCTAAAGATAAAGAGAATAGGCTAGAAATGCACAGAATCGGGTTAGACTTAGCTCGATAATGTAGTTTATGTCCGATCGTCCTCGTATTGTTACTCACGCCCTCCGCACTCGCAGCCCGCTTGTACACCTGGTATTCCTCAAACCGGACCCCGACGATGGAGAGCGGGGCCGGTGAGTGCGTTTAAAAGCTTGTGTAACGACCTCGGCGCTCTTCCGGGTGGGCGTGGTTTCGCCGGAGCGAGGCCAGGGAGCTCTTCCGGGTGGGCGTGGTTTTGCGGGATCGAGGCCTGGGAGCGCGTCGCTCTGATGAGAGGGGCGCGGTGTGTCTCCTCAAGGAGGCTAGAATTTTGTGACCAATTAAAAAGCTACATTCCCAAATGTAAACACGAGCAGCAAACAAAAGCGTATGCTTCGTTCACAGTTTAAATACAATGCTTTGACAGCATGGGTGTCTATGTAAGTTAGTTTACAAATGGTAAAAAAGAAAAATCGGGAATAGTCATTGCTATACCAG
Source organism: Lissotriton vulgaris (assembly GCF_964263255.1). Taxonomy (NCBI): domain Eukaryota; kingdom Metazoa; phylum Chordata; class Amphibia; order Caudata; family Salamandridae; genus Lissotriton; species Lissotriton vulgaris. The sequence continues at coordinate 198,005,182 of NC_141697.1, forward strand.
TCAGATTGTTAAGTATGCATATTGAATGCTGAGAGGGGTTATAATATTACATAAATTACAGGGAACTCAAAGTGTTAGTTACTTGTACAGAAAAATAACTCATAGAATTAATTGTGCGCAACTCATGTACCGGATCTTACAGGTGTTTATTTTTACTGGGTTTCTCAGTGAGCTTGACGGGAACGGTATTGCACTGCAGATGGTGAACTAGCCCATATTTGGAAGGGGGCTGGGGTGTCAGTTCAGGACCGTATTCCACGGAATATCATCATTGAGCCCAATGATGTTAGTACCTAAACGGTACACCCAGTGCTGTTCTTTCTCAAAAAGCCTGCTAGAGACATTAGTGGTACCAGTGATTGTCTCGATTACTGTCCATTTCATATCGTTGGTGGTATGATTGGACTCCAAAAAATGTCGGCTCAATTTTGTCGTTGCTTTTTTACATCTTATATTGCTCCGGTGTTCACAAATACGCTGTTTAACTTTTCGTGTGGTCATACCAATATAGCGTAAGGAACAGGGACACGTGATTAAATACACCACATTGTTTGAATTACAGTTGGTATGTGCAGTCTGTGTCCAGATTTTTCCTTGTTCCAATGAGAGTGTTTTCGAGGCCTCTGTTAGATGGCACACGCTACAGTCTGAACACGGGTGATCGGAGGAAGGCCCCATGCCGTTGTGACTGAAGATGTTTGAGGGTTTGTCTTCTGTTTCGGGCGAGTATGAACAAAGCATCTTTTAGACTACGACCCTTTTTTAAGGAAAACAGAGTTTTTTCCCAATCTTTCTTCGCTGATGTTATGATGCTCCAATGTTTGTTTATTGTTTTTTTCATGTAGTTTGACAGGCCATTAAATGAAGTTACACAGGTGAGTGGTACCAGCTCTTGGGTGTTGGTTTTCTCTTCCAGCAGAGCTTCTCTCGGCTGGTTGCCTGCTCGCTTAAAACCTTAATTAAGGATACAGGGAGGATATCCCCTATCTCTTAGTTTATCAGTTAGGCTAGAGGCTTGTTCCTTGTTTTTTTGGAATGAGCATCCCGCTCTTCCACTTTTTTATGCACTTTATCACCTTTTTTTGTTAATTTTTCACTTTCACACCCCCAGGTTAGGGTGGACGATTAGAGAGTCCATTCCGCCGGGGTTTTTCTCTGTCCTGACGAATGCCTAGGTAAATTGAAACCACCCCTAAGGCTGAAACATGTTGACTGATTTAATTCTGAATTAACCATCCATTACCTTTGGCACTAAATTCAGACACATAAAACCTTTTATTCGTGTCCTAGGGATCATTATTAAACGTTTTTGTAGATACCCTTTAGACACTTTTAATTTTAAGTTAACCTCACAACACGCCCATTTCACACAACCAGCTCTGCAGTCTCCCGGCGTCGCAGCACACCGAAGAGGCACTAGGTCGCGTCGGTTGGGCCCGATGATGAAGCATGACACTGACCAGGTCGGTGTGGGAGGGCTTTCTTCTCCACCCAAATAGGGTGTGAATTCCACTAGTTGTTTCGCTCCATCTAGGTGGCTTTTTGGATACTTTAACTTAAAGTATGGCTACCTCTACCTTCCAAAGCCCAATGGAGTGTGGTGGTTCACAGTGGGCTCTAAGAGGCAGACCAAGACTTTGAGCTTACCTTGGCACCTGAAAAGGGAGCAGGACTGGGTGGCAGATCACCAGGTGAGTGAACTGGATTTGGTAATGATAGTGGTGTTCTTACTTAAATAATACTGCCAATTTTGAAGATGCTGTGAAGGCAGGCTTTCATGGCTGGGATGGCCACTCTACCATCATGCCAGTGGGCTTCAGGTTGAAGAGCTGCATTCAGACCAGGATGTGCTGCCATCACACACTGTGCCCTCCTGGCCCCACTCTAGGTGTGGCTCCTGGAGTGTGAGGATGATTTGAACATTTCTACCACAGCTGATTTTGCTTTCCAGACCAAGCTTTAAGGTTTCCGATTGAAGCAAGATTTTCTGAAAGATTTAAAAGGCATAAATAGTTGGATGCTGCAGGCAGAGGATGTTGGGTGAACACAGGTTTTTGTGGCAATACAGCTTGTATTTAAGTGGTCATTGAAATGTGGACAAATATATGGATCATCACTACTTTCCTGGAAAATGTTCCCTTGCTGTGGCCCCTGGTGATGCGAGGACAAGGTATGGCTAAGAGGCCAGTCCACTTTAATATAGTGATAATTAACATTCAGATAATGAAACAATAGTGTCTCAGGATAACAGAAATGAGGCCAAAGCTGCAGTCATGAAGGTTTTTGTGTTGAATTGCATGACTACTTAGGAAATAATGAATTTAAGGTGCAGGTTGATTGGGTTGGCAACAGACAAAAAACAGCCCATCTTCACACCCCTGGAGTGTGGTAAACAGCAGACAGAAGGTTCTAAGTTTGCTTAAAGGATTGTGGATAGTTGCCAGCAAGGACACGTATACACTGGATTCATTTTCATCTTTAAGTAGTAGGACCGGAAAATGTATTGGCAACTGCAGTTGTTTGAGCCAATAAAGGAGCAACTGCCGAAGATTTTCTGGACCGGATTGGTAAGGCAATCCTCAAGCGGCTGCTATTGGCAAGCTGGTGGCCAAGTTTTCAGAACTGCCAGGTTGTAAAGGCCTCACAGCCTTATTAACAAAAGACCTGGTATCTTATGCCTTATGTTGACGAGATAAGAGAGAAATAGGAGGATAATGTGTGAGCACAAAAGGATGTGGCTATGGGTACAATTATGTCATCATAACACTGTGAGTTGCTGAGCGGGGGGAGTTCTAGCCCGGTGTTCGGGTATCGAAGATGAATGGTACAAAATTATAATAAGTTATGAACTGTCAAAAGACAATGTACTACTAGAGCAAGCCTACTGATGAAAGGGTTTGAAACCTACTCATTTCAGATAGGGGCAGTGTGAGTTGAGCTATGTGAGGAACAATTAATGAAGACAGATGGCAACAACGGGTGGATGTGTGTGCAAGGGGATGGGTCAAGCAGCAACGGTGAGTGGAGTAGGCAAGCAATGAGGTGGAGCCAGAGGGGAAAGGGTGGGGGTGATGGCCGGCCAACACATGCACTCTTATGGAGTGTTACAAGTAAACAGAAAATAATTATCTCTGAAGAAGACATGAGCAGTGGATGGACACTGCACTGGGCAAGGAAGCAGTCCTTGGGCCTTGCTCCAGGGGCGGGACGAACACATGAGGATGGAGAGAAGCTGCCACATGCTTACCAAACAAAAGCAAGGATATGAGTGATAAAGTAGTATGGGTGGACTCTAAGCTCCTTGTGAGTACGCACAATGTCTAATTAGAAACCAGGAGAACTAAAACAAAGTCTTGAATATTCTTTTAGATAGTAGGTTAGTTGGTTTAAACACTACAAAATGGGCAGCAATCAATCAATTTCTTTTAATGCGATAGGTCAAAGCTCCAAGTAAAATCAAATCTCTGGACCTACCTGCCGCCCCCAAGAAATGTGAATGAAGATAGAAAGTGACCAGGGGCTCTGTTAAGTTCTGTAGAAAGTCCTTCAGCAACCTGCACACAGCATGGATGTCATCCTCTCTGTTCAGAGGTAGCGGTCCCTTCCCTCGTAGGAATTTTTGCCTCCGGTCTTTCACCAGGCAGTCGCAGCCAGGAACATCTGTAAAAAATAGACATTCAATTCAATTCAATTCAAGATAGGTTTATTCGGTGTTTTGTCATAAAAACCATAAAAGCATGACATACAAAAAAATACAAATACTATATACATCTCTTTCTCATAAAAAATGTCATATTAAAAAACATCATCTAGATAAAATGAATATAAATGCAACAAATTCATTTAAAATTCATTTACAGGACTCTCGGTATTCATACAGTCTGCTGCTGTATACGTATTATACGGTGTTTATGAGGAACACTATAATACGGATTTTTTCAGTTTTATAAATTATCCACAAGGTCCTATACATTGCCCATAGACCCCCTGCATTTTACGATAAACGTAAGGAATTTTATCATTGTCACTATAGTAATTTCGTCTTGCAGCATATATAGTCTAAGCAATGCAATCTTACAGGTTCTCACCCCCCATGACTTTAAGAGTGGTATCAAGTATCTTTTCCTCCCCCATTCATAATGCTTACAAAACAGTATACAATGTATATTTGACTGTCTAGATGTCTCATCACATGGACACTTTTCCATGTTTGCCGACCAAATGTTTGTAGTGGGAAAAGATACAAGCCTATAGAACGACTCCGTCCTCATTCGAGTCAGGAGCATTCTATGAAAACACGAGTAAGTTGGTGCTAAGTAGGCGTGGATTCCCGTGCCATATAAGATATTACGGTGCGCTACTATGGTGGATTTGTGCCCATCTAGATACCATCTTCGTTCCGCCAGTAAATCTAAACACGCCGTTTTTAAAGATTTTTTTGATATTTGTGTGCAAGTTATAGGGTTTATGTAAAGATCTGGTTTGCCGATGGAGAAAAGGAACTTTTTCACATACGCTAACCATGGTTGTTTGGTAGATACCGGATAGTTTAAACAATCAGTAATTACTTCCCTATTAAACCCTGTGTCCTCACATGTCCAAATCTTATACCACAGCATTACTGGTGCTACTTTTATAAGATCTATGATATGGATTCTATCTAGTTCATTATGGCACACAGTGGTAGACGTGGAACGAGGGACTGAAAGTAAATATCTAAGGAAGGCATTTTCCACTGTTTGAATCTGAGTGCTATCTGCTATGCCCCATATGCCTGCCCCATATACAGCGGTGGACACGCATTTGGCAGCATATATCTTAAGTAAGATATGCACAGGTTTCCTGCCCAATCTCTTGGCAAAGTGTTTAAGGGCGCCTATTGTACGGGCAAAAGCTAAATTTCTGGAGGTTATAGCTGGTGCCCATGTTCCCCTATTATTGAATATAATTCCTAGGTAAGAGAAGGTTTTAGTCATTGCTATCTTGCTACTATTTATGAAGATTTTACAATTTGGTGTGTTTTTTCGCAAGGAGCATGACATTGTAAATGTTTTTCCTTCATTTATTTTTAGGCCTCTTATAGACATAAAAGATGAAAAACCTGTTATGGCTTTCTGGAGGCCTAGCTGTGTGCGGGCCATGATCACAGCATCGTCAGCATACAATAATAAAGATACTGAGGTACCATTTATTTTGGGATAATCAACTCTAAGGTCGTTTAAAACATTTGCTATCTCGTTGATATATAAGTTAAAAAGAAAAGGGGCGAGGATGCAACCCTGACGAACACCCTTTGCTATAGGGAATTTTTTTGTTCGCTCTCCATTTTTGCCATACCTAACCGCTGCGCCCGCATCCCTATATAGTTCCTGTATGAAGTGTAAGATATTTTTATCTATTCCCATCTTTGCCAAGGTATTCCACAGCACAGCGTGGTCAAGGCAATCAAATGCCGAGGATAGATCGACAAAAGTGAGGTAGAGGTTCCCTTGCTTCTTATTAACATACTTATTTATTATTAGATTTAAATTGAGACCCTGCTCTACAGTGCCAACTCCAGCTTTGAAGCCGTACTGCAATTTTGAGAGAATCCCTTTATCCTTAGACCAAGTTTGTAGTTTGGTTAGTAGGATTCTACCTGCCACCTTCATTAATGTATCCAGCAGGGAGATAGGGCGGTAGCATTTTGGGTCCTGTCTATTCCCCTTTTTGAATATTGGGATGATTATGGCCTCATGCCATGAATCAGGGAATCCCAATGTGCTGTACGCATTTAATACATTTGCTAGTAATGGAGCCCACATTTCTGCATTGACTTTAAATAAGTCAATGGGGACTCCATCTGGGCCTGGGGCTTTTAAGTTTGCGCTTTGCGAGATTGCTAATTCAACCTCAGCAGGGGAAAAAACAGTGTTTAGTGGGAAGCTATCTTGGTTGCTATTATAGATGTTATATTCTAGGGTCATGTTTAATGCCTCTTTTTTGTATAAGGAGGAAAAGTAGTCAATCCGGGAATCTTCCGGTATTGCTACCTCCATCGAATCTGTCCTGTTGTCCTGGAAGAAGAAAGGGGCATTGATTTCCTTCCAAAAAGAGACGTTGTCCCTTATGGAGCTTGCCTTTACTAAGGCTTCCCAAGCCTGGTTTTTAAGTTCATCTTGTCTTTGATGTAGCGTGTGCTTATAGACACGTCTGGCTAGCCTAATGGCATTATTATCCTTGGGAAGTGTCTTTAGAACCTGTAATAGGTCTTTGTGAGCTTTAGAACAGGCGGAGTTAAACCAGCCATATTCTCTCTTTACTATGTCTCTTTTTAATTTTTTTGTAAGTTTATCGTTTATAGTGGCGACAATGTTCCCATATGCCGCTATAATTTGCTGGGGAGTGGTGTTAGATTCTAGGCAGACCATGAATTGGTCCATTTCTTTCTGCACTAGGTCTTTTAGGAAAGTTGTACCATCAATTTTCCCCCATTTTATAGCGTAGCCATTCTTTTTTGCGAGAGAGACCGATCGGCCGTGAAGGATGCTTGGTATGCTTAGCTCAGGGGACTCATCTTTGTCAATCACGATTGTAGTGCTTATTGGGAAATGGTCACTTAATGCCAAATCTTCCATGTTAAAGCCCACCAGGCAACCCTGATTCTTGTTGGTCACTAGGATGTAATCAATTGTGGTGCCTTGCCCCCACCCAAAGAATGTTGTCTGGAAAGCTACTTGAGGCTCACAGAGTTCATTAGCGAACCCCATGTCCCAGTCATGCATTAATTGATTAAGCATATTCCCGATAATCGAGTGTTCGAAATGTGTGGTGGGATCCCCTCTTGAGTTATAGATTCCACAATTTTTTGTGGCACTATAGGGGCAAATAGACATTAATAGGTCGGGCATGGCAGCGGACAGAGGGCCAGACACATCTCATTCTCCCACAGCAAGACTCAAGAACAGATCTGGAAATAGGCAGAAGAGGGATAGGTACAACTCTCGTGCCAAATCAACACATTAAAACAGGCCTGGAACCGAGGAGAGACAGCAAACATCTAACTCTGCCAAAGAGTCACCAGAATAATTCATGAAACGGGGAGAGAGGAACAGGGTAAATCTCAAACTACTGAAGACAGACAGGACAGTCTGGGCCCCGGAAAGAAAAAGAATAGTTTATAGATTATTCTAATGATGGAGCAAGGATTTGCATGAAATCAACTTGCTAGATAAACCCTCGTAATAAATTACTAATATTGTTTGTAATACTAATATTACACAACATTTTAAACTTATTAGATATGGGGGAAGCTTGCCTGTGTGTTTTAATAACAAGTAACCAGAGTGCAGCTAAAATGGCCGCTAAAAACGTGGAAAATAAATAGAAATTGGGGAGAGAGACAAGATGGTGTTGGTGTGATCGGTGCTGCAAGCTGTGCTTCGCGAGGTCCTGACCCCCGGATGATTTTGATGCTGACACAGAAACGGGATATTGCTGCTCATCGCAGTTGTTAATTGATGCAATGGTTCTCAACACTGCTCAGTTCAACAATCTTCTCGAGAACTGCCTGTGAAAAATCTCCAACAACAAAAGTACACCTCGAGATCACTGGAAAATGACAACGACGATGTGCCTTAGTTGAGGGGCCCTGCCGGAGACGGACACGGACAGCTTAAGCAAGTGAACAAGTAAGCTCTGACAAACTGAATGGGCCAGAAGACTTATAAGCATACTGACATACAAGGCATGACAAGATAAATAGAACCCCAGGCAATAACCCCAGCAAACGGGGGAGTAAAAGACAGCTGCTGTAGTAGAGCGTGACAAGTGGATCATATAAACCCACACCATGCCCGTATGCTTGCCTGCACCTCGCCTACCCTGCAACTGACATATACGTGGCGTCTCAGGTGCAGTGTGCTGTCAGGGAAAAGGTATTGGACATATGTTATAATTTGAAGGATGCCGCAGTAGTCTGGATCTAAGCAGGGTCTGTGAGAGCGAGAGTGCCGGGTTAACCTACGGCTCTATAGCAGCTTTCAACTCTCTACTCACCGTGATATAGTGTTTGGCTCATCATCGTCTTCTATTTTTTTTATTTATTTATAAATATGGTTTTGGAACTCCATGGAGATCCACATATTACAATGATACAAGTTAAACATAATAAAATAAGGCCACAGGTTATCAACCTATTTAACAGTGATGTACCAAATTTCATGCCATTCAACTAGTACAATTCTAAAAAACATTTAAAAAAAATTAAAAATTCTGTTACAGAAAATTACATTCGGGGGACAAACAATTGCATCCATCAAAGATTTAGCAGATAAGATACCGAACTGGATACATACGGGCTTTACCCATTGCCGACGGTGTGCCATTAGTGCTGGGCAGACTAACAAGACGTGTAAGGAGTCTTGGACTGAACTATTGCAAAAATTACATATATTGGAAATGCCATACCATTTGGCTAGCAGTTTATTCAATGGGAGTATATCATGCCTAAGAAGTAGCCAGAAGCGGCGCAAGCCATGGGGCATGTTCCAAGTGACATAAGGTTGTATTTGTCTTACCAAACAAGAATTAACAACTTGGTTTGTCCCCTTTTTTTGAAAAATCAGGTTACGATCCCTTTCATAGCTTAACTTCCAGGTGGCATGCTTTAATGTAAGCTTTAGTTGTTGTGTAGAAAGGGCTAGGAGGGAAGCTTCCTCCAGATCCAAGAGTTTGAGGGCCTTCCTATAGTTCTTTATAAGCAATGAGTACTCTTTTAATGGGCCCATCAACTCTTTTTTAATTAGGGAACTTAATGTTGACGGCTTTCCCTTGATAAGACAAATTGCCCAACGAATGGCTCCTGCCAGAGCCTGTGCCCAGCTACTTCTTAGCCCAAGTTCCAAATGCAGGGCAGCAGTACTGCAACTATTATTAACTGATGTTAAGCTTCTCAAGAGGGATCCCTCCACAGTGTCTAAGAAACCCCATTCAGTTAGTTCAATAAGCTCTATGCCATAAAGCAGAGTTGGGGGGATTTTTGCCCGGAAAGCCTCCAACAGATATTCAAAATGCCTTTTACCATTCGACTTGTATAGTGCTCTTAAGCCATTTCCCTGTGATTTTGCCTTATGGATGTTATTTTCAATATGGAATTTATTACTTAGATTACTATTCACAACCTTGCCCAAAAATACGTAGGATGATACTCTTTCTAATTTTTTCCCTCCCAATTCCCAGCTGATGTTTTCTAACTTTAGTTTTTCTCTCCCCTCCATGCACATTACCTTACTTTTAGAGATATTTATTTTCAGGTAATGCTCTTCGGAGAATGCATGTAGTAATTGGAGATGGGTATTGAGTCCCTTTGGGGTGAGGTCTAAGATCAATATATCATCAGCATACATTAGGCATGAGATGTGCGAATCTCCCAAGCGTGGGGCAATGCCTTCACCTGCTGATAATCTATGGGGAAGATCACTTACATATAGGGAAAATAAAAGGGGGGCTAAAAGACAGCCCTGTTTGAGGCCATTTGCAGATGGTATGAGCTGGGATAAGCCTCTTCCCCCCCCAATAACACTCTGCACCATGTATTGTCATGTAGGTCTTGAACCAAACCTAAGAGACCATGAGGCATTCCTAGATCATGTAGCTTTCTCCACAGTAGCTGTCGGTCGACTTTATCGAAAGCCGTAGAGAAATCTATGAATGCCACATAGACTCTCCCCTTTCTGGCTCCGATATATTTGTCTGTTATTACCTGGAGGGCTGCCAAATTATCCAGGGTCCCGTGATTTTTCCTAAAGCCTGTCTGCTCAAGTGGGAGAACACCCGAGTACTCCACCCAGATATTTATCCGCTTGAGCAGACATCTTGTGAAGACTTTGCCGATTGCGTCCAGTAATGCAATCTGGCGGTAATTCTGAGGGGATAGACGATCACCTTTTTTAAACAACGGCACCAGGATACTTCCCTTCCAGGAAGGTAGAACCTTACCTCTTAATAGACAAATATTAAAGACAGGACAGAGTACCTTGCACCATTTGGCCCTGTTCTGTTTTAATACGTTAATGGGTACCTCATCCGGGCCCATTGCCCCAGAATGTCGCATTTCACTAATTGCCAAATCTATGTCCTTTTCTGTAAATGGTTCTGATGGTTCCCTCATGTCTATTCGCCACATTTGAGAATTTGACTCGTTATTGCTTGCATAGAGGTTGATGACAAAATCCCTCCATATTTGTTCCTCAATGGCAATGGGGGCGGGACTTATTCTCATTCCACAACCTTCGCCTATGAGGGACCAAAATTGCCTCATTTCCCCATGGATAGCTGCTTCTCTTATTTTTACCCATATGGTGTCCTCCTTTTCTTTACGTAGCCTAGACCATAACCTTCTACTTTTTCTTTTTAGCTTAGTTATTTTTTGTGCTGTATCCAGCGATCTATTCAGGTATTGGGCCCTTACTGGTTTATTTATTTCTATGTTTAGAGCTCTGAAAGGGCTTGGGGAAATTCTATTAAATTTTATCCTATTGAGTTTTTTTGTCCCTGCTACCACTGACTTCATAAAGACGCCGAAATTTTCAATTTCAGAGCCATTCCAGGACGGGAGCTCGGAGATTGCTATATCTAGCATTACCTCCAGGCTTCGATGCGCCCTCGCGTTCCAATAACATCTTCCTGATTTAGAGTGGAAGTTTGTTTGGTCATTATTCAGTGACCATTGATCACAACTTGGAGGCTTTATATTCAACGAGATGGAAAGGATTTTGTGAACACTTAGCGGAGTATCAATAACATTGAGATCCTTCAACAGCTCGAATGATTGGATCCCCGTTATTACGTAGTCCAAAATCGATTTCCCTCTATATGATTTGTGTGTGAAGTTAGCCGGGGAATCCGAAGGAAGTCTCCCATTAGCTATGAGCCCGTCCATCTCTGCCAACTCCTTTAGTATTATTTTACCACGTTTATTTGTTTTTATACTTTCAGGAAACACTGGCCGGGGAATACGGAGAGTTTCCTCTCTTAATTTATCACTAAATAAGTTTAAGCTTAAGTTGGAAATCTTACTATTTAGATCCCCAACTAAAATTATGTCTGTCATCGGATCTTTCTCTCTAATACCCTGGATATGTATGAAAACCTTTTTAAGTATTGCGTTGAAACCACTTTCTGGAGGGATGTAAGCATTAATCAGGGCCAGACGGTTAGTAGTTCTTGAGTTATCTGACCCAAGTATAGTTACTACTTGGAACAGTTTACTGGGGTCCAGGTAATGTTCATAGTTCCAGTTTATATTGTTTGCTAAAAGGCAGGCTATCCCCCCACTCGCATGACCTTTTTTATTCAAGGTAGCACTGCCTTCTAAAACGTAATATTCCTTCCCTAATTGTATTTTATCTGGGCACCATGTCTCTTGGATGCATATTATGTTTTGCTCCAGAGATAAGAGAAAAGCCAGTTTCTCCGGACTATTTTTTAGGCCCGCTGCATTCCAAGAGATTATGGATAGTTTTGTGCTAAAGATCCTGATTATTTAAGTGATTATTTGAGGGTTTTTCTGCCAAGACTCGGGGGAGCCAATTCCATTGGACACTTTCGTTTCCTGAGTCTGGGTGGTAAGATAACGGAGAGGGGGCAGGATAGGACACCATTCGGGAGTCCTTAGACTTACATATTTTTAGCTCTGTTAGTTCGCCTGACTTATTTATACGCCCTGTTGCTGCTTGCAGCAGGGAGAATGGAGGTTTCTTGGAGGGTTTAGAAAAAACCTTGGTTTGAGTTATATGCTCTAATACCGGGATTACGTCTATCCCTCTGCTCTGCAAATCTTCTGAACGTTGTAGTATAAGGTTGGCTACTAACTTAGAGTAGAACCTCACCCTAGTTGTCATCCCCACTTCTGATTTTAATATTTGTACTCTATCTAAATCAGCCGATTGTATCAGTTTCAAATTGGCTGATTCTTGAAAGTATTTGAGTCGGAGGGATCTGTTCAAAATGCATTCTGAATTGAACAGGGGAGAGAATTCCACCCATGCAGTATCTATACATTTTTCTTTGGGCTCAGCCGATATAGTACCTCTCGCTACTATTCCCGAAAAAGATGGTGCCAGGGGATTAAGTATTGGGCCCACTTTACTCGGGGATTTATAATCCTGACCTGGAAGTGGGGGTATATTGGACCCTGCTAAATCCCTATTAACGGGAGCTTGTTGGGAGATACCATTTGAGTCGACTGTTAATAAAGGGGAAAGAACGGGAATCAGGGATATTGCGGGCGTAACCAAAGGCAGGGGTGCAATATTTTCCATATTGTTCTTAATTTCAGTGTTATTCTCCTTTACAGCTACCACCTGAATTTGGGGAACCCCATTATTTATGGATAAATTAAGGTGTTTTCTAAACAGAATTTTCCTCCGCCTATTCTTTTCTATCCGTCTCAACAGTTTTCTTTTATTTTTTCCATTCTTTTTTATATCCTGTAACTTCCTTTTGTTGCCATTCTCTTCTGAAACCTCACCCACCTCTCTATCTCCTTCGCCCAGTTGCTTCTTAAAAATCGGGAAAAGGTCAGTCTCCAGTTTTGGAGGGGGATTTTCATAGGAATTTACTTCTAAATCATGGACACTTAGATTTCCATCTTCATATACTTCAATTACAGTATTGTTGGTTTTGGAGTGCTGGACTTTTATGTCTGTCCCATTTAGTACTAGAGGCGGGGAGGACTGTACTTGGACTATATCCTTCTCTTTTTGAGTGCCCAATAAGACCTTTAAGATTTTAGTCACCGTATCTAAGACACAATCAGATCCCCCCACAAATTTTTCCAATAGTTGTAGGATGGACGATAATAAATGTTCTAGAATATGTAGGGAATCAGAAATGGGTTTGTCGTTCCCCTGGCATTGTAGTGCATCCATCCCGGTCAGATTTAAATTAGGACTGATGGAAAAATTTGAATGAGAGGATCTGGAGGGAGTACTACTGTACAACTTCAAACCGGCGTGGGTCGATGTTAGCGGAGTTTTTAGATCCATCTCCGCTTTGACCGGGTCATTTTCTATATATCTTTGACAAAGGTCGTTATCCAGCAACAATGGGGACAGACCATTATTGAAGGAAACTTTTGTCAGAGATATGTTTAGAGTCTGGTGGGCGTCCACTAACGGGGTTTCCCCTATATGCGTGTTATCCTCTTCTACACCGTTCCTAGTTTTTATAATTACTTCAGGCTCTAGTTCAATATTGTTTTTCGCTGTGGAGAAAGCGGGAGGAGACAAAACACTCTCAACAGTCAAAGGAGCTACTTTAGGTTCGACTGTACTGATAATCGCAATTTCCTTTCTATTTTCAGACAATTCTCTTGGAGAGTTGGTTAATCTATCTGAGAGAATGTCTCCGGATTCTTTGAGGACCACTGATTTGCTATCCTCCATTGCAGTTTTAGTCTTGCCCTTTTCCCACAAATTGAAAATCTGACAAGTGCTTTTCAAATTAGAGGCCTGACCAAGCTTGTTTCGGAGAGGGTTCGATCTGGTTTTAAAATTTGATCTTCCTACCAGTATTCTCCCAGACCTCAATTTCTTTGTCATCATCCCACTTCAGTAGTATCGGAAAAAGGGCAAGGGAGATACTAGTAGAGAGCGTCTACCAATTTATAAGCCTAAGGTGAACAGCCTAACTGTTTATCAATACTGAGGGGAATAGATCGGTAGGAACTAAAGTGCACAAACAAAAAGTACAAATCCTAAGGGGATGGCCTCTATCTTCTAGTACAATACTCTGATGCAGCGGGGAGGTCACGGGGCCATGGCCAGATGGTTTGTGGAACTTATGGGGGGGTGGATGTTAGGGGGGGGGGGCTAGCCTGGCCTTCTCGTGCCTCTGAGGGCCTCAGAGGGCCCACCCTTGTCACGGGCTTCTCCCGGGCGCTACCCGCGCGCTCCCGCGCAGCGGTATACTAACACTCTATTTATTGGATGCCAGTGAAGAGGGGCGTGGCCTACAGGGAGAGCGTCACCAGGTGTGATCGGTGATGGCAGCTGCTGGGACTCTTGGGAGTTTGAGTCCAGCAGTATGCTCGCTCGCAGCCCTGTTCGCCTGAAGCCCTTGGTGCAGTGAACTTAGTTTCCAGCAAAATGCAGCTCCGTTGAAGCGGGACCCGCGGAGCGGGTCCGGCGAAAGGTAGCGCTTTGCAATGCGCTTCTGGTAATCCTCAGGGCGCTTCCTCAGTCCTCCAGCGCTTGGCACAGTCACAAACTCGGCAAAAGGTAATGGAAGGTATCCACTGCGGTTGCAGATCGGGCGCCTTTTACCGGATAGCAGGGGGCGTGGCCTACAGGGAGAGCGTCACCAGGTGTGATCGGTGATGGCAGCTGCTGGGACTCTTGGGAGTTTGAGTCCAGTAGTATGCTCGCTCGCAGCCCTGTTCGCCTGAAGCCCTTGGTGCAGTGAACTTAGTTTCCAGCAAAATGCAGCTCCGTTGAAGCGGGACCCGCGGAGCGGGTCCGGCGAAAGGTAGCGCTTTGCAATGCGCTTCTGGTAATCCTCAGGGCGCTTCCTCAGTCCTCCAGCGCTTGGCACAGTCACAAACTCGGCAAAAGGTAATGGAAGGTATCCACTGCGGTTGCAGATCCGGCGCCTTTTACCGGATAGCAGGGGGCGTGGCCTACAGGGAGAGCGTCACCAGGTGTGATCGGTGATGGCAGCTGCTGGGACTCTTGGGAGTTTGAGTCCAGCAGTATGCTCGCTCGCAGCCCTGTTCGCCTGAAGCCCTTGGTGCAGTGAACTTAGTTTCCAGCAAAATGCAGCTCCGTTGAAGCGGGACCCGCGGAGCGGGTCCGGCGAAAGGTAGCGCTTTGCAATGTGCTTCTGGTAATCCTCAGGGCGCTTCCTCAGTCCTCCAGCGCTTGGCACAGTCACAAACTCGGCAAAAGGTAATGGAAGGTATCCACTGCGGTTGCAGATCCGGCGCCTTTTACCGGATAGCAGGGGGCGTGGCCTACAGGGAGAGCGTCACCAGGTGTGATCGGTGATGGCAGCTGCTGGGACTCTTGGGAGTTTGAGTCCAGCAGTATGCTCGCTCGCAGCCCTGTTCGCCTGAAGCCCTTGGTGCAGTGAACTTAGTTTCCAGCAAAATGCAGCTCCGTTGAAGCGGGACCCGCGGAGCGGGTCCGGCGAAAGGTAGCGCTTTGCAATGCGCTTCTGGTAATCCCCAGGGCGCTTCCTCAGTCCTCCAGCGCTTGGCACAGTCACAAACTCGGCAAAAGGTAATGGAAGGTATCCACTGCGGTTGCAGATCCGGCGCCTTTTACCGGATAGCAGGGGGCGTGGCCTACAGGGAGAGCGTCACCAGGTGTGATCGGTGATGGCAGCTGCTGGGACTCTTGGGAGTTTGAGTCCAGCAGTATGCTCGCTCGCAGCCCTGTTCGCCTGAAGCCCTTGGTGCAGTGAACTTAGTTTCCAGCAAAATGCAGCTCCGTTGAAGCGGGACCCGCGGAGCGGGTCCGGCGAAAGGTAGCGCTTTGCAATGCGCTTCTGGTAATCCTCAGGGCGCTTCCTCAGTCCTCCAGCGCTTGGCACAGTCACAAACTCGGCAAAAGGTAATGGAAGGTATCCACTGCGGTTGCAGATCGGGCGCCTTTTACCGGATAGCAGGGGGCGTGGCCTACAGGGAGAGCGTCACCAGGTGTGATCGGTGATGGCAGCTGCTGGGACTCTTGGGAGTTTGAGTCCAGTAGTATGCTCGCTCGCAGCCCTGTTCGCCTGAAGCCCTTGGTGCAGTGAACTTAGTTTCCAGCAAAATGCAGCTCCGTTGAAGCGGGACCCGCGGAGCGGGTCCGGCGAAAGGTAGCGCTTTGCAATGCGCTTCTGGTAATCCTCAGGGCGCTTCCTCAGTCCTCCAGCGCTTGGCACAGTCACAAACTCGGCAAAAGGTAATGGAAGGTATCCACTGCGGTTGCAGATCCGGCGCCTTTTACCGGATAGCAGGGGGCGTGGCCTACAGGGAGAGCGTCACCAGGTGTGATCGGTGATGGCAGCTGCTGGGACTCTTGGGAGTTTGAGTCCAGCAGTATGCTCGCTCGCAGCCCTGTTCGCCTGAAGCCCTTGGTGCAGTGAACTTAGTTTCCAGCAAAATGCAGCTCCGTTGAAGCGGGACCCGCGGAGCGGGTCCGGCGAAAGGTAGCGCTTTGCAATGCGCTTCTGGTAATCCTCAGGGCGCTTCCTCAGTCCTCCAGCGCTTGGCACAGTCACAAACTCGGCAAAAGGTAATGGAAGGTATCCACTGCGGTTGCAGATCCGGCGCCTTTTACCGGATAGCAGGGGGCGTGGCCTACAGGGAGAGCGTCACCAGGTGTGATCGGTGATGGCAGCTGCTGGGACTCTTGGGAGTTTGAGTCCAGCAGTATGCTCGCTCGCAGCCCTGTTCGCCTGAAGCCCTTGGTGCAGTGAACTTAGTTTCCAGCAAAATGCAGCTCCGTTGAAGCGGGACCCGCGGAGCGGGTCCGGCGAAAGGTAGCGCTTTGCAATGCGCTTCTGGTAATCCCCAGGGCGCTTCCTCAGTCCTCCAGCGCTTGGCACAGTCACAAACTCGGCAAAAGGTAATGGAAGGTATCCACTGCGGTTGCAGATCCGGCGCCTTTTACCGGATAGCAGGGGGCGTGGCCTACAGGGAGAGCGTCACCAGGTGTGATCGGTGATGGCAGCTGCTGGGACTCTTGGGAGTTTGAGTCCAGCAGTATGCTCGCTCGCAGCCCTGTTCGCCTGAAGCCCTTGGTGCAGTGAACTTAGTTTCCAGCAAAATGCAGCTCCGTTGAAGCGGGACCCGCGGAGCGGGTCCGGCGAAAGGTAGCACTTTGCAATGCGCTTCTGGTAATCCTCAGGGCGCTTCCTCAGTCCTCCAGCGCTTGGCACAGTCACAAACTCGGCAAAAGGTAATGGAAGATATCCACTGCGGTTGCAGATCCGGCGCCTTTTACCGGATAGCAGGGGGCGTGGCCTACAGGGAGAGCGTCACCAGGTGTGATCGGTGATGGCAGCTGCTTGGACTCTTGGGAGTTTGAGTCCAGCAGTATGCTCGCTCGCAGCCCTGTTCGCCTGAAGCCCTTGGTGCAGTGAACTTAGTTTCCAGCAAAATGCAGCTCTGTTGAAGCGGGACCCGCGGAGCGGGTCCGGCGAAAGGTAGCGCTTTGCAATGCGCTTCTGGTAATCCTCAGGGCGCTTCCTCAGTCCTCCAGCGCTTGGCACAGTCACAAACTCGGCAAAAGGTAATGGAAGGTATCATCGTCTTCTACTGCCGCTGGGTCTGGGTGTGCAGGGGGCTCGATTCAGGAGCTCCTGGTAAAAGTCTGCGAAAGGAAAAGCCGCTGTTGGGATATACTGGGGGGGAAAAAAAGACTGTCTGGGAGCCGCTGACTTTGCCCGCGTTACACTCGGTCTAACCTTGAGGCAGATCGACCTTTTTTTCAGTCTCGGCGCTCCACCGCTCTCCCGGTCTACGTTGCCAGGGAAACACTACAAGACGCTGACAGCACTCGATGCAGTGCATACACACACGGAACTCCCGAGCAGGTCTAGGTTCGGTCCTAGTGTATCTCCATGCAGGTTGCTCCCCCAGTGGGTTTGGTTGCCAGGAAATAGCACTCCTGAGGTACGTGTCCCGTCAGGGGATTGGTGGCACTATGAAACGGCTCTCTTGCTGGTCTTTGTGCTGGAGTTCATCAAAGACAAGGACAAAACAATACACAAAAGAATACTGCCAGAAATCAAGAACTGCTGGGAGAGCAGTCTGCTCTTACATGAACTGGTGTGGGAAGGCCCAAGAGAAGCCGCAGCGGTGCCAGAGACCAACGGTGGAGAAATTGGCCAGCATGGCTGAAGTGGAGGGGTATGAACCATGCGAACAGTCCAGGGAGAATGCTCAGAGTGAGCTAACCGTGACAAGCACACGGGGGCAGGAAACCGGCACGAGGATGCAAGCATACAAGGCCCGGCTAATCTAACACGGTGACCCGAGACAAGGGCAGCTAAAAACAAAGACGAAAAATCCAAAAACATAGATAAAGACAAAGATAAAGAGAAACAGAAGGAGCAGAAAGACAAGGAGAAACAAAAAACAAAAGATAAAAACAAAGAAAAGGGCACGGCCAAGGAGTATAATATAGAAGAGGGTCCTGACAATCTGCAGACAGCAGCTAAGCTGGAACTATTGGCAAAAAAAGCCAAGCGGCTACAGGCTATTAAAAACCTGAAATCAGCGGCCAAAATTAGCGGTCAGGCCAAAGATGCTCAACCCCGGATCTCAACCATGTTTATCCCAGTAATTAAAGGACAATCCGCGCAAGAGAAACTACCAGAAATTGACAGCAACCCAAGCGAACTGTCCAAAATACCCGGTAATCGGAGTAAGATCCCGGCGGCCACGAGTGGGAGAACCATGACTGGACTAGCAACAGAGATGTACAGGGCTACATCAGTCGAACCTAAAGGACCAACTGCAGATTTGATTGCACCACCACCTGAAGAATGTATACAGACAAAGAACCTCACTGCTCCAACTGCCTTCTTACCAATGCCTCTTAGCTTGAGTTGTGCAGAGTTGGAAGAGACTGATCCGTCTCGCAGCCTTGATGGAAACCCCGGCAATATAGCTCTATTCCCAGACAGGGCTGGATCTGAAATTGAGTCAGAGTCACCTTCGGAGTCTGAAGTATATGAGCCGGGGATGTCTACATCAAGCGAGCCACACAGATTGAGCCACGAACAGATACAATCTGAAAACTTAGAAACTTCTGACTCTACTTCCTACCCCAACTCCAAAAAGATGGATGACTCTCCTAAAGACAATAGCTCAAAGAAAAGGCAAGATAAAAAGATAAGAAGACTAAGGAGACATAATAAATTTATTGATGAAGATACCACTGATCAAGGAAGTAACACCGATCGGATTGATCATCGCCATAGGAATCCACCTACACAAGGTACATCAATGTCTGATCCAAAATACAACTCGCTAAGAGATACAAATATAACTGAACATAAAACATCCCATGAGATGGGAGGCCAAATTGAACCTTCCCTGGGTGATGTATTTAATTCAATTATGAAATTCCAAGAAGTCGTGAAACTTGATAACAAGAAACTTCAAGGAGCAATCAATAAGGTGGGGCAAACTTGTCTAGAAATATCAGGTAGAATGGCATCGGTCGAGCTACGGACAGAGAACCTCGAAAAGGATGTATCCGTTCTCCAGAAACAGGGAAAAGAACACGAAGGAATTGTGCGAGACCTGATGATGAAAGTGGAGGATCAGGAAAACAGAACTCGGAGCTTTTAACTTACGTCTCTTGGGAATACCGGAGGGAGTCGAGGGGAACGACTCCAGGGGCTATACGATATCCCTCTTTAAAGAATCTTTTCCGGAGCTCACCACTTGGGACTGGGATAAAGAAATCCAGCGGGCCCATCGCTTTCCGCTAACCCTCAACAAACGATCGCATTCATCAGAGAAATACCCCAGAGCAATGTTGGTGTATTTTGGCAACTTTCTCCTACGTGAAGCCATTTTTGACCTGGCACATCCAACCCATAAAAGAGAACACAAAGGGTATACGTTTTTTAGTAGACCCGATTTTGCCCACGCAACTGTGGAAAGTAGATGGCGACTGCGGCAACTCTTGGCTCCTTTTAAACAGCTCGGAGCCACTGTATTTCTCCAGAATCCTGCCAGACTGAAAATTATATATTACGGAGTCACCAGAAGTTTCACCAGCGAACTTCAAGCGCAAACCTATCTTGAAGAGATTACAAAAACAGAGACGGCAGAGAAAAACCTAAAAAAGGAGGGGGAAAAATCCCCAAAAATAGGTCGTAACTAAGTACCTATCAACAAGGCACTCGCAGCATAAGGAATAAGACATTTTGAGAAAGCGGGAGGGAGGGGGGTATCTTATGCTACATAGACAGATGTTATGTTTGTGTACAATGAATCTAAGAAAATATAACGACTAAATAACAAACTTCCCCCCCATTCCCATAGCAACAGGGGTTAGGACGCGGAGACACCAGCTGCCAACGAATCACTCGATGCCCACAACCTGGTTCCAAGGGAACCAGGTAGTCTCACTAGATGGTGGAGGGGTGGGGGGTGTAGGGACAGGGGGGGGATCCAGAGGGGTGTTAGGGGGAGAGGGGATGGGAGGGGGGACAGGGACTGGAACTTTCATAAGGGGCACAAGATGTACACAGGGGGAGATGGGAATGGAGGCTAAGGAGGAAAGGCTGTGTTCAGGGCTCGCATTTGATATATCTGGTAACTTTGAAAGATATTGATGACTAAATTAAAAATACTTTCATTGAATATATGCGGCCTGAATGATATTAAGAAAAGGCAGAAAATGGCAGAAGGGTTTAAGCTATCTGCTGCAGATATCATATGTCTCCAGGAGACTCTCATTGAGGGGTCACAGCAATACCTATTGAAAACACTTGGATATAGACTTATCTCTGCTACATCTCAGGGGTCACGTACAAAAGGGGTAGCCATTTTGGCAAACGGAGGGGGGATCCAGTTCTCGCATTCAATCGCGGATAAATTCGGGCGATATGTGATGACCGAGTGCTGTTATAATAAAGGGAAAAGCAAATTGACATTATGCACTGTTTATGGCAATATTAGTGATGATCAGGAAGTGTTGAACAAGATCTCCAACGAACTGGTACATTGGCCCCTCCCTGTTATTGTCTGTGGAGATCTTAACATTCATCTACCTGGCGATTGGCTATCTGACCCAGGCTTTGGTTATCATGGTAGGAAACGAAAAGTATATCAATCTCTGAAAGATTTGTGTGTACTCCATGGATTAATAGATGGGTGGTTAGAGACATACCCGGGGGATCCTGGATATACTTATTATTCTAACCCTCACTCTAGGCATCTAAGACTGGACTACATGCTTATGTCCTGTACTTTAAAATCAATTTGCCAAATAAAAAAACTCCAGAGAATTCTCTCGGATCACAACCCACTTGAACTTACCATCACAGTGGGGGCTAGCGGACCCACAGTTACTAGTTGGACGTTTGAAAGAGCGTTATTGAATAACGAAGAATATTGCATGCATATGAGGAACTGGATTCCGGCCTCTCTGTAGGATAATCTGGGGTCCACCTCAATAGAAACTGTTTGGGATACTTGAAGTACCGGGATTTTATGGACCCAGCGGTGCCAGGGAGAACACCCAAAGACTTCGAGTCCAGCCAGTTTCAGACTACAGAAACACAGAGTCTTCTTGGTGAAGTCAAAGATCGTATTTATTGGCTGCAGCCAGTAACAGGTATCCTAGAAGTACAACTGCATGTAAGTTCTCAGGAGACTGCTCAAAATTACAAAGCCAGACTTCTCCTTATATACAAAATAATGCGCTTCAGGCAAGCATTCCTTATTTTACGGTAAACCATTCACATATTTTCGCTACAAAGGAAAAGCAAAGTCATGATGACAAGCCCGCATTTCAGTTTGTCCAGTCCATAATCAATTACCCGGCAAGGCCCAGAACTTTCATCAGATATCGACGGACCCCTAATAAAAACGGGCACCTCCTCCTCGTAAAACGGGTCATAAAGCAAGAAACAGGGACAGGCGTGTGCGAGATTAGGCATGGGTTGTGTGCGATGAAAGGTTTATGATATGTTTTGCCTTGATACGAATCTAGCTCGGCCGCTGGGAGAGGACCTGGCCAAACAGGTTTGGCTTTGGGCAGAAGAGTCAGCTTGCCCAGGTCACAGTGGAGTCAGCTAAGGTGTACGTGTCCTTCGGACCAGGTTTCGGCCTTAGTCATTGTCTTATGTGAGGGCAACCACAAAATGGCTGCCGATCACAAAATGGAACCCGAGGGTTCACGACGGAAATGCTGATTTAACGGTGAATTTGTCGCTCAAATATGACGGAAATGCCTATACATAGTATACTTGTCATTTCCGGTCTGTTGATACCAAAATCGTCATGATGTGACGATGTTCGAAACACGGGTCCAGAATTTTCAGTACCACAGACCCTCCTTTTGCCCTTCCATAGGCAATAACCTATACTCACGCTAATCTGAGTCCAGGTCTATATTCGCAAAGTCATTGAGATGTTGCTGTAGCATCATCCTATTACTTAGTTTGTTTCTTGATACAGGTTTCCTTACACATGACGTAGCACAGAGGCCACATATTGCAGGAGTACACTGTACACACAGACAGAACAGGAAAAGAATGGCTAGGATCATCCCGATGACTATCAGAATCTTCCATCCCCAGGCAGATATCAGTTCCCAGAGCCACCCCATCAAAGACCAGTCTCCTTCATCCACGTGAACGGATTCGGAGATTTTTTGCAGTTTGGAAATGGCCTGGTATACTGTCGGGGCGTTATCTGGGATAAAAATGCAGCAACTCGATTGGATCACTTTACATACCCCACCTCGGTCTGCAAGTATGACTTCTAATGCGACCCTGTTCTGAAGAGTCATAATTCGATCCGACTGGAGCTCAGTAGTCAAATTACTAAGGGCACCGGCTGTTTCGATGACTGGATTCAACCACTCTTGTCAATTGCCTTATGTTCCTGCTGTTCACCATAGGCCCCCAAATCGGCAGAAAACCTTTTACAAAGTCTCCAAATTCTTGTCCCGTAGTGTCGTATTTACTCACAACACCTCTAACTGTCCTTGTCCTATGGTAATCTGCCGTGGCCGTGTAGGTAGGGGGCAACAAGAACGAAACAAAGCATGTGCCCGAGAAGTCAGGGGGCAACCATGTATAGGCTCTATCATGGCAGATGAAATAGGTACCCTTAGCTGCTAGGAACGAAGGGGAATTTCAAGATGCAAAGACATATGTTTCAGTGCAGACGCTCTTCCCCAACTGAGCTCGTGGATTTTTGCCATTACCTTGCAGGCATAGGTGACCCTGATGGGGTACAATCCAAATTGATGAGGATCTCTTTGCTCGCTGGTTCTCACTCAAAGCAACTCCATATTTTGTTATGTTCAATCTAATGTAAGCTTGCAACTCATCCCTAGGAATTGTTCTGTACGAGTCAATTGTTCTGCTCATATTTGCAATTCCTACTACCAATGCTTTGTTGCTTGAGTTACTTTTTGTGGAACGTGAGGGATATGGTTCGATGTATGGGATACCCCTATCTGTCGTATGCGGCATAAGACCACACACCCAGCAGTTAGGTGTGTTTACTACTAATTGGTGTTGGTGTAACAGTTGAACGAAAAAGTTATTTAGAAACTCTAATCTTCTAGAGGACTCGTGTTCAGGCAGAGGGTGAAAAGTGTGCGAGGAAACAGTAGGAGGAGGTATGGGCTGTGTAATGGGTGCAAATGTCACTTGAAAAGTGAATAAAACATATCCTGTTAAAAACGTCAACACACCAAGCAACATGAAAATACAAAATATCAAAGATCTTTTCTTCGTCATTAATGTATACAGTTTGTCTTTAAAGTTCATTCGTTTGGCAGGTCTCTCCATCTTAGAAAACTCCATCCTTTCTAATTTGCTGCCCGCAGTGGTAGGGTGTTTCTACTAAAGAGTGCTTCTGCCAGTCCAGGGTGACTCCCTTAAACCAACAGAACTGTCGACCTAAACATCTTCAGCTGCACTCCAGAGACTTGGGCAACCGCGACCCTAGCAGCAGAACCGGGTGGCGGTTCGAAAAACAAAAATGAGCAAGTTTCTCAGATGAGAGAGCTGCACAATCAAAAGGTAAAAAAAGATTTTTATTTGTCCATAGTCCTAGTTCTTGGCCTCAAATTGTAACTGTTTCTTCCAGGTGCTGTTTGGTCTTGGAATAGAGTTCAGGCTTCGTAGTGTTCAATCGAATTGACGGAGGCACAGCCTCTTGCAGAATATCGTCGCTTTCCTGTTCAGAAATTGTTCCTTTTACTCGTGCATCACTAAAAGGTAGGAAGCGAGGCAAAGTCTCAGAATCAGCAATCCCCTCCTGGACCCTTCGGTCGTACGGAAGAGGTAGTGGGACCCTCTTACAATGAACGCCGTGTATCCAATGTTTCTTTCCTTCCACTCGAACGGCTGATCTTGTTGAGAGAAGGACTAGATGAGGGCCGGTCCACCGGGGCTGGTCATTCTTTGTTCGTTGAAAAATGTTTCACCAGCACCCAGGTTCCAGGATCGATCGGATGTCCTGGAGCTTCAGAGGCCTGATGTAGAGTGTCGTGGACCTGTTGGTGTAAAACACGCAATTTAGCAGTCAATCCATACGGGTAATCAAGCAGCAAGGGGTGTTCAAGTTTGCTAAACTTTGTTGGTCTTGGCACGCCCCAAATATTCGCCGGGCGGCCAAACACAACCTCATACAGACTCAAACCCATTCGGGAATGTACAGTTGTTCTTGTGGACAGGAGAGCTAGGAGCAAGGCATCTGGCCATTGTACACCAGAGCTAGCTTGAATTTTGGCCAATTTCAATTTAAGGGTGCCGTTATAGCATTCAACTAAACCAGCTGATTGGGGTGGTTTGCAGCGTGGTACTTTTGTTGAATGCCTAGCCCTTCACACACTTTCTTCATCACTCGACCCACAAATTCACTCCCATTATCACTCCAGACCATTCTCGGCATTCCAAATCTGGGGAAGAATTCCTTGACAAGGGCGTTAGCTGTGGATAATGCAGTATTATCCTTTAAGGGATATGCTTCCACCCATCTTGAAAAGGCACAAACAACAACGAGTACGTATTTCAAATTGTTGCACCTCTCCGTGTGGATGAAATCTAGCTGCAAAACCTCAAACGGATACGTTGGAGGCGCAAAATGGCCAGCTGGAGTTGGGGTTACCCTACCAGGATTGTATTTCAGACGCACCATACAGTTCTTGACCACATTTTCTGTACACTCTAGTATTCCAGCATTTTTCCATACCGGGGCCAACTACTTACAGATCCCTTTCACACTGATATGGGCCTTTCCATGAGCCATTGTCACCACTGCAAGCACATACGCATCGGGTAGCAACCATCGCTGATGCTCTGACAATTCAACCCAACATCAATTTGCATCCAATTTACCCGTACATTCTCTCCACACACTCAATTCTTTCTCTGTAGCTTCAGCTTGAATGGATTTCACACTCTCAATCGTGTCTTCACACATACCAACGTCACCAACCCATCGTGCAGGGCCCGCAACATACATTTGACTCATTACATTCCTTGCAGTTTCTTTCGCAACTTCATCCGCAAACACATTTCCGTGGCCAACATCGTCAGTAACCTTTTTGTGAGCACTGCATTTCACAATCGCAACTTGTAGCAGCAAGGTCAGTGACTCGAGGAGCTCATTCACCAACTGACCATGCTGGATCTTAGCACCATGCGAAGTCAGGAACCCACGTTCTTTCCACAATCGTCCAAAACTGTGAGCCACACCAAATGCATACTGGCTGTCCGTGTACACATTCACTCTTTTTCCTTTCGCCAACACACATGCTCTTGTAAGTGCAATCAACTCTGCTGCTTGCGCTGAATTGTGTGGGATACGTGCAGCTTCAACAATCGTATGCAAAGTCGTCACAGCATATGCTGCAGTCGTATCACCATTCGGCAACTTGAAACACGAACCATCAACCCACAGAGTACCATCACATTCTGGAAGAGGATTATCTCTAAGGTCTATCCTCCCTTTTGTTTCTTCTTCTGTCCTGAGACCGCAATCATGCTTTTCAACCTCATCTATCTCTACTGGAATCAGCAATAACGTGGCTGGATTCAGAGTATTGCACCTCTTAATGTGCACATGACTCGCTAAAAGTGTCAGCTCATAACCTGACAATTGAGCACTAGTTAAGTGCTGTGTCTTGGTTCTGTTTAACAAAATGTCTACTGCATGCGGAACCATTACAATTAACATGTTATTCATTACTAAGCCAGCAGAGTGCCGAATAGAAACAGCTGCTGCGGCTGTGGCTCTCAAGCAACTCGGCAACGCCTTAGCTACCGGGTCTAGAGTCGAGAAAAAATACGCGCATGGACGTTGCTTGTCCCCAAAAGACTGTTCAACACTGACAATGCACAACCTTCCTTCTCATGGACATACAATGTAAAGGGCTTACTGTAGTTGGGGGTACCCAACACAGGAGCCGAACACAATGCATCACGCAATTCGGAAAAACTTTTCTGGCATTCTTCAGACCACGGAATGGGATTTGGTGTATCATTACAAGTTAATGCCACCAAAGGTTTGGCCAATAAGGAAAAATTCGGTATCCATTGCCTACAATATGATGTAATGCCCAAGAAAGCACGCACTTCTCTCTGCGTCCTTGGGACACTCAATTTTGCAATTGCCTGAATTCTTTCTGGGGTCAGTTTCCTTCCCTCCTTCGATAAGAGGTGACCTAAGTAGGTCACTTCTTGTCGACGATATTGCAACTTTGATAGAGACACTTTGTGATGTAGATTACACAAATGACGTAACAACGACAATGTGGCTTCCTTACAAATCTCCTCAGTATCTGCAGCGATTAGCAAATAGTTGACGTACTGAATAGAGTGGCGCCGTCAGGTAAAACAATTGTGTCAAGCTGTGTTTTCAATGCCTGACTGTATATCGATGGACTTTCATAGTAGCCTTGAGGAGCGCGTTTGAAGAGGAAGCTTCCGCCTCCTAAACTGAAGCCAAAAATATCCCTGCTCTCCTCTGCAATTGGGATGCTGAAGAAAGCATTCTTCAAGTAAATCACTGAGAACCAAGTCGCGGAAACAGGAATCATAGTCAATAGGGCAGTGATATCAAGGACAACTGGAATTTGTGACACAACTATTTTATTGACCTCCCTAAGATCAATCACAAAGCTGTAAACAGGTGGCTGGCAAGGATCAGTACGCTTCAAAACAGGCAGAACAGGACTATTACAAACGTTGCCTCTTGTCTCTTCAATTACATCCTTGTTAATCATATCGTAAATGATCGCTAACAACGCCTTTTCACCTTCGCTAGACATCTTGTATAGGGCAATGCGCGGCATTCTAACATTGGCTTTCAATGTTACAACATATGGTGGTATTTCCAAGAGACCTACATCATTAGGACCAGTAGCCCAAAGAATATCTAGGAGAGAAGACAATTCTGTTGGAATTTTATCCTTCGACAAATACATCAGAGAAACCACTTTCTTACCCAGTGTAAGTTGTACCCCCGAAGGAGAACAGTACAAGGTTGCATACAATCTTTTCAACAGATCCAATCCCAACAAATTTTCACCACAACCTATTGTAAGAATAAGGGGTGCTTCGAATTCACAAGGTCCAACAGAAAGAGACATAGGACAAGAAATCGGGTTCCTAACCGGGGTGCCAGAAAAACCTACTGAAACATTCATTTCGCCAGACAAAGGTGCGCCAGGGAGTTTTGAGTGTATTATAGAACTCTTTTTAGCACCAGTATCCAACAGAAAAGGTTCTGACACACCTGATGTAATCACCTCAACATAAGGTTCACTCTGATCTACTGGAACGGAAACAACTCCCTCTCTCTGTCCAAGGCTGTCCTAGCAATCATTACCTCCCATATTCTCATCTTCTGCATAGTAGTCATCAGCATAGTACTGAGCCGTTCTACCAGACGCGTTATTCTGCTGGTCAAAACTATTCATAGAATTTTGAGGCGGGAAGGAACGTGTGTTCTGGGTGGAATTTCCATGCCCCCTACCTCTAGGGGCTTGTTGCACACCTCGACCTCTCGCACCAGAAGTACCATTCGCGCGCTGTAACAAAACCGGACAACTACTCTTGAAATGACCCTCTTCTTTACAATACGCACACTGATTGGGTCCATACTGTAAACGTTGTTGAGGAAACTCGTGTCTTTGCGAGTTCCTCGAATACTGCTGAGGTTGCTGATAATCGTGCTGACTATTAGTACGGGGTGGATAAGCTTGCTGCAGGAGGACTTTAGTCTTCAATTCCATATTTTTCCTATCCGCTTTCTCTAACTCATCTTTGCGCCTATTCTCAGAGTACTGGGCCGTAGCCAAAATCTGCACTGACGTGGAAACAGCCAGAGCACTCTCGGAATCCTTCAACGTATTACACAATTCAGGAAGCAAATTATGCACAAATTTGTCGACAAACAATCTCTGGCCACCCTCGGTAGCTATATCCTGACCACTATGATCTACAAAAGTCTCTTCGAACCGCGTGAAAAAGTCAGACACAGTCTCATCTTTCTTTTGCTTACATGCAGACAACTTGTCCCAATTAACACGCAATTCGGGCATTAAAGTCTTCATATACGTAATAATTCTACCAGGGAGTTCAGCAATCAAATCATCAGGCTTAGCACCGCCTACTTGCCCGTTGTCGGAATTTCTAAGATTAACCCATGTTTCACCCAATTCCTGTGCATGATCTGTGTGGCGAATCTTACTCCAAATAGGTTGTGGGACAACATTTCCAAACACGTCGATGTCCGCCAAATTCATAATACATGAACCCACAGTCTGAGTCAACTCTTTATAGTACCCTGCCGGATTTTTGCGCGGGTCGGGCAACGACTGCTTAATAGCTAAGACTTCAGCGCGTTTCCAGGGGACATGCACCCATACACGCTGGAAATGAGCCGGTACAGCTGGCGGATTATTACCTGCACCAGCGACAACGGCTTCTTTCCACACCGGAGGGACCTCTCTCATTGGATATTGTTGTGCTTTTCTCTGATCTGATGAGTCAGATTCAAACAAACGCTCAGAAGGAGTGTCACTACGAAACGACAAAATAGTCGCAACTGCTCTTCCGACAGCCTGGGGACCTACAATGGACTCTTTCGCAAACTCCGAATGCACACGATACAACTCATCAGGAGCTTTACCTACTTCTGCATCCCACGGGTCATGGAGAAATCCACACATCGTCTCAAAGACGTACCGTTGCTTCGGTTCTTCCCATTGAAAGAAAGCATCCATAACACCCTCTAGATCATACTGAGAAGCATACGTAATCCACTTATGCACCAAATGATCCAAAACTGTACGTTCATCTGTGTCAGGCAACTGACTACGCGATTGTCTTCGCTCACTAACTGGAGACATACTCAGATGTCCCCATAAAGGAGAAAGCAAACCAGACAAGGCAGTAGTCATTTTCCGCCTTGCAGAAGGAGAAGGTGAAAGAATAAGGGAAGATGGAACAATAGTGGGGGAGTCCAAGGTCGGAACAGAAGGAGTAGTATAAATAGGCGTAGGAGTAGCAGACAAAGTAGGAGGCAAAGTTGACGGCCCTTGAGAAGGCTGCGCCAAAGGAACAGTAGCCAACGGAAAAGGAGCTGGCTGCGGAGGAATCGCAGGTGGAACAACAACTGGATGTTGCGCAGCAAAAGGTGGCGGTGGTGCTGTAGCACTCTGTGCAGAAGGGGGTGGCGAACTCGGTAGATGTGACATTAAAGGATCTTTCTCAAGATCTTTCCTCGTTTCCTGTTTTTTAGTTGGCAAAACTGGGTAGCATTTATCTATCGCTAACTTCCTAATCCTATGCATTTGTTCGCTCTCTTGCTCTTCCTCATTATCCCTAAACGCAACAGCAGCTTGTACCATTGACATACCATGTTTATTTTTCTTCGCTAATTTCATTTCTTTCTGTTTGGCTTCCTTGCTCCATATGCGAAAAGAGTCAAACATTGCCGGCCGGGCTTTCTTCTTAAAAAGTTTAACCTCAATATTATCCAAAATCTCTGTCAAAACTACCGTATTGGGGCCATTTTTAAACACCATCTTTTCTGGTGTAGCTGGTCCATATTTCATTATATGCAATGGGGCCTACGCCGTGTTTCACATAGAGCTCATATGTCGGAGTTCCAATCGGAGGAACCGGACACGAATCCTCCAACCGGGAATCCCTATTACAACCAAGACAAACAAATTTCCAAGTCTGCTAAGACCAGGCATCTTCGCTCTCTAGTCTAGCTTCAAACTTCAAAGGATTATCGAATACCAAAGGTGTCGTGAATACACGAGTCCTTTGGTTTTGGCACTTGTAAGTTCCAAACAAAACCGTCCCGAAGGATACCCAAAAACTAAGAACCAAACTAAGGATTAGGAGACGCTCCACTTATAATTAACTGAGGTATCAATGACGTCACAAGAAGACTTGGTTATCGTTCCGCTCTACCAAACATCAAGGGTCCAAAACAGGGCGGCAGTCAGGGCAGCAGTCCTTCGTAGCCGTCGGGACGCGGGGAACCTCGCAGCAAAGACCTTCGGACCACGTCGACATGCAGGGGTCGCTGAAGTGGTTGGCCGTCCTCCGGAATTTTCACACGAAGCTCCTCACGAACCTCTGGCTTGGACCGGTACTTCTGATACCGCCCGACGTTGGGTGCCAACTGAAGTACCGAGTTTTTTATGGACCCAGCGGTGCCAGGGAGAACACCCAAACACTTCGAGTCCAGCCTGTTTCAGACTACAGAAACACAGAGTCTTCTTGGTGAAGTCAAAGATCGTATTTATTGGCTGCAGCCAGTAACAGGTCCTAGAAGTACAACAGCATGTATGTTCTCAGGAGACATGCTCAAAATTACAAAGCCAGACTTCTCCTTATATACAAAATAATGTGCTTCAGGCCAACATTCCTTATTTTATGGTAAACCATTCACATATTTTCGCTACAAAGGAAAAGCAAAGTCATGATGACAAGCCCACATTTCAGTTTGTCCAGTCCATTATCAATTACCAGGCAAGGCCCACAACTTTCATCAGATATCGACGGACCCCTAATAAAAACGGGCACCTCCTCCTCGTAAAACAGGATATAAAGCAAGAAACAGGGACAGGCGTGTGCGAGATTAGGCATGGGTTGTGTGCGATGAAAGGTTTATGATATGTTGTGCCTCCATACGAATCTAGCTCGGCCGCTGGGAGAGGACCTGGCCGAACAGGTTTGGCTTCGGGCAGAAGAGTCCGCTTGCCCAGGTCACAGAGGAGTCAGCTAAGGTATACGTGTTCTTCGGACCAGGTTTCGGCCTTAGTCATTGCCTTATGTGAGGGCAACCACAAAATGGCTGCCGATCACAAAATGGAACCCGAGGGTTCACGACGGAAATGCTGATTTAACGGTGAATTTGTCGCTCAAATGACGGAAATGCCTATACATAGTATACTTGTCATTTCCGGTCTGTTGATACCAAAATCGACATGATGGGACGATGTTCAAAACACGGGTCCAGAATTGTCAGTACCACATACTATGAAGGCATGTGTCAGGGGTGAAACCATGCGATTTTCATTCCGACGTAACAATATAGAAAGACAAAAAATGATGTCCTTGGAACAAAATTTGCGGAGAGCAGAAGAAGGTCTGATCAAGGCAGTACAGGATGGCGAGGTGACAGACAGGGAGGTGAACAAGGTGGCAATCGCTAAAAACTATATCTCGGAAATTTTAATTGAGAAAGCAGTTGTGAGAGCAACTACCCGTAGGGAGACTATATATGAATTGAGCGCGAAAGTGGGTCATCATTTGGCAGTTAGAACCCGGGAAGAGACATCCAGTACTCTAATTAAAGCAATTAATGATCCTGCGCTTGGCTTGAAGGCGGATCCGGCAGATATTAGAAAAGCCTTCCAAGTATTTTATCAGAAGTTGTACTATGAGGATGAGAATGAATGTGAGGATCCCATGAGTTATATAGATCCATCAGTTACAGAGGGTTTGGGATTAGAAGATCAGGAGATCTTAGATAGCGCACTATGTTGGGAGGAAATCCTACTATCTATGAACTCCTTAGCCATTGGAAAAGCTGCAGGCCTGGATGGGATTCCAACTGAATTCTATATTAAATTTGCACCACAGCTCAAGTCTATCATGACTGAACTATTTCAAAACATCTTTCAATCCACCGAAATCCTGGTCACTTGCCAAAATAATAGTTTTCCCCAAGAAAAACAAAGATCCCCAGGAAATGGGGTCGTACCGACCAATTACATTGATTAATGGGGACTCCAAAGTATATTCTAAATTATTAGCAACACGGCTAGCACCTCGGATCCATAATATAGTCTCTGAAAGACAACACAGGTTTATACCAGGTAGATCTACGACTGACCATGTGCAAAGAGCTATATTCCTTTTTGACTACACGGGAACGACAGGAGACCCTATGGCGCTTATACTGCTTGACGCAGAGAAGGCGTTTGATAGGGTCTCCTGGAAGTTCCTGTGGGCCGCCATGCTAAACTGTGGCATAGGTAAGAAATATATTATAGCGATCCAACAGCTATATGTTAATCCCAGTGCCAGGGTACTGATCAATGGGGAGTTATCCGACAATTTTAAAATCAACAGGGGAACACGGCAGGGGTGCCCCTGCTCGCCCCTCCTTTTTGCCATTTATATTGATGGGTTCATACACAGGCTCGAAAAAAACGTGTTAATTTCCCCTATATGTGTGCGTGGTCTAGAAACAAAATGCTTAGCGTACGCTGACGATATCGCCATTGTCACAGGGGATCCTACAAATGCTAGGAATTGGATTGAAAACGAAGCACAGAACTTCGGTTGAGTTTCGGGGTACAAGCTAAACTCCAGTAAGACACAGATCGTGCTTAATACTAAGATTGTGATGAGAGATCCGAGAGTAACTGATAAGGCGACATACCTGGGTGTCAGCATTAGTGCTGATGTTGGGAACATTGTAAATAATAATCTGGAGCCACTTATCTTGCACACTAAGAGAATTGTCACGTTTAGATAACTTGCACCTATCTATTGGAGGGAGAACTAATTTAGTGAAGATGTTTTTTTTCCTAAGTTTTTGTATTTTTTTAGGGCAATATGTTTAGAATTCCCACCACATGTATTTAGGAATATTGATTCAATGTTTTCACGGTTTTTATGGGGTTATAGTAAGCCAAGGAGAGCACTCAAATGGATTACATTACCCAGAGAGCGTGGGGGGTGGGCTTTACCTAACTTCATGCTTTATTACTGGGCTTCGGTTATGAATTACAGCATAAGATTACTAAACTCTAACCCAGATGATCTGAGTATTCCCACACCGCAAGAACTCATCTTGGGGAACGGGAGCACAGGCTGTCTCTGGCGACACGTTAAGGATTATCACCTTAAAAAAGTGAAATTCAAAACCATCAATAGTTTTGTCAAAGTCTGGGGAAAGGTTAAAAAACTACTTGGTCTTGGCCGATTTTCACATTACACACCGGTGTTTCAGAATACAGATCTCCCAGAAATATTTCATGACTCCTATGTACGGAGCTGGTGTGCATTAGGGATAGAGCAACTCGGGAATTAAATCATTTGATGTATTAAAAAAAGACTAGAACATCCCCAACAGGGATTTTTTTTTAAATATCTTCAGGTGAGAGACTTCCTACTAAAAAGGGGGGTGGTCGTAATACATTTCAAATATGCCAAATCATAGAAAATATACGCAGCAACACGCCCACATGAATTGGTGAGATCCAAGTTTTAACGCCCTACTCCCAGATGATATGGACAAACATGGGGCGGCATGGCAAATTAAACTAGAAGTTCCACCCAGTATTCCCCTTATTGCATATGATTTGTCGCTTACTTAATGTCCATAAAACTGCAGGTGCAGTTTTATAAAACATATATTTTTCATTATATTATACACCGTATAAATTTGCAAAATGGGGGACTGGGCTACTTGCCCACGATGTGCGCTCCCCGCTGCAGACAGTGTTCATATGTTCGTCACATGTAATATCCTAACAAACGTTATAAATGAAATATCTGGGTTTCTTTCGGACATTACCCATGCTAGGGTTAACATAACAACTGAAGAGATTATGCTGGGCATTTCTATTAAAGAACGTCCTAGACCGGTTCAAGGGCTGATTTTTGTGGCAATGGCTATCTTTCGACTGTGTATCGCATCAGCCTGGCTGGATCCCACTCCACCATCCTTTCCTCAATGGAAGGCTAGATTACTCGCGACATGTAGTCTCGAGGTCGCCATTTATAAACAAAAGGGGCCTAATATTCGGAAGAGAGGCATGAAAAATTGGGCACCTCTGCTAGATTGGATTCAGGCGCACTGAATACAGGAATTGAAAAAGCCTGTGATAAATGCTAAATTCTTTAATCACCAAATAACGCAATCCAACCTTTTTGATAATACTAAATTGTGTCTCATTAAATCATTACAGAAGGAAATGTATGATTAAGAGTGTATTGAGTTTTGATGCTAATATGTTTTCTTTCTGTTCTCCTTTATTCCCTCCTTAAGGAATTCGTATCCGTGTATTGCAATACCTATGTATGTAACAATAGAAGTACCTGTCCTCATGGGGGGTTGGGTTGGGTTGGAATCAGAGGCTATAAATAATATGTTGTAAAAACCTGAATAAAAATTGTTATAAAAAAAAACCGTGGAAAATGAACTGCACATGCGTTAACTGCATGACATCATAACGCTTAGAGGGAAAGCTTTGCTTCTGCGCAGTAACACTCAATATGGCCACTTAAGAACTCACATGCTAAGCATCTGCTTTGCCTGAAAGTAAATCAAGTTATATACTAAGTGCTAATGCATAAATAGTTTGTTTTAGTAAATGGGATTAGAGTAGAGATAAGTGGTATCATTTTATTTGAATCTAATATCTTGCCTTTTTGACTTCTCTGTCAGTTTGTATTTGGGCCTTAAAGAGAGGTTAGGGCTGTCACCCATGTGATAATCATGTGACCCCCCTCCCCACACGCACAGGCACAATAGAGACCACTCTGGAGTCATGATCTCAAGTCTTGGAACCCGATCAAGGACACCCCTTTCCCATGCCCTGGGAAAGAGCTGAAAATCCTGAAGACTCAATGAACAAATGTATAAACTGCATACAATGTAATAAATACATTATGAACAGGGGTGGGAAATAAAGCTTGGGAAAAACAAATTAATGGGTGGGAACATAAAAGACAATGCTCTTAAGAAAAAGTATTAAACTTAGCATGGTGTGATGATCATCCCCTTGATTTGTCCATTCAGAATTAGGAGTTCTCATAAGTTTGAAACATTTGGGGGTGGAACATGCAATCAAAAGGTATAATTGGGGTAGTTAGTTAGATCCATTAGCATTATTCGCTGCCAGAATGGTGAGAGATAGATATACTGTCCGATCAAATTTTACCTGAAGCAGACTAAGAATTTTCAACCAAATTACATTTAGAAATGAGTTTTGCAGAAACATCAAGGAGGAATAGAACTAGGAAGGAAATTTGGGGAAGAATTTAGGAGGAAACTAGTATCAGAGAGGGGTGAGACGCAGGTGTCAAATTCAGAAGAGGTTACCTGTCCTGTCCTATCCTAATCCTGTCCTGAACCCATCACCTGAAACTTTCTGAGGGGCCCAAACTCTTGGCCATAGGGGTCTGATATTGCACCATCCTAGATGAGTATAAATCTGTGTAATGTGTCAATGTGTCTTTTCTCTCTATCCTCTCTTTCCTGAGGTACTTGTCATTGAAAATATAGATTAATTTCATTTTACCTCTACAGAAGGATGGAGTGAACACTGTAATTTTGTCTTTGATTCTCATGGTAAAATTCTGATACATTTTTAAAACTTAACAGAGTCTGTGGTTATTTAATGAATAAACAGGTAAATATTTCATTGTTAAATTCATCAACACTAAACTAAAATAGATCCATGAGTAAAGAAAGGGCTTAGTAACTAAATAGGCTTACATTTTAGAGACAAATCGGATTAAAATAGAAATAGCCCTAAAATTGATTACCAGCGGGGTTTCATCGACCGCTTTGATTGTGAGTGTATGGTTTATGGGCCCGAATGTCTGTATTTTAGTGATAATTATCAGCAGGTTGGTGTCCCGCTGGATCACCAACCAAAAAAAGAAAAGACACACAGAAGGGTCAGCGTGGCAAAATCTATCAGCATCAACAGATCACTTACATAGGATATTAATTTTGGTCGAACACATTATTGAAGAACATAACAAGTGGAGAAGAGTGCATCTGAAGAAGGAAGATTGCTGTACAGTGGGAACAAGTACAACAATGAGCTGAACTGGCCAGAGGAATTACCAGTGACAGAATAATTCAAGCGCCCCACTTATGGCATTCCTAGTGAGATGCCTCAAGTGTGACTAGTGCTCCAAGAGGTCGCTTGTGCTCACTATGACATTGGAATCAAACAACATGTCACTGGAAGGCCCAACAAGGCTGAATTGGGTCTGGGATTGTGTGTGCCCCCGTCGGGAGGGGCCCAGGCCTGGAGCATGAGCAGGACCAATTTGAAAATGGCTGATCCCTTCACTCCAGCTTTAAAGTCACTCCATTGGCTGCCAATCAAACAAAGGACAACACCAAAACCTTTACCAGAGTACACAATGCCTTGCTTGGCATAACAGTGATTACCTTTCAAACCTTTCCACTCACCAAGAGGCCTCAGGCTGGCCTCTCAACACTGTCTCACAATGTTCCCAATGAGATACCGGTGCCATCAAAGCTTGACCACTTGGAACTTCCTTCCAAAGCTTCCTCGTCTGATACGCACATCAGATCTCTCCCCAAACAACCCATTTAGTTTTGGATAACTTTTCATTGAGCTTTTAATCTCAACCCTTCTCTCCCCGTGTATCTCAAGTACAGTGCATTATGATATAAGACGAGAGAGGTAAATCTGAAGACTGGGCCTATACGGGTGAATTTAGTTGTTGTCTTGTCTCCAACACTCTTCCGTTCAAATTCAAAATGTTGTATTGATGCATACAATTGTTGTTCTTTTGTCCAGTGAAGCATGTTGCCTTCAGGCACTTAAAATATATAAACACTATCTAAGTTTGTTTTCACAATCCATGTGTAACCCTTTACTCATTCGCAGAAAAAGTAAGTGAGGGGCTGTAAAGTACAGATGCATTCCACCATGGGCACCCATGCTGGATGCAACTGATTTGCACCCCTGTGATTAATGTTGGGATGAAAATGTGGTCAGCACGGCTCTGGAGAGCATGCATCCCTGCCCTTTGTTGTTCTCCCCAGTAAGTCACTGTAGGTCATTTATTTCTTCCCAATTGAGTCTACAATTCTGAGAGCTCCCTGGTGAGTCTTTTTAATGAATTGAGACATCCCAGAGCATGCCTATAAGGTGTAAGGGAGACGCAAGGTGCCTCCCCTTTAAGAGAGTGATTAGTGTCCTATCTGCTTGTGTGTTGTGAGACTGGGAGTAGTGACTGTGTGAATTATAGTACACCTCATTAGAGAGAATTTCCTACCAGCTTCACCTGTGTGAAAGGTTCTGCCAGCCTCCCTTTATAGGGGTCTTTCACTTCAATCTGTGTGGTCTACAAGTGGGAGGTATATGTGCACTCTGTGAGTGGTGCAGGATGTGTGCAACCTTTCCGCATGGTTGAACAGTGTGCAGGAGGCAATCGGGTGCAGTGAACCCCAAAAAGTTTACATCCCAAGACATTTCCTCAACTGATCGCCCACAGGTTGATATATTTGAGATGCAATTAAACCTCAATTTCAAAAGGCATTCTGTCCAGTGGTAAGGTACCTCCTAATACATTGAAAATACTGTTTATTAAGTAAGGGCCCACTCAATAATTGAGTTCTAGATTACCAGAATAAATTCTACAGATTTATTACACAATTGAAAAGGATTGCGATACATTGTCAGCATACAATCATTGCCATTTAGGTTCTCAGTAAATATGGAATACAGAATAAGATCAACATTATTCGAAGTACCAAATGAGCAATAAAGTTAACAAAAGAAATGGACAGCATCCCTAGGAGCATCAGGGATCACCCCCTAAATCAAGGGTTTATACAGGAAATCTTCTCATAAAATAAAACATGCAAATTCATCATTGTGTGCGCAAAGAATCAACTCTAGCAATTCAGAACACAGTTTTAGTAAACACCATATTGCCTTGGCACCTAAGCACTATTGCTCTACATGAATGCTAGTTCTGCTCAGTTTATACTAATGTCACCCAAAGATGGTAGGAGAATCCTGATACATGAACAGCATCAAACAATTATGGGTGAATCGGGCACAGTGGGCTATTGGAAAGTTCTTGAAGAAAGACAGTGTTAGGAAAAAAACTAGAAACATTTCACCAAGAAAGTCAATGGGAATAAACAAACCAGACTCGGCTTCACAGTGTGATGCAGAAATAAACAATGGAGGGGGAAACCTGCTTTGATGCCTAGTTAACATATGTCAGGAAAAAGTACTTCTAATTGTCATAGGCATTCAAATCATATCAGTGTATACAAGTATTATCAATTATTAAACTATATTCTGCATATTTTTATTAACGCATAAATCTAAATGCACAAATATCTAAGGAGAGCTATGTTGTGCTACGCTGGCCTGATCTCTGCTTACCTGGGACCTCACCCAATGCCTATGAACTCCCGCCTGGTGTCCTACGGTCTCTCTAGGTCATATTTCTACCTTTGTAGTTTGCATGTGAAGTCCCTGCTAGAACATTCCTAGTTCCACCCCTTCTTTACAGCCTGATGTCCTTCAGAAAAGATAGCATTTACTGTCCAGGCTCGAATAAGCATCTGAACCTCAACTGTCTTAGACCAGATAAGGTGTCCTTTTTAATGCACTGATCATGCAATGGCCAACCATCTCTTGATTGGTGGTGGCCCCCAGTGCAGTGACCAAGAGCTGATTGCTCAACTCTGTGGATAACATCCGGTCTCTCTGCAAAATTCCAGACATTCTCCGTGACCAAAGAAGGAACTGCACAACAGCATACATTTAAGACGATCCTGATCAAAGGGAGGGTCTGGATGGACGGCTGTCCTAGCAGGCTAGAAACTGACCCTGGCACTTGACTCTCACAAAAAGAGCTGCTAGATGGCCTGGAGAAAGGAGTGCCCTCCCTGCTGGGAGGAAGGGTTGCTGGACTGTGCCTATACAGGGGAGCCTTCCGGAGGCGAGTATCAACCCAGCTACCTAAGGACCTTTGGGGAGCAATTCAAAGGGGAAAACTACCATCTTCAGCAGATGGGTTCTAGAAGAAGGATAGTCACTGAGGGTTATTTGTGGTGAGTCCGTTTCTTCTGTCCATACCCGTGGGTTGATGTTTGCTCCATAAAACCTCAAAAATTGTCTCTGTTTCATATTCTGGCTACAGAGAATGCAAGGTGATGTAGACCAGAACTCAGTATTGCAAACATCTTGAAAATCCATTTGGTGGAGGCAGAATCCTGAACACATTGGACTATTTTCCTAGAGCCCTGGGCACCTCATTGGAATGGAAAAATACATCTGTGAGTGGATTAATGCTGTGAGCACTGATCAGCCCAATAATTAATTAATTAAATTGTGATCCGTGCTAACAAAGAAGCTGTACTTTTCTATGCAGTGACATGAAAGTTCCCAGGAAATAGGCACCCGGCTCACCTTCAATTACTCAGTCTCAGACTCCAGTGGACTGTAGCATATGAGGTGGTGGACATTGGAAACTCCCCTTCTCTGTACCCCATGCTATGATCCGCATCTCAGTCAGGGTGGGCTCATCTTACCTTAAACCATCCATCTTATTTGCTGCCAGTCTGCAAAGAACTTGTTGTGAAGAGCTGCCTAGTAGGATCTTGATCTATCACCTATAGAACTTTGGGAATTAACTCTCCCCACTGGCAATTCAGCATCTCAATGAGTAACTCTCCCAGTATGGGCATAGACCCGGAGCTTCATGCACCTTCCGTGCCAACCAGTCAGCGACATAAGATGTAAATGTAAATGTAAATGTATTTGAGCTTATATAGCGCACAGCTACCCACAAAGGGTTTCCCGGCGCTTGCTTAGGGAACCCGTCCTGGTATTCCCCTGTGAGATAACCCCGGCAGGGTATCCACAAGGTGAAAGCCAGGCATCCCGCCGCGAGGGGCCGTTGTGGAGATTAAGCAAGCTATTGCCCAGAGTCGCAGAGTGTGAACCCGTGAGTTGAGAAGGCACCGGAGCGAGAATTATCGAGTCCGATGGAATTTTTGAGCCCAAGACCCGCCGAGGCGGGGAATTGAACCCTGGTCCAGGGCCGATCTCAGCTTCCGGGTCTGCCGCCTCTAACCCCTGAGCCACACTTCATCCACAGATGAACTACCCTCGACTTTGTTCCTGACAGTCTTCCTCCCCAGTAAACGTCATTCCGTACCAAAGTCTGTCCCCAATCCTGGACTTCACCCCAAACTCCAATGTAATGCGTCATGTTTTTATGCAACACTTAAACAGTAATAAAGTGAAAAAAACTCGAAAAAATCCAACACCAATTTAGACCAATAGAATAAAAATTTATAAATAATTTGTCTCCAAAACAACAAATATCCAATCAGTACAACCGGAGATATGCAATTTCAAAGGTGTGAGGTAAGAACAGTGCCCCAAAGCACAAAGCCACTCGCGATTATTTGGTTGTGTGAGATCAGGTAAAAGTAGCATGTTCAGGCTGACTGTGATGGAGCTTAGGCTGAACACCAGAATCAGGTTAGTCCAGCTGAAAAATGTACCTTCAAAAGTCTAGCGCT
The DNA here is from genome assembly GCF_964263255.1 of Lissotriton vulgaris. Taxonomy (NCBI): domain Eukaryota; kingdom Metazoa; phylum Chordata; class Amphibia; order Caudata; family Salamandridae; genus Lissotriton; species Lissotriton vulgaris. The sequence continues at coordinate 198,045,722 of NC_141697.1, forward strand.
AAGAGGTCTATTCACGGCGGAGGAGGCCGCATGGAGCAGTGAGAATGTTGCGGATGGTCAACACTGTAGCATGATGATCCTGTCTGGCATTGTGGACAGTCATTGCTGGAGATTTGCGTTGGCGGTCACCGCAGGCTGTCGATGCTGTAGGGCAAAGTGTAGATCTTGCGTTGCTGGTTGTCACTGCTGGTTGTCACTGCTGGTTGCTGTAGCACTAAGAGTCGGGTTCACCGGAGCTTCGGAGTGGGGGTGGCAAGATCGTGGCGCAAACAGGCCAGTTTGTGGCCGCAAAGAGCCTACAAATTCAGGATTTCTTCTTTCAGAGTCAGGGGAGTGTCCTCTGATATCAGCCAAGAATCCACCTGGGGAGGCACATCTTGGGGATCAGGGACTCACCCTTGCAGAGGCCAAAAGAGCTCTCTCAGGCAGTTTCAGTTGCAGGACCAGGCAGCAGGTCAGCTGGGCAGAGGCACGGAGGTGCCTGGAGCTTGTTAGGTGCCTGTAGTTTAGAACAGGAGTTGAATCCTCTGATTTTTGGAGTCACTCAGCCTGGGATGAAGGAAACAGTACTAGTCTTCCTTTTTAGCAAGCAGGGCAGGCCTCAAGCAGCAGGGGGGTCCTTCTTCTGTAGTATCCACAGGAATAGAAGTATACTGAAGAGATGGACTAAGGGTCTAATTTTTATGCCATTTGAAGTAGGAGAAGCTTCGGGATTTTTCCCCCTTAGGGAGGTGTCTGGAATTTCCTGCCTCCATGCCCTAGTCCCAGTCTGTCTGGGGCTGAACAGGCTAGTGTTAAGTCCTTTGTGTGAGCTGGACCTGTGCTTGTAAAGTGCAGTGTGGTAGGTGACAGTTCTGCCCCCCAACCTATCAAGCCAGGATGGCTCATCCTGCCAGGGAAACAGCATTTACAATACTTTCATTACATTGAGCTACTATTATAACGCGGTCGTTATAATGACCGCGTAGTTAGTACGCAATGCATTTACATCGCAAGTCATTACGACTTGCACTAGCGGGTGCTGAGGTATTGGAAATAAATGAACACCTTTCTAACTGTTGCGCAAACTGGGGTAGGAATTGTAATTAATACTATTCCTAAGTCCAGCGCGCCCCCGAGTGAAAGTCGTTGTAATGACTTGTGATGTAAATGCAATGCGTACTAACTACGTGGTCATTGTAACAACCATGTTGTAAAAGCACGCAATGTAATACATCGCAATGTAAGGAGCCATATTCATCCTGCAAATACCTAGACTCTCTATTACGATACTGTCTGGGAAAAATTCACAAGGGCCAACTGCCATCTACACCTAGTCATGTGACCCAGGAAATGGACATCGGGCCCCAAATGGTTAGAACAAGAAAGTGCTAACTTACTAGTGGCATTTTCAGAACTGGGACTTAAAATCCGACTTTACCATTAAAGAGAGTTTTAAATTACAGTTCCTGAGACACCAAGCATGATATTCCTACCTGCTCCCAAACAAAGGTTATCACTTACTGAATATAATAAGGGATCCCAATGTTATGCTATAGGAGAGATGGGAAAAACGAATGATCATTTTTGACTAACAGGACAAGTAAAACTTAAAAGTACATGTCCAACTTTTTAAATACACAGTACCCTGCTCTATTGGTTGTTTAGTTGCTACCCTAGGAGTGAGTTATATGTAATAAAAATGAGAGATTACGCCTGGCAATGGCAGGCCTGAGACCGGTTTGAAACTGTTTATTAAGTGGGTGGCACAATAAGTATTGCAGGCCCATTAGCAGCATTTAATTTACAGTCCCTGAGTAGATGTAGTACTACTTTACTAGGGACTTAAAGATAAATTAAGTGTGCCAATTAGGAGTATGCATATTTTACCATGTTTAACGCAGAGAGCACAAGCACATTAGCAGTGGTAAAGTGCACAGAGTTCTAAAAGGCAACAACGAGTTCAGAAAACAGGAATGGTGAAGCCAAACTGTTTGGGGGTGACACTGAAACACTGGGCCAAGGCCAACACATATTATTTACGGTGTACTGCTTTCTTCAGAGGGTTAGTTCATCCTATATTTCAACAATGAACACTCCTAGATTTAGATGAGCAAGTCCTCCAACTATTCTACAGCAGCTGAATAGATTGAGAATGCAGCTACACACTCCTTGCTCCTTTACTTTGGTGACTGCCATAAATGTTCATTCCAAGCTCCAATCAGGTGTAGCGATGAGCATATGTTTGTGAGGCAGTTAAGGAGCCCCAAGAGAAATCCATCAATATGCTTTACTTGAGGCTGAAGGAGCCAATTAGTAGCTACGTGGAGGTTGACCAAGAAGAAGAAATACTTCAACAGAGTATTCAGGGCTCCAGATTGTCAGTGCTTCATAAGCTCATCTTCATGAAGATGTGGTTATAGGTGGGGAAATACGAGAGCTGGCGAGATCAAACAAGATCGATGAATGCTAGGGTGGAACACCTTTCCTAGTATCGCCAACATAAAAGAGTACACTGCATCAGAGGACCAGGAGTTGGCCAGGATCCTATAGTTAGGCTGGGAAGGAAAAGGAATACCAAAAAGAGAGACTAAAAAGTGGTTACTGTAGAAGAAAGCTGCTACACAACAGCACAAGCCCAGATAATGGTTAGAAATGCTCCTCATCCCAAAAGCTTAATCACAGTATAAAAATGTTTGGAGCTGAATTCAAATCTAAGCTAAGAAGTCATAGATGGAAGTAGATGGTGATGTAATCCTGAAAAAGTACATGCAGTAAGATACCATCTTCTAAGAGAAATGGTCCTGAATGTAGAGAGATTAACTATCACCCTTGTCGAGTAAAAGAAGAAATGATTGAGTCTAACTCCCAGGAGAAGGTTGGCATTCAAGGTCTGGAGATCACTGCATTTACCGATATAGGAGGAGAGCAATTCCTCAAACTGAAAACCCACGCACAACACTACAACTAAAATGTCAGCTTTGAGAGACATAACATCCATCGTGCTAATCGGCAACTTTGCATCAGTCATACACACTCCATGGGGAGGCAGTGGTGAAGGCCAACCTATTTCTCAAAGGCTGGGAAGGTCACATACTTAAGTTGCAACAGTTCAGGAGCCTACAACTCTTCTAGTATCATCTCATCCTCCTGAAGAAAATTAAATCTTTCCTGTTGAAGTCGGACTTCTGAATTACAGTCCTTTCCCACCTTGATGGAGACACTGTCCTCTATGGTGTATCCAACATAGAAACTATGCTGAATAGCACTCAGCACACCAACAGCTCAAACGCTTGAACACACCTGACCACGTCAGTTCAATCTTTCAAGGAATTACATTGGCTGCACCTCCAAGCCTGCAGCAACTTCAACACCTGCTGCATCACCAACAAGCTAACCACAATTAGCAATCAAGCAAAAAATACCCACCCAAGCAGAGTCCAGGCAACATTATTCCAGAAAAGAGGACATCATCAGATTAGATACTAAAGACTGAAACAATGGAAAATCATGATGCAAGCCTTCTCCATCAATGATCCTAAGGCCTCTACTCTTCAAAAAGGTTCTGGAGACCCACCTCTTCAGAGAACATCGCACCTCTACATGATAGGAAGACCACTGATGAATATTTGGCCTCTGTTTATATTTTACTTTTTCATTGATATTAAACAGACATGTAGCCGGGACCTACAAGCTGTCTAGAGGGAAATTATCTACTCTGGGACTGAGGTGTCCTTGTGTTTTAACACAAGGTCCCACTCTCCAACTTTCTATCTCCCACACTGCGCTTGCCTAATTTATCTTTTTCCAAAACGCTCACTGCCAAATCTGAAGAACAAAGCAGAAAATATTGTATCCATGTGCACCTGCAGAGTGAGCCTTGAGGCCAGCCGGCACTAGCAATGTCAGCTTGTCAGCTTCCTGGGTAGTACATTTAGAGGAGAAGTGGCTCTAGAGTAGGAGGGCTGCCATGGAATGAAGCCCCCACAGAGGTGCAGCAGCTTCTACTGCGAAGTTACCACCAGTTGCCTGCCCTCAGAGGCCAAACACGACCTGAGGTCAAAACTGCAGCAGCAGACTTCCCCAAGGATGTGGCCCCATGCCTAATGAGTTATACCCCCTCCTGCTAAAGATACTGTGTGTCTGGGCCCTCGCTAATGTGTAGGGATATGTTTGGTTGGCACTTAAATACTGTAACCTTATCCTGTAAGCAGTTGTAATTAATCCCCCCAAGAACCCCATATTTTCATGTGTTTATTTGGACACTTGAAAATAGTGTTTATTGCAACAAGCTGTCTGCAAAACACATTGACAAAAGGCAGTCTGTGGGTTTGAAACATCAATGCATCTAGTCAGTTCCATTCAATATAGAAAAAAAATTTAAGAAGGTGGTTAAAAACGTCAAGGACACAACACCATGGGTTATCCCCATTTGTCATCATTAAAAACATGTACAACTACAGATGTGAGACTGTGAATAGACCTAAGATACCAATTTATCAATAGAGAGAAATGAAACCCTCTCCAGAACCAACAAGATTCCAGAATTTAATATGAGCAACTAGCTCTCCAACCTCCACCTAAATGCATTGTACCATCAGCTGCAATGTGGGCTTAATGTAAGATAGTGTGTGTGAGGAACTGACTACATTTTAAGTGGCACTCTGTGGAGTGATGTGCAGCGTGCCATTTCCTGGACCACCTCTTGAATTCCTCCACATGGATATCCCTCTCCAGTCCTCCACTTGGTCAGCCATGAGTCGTGGGAGCTCCAGTCTGTCAAGGAAGCAGCAGGAATCCGTTAACCAGCTACCCTCCACCTCTCTATACACAGTGACCAGGTTTCCCATTGGAGGTAATTGCCACTGGCCTGCGTCCCTGCAAAGGTGCCATCCGGCACCTAAGTCAGAGATTAACTGGGGGAGGGTGTTCCCTTTAAAGCAAACATGCCAGAATGTGACCCGATATATACCTCTTCCTATGTGGTAGCCGACGATAGTCCCTCCAAAAGTGGTTCTAGTCTATCCCAGGTTATCCCTACCATCCTCTGGGTTGTCAATAGTGCCTCTCAATTCTCCCCATTGCATGCTCATTGTGATTGAGGTCTGCCAGCAACTGCTCCAACCCAGTCAGATGTGCCTAAAGGAGGCGTCTACTACCACCGATATGGGACACACACTCCCCAAGAGTCACAACTTTCAGAGTGTCCCACTCAACCCCACTGTACTCCAATGTCAGCCAGTTGGTTTCAAAGTAATTGGTTGTCACTGTCTTAAGTTACTCCCAGATCTGGGAGTCTTGAATGCCTATGGGTGCAAGCTGCACAGCGCCATTCTAGGATGGGTGCCCGCAGACTCCACTCCAAGAGCAGTGGGGCATGGTCGGAGAGGAATCTGCCTAATATCTGAATTACAACTATTTCAGTGGCAAGGTCCTCCGACACCAAGAACCTATCAAAGTGAATAAATGAGTCATGTGCCGGGGGATAGCACGTAAATTCCCTGTGCTCCGGGTGTGTTGTGCACAAGATATCCAAACAGCGCAAAAGCTACATCACACCTCCTGGAGTGGCCACCCTATTAGGTTTAGAGCGGGGTCTCAGAAGATGTCAATCCAGATGCCCATCAAGCACAAAATTGAAGTATCCTGCCTACAAAAGGGGGGTCCGGACATATCTGAGTAACTCGTGCTCTACCTTAAGATAGAATGTCCCATCAATGGTACTAGCCGCATGCACAATAGACCATGCAATGGAAGATATCTCCTCTCCATATCGGCTTTAAAGCTCTGAGCCCGAAAGGGGACCTGGGGATGGACCCATATTAAGACCCCAGTGTGTAATTAGAGTATGTTGTGGAGTATAATTGCCCCCTCCACTTCTTTTGCACCTTTTGAACCAGGCTCTCCACCAGATATGCTTCCTGCTGCAGAGCGATAGGTATGCCCCGCCTCTGCAGGTAGGTTTGTATTCTATACCCCTTATCAAATGAGTTGAACCCACGCACAGTCCATTTTACCTTTTTAAATTGGGCAGCCATTCGACAACAGTCTTCAGTACGCCAGCCAGCCCAGCCCAGCGATCACGCCCAGCCCAGCCCAGCGCTGCCTTCCCATTACCTATACCACCACTGCTGAATAAAACGGAACAAAAAAAAAACGCCCCATCCCACCCACTGGGTAAACGCAGATGAACACCTCGTACCTTCTCAATCATGTCAACCCCACTATACCTTCCATGACAAAGGTTCCTACTCCACTACAACCCTGAATTCCTACAAAATCCCCACAACTTGCAAACAGTCCACAAATATAATAGTGGGGAGGTAGCTGCAGCTAGTGACCACAGCTGCAGTTGCAGTCCCCGAGCACAACTCCACCACAATCACACACCCCAAGCAGTAGGCAGCCTCACACACTGCCAACGCATACAACCACCAGCTCCCAAAGCTTCCACGCGATACCAACCTGTGTCATAGCCCACGATAACGGATCAATCGAGAGTAAAAATAACCCCCAGTAACAAAGGTCTGAAACTAACTACGGGGGAAAGTTGGACGGCCTGTTTAACTCAGCACATGCCACCCATTCGCCCACCTACATGTCTTACTCAGAATGCGATGTCCATTTTCAGGTATCGCCTAGGCAGCGCTTGCGCTGTCTCTTCGAGCCATGCTGTATGGAGGATATGTGCAAAAACAACAGTTGATGGACGGAATGCAGAACAATGTCATACATTCACCCCAGTACAGAGATCTGGGCCTAAATCCATAATTTGTTTGCACTCCACACCACCACAGTTCAGACATAGACAAATGCAAATCATCCTTGACCCTGTGCCTCATGGGAACAGTCCAGCCCGGACTGCCAAGCCATGTCTTTCCTGGACTGGAATCAAGCATCCTAGGACCCGTTTCTGGCTATCAGCCGTCTTCAGCCAGGATTGCTTGACTCCAGTGGTGTGGAGAGCATGGGACTCACGTCTGAGCATACCCATCCCACTCGAGGTGACAAGTGCAAAAACAACAGTTGATAGACAGAATGCAGAAAAATGGCATACATTCACCCCAGTACAGAAATCTGGGCCTAAATCCATCGTTGTTTTGCTCTCCACACCACCCCAGTTCAGACATGGCCATATGCAAATCAACCTTGACCCTGTGCCTCATAGGTACCGTCCAGCCAAAACCGCCAAGCCAGGTCTTCCCTGGACCATAATCAAGCATCCTAGGACTGGTTTCTGGCTATCAGCCGTCATCAGCCAGGATTGCTTGACTTGGAGAACCAGGCCTTTTGGGCCGGGCGGCGCAGGGCACGCCTTAATCCCCGAGTTCACCTGCCTTGTAAAAAAAACAGAGACACAAGACACTCCGTTGAGCGTGGAAGCCAGGTTTATTAGCTGCAGCTAAGCATAGTTGCCCCAGAAGTTACACACGAGGTGGATTCTAGGGAGGCTGCCACTTCAATCCGTGGCGCACAATCTTTTATAGGAAACACATATACAGAGTTTACTCCTTACACAACAAAACAGACCAATAGGAAAAGTTGAAAAACAAGCTATCAGGTGTCTCAAATACGCCCCTCTCTCAGACCCCGTGTGCTACCCCTCCCAACAAATTAATCAGTGATGGCATCCACAATCCCTTCTTGCAGGTGGCAGGACTTATTTGTGTGCCTCAGAGGATAGGTGTGTAATAAGAGAATACAAGGAGAGAATAGCGAAGGCCAGTTGGATAAGATAGTACAAGGAAAGAATGGGAGAGGGCAAATAGTCGACCGAGACAGGGATCAATCGAGCCAGACATGGATTAAGGAACTCAGCCAGACCCTGACATCGGGTTTCGTAAACAAGGGCAATGAAGTTACATTTTTAACTGAAAGGACACGTAGCAGCTGGAAAAGCAAAAACATATCGTTCGCCGTGCTGCCTGAGTGAGGGCAACACAAAATGGCGACTAACTACAAAATGGCAGCTAGATACGGGACGAAATCAGAAATCAAAGAACCTCAGACCCTCCTTTTGCCATTACTCAGGCAAAACACCAGGGACTCAAGTTAATCTGAGTTGATGTCAATGGCCATGAGGTCATCGAGCTGTTGCTGTAGCATAATTCTAATATTCTCTGTTTTCTGTGACGCAGGCTTCAGGACACACAAAGTGGCCCAACGACCACATATTGCAGGTCCACACTGTACACAGAGACAACAAGAGAAAATGATAGCCAAGATCATTCCAAGGAAAGTTAGTATCTTCCATCCCCATGTGGACAGTAGTCCCCAAAACCATCCCATCACAGACCAATCTCTGTGTCCTGATGTATAGACTCGGAGATGATATATAACTTGGAGATTGCTTGGTATACTGTAGCGGCATTATCAGGAATGTAAACACAGCAACTAGACCGATCAATTTACAGACTCCTCCATGATCTGCAAGGATAATATCTAAAACTATCCGATTTTGCAACTTCATAAGACGATCCGCATGAAGTCGGCTGTCAGATTACTCAAGGCTCCAGAAGTTTCATTTATGGTAGCCTCAACAACACAAACTAATTGTCTGATGTCTCTGCTATTGGCCATTGGGCCCCAGAAAGGAAGCAACCCTTTAATAAAGTCACCTCCCTCCTGTCCTGCTGTATCTTTCTGATCAAGAACTCCCCTACCATGTCTTTTCTTGAAATGACCTGAAGGAGCAGTATACGTTGGGGGAAGAAGAAAAGCTACATAAGTTCCTGAGAAATAAGTAGGAAGCCATGTATAGGCTCTGTTGCGACAGATAAAATATGTGCCTTGTGATGGCACTAGTGGTGAGGGAATCTGAGGTGTATAGACATAAGTATGAGAAAGAAAACTTTTCTTCTGTTGATTTTTTAAAATTCTGGCCATTAATTTGTAAACAGAAATTACCTCGATGAGGTACAGTCCAAATTGGCGTTGAGTTCCTTCGTTTAGCCTTCTCTGTGAGGCTAGTAACATGTCTTGTTATATTCCATACATCATATGCTCTTTTCTCATCTATGGGAATCTTGTTAATCTGAGCCCTTTTAGCCATAGTCACTATTCCCTTAATCAAGGAACTGTGACTGAACTCGGCTCCACCACTTTATGGACTACCAGGAGGATACCGTAGCTGATTCTGATAAATGTTAGAGAACATAGCCAAATAAGCCCAGGCGGAACCTTCATAGGAGAATGGAAAAACTAAATACGGCATACCTCTCTCTGTATTATGAGGTATAAGCCCACAAACCGAACAATTAGTAATATTCATTACCAGTTGGTGTTGATGCAATAACTGAATAAACAAATTATTGAAATATTCGGTTCTCCTAATCTGTTCGTGTTCTGAAAGTGTATAACACCGATGTGGGGAGGCAGTAGTAGGAAAAGATAAAGAGACAGATGTTGGAACAGATGCTTGCTGCCTAATATAAACAACCCAACTTACACAGGCTAATGAAATACATAAACTTATTAAAGTACATAAAATTATACCACATAGACTAACCATTAGTCCTTTGCATCTTCTTTTTAACTTTACATTGTTATCATTATTTCCCACTTTAATATCCATTACTCTAAAGCGTTGCTCACGGTAATCTTCCTAGATCACTTAGCTGTGGTTGTTAGCCGTCCTATGACACTGCAAGTCCTGCAGACCTATGTCACTACTCAGGTCACAGCTCCTACCATGACCCTGCAACTTGATGGATAGTGGAATAAAACATTAATGTCTTTCAAAAAAGTGTAATCAGAAAAATCAGAAAAAAAGAAAATTTCAATTGTCTTTGATCATTCTTGGTCGTAAATTATATTGAGTCTTATTAGGGATTGTCTGAGCCTTAAACAAGGCTTCTGGATTCGCTGTGTTCAAACGCAGGTGTAATGGCACGGCTTCTTGTAACACGTCATCATCTTCTTTCTCAGAGTTCGTTTGTTCCAGGCTTGCACTACTAAACGGTACAAATCTAGGTACTTTTTCACTTTTGTTATCACCTATGCCCTCACAAATCCATTGGTCAAAGGGTAAAGGCAAGGGTACCCTCCTGTAATGCACGCCGTGAATCCAGTTCTTTTTCCCGAAAAATTTCACTGCCGTACGTGTCGTCAACAACACTTGTCGCGGTGGGCCGCAACGAGGTTCCAAATTCTTTTCCGCTGAAAGTTTTTCACGCAGACCCAGTCGCCAGGTTGGATGGAATGACCTGGGTCTGCAGAGGCCTCTGGCAAAGTGTTTTGAACCTGTTGATGAAGAACACGTAATTTAGTGGTGAGGTCATGCAAATAGTCAATCAGCATTGGGTATGGAATATTAGAATACTTTTTAGGTCGAGGGAATCCCTAGACATTTGCTGGGTGCCCAAAAACGACCTCATTCGGACTCAGACCTAAACGAGAATGCACAGTAGTTCTCCTGGACAGAAGTGATAATGGTAGGGCATCAGGCCAGGCGAGACCTGTGCTCGCCTGAATCTTGAGAGTGCCATTATAGCACTCTACCAATCCTGCTGACTGAGGGTGGTTTGCGCATGGAATTTCTGTTTAAAACCGAGACCTGTACACACTTTCTGCATAATTTGGCCTACAAATTCACTCCCATTGTCAGACAAGACAATGCACAGCAAACCAAACCTCGGGAAAAACTCCTTCAAAAGGACTTTGGCAGTAGACAAAGCAGTATTGTCCTTTAGGGGGCAGGCCTCTATCCATCTGAAAAAGGCACAGACCACCACCAGAACATACTCGAGGTTATTACAACGATCCATGTGAATATAATCGATTTGTGATACCTCAAAAGGATACGTAGGGGGAGCAAAATGACCTCCTGGAGTTGGGGTTCCCTTTCCTGGATTATGCATTAAACAAACAATGCAATGTTTCACCACGTTTTCGGCACATTTAGGAATTCCTTCATTCTGCCATACTGGAGCCAAAATCTTCCATATGCCTTTTGCACTAATGTGGGCTGGACCATGCGCCATAGTAACTACAGGTAGTACATATGCGTCTGGTAAAAGCCATTGTTGATGTTCTGACAATTCCGTCCAACACCCAGTCGCGTCCAACATTCCTGTACTTTCTCTCCACTTACTCAGTTCTTTCTCAGTAGTCTCTTCGTGAATCATTCTCACACTTTCTATTGTGTCCTCACAAATTGCTCCTTCTCTGACCCATCTTGCAGGGCCCGCAACATACATACGACTTGTAACATCTCTCGCTGTCTCCTTTGCTACTTCTTCTGCAAAAGCATTCCGACGACCCACATCAGTAATCTTTTTATGAGCACTACACTGGATTATTGCTATTTGTGTAGGCAAAGCAAGTGATTCGAGAAGGTCAGTCACCAACTGGCCATGCTGTATTTTAGTCCCATGGGAAGTAAAGAATCCTCTTTCCTTCCACAAACGACCGAAACTATGAGCCACGCTGAAAGCATATTGGCTATCAGTGTAGACGTTCACTCTCTTTCCTTTTGCCAACACACATGCTCTCGTCAAAGCAATTAATTCAGCTGCTTGGGATGAATTCTGTGCAATGCACGCTGTCTCCACTACCGTATGTAAAGTAGTAACAGCGTAAGCTGCAGTCGTTTCACCATTTGGAAGCCTGAAGCAAGAACTATCTACCCATAGGATCCCATTGGGATCCACAAGTGGTGTGTCTTTTAGATATATTCTGCCTTTTGTTTCCTCCTCTGTTCGGAGAAAACAATCATGCTGTTCTTGAATGCCTTTCTCGTCTGGAATGGGCAACAATGTTGCTGGGTTCAACATATTACACCGCTTGATGTGTATATGGCTGGCCAAGAGCGTCAGCTCATTTCCAGACAAGCGAGCACTTGTGAGGTGTTGTGTTTTCGTCTTATTCAAAAGAGTATCTACTGCATGTGATACCATAACAACAAGAGTGTTATCCAATACCAATCCAGCAGATCGACGAATAGAAATTGCTGCCGCTGCTGTAGCTTTGAGACAACTAGACAATGCCATGGCTACTGGAACCAACGTAGCCGAAAAATAGGCACATGGCTGTTTGTCTCCAAATTGTTGCGTTAAAACTGACAACGCACAACCTTCTTTTTCATGCACGTAGAGTGTGAAAGGATTACTGTAATCTGGAGTACCTAACACAGGAGCAGAACACAAAGCAGTACATAAATCAGAAAAACTATTTTGGCATTCGTCAGTCCAAGGGAGAGGTTGTGGCGTATCTTTCAAAGTAAGTGCCAGCAAAGGTTTAGCTAACAAAGAAAAATTCGGAATCCATTGTCAACAATAAGAGGTAATGCCCAAAAAGGCACGTACCTCTCTTTGTGTGGTTGGCTCAGACATTTTTGCAATCGCTTGAATTTGTTCTGGGGTCAACCGTCTTCCCTCCTTCGACAAGAGATGACCTAAGTAGGTAACCTCTTGGCGACAATATTGCAACTTAGAAGGGGATACTTTATGATGCAGGTCAGACAAATGACGCAACAAAGAAACCGTCACATACATCCTTACAAACATCCTCCGAATCAGCAGCAATCAGCAAATCATCAACGTATTGAATCAAAGTGGCACCTGAAGGTAGAATGAAAGCTTCAAGCTGAGATTTCAAAGCCTGACTATAAATGGAAGGACTTTCACAATAACCTTGAGGAGCACGCTTTAACTGAAAACTTCGGCCTCCGAGAGAGAAGCCAAAAATATCCCTACTTTCCTCCGCAATAGAAATACTAAAGAAAGCATCCTTTAGATCGATAACAGAAAACCATGCTTCTGAGGTGGGATTCATAGTAAGCAAAGCAGTGATATCTGGGACAACAGGAAACTGGGGAACAACAATCTTGTTGACCTCCCGAAGATCAATCGCAAAGCGATACAAAGGAGGCTGAGAAGGATCGCTGCATTTAAGAACGGGGAGAACAGGACTGTTACAAACATTACCTCTTATTTCTTCAACCACACTCTTCTGAACCAGATCATAGATAATAGCCATCAAAGCTCATTCGCCATCATTAGAAATCTTGTACTGTGGAATACGTGGCAACTTAACATCAGGCTTAATAGTAACCACATAGAGAGGAATCTGCAACAAACCAACATCATTCGGACCTGTAGCCCAAAGTGTAGCAGGAAGAGATTGCAACTCAGGCGGAAAGCTATCTTTTGATAGGTATATAGTAGAAACCAATTTCTCACCCGAAGTAAGATGCGCACCAGAGGGGGAACAATACAACGTTGCATGAAGACGTTTCAACAGATCCGAACCCAACACATTTTCTCCGCAACCAGTCGTTAAAATAAGTGGAGCTTCCAAATCATAAGGACCAACCGAAAGAGGCAAAGGACAAAAAACTGTGTTAGCAACTGGGGTGCCAGAAAATCCTACAGAAACGTTTGTTAAGCCAGACAAAGGTGCCCCAGGGAGTTTTTAATGAATCATAGAAATTCTCATTGCACCAGTATCCAAAAGAAATGGCTCTGCAACAGCCAAAGCAACTACCTCAACATAAGGCCCATTCTGATCCACTGGAACTGAAACGACTCCCTTACTTTGTCCATGGCTGTCCTAACTAGAATGAAAATCCTGAACCCCACCTTCAACATAATAATCATCATTGTAAAATTGCGCAGACTGAATATTTTGCTGATCAAAATAATTCGAAGAATTCTGAGGCGGAAAGGAACGCTGCCCTTGAGGCAATGTACCTCTCCCTCTACCCCTAGGTGCTAATTAAAAACCACCACGGCCCGCGGCCCTTGAAATCCACCATTACGCTGCAATAAAACTGGACAACTATTCTTAAAATGGCCTTCCTCTTTACAATAGGCACACTGATTAGGACCAAGCAAATGTCGCGGAACAAAAGGCTCAATTTTCTGTAGCAACCTCTGAGGCTGAGTAGGTTGCTGAAACTGACGCTGGCCAGAATGAGGGGGATAAGCCAGCTGAAGAAGAATCTTCATCTTTAAATCCTAAGTCTTCTTCTCAGCCTTATCTTTTCTCCTTTGTCCCTATTCTCATAATACTGAGCAGCGGCCAATATCTGGGCAGACGAAGAAACAGCCCAAGAGCTTTCCAAATCTTTCAACTTATGTGACAATTCTGAAAGTAAATTAAATACAATTGTATCCACAAATAATCTCTGTCCACCTTCAGTACTTAAATCCTGACCACTATGATCGATAAATGTCTCCTCAAACCGAGTAAAGAAATCAGACACTCCTCTTTCTTCTGCTTACACATATCTAACTTATCCCAGTTAACGCGTAAGGCAGGCATCATCGTCTTCATTAAAGTAATGATCCTGCCAGGCAACTGTGTAATCAAATCATCTGGCTTAGCACCACCCACTTGTGCTGCATCTGCGGCAGATATATCAGCCCAAGTACCTCCCAAAGCTTGATCGTGATCCTCTCTACGAATCCGATCGCAAAATGCTTGTGGAACTACATTCCCCATCAGCATATCAATATCAGCCAAATTCATAATACATGCATCAACAGTCTGGGACAGCTCTTTATAGTAACATTACACAAGAGAGAGGGGAGGGCCCAAGGGGATGTTTAAAGACCCCACACTACTATAACCCCTTAATACAAACTTATAACAACAGAAAATAGTAGTGGGTCTATTGAACAATTAGCTTAAGTAAGTGTCTGCAAAGGTAGGCTTGATCTAAGTCAAAAAAATTGAGCATCTTTCCTGTGTGGAAAAAATACCCATCAGCTGTCGATCCTGGGCGCCCTGTTCATCATTTGGGTTTCCTTCACACCGGGAGGGTAGGTTTAAGGCCCATAGTGATGAATGAGATGAAAACCTTTTTCTTGTTCTTTTGTATCAGGGTTAGGAAGGACAACTTAGGAGCAGTGCATATGTGAAGTGAAAGGGTGTGAACTGTGAATGTGAACAGATAAAATTAGGTAAAAGAAAGGCAAACAGACTTTAATAAACACCTTTCTATTCCTAGTGTAAAAAAGCGTGCGATGGAAGTGGTTTTAAAAAATAGCCACTATATTTTATATGTGGTCAACATGTTTCTGCAGACTTAATTATGGATCCTCTCAGGTATCCTGCTGCTTTCTTCAGGACCTTATTCGCGACTGCTCATTAAAAACTAAACAGATGAGAAAACTATCACCTGGGTATTTAGTATATAGTAACCAGCAGGATTTTTACGAGGGTCCGGCAAAGACTGCTTGAGTGCTAAAACCTCAGCTCGTTTCCAAGGGACATGTACCCATATACGCTGAAAATGAGCAGGGACACCTGGAACATTGTTTGCCTGTGAAACCGCTTCCCTCCATACTTGAGGAACTTCTCTCATAGGATAATTCTTCGTCCTCTGTCTAACTGCAGGATCATGTTCAGGAATAGTCTGGGAAGAATATAAGGACCTAAAAATAACAAGTGTCTTTATAGCACCCTCAACTTCAGGACCCACAATAAGTCCTTTATCAAACCTGTCCTGTATATCCAATAGACGCTGAGGAGTTAAATCCAACACCATATCCTCCCATCCTTTAACAAGTGTGTCACACATGACATTCAAAACGTATCTCTGTGTAGGTGCATTCCACTGGAGAAAGGTATTCAATATATCGGGTACACTATACAGTGGACCATTCATCATCCATTTATGATCGAGAGAGTCAAATACAACTCATTCCTCAGAATCTGGTATTTGGCTACGGGATTGCCTTCGGGAAAAAGCAGGAGTCCTATTAAACAGCCCAAAGAGGGGGGGAGAAAACACCAGAGACAGTATCAACTAACCGATTACGAATCGGAGAAGTAGGGAGTAAAACTGGAGATGCAGTATTAAGCAAAGGAAGAGAAGAACTAGCTGTTACAAGAGAAACAGAAGGCGAAGGAGACTGAGGAACAGAAGTTGTTCGCAAAGGAGGTGCAGGCGGTTATACGGGAAGACGCAATTGCGGGAAGAGCTCCTGGCTGAACAACAGGTTGCTGCACATGTGGCAATAATACAGGTGCATTAGCACCTGGCGCATAAGGCAGAGGTAATTTCAACAAATGGGACATTAAGGGATCTTCATCAAGATATTTGCGCTGTGGAGGGATAGCACCTATCAATTGCCATCCAATCCTGTCTGTCTGAGACCTCAATCGCTCGATCAGTCTTATCGTCTTTAAATTGCTGGGCAGGCTGTATAACCGTCATATCTTTAATTTTCCTATCTCTCTTTGCTTGTTTAATTTCTCTCTGTTTAGCCCCCTTACGCCAAAGGCGGAAAGAGTCAAACATTGCCGGCCGGGCTTTTCTTTTGAACAGAATTGATTCCAAATTATCCAATATGTCAGGCTCAAAGCTACCATTTTGTGGCCACCATAAAATATCTTTCTTCGTGTATCGGATCCACGCCTCATTAAAGGCAATGGGACCAACACCATGCTTGGAATAGAGCTCATAAGTGGGAGTTCCAACCAGAGGAATCAGACATGATTCCTCGAGCCGGGAATCCCTGGTACAGCAAAAACAACAACATTTCCTAAATCTGCTCAGACCAGGCATTTTAAGCACACCGATCTGTTTACTAACTTCAAGGAGTGAAAACAAAGAACATAGTACAAAGGTACTCACCCCTCGGCTTCGACTATTGCAACAGGCGAATAACAAAAGTCAAAAACAAAACAAAGAAGTGGGCGCTACCCACGAATACTTAACTAAATGGTCTTCTCACGCCAACAGAGGTCAGTCTAAAGTCTCGCAATACCAATCATCACCAGAGGGTCCAAGGCAGAGCTGTATTCAGGGCAGCAGTCATCAGCAGCCGTCGGAAAGGAGTAGCCGCGCTGCAAAAGACCTTCGGTCCACTTTGACATACGGGGGTCGCTTGACGTGGCTCGTGAATCCTCCGGAATTTTCTTGCGGAGCTTCTCACAACCCTCGGGCTGAGCCGCTACCACTGAAACTGCCCCACGTTGGGAGCCAGTTGGAGTACCGGGCCTTATGGGCTGGGTGGCGCAGGGCACGCCTTAATCCCCGAGTTCACCCGCCTTGTAAAAAAACAGAGACACGAAACACTCCGTTGAGCGTGGAAGCCAGGTTTATCAGCTGCAGCTAAGCACAGTTGTCCCAGAAGTTACACACAAGGTGGATTCTAAGGAGACTGCCACTTCAATCCATGGCGCACAATCTTTTATAGGAAACACATTTATAGAGTTTACTCCTTACACATACAAAACAGACCAATAGGAAAAGTTGAAAAACAAGCTATCAGGTGTCTCAAATACACCCCTCTCTCAGACCCCGTGTGCTACCCCTCCCAACAAATCAATCAGTGATGGCATCCACAATCCCTTCTTGCAGGTGGCAGGACTTATTTGTGTGCCTCAAAGGATAGTTGTGTAATAAGAGAATACAAGGAGAGAATAGCGAAGGCCAGTCGGATAAGATAGTATAAGGAAGGAATAGGAGAGGGCAAATAGTCGGCCGAGACAGGGATGAATCGAGCCAGACCTGGATTAACGAACTCAGCCAGACCCTGACAACGGGTTTCGTAGACAAGGGCAATAAAGTTACTTTTTATCTGAAAGAACAAGTAACAGCTGGAAAAGGAAAAACATATCGTTCGCCATGCTGCCTGAGTGAGGGCAACACAAAATGGCGATGAACCACAAAATGGCGGCTAGATACGGGACGAAATCAGAAATCAAAGAACCTCAGACTCCATCAACTGTTTTTGCATTTGTCACCCAGAGTGGAACAGGGTCAAGGCTGATTAGCATATGGCTATATCTGAACTGGGGTGGTTTGGTGAGCAAAAAAACTATGGATTTAGGCCCAGATCTCTGTACTGGGGTGAATATATGACATTGTTCTGCATTCTGTCTATCAACTGTTGTTTTTGCATTTGTCACCCCGAGTGGGACGGGTCTGCGCAGACGTGAGTCCCGTGCTCTCAACGCCACTGGAGCCAAGCTATCCTAGCTGATGATGCTGATAGCCAGAAACCGGTCCTAGGATGCTTGATTCTGGTCCAAGGAAGACATGGCTTGGCGGTTCGGGCTGGACTGTTCCCATGAGGCACAGGGTCAAGGCTGATTTGCATATGGCCATGTCTGAACTAGGGTGGTGTGGAGAGCAAACAAATTATGGATTTAGGCCCAGATCTCTGTACTAGGGTAAATGTATGACACCGTTCTGCATTCTGTCCATCAACTGTCCTGGTTTTAGGAGATTTTAATTACTGGCCGTCGGACCCGCACGAAAGCCCTCACTCCTTGGCTTTCACTGATTTATTAAGTGGGCTCAATGGCCTCCAACATGTTCACACAGCCACTCATTCCAAAGGCCACACCTTAGATCAGGTGTGGACCTACAACCTCGAAATTAAATCACTCACGATCCTTCCCTGTCATTGGTCGGACCATTTCTTAATCTCCTTTCTTCTCTTGGTCCCCCCGATCCCCCCCCCGTAGCCAAGGCCCTAGCCTCCTGGTCCGCAACTGGAATAAAGCAGACCTCAACCTCTTTCTTTCCTCTCTAATATCTACAGCCCCGTCCGGCCCAGGTTCTCTAGACTCCCAGGAAGCCGCACTCACCAAATGGCTGGAGTCCGCCAGTGACAAGATCGCCCCTTTTAAGTTAATTAGAACTAAGCGCCCCCACGACGCACATCGCTGGTTCTCAGATAGCCTTAAAACCTTAAAGCTGGGACTTCGCCAAGCCGAGCGTCACTGGCGTAGAAACTACGATCCTTTAGAAAAATCTCACTTCCTAAAATTATCCGGAGAATACAAACAGGCAATTTCAGCCGCCAAAACTGCCTACTTCTCCACAAAAATTCTCAACTCCACGTAAAAATCTAAGGATATTTTTGCTATTGTGGAGGAGTTCTCTCACCCGGACAGGGTGACCATCAACCCCTCCCATTTCAGGTACTCTGCGACTCCCTTAACTGCTTTTTTGTTGACAAAATTAGCAAAATCAAAAACAGTATTTCCTCTGGTCCCCAGCGCTGTCCCTCCCGGAGGTTGCCCCCTTTCTTAACCCCCTCTCCTTGACCCAGCTCCCCTCTATACCCAAAGAAGACTTCCTCTCCCTTCTAAACAAAGTTTCATCTGGTTCCCCCACTGACTGCTGCCCCCCGGCGATTCTCCGGGCCGCTGTTTTGGCCTGCCCTACCCCTCCATTGAATCAAGAGCAAAATTCAAAGCCCTCTGTTATATGCACCGGATTAAAACAGGCAACTCCCCCTCCTATCTCTCTATTCTGGTTCAACCGTACTGTCCAGTGCGCACCCTTAGATCCTCCTCTCTTGGCACCTTCTCCGTGCCCCGTTTCAAACGTACCAGAGTTGGCAGTCGCTCTTTCTCCTATCTGGCACCATCACTCTGGAACACACTCCCCATTTCTTTGCGTTTTGAAACTTGCTACCTGAAATTCAGGAAAGGCCTGAAAACCTGGCTTTTCTCTGCTTGATCTCCTTCCATCTTGTGTCTCCCTGCTTCTTGTTCCTCTGTCAGCGCCGGGAAACCCCTGGGTATCTGTGCGCTTTACAAACCC
This sequence comes from Lissotriton vulgaris, assembly GCF_964263255.1. Classification (NCBI taxonomy): domain Eukaryota; kingdom Metazoa; phylum Chordata; class Amphibia; order Caudata; family Salamandridae; genus Lissotriton; species Lissotriton vulgaris. The sequence continues at coordinate 198,065,214 of NC_141697.1, forward strand.
AAATATAATAATAATAATAATTAACTCTCTTGAACAATTCCCTCCTGCTCGGCATGGTCCCCAGTCAGTTCAAGAATGCCGAAGTGGTCCCCATATTAAAAAAAAACAATGCCGACCCTTTGGTATTGGGTAACTTTCGTCCCATCACCCTTCTTCCTTACCTTAGTAAGGTACTTGAGACACATGTGACCTCAGCTCCTTCATTAAGGACTCCAACTTTCTAGACTCCCAACAAGCCGGGTTTAGACCTGCATATTCGACAGAGGCAGTTATCCTCTCTGTCATGGAGGAACTCCGCAGAGGCGCTGACTCCAACATCAGTCAAGCCCTGGTGCTCCTAGATCTGTCGGCGGCCTTTGACACGGTCGACCACACCATCTTAGTCGACCGTGCCAAAGAGGCGGGTATCACTGGAATGGCCCCTAACTGGGTTCGCTCCTTCCTGGCGGACCGCCACCAATCAGTCCGTCTTTCCCAGTTTACTGCAGGCAGGACGAGGGTCACCTGTGGTGTCCCACAGGGTTCGTCCCTGTCACCCCTTCTTTTTAACCTGTACCTTTCCCCCCTGATCCGCTCCCTCCGCGGCAGGAATGTCACTGCATTCAACTATGCAGATGACATTCAGCTCGTTTTCAATCTCGACTCCTCGGATAAAGCGGACCAAGATTTCCAGTCCACCCTTTGCCACATCAGTAATTGGATGGGCATTCATCATCTTAAACTTAATCCCGACAAGACGGAGCTCGTTCTTGTCGGAGGCCCATCCAATCCCTGGAACTCCACTTTTTGGCCCCTTTCCCTTGGTCCCCCCTCCTTCCTGCTGACAAAGTGAAAAGCCTGGGGGTTTACATATCCCAGGACCTCTCAATGAAGCATCAGGTCAGTGCCACGGTCTTCCTGTTTTTTCCAGCTTAGGAAGATCCAGAAAATTGCCCACTTTCTGACTACTGAGGCCCTTACCCTAGCACTGTTGGCATTAGTCATCTCTCGGATTGACTACGCCAACCCCCTGTACGCTGGCATCTCACAATATCAAATTAATAGACTACAACGGATACAGAATCAGGCAGCTCGCCTGATTTATCACCAACCAAAGCACCACCACGTCCGTCCCTTCCTCAAAGCCCTACACTGGCTTCCAGTCTCAGAGCGCTGTAAGTTCAAACTGGGCTGCCTGACTCATAAATCTTTGGCCGGCATTGGTCCCTCCTTTATTTCCTCTCTCCTGCATCCTTATGCTCCCTCTAGGCTCCTCCGCTCTTCTCATCTTGCGCTCCTCCAGACTCCCCGTTTTAGACTCAAAAAACACGGAGGCCTCAGATTCTCCTTTCTGGCACCTTCATTCTGGAACTCCCTCCCGCTGGAACTGAGACTCTCTCCTTCCTACCTTCACTTTAGGTCTCTCCTAAAAACTGATCTCTTCCGTAGCATCTACACATAAGCCTTCCCCCTCCCGCCCTCTGCCTCTACCAAACAAGTGATCAGCGCCAAGAAACCGTCCGGTGAATGCCGCGCTCTATAAGTAATTTTTACATTACATTACATTACATTACATTTTTACACTGTTGTTTTTGCGTAAGGAGGATATGGGCATAAAGCTCTTTCTACTTTCCGCCCATCTTTTTAATTGGCTCCTGTCCTTTGTAAATGGTGGCTTTTCATTAGTCAAAAGGCTCAGTAGTCCCTACTTAGTACCACCTTGTCTCTTCTTGTAACCTCCCCTGAGGACAGCCCCTGTTACATGTGTTGTTACTCCCTACGTTTTAATTACAGTCTGAAGGCACTATTTCCTTAAAAGGCTTCAGGCAGGACACACACTTGGTCCTCAGCTAAGCTGGAAGTGGTTACTTCACTCACTAGAACATCTCACATTTATATGAGACAGTCTACAAATTTCCCTTCATCAGCTCTACAACGTGATCCAAAATTAATGTAATAATTACTTTGTCACATTTCAAAGCTTCTAGTTGTATATATGGAGATAGCTATCTGAATGTACTCGTAGTACTGTCTTGCATGCAATGCATTATGGGTGGGGAGGATTTACCATATCTTCAGTGGCGTTTCATTGCTCACTAGGGACCTTTAGGAGCAGCTTGCGGTACTGCTCTGAGACATGCAGTGCTGGTGCATTGCTCACTAGGGACCTCTGGGAGGAGTTTTTCAGTACTGCAACTAGACAAGCAGTGCTGGTACCTTGCACACTAGGGACCTCTAGGAGCAGCTTGCAGTATTGGCAGTGCTGGTGCCTTGCTCACTAGGGAGCTCTAGGAGCAGCTTGCGTTCCTGGCTCACTACGCAACCATTTGCAATACACTAGGTCTCGCATTACTGAAAGTATGAGCTATTGTCGTTGCATTATTATTTGCAACACCAATACCTCAAACTATCAGTAATGCGAGACCCATTGCATTGCAAATGCTTGTTTTTGTTTCCTCCAGACTGCCACAGAGGTATCTCCAGGGACTCCCTGGCTCTGTTTCTCGGATTGACAGTTCATGCTGTGTATGGACTTCAGGATGGTGATACAGTGATGAACCTTGTTAGAACTGGGGGTCTCTAGTTGGCAGAGGTAAGTACCTTTGACCAAGTAGGGACCCTTGCTTCTATTCAGGATGAAGGAATATACACTGTAGATAACCCCTGCTCACCCCCTAGGTAGCTTGGCACGAGCAGATAGACTTATCCCCAGGGCAATGTGTACAATATTTGCACTTAACAAATACAATGACCCCAAATCCACCACAAACTGAGACCACACAGGTAAGTATATGTAAAAATATATCTTTATCTAGTTTCAGCAGTAAAAATAAAAGTTACAAGATGATAGCTCTGAATCAAAAGGTTGCACTTAATCTTGATGGCTGCGCTTAACTTGTTAGGAAGTTCTTATCAAAAACAGTCTCAAGTCTCTTAAAATTAGCACCAAAAACAATGCCACTGTATTATAGGCCCAAATCAGCCCTTCGCTAACCCTGCACAAGCCCCGCTAGGGAGCCTCACCGTATTGCTATTCTAGGGCCAATCTCGGCGGGAGAGGAGCCTTTCACAAAGCCCCGGCCGGTCCCGTCAGCTCTCCGCCCGCTCTCGGCAATCCAGCGAGCGGCGGGGAGCTAGCTTGTCACTTTGATCTGGGACAGCAGGCTGGGGGTGGTAAACACTTGTGCTGCTCCCTCGGCGAGGACAGGTCACTCTCCTGCTCCGAGCGCGGCTCCGGCGTTCGTTGACAAAGCTTCCTGGGGACAGACCAATGGGGTCGTGGCTCCACCGACGAGCCTCTGCATACAGCTGGGAGTCAGCCAATGACAGTGCGGCTCCCGGGACAAGCCCCTGATGATGCCGAGCCGGCAGCCAATCAGTGCGTGGCCTTTGAGATGAGGCGGCGGCGCTGGGCCAATCCCAGCGCGGCGTTCACTGAGGGGGCTTGTTCTCCATGGCCAATGGGAGCGCGGCGGCTTTGTTCTCCGTCTCCGCAGCTCCGACCAGGGACGGCAAACTTCGGAGGGTGTTTCTGGCCCTGGGCAGCGGCGGTGAAACGGCAGCAAATGATTTTCAGGGCCACAGGTCGTAACTAGACCGCGCACACCAGTTCGTGGAGGGTGATTCTTGACACATGGAGGCAACATGATGCTCCGGTCACCCCTGACTATGCGCCGATGAGCACAGCGATCTTCTCCCACGGCCAGCAGTCAGAAACACGCTCTGGGGGCAAGACACCACACGATCCTTTACAGCAGCTTGGAAATACTTGGGAACCTTTTAACCCTGGGTTCCAGGACAGGGGGCCAGCTCTTCTCAGGCCCTTGGAGTTTCAGTTAGAAGACACAGCACGCAGCAAAGTCTTTTTAGGTCAAGCAGGCAGGGTCACAGCACACAGCAAAGTCCCTCTTCTCCTCGGCTTCAGTTGAACAGCAGAACAGGTCAGCCCTTAGAGCACACAGCAAGGCAATCTTCCTTCAGTTCTTCAGCGGTCCTTCTTCCAGCAGAGGTTCCTCTTGATTGTAGAATCTGACTTTCTGTTGTCAGGGGTCCTTCTCTAATACCCCTAAAAGTCTTTGAAGGCTTAGTGCAAGTGGGCCCTGAGCCCGGTGTAAACCAGTTCTGGGTGTTACTGGAGCACTTGGGATTCCTGGCTTCTTTTCAGTGTGAGGGGCAGAGGTGACAGTCACCCAGCAGGAGGTGGAGCCAGCCCTATTCACTCCCAGGTGCTATCTCCTCCCACCACTTTAGTTGCAGATGCAGTCATTCAACCACGGGCTGACTCAGACAACATCCTGGGGGCCCCCCCGCCCCTTTCACCCTCAAACCAGACAGTCAATCCACAAGCAGGCCCAGACAAGAGAACAGCCACTTTCTAAAAGTACTGTTGTCAAACACAGAATTTAGAAACAACCTTTCCTAAAAGATGTGTTATTAAATTCTGAGTTCAGGGATATCAATCACTTATGTCCCTTCTTGTTCCTATGGGAAGATAGGCTGGTATCCATTGGGACCAGCCTCCCCCATGTTAGTCTATGGAGCAAGATAACCTTGCAGCAGTGAGCACACAAAATGGCTGCTGCTCATTACCAGAGCATGTTACCTGCACTAGTACATGCTCTACCTTACCTATACACTGCACCCTGCCCAGGGGGGTACCTTGAGCCTTCCATAGGGGTGACTGATGTGCACAGAAAGAGAAGGGTTAGGCCCAGCCAGTTTGGACACTGGCCAGGCGGACATGGCAGTCCACTAACTGCACACAGGCACTGCGGTGGCAGGCCTGAGACACCGTTTTAGGGCTACACATGTGGGTGGCACAATCAGTGCTGCAGGCCCACTAGTAGCATCTGTCATCGCCAGCCCTGGTACATCTAGTACACTTTACTAGGGACTTCGTGGTGATACAAATATGCCAATCAGGTACATCCAATCAATATGACAATTTCCATAGGGAGCACTTACACTCTGGCACTGGACAGCAGTGGCAGAGTGTCCAAAGCATCTAAACCAGCAAAAACAAAATCCAGCACAGCATCAAAAATACAGGAGGCAGAGGCAAAAGGATAGGGGAAAACGACGCCAAGGGTGTCAGGTCTAACACGTGTCCCCTCCAGCTGAAAGTGGGAAGAACTACCCAACCTCTTGGGAGTCCTCTTCACTAAGGCAGAAGAATCTGGACAGACCATCAGCGTTGGCGTGTTCTGTACCAGGGCGGGGCTCCACCGTAAAGTCCACCCCCTGTAGGGAAATGGACCACCTCAACAGTTTTGGGCCATGCTGCCTGAGTGAGGGCAACACAAAATGGCGATGAACCACAAAATGGCGGCTAGATACGGGACGAAATCAGAAATCAAAGAACCTCAGACTCCATCAACTGTTTTTGCATTTGTCACCCAGAGTGGAACAGGGTCAAGGCTGATTAGCATATGGCTATATCTGAACTGGGGTGGGGTGGTGAGCAAAAAAACTATGGATTTAGGCCCAGATCTCTGTACTGGGGTGAATATATGACATTGTTCTGCATTCTGTCTATCAACTGTTGTTTTTGCATTTGTCACCCCGAGTGGGACGGGTCTGCGCAGACGTGAGTCCCGTGCTCTCAACGCCACTGGAGCCAAGCTATCCTAGCTGATGAAGGCTGATAGCCAGAAACCGGTCCTAGGATGCTTGATTCTGGTCCAAGGAAGACATGGCTTGGCGGTTCGGGCTGGACTGTTCCCATGAGGCACAGGGTCAAGGCTGATTTGCATATGGCCATGTCTGAACTAGGGTGGTGTGGAGAGCAAACAAATTATGGATTTAGGCCCAGATCTCTGTACTAGGGTAAATGTATGACACCGTTCTGCATTCTGTCCATCAACTGTCCTGGTTTTAGGAGATTTTAATTACTGGCAGTGGGACCCGCACGAAAGCCCTCACTCCTTGGCTCACTCCTTGGCTTTCACTGATTTATCACCCCTCATCTGCATTAACCATCTGAGGGGTCTGTGGTCGGTCTGAACACGGAAGTGAGTCCCACACAGGTAGGGCCTCAAATTCTTCAGAGCCCAGACCACAGCAAAAGCTTCCCTTTCAATTGTACTCCTTCTCTGTTCCCTGGGGAGTAGCCTTCTACTAATGAAAGCTACAGGTTGGTCTCCACCCTCGTCGTTTATTTGTGAGTGTACTGCTCCCACGCCTTGCTCTGAAGCATCTGTTTGCACAATGAACTCACTGGAAAAGTCAGGTGCCTTAAGCACCGGTGCTGTGTACATGGCAGTTTTTAGGGCATCAAAAGCAGTTTGACATGCCTCGGTCCAATTCACTTTCTTGGGCTGATTTCTAGATGTTAGTTCTGTCAAAGGGGCAACAATGATACGATTTCCTTTGATGAGCCGTCTGTAATACCCGGTGAGACCTAGAAAGGTTCTCACCTCTGTCTGGGTCTTGGGGGGTTCCCAAGCCAGGATGGTATCAATCTTTGCCTGTAGGGGCGCCACCTTGCTGCTCCCCACCTGGTGTCCCAAGTACACTACTGATCCCTGCCCTATCTGGCACTTACTGGCCTTGATAGTGAGGCCTGCCTTCTGCAGGGCCTTCAACACTTCACAGAGGTGTTGCAGGTGTTCCTCCCAAGTGGAGCTGAACACAGCAATGTCATCCAGGTATGCAGCTCTGAATTGCTCCAGCCCTGCTAATACCAGGTTGACCAGTCTCTGGAATGTGGCAGGGGCATTTTTCAACCCAAAGGGCACGACGCGCAACTGGCAGTGCCCCTCTGGCGTTGAAAATGCTGACCACTCCTTGGCCCTCTCAGTTAAGGCAATCTGCCAGTACCCTGAAGTCAAATAAAAGGTGCTGAGGTACTGGGCAGCTCCCAACCGATCCACAAGCTCATCAGCTCTGGGGATGGGGTGTGCGTTAGTCTTGGTGACCGCATTGAGCCCACGGTAGTCCACGCAGAAACAAAGTTCTGGAGGGCCAACAGGTGCAGCAGCTTTCTTAGGTACTAAGACCACTGGGCTAGCCCAGGGGCTGCTGGAGGGCTCAATTACCCCTAACGCCAACATCTTGGAAGCTTCTTCCTTGATGCTAGCTCTGACCTCGTCAGCCACCCTGTAAAATTTTTGTTTCACAGGCAGACTATCTCCAGTGTCCACATCGTGGATGCACTAGTTGGTAACACCTGGGGTCAAGGAGAACAGGGAGGCAAACTGACCCAAGACCTGGCGACAGTCCCTCTGCTGCTCTGGGGTCAGGGTGGGTGAGAGGACCACACCATCCACTGACCCGTCTTGCTCCTGGGTTGCCAGGAGGTCAGGGAGAGGATCACTATCCTCTTCCTCTCCAGCATCTGTAGCCATGAGCATAGTCACTTCAGACCTCTCACAATGTTGTTTGAGGCGGTTCACGTGCAACACTCTCAGGGGCTGCCTGGGAGTCTTCATGTTAACCAGGTGGGTAACTTCCCTCTTGCGCTCTACCACCTCAAGTGGCCCGGTCCACTTGTCACGGAGCGCGCAAGGCTCCACCGGCGCCATCACCCACACTTTCTGACCAGGGTGGAACTCCACCAGAGAGGTGTCCTGGTCGTACCATCTTTTCATTTCCTCGTGGCTAGCCTCCAGGTTGTCTTGAGCGAGCTTCCTGAAGCGCTTGGTCTGGTTGCGGATGGCCAGCACATAGCTGAACACTTCCTGGGGGTTTTTCCAATGGGATTTCTCCCACCCCTCCTTCACCAGAGTGAGAGGTCCTCTGACAGGGTAGCCATACAGCAACTCAAAGGGACTGAACCCTAAGGATTTTTGAGGCACCTCTCTGTAGGCATGGTAACAAGACGTCTCACTTCGCCTCTAGGCCCATAATCATGCCTTTTAGGGTGCGGTTGAATCTTTCAACCAACCCATTTCCTTGAGGATGGTAAGGAGTAGTGAACTTGTATGTCACCCCACACTCCTCCCACAGAGACTTCATGTACCTAGAGATGAAGTTTGTACCCTGGTCGGAGACAACCTCTCAGGGGAACCCCATTCTGGAAAAGATCCCCATCAAGGCACGGCCCACCACGAGGGCTGTGACTGTCCTGAGAGGGACTGCTTCCGGGTACCGGGTGGCATGGTACACCAAGACCAGGATAAACCTGTTGCCTAAGGCAGTCTTGGGGTCCAGGGGCCCCACAATGTCGATGCCCACCCGCTCAAAAGGGGTGCTCCCCACAGGAAAGGGTTGGAGGGGTGCCACCCACTTCCCTCTGCTCTTGCCACTGGCCTGACAAGTTTGGCAAGACTTACAAATGGCACCGACGTGCTTCTTCATTTGGGGCCAGTAAAAGTGGGTGACAAGCCTGTGATAGGTCTTGTCTTGCCCCAGATGTCCTGCGAGAGGCACGTCATGAGCCAGACCCAGTAGGAAGTTCCTGAAGCGCTCGGGTACCATCAGCACATGGGCTGCATCGGGCTCAGCGAACTTAGGCTCACTATAAAGTAAGTCATCCTCCCAGTAAATCAAATGTTCCTTGGATCCTAGGCCTGCTGACTGGTCTGCAGCCTGTTGCCGCACACCAATGAATGAAGGGCACTCCTTCTGAGCCTGGCAAAATTCCTCCCTGGAGGGACCATCCTCTTGCTGCCAATGGAACAGCTCAGGCAATTCTCCCAGTTCGGCCACCTGCTCCCCTGTAGGTTCCAGGGCATCCCCTTCAGGTTCTGCTTCCTCCTGGACCGTGGGAACGGCGGGGGCTGGTTTCCCGTGCCCTCTGCCCCTTCCTCTCCTGGCAGGTCTCTGGGCCATTGTTCCAGGCTCCAGTGTTGTTGATTCACCCCTACTGGCTGCCATAGCACGTGTGGTCACACAGATCCACGCAGGCAAGCCTAACATTTCCAAATGAGTTCTGTGCTCTACATCCTTCCATGGAGAGCTCTCCAGGTCATTACCTAATAGACAGTCTACAGGCAAAATATCACTGACAACTACTTTCAAAATACCAGAGACTCCTCCCCACTCAAAGGGAACACGTGCCAACTTGCAGAGGCGCACTGAACCGTCAGCTGCCACCGCAGGACGGAGTACATTGGGAATGATCTGCTCTTCAGACACCCACTGACACCTTAAAGATGTCACGCTGGCCCCATTGTCTCTCAGAGCCTCTATCTCTTTTCCATTGATGGTCACCTTCTGCCCGTACTTGTTAGTGTTAAGGGGCAGCAAGGTTTCCTGGGCCATCTCTTGGTCTCCTAAAGAGACAAGGGTCATCACTGCTAACCCCTCCTCCCCACTGGAAATCAAATCCCCTCCCAAAGCTACACTGGCTAACCCTGTGGTTGGAACACCAGTGGGTGCTGGAGGTTTGTTGGGACATTTAGGGGTGATCTGCCCCACCTCCCTACATGCATAGCAAGTAGGCAGGGATCTGTTGTCCTGTTTGCCCTTAAGGGGCCAGGACATCTTAGGCTTGGGGGGTTGGGACTATTTTTCCTGGGAACTATTTTGGGGCTCTTTAGGGGATTCCTCTTGATTACCCTTGTCCCCCCCACTCTTCTGCTGGGGACCCTGCCCACCCTTAGCTGGGGTACTTACCACCCCCTTGTGGACCCTGGTGCTAGTCCAGCAGTCCACCTCCTTAGCAAGCTCACTGGGATCACTTAACTTGCTGTCTAAAAGATGCTGGCGCAGCTCTGGAACACATAGACTACTCAAGTGCTCCCAACTAATCAAGTGACACAACCCCACATAATCAGTTACTTTGCTGCCCTTTATCCAACCTTCCAGTGCACGCGTGTACATACTCACACAATCCACCCAGGTACTAGAATCAAATTTCTTGAAGTTGCTAAACTTCTGGCGGTACTGTTCTGGAGTGAGCCCATACCTGAGGCATAATGCCTCCTTCATAGCGGGGTAGGATAAAGTACCTGCTGCTTCTAAGGGTGCCAAGACATCCCTCCCAGAGGCCTCAAAGTGCTTCCACAAACCCGCCCCCCCAACTCTTCTCTGGCACTTCATCGTCAAGGCAAGCTCATATGATCTAAACCATGCATAGATATCCTCACCCCTCTATTAATTCTGCACCAAATCTTTGGGTATGTATACCTTACCCGTCTGCACTGGATGTGCGCTGCCACCTTTAGAATTGGACTCCATTTGTTTAGCTTTCAGGTCCAGCTCCCTCAGACTCAACTCATGAGCCAACTGGAGTTTTTTCTCAAAAGCGAGAGCATTTCTTTTCTCCTCCGCCCTCTTCTCACTGTCAAGGCGTAACTTTCTCTCTTCTGCTTGAGCCTTGAGTTTAAAAAGCTCAATCTCATGGGCCCTAGCCCTCTGGTTGTCCTCCAGCTTCACTGGAGAAAGACTCCTACTGGAGAAAGACCCCTACTGGAATGGTTGCTGCCAGCCCTAGAAGCTGGCCTATTCACTGGTAAATCCTGGGATTCAAAACCAATTTCCTGTGCATCCCTCTCTCCAGTAACATCTTCTGAGTCACCATGTTTGGCCTCCCACCAGGCCCTTCGAGCTTTCTGTAGATCTTCCTTGTTTGCGCTGCCCTTCACTGGGCATCCAAGCTGTTTGCAGAATTGCTTCAGTTGCTCCTTTTTATATGTGAGCAACTCCTGAATTTCAAATTCTAGTTCTACTCCTTCGCTTGCTCCTTTCTGAGACATGATGCTTCCTAGACTTTCCAAAAATAGGTTTCACCTAAAAAATGCAAACTGTGGTTGCTAAACTAGACTAGTGGTGTACACTAAATCATTGCGGGTCAAGTGCAAATATTAGTTCAGAATCCCACCTCTGTCCACCAATGTTAGAACTGGGGGTCTCTAGTTGGCAGAGGTAAGTACCTTTGACCAAATAGGGACCCATGCTTCTAGTCAGGGTGAAGGAATACACACTGTAGATAACCCTTCTCATCCCCTAGGTAGCTTGGCACGAGCAGACAGGCTTATCCCCAAGACAATGTGTACAATATTTGCACTTAACACATACTATGACCCCAAATCCACCACAAACTGAGACCACACAGGTAAGTATATGTAAATATATCTTTATCTAGTTTCAGCCGTAAAAATAAAGCAGTTACAAGATGATCGCTCTGAATCAAAAGGTTGCACTTAATCTTGATGCCTGCGCTTAACTTATTAGGAAGTTCTTATCAAAAACAGTCTCAAGTCTCTTAAAATTAGCACCAAAAACAATGCCACTGTTTTATAGGCCCAAGTCATCCCTTCGCTAACCCTGCACAAGCCCCGCTAGGGCACCTCACCGTATTGCGCTTCTAGGGACAATCTCGGCGGGAGAGGAGCTTTTCACAAAACCCCGGCCGGTCCCGTCAGCTCTCCGCCCACTCTCGGCATTCCAGCAAGCGGCGGGGAGCTAGCTTGTCACTTCGATCTGGGACGGCAGGCCGGGGGCCGTAAACACTTGCGTTGCTCCCTCGGCGAGGACGGGTCACTCTCCTGCTTCGAGCGCGGCTCCGGCGTTCGTTGACAAAGCTTCCTGGGGAAAGACCAATGGGGTCGTGGCTCCACCGACAAGCCTCTCTATACACCTGGGAGTCAGCCAATGACAGTGCGGCTCCCGGGACAAGCCCCTGATGATGCCGAGCAGGCAGCCAATCAGTGCACGGCCTTTGAGATGAAGGTGCGGCGCTGGGCCAATCCCAGCGCGGCGTTCACTGAGGGGGCTCGTTCTCTTTGGCCAATGGGAGCGCGGCAGCTTCGTTCTCCGTCTCCGCAGCTCCGACCAGGGACGGCCAACTTCGGAGGGTGTTTCTGGCCCAGGGCAGCGGCGCTGAAACAGCTCCTAGATATCGGCTTTCTATATTGTTTTTTTTCTTCATTCCTAGACATATCTCCCCTGAAGAAGTGCTATCCAGCACGAAATGCATCGGGGCTTTACTTTAATATGGAATGGTATATTGGAGTATTTATTGATTAAAACTCTTCAATTATATTGTTTACATCAAAACGCCATTAACATATGAAGAAATATGCTAAGTTGAGACAGTTTTGATTACCATTTGGATTATACCAATTAAAAACTACTTTGTCAATTTTTGAAGTATATTTGAACACTTACTTATCTACGCACTGTCGTGGAGCAAGAGTGCCCAGGGACAGTCCTTACCCCTTGTAAGGCTTTCTATGTTCTCATGTAGTGTAGTTCCTATTTTCCCTATAGGCCCTGCGCATTGGAATAACATAAACAGCAGTGTAGACGTAGGACTGAGGTCTTCTAGGTACTGACTATGTTAGACTTAATTTAGGTTTGCGCCTGCTAGCTCAGAGGTCACTGGAAACTTTCTTGACTGAATAGGAAGTGATCAGCTTCCCTGGCTCAGACAAGAAGGGATTCAGCTTCCGACAACCTCATAAACATGACAACTTTGCTCCCCAGAATAAGGGTCAATCTCTAGAGTCGTGTGAAAACAATAGACCGCTATTTCACTCCGTTAGACGTGCTTTCTTAGTTTCACCAGAGTGCAGAGAAGAGAGAGACGGGCGTTTTCAATAAAGGGTATGATTTATTGAACAGTCTTCCTTCTCATGCAAGAGAAATGGATTGCCACAATTGCAATACTTAATATAAAGTAAAGTCCGTACAGTAAAAGGAGTATTATGAAATAATACTGTAAAAGCATTGATATGGTTTCTTAGCCATAAGATGGTTAAAAATGAGTAAAATATATACAATATATACATTCATATATACATTGGATAACTACCTCAACTGGTGCTTCTAACTACGCCTACCCCAGTGTACCTGACCTAAGCCTAATACGTGGGAGGGAGTAAGTAAGTAGCAGTTTAAGTTAAGTTGGTTTTGCCAAGAGTTTGATTCAAGAATTCTCTCTAAGGGTTTAGGCAGCTCCGTACCTTTGGAATAGAATGTAGGAGGTCTGGTATCTCCCTCTCAGGACCAGATATCCCAGTCACCCGCAAGGGTAGGCTGGAAACGCCAGAGCTGGATTTTCTCAGCAGGAGAAAAGACAGCGTCTTTCTCAGCGCGTCAAAAGAGGAGGGGCAGCGTCCGTGGGCTTCTCGCGTCTGCTGGGCTTTCTGCATGGGGACAGCTGTTCTGCTTCAGTATTCACCACCACCGTGTGTTTGCTTAAGGCAACGTTGGTATATTTATACCTGAAAGGTGCCGAGTTTGACGTAAGTTTTGGACATAAGACGTCAATAAAGATGTCACTAAGACCTGGTCGTTCTTACAGCGCTCGCAGGAGTTCTATTACTAATCAAAGCAAAGCAAGCGGGGCTTTCCCAGGTTGCTGGGGGTTTGGTGTGTCGAAAGAACTCGGTGTTCTCTCTAGGAATCTAAGGAAGTAGCTTCTGCTGTGTCATGGACTGCAGAGGCGATGTACTGAAAATATGGCTCTGATTATTAAGCCATTATAGGGATATTTATTGAGTATAGCCGTATAGGGGCATAAGGTCACAATATTGATCGGGTTCCTAGGTAAAACACATCACTCACATCAATCTTCTCCCACAGCCAGCAGTCAGAAACACGCGCTGGGGGCAGGACACCACACGATCTTTTACAGCAGCTTGGAAATACTTGGGAACCTTTTACCCTGGGTTCCAGGATTGGAGGCCAGCTCTTCTCATGCCCTTGGAGATTCAGTTAGAAGACACAGCAAAGTCTTTGTAGGTCAAGCAGGCAGGGTCACAACACACAGCAAAGTCCCTCTTCTCCTCAGCTTCAGTTGAACGGCAGAACAGGTCAGCCCTTAGAGCACACAGCAAGGCAATCTTCCTTCAGTTCTTCAGCGGTCCTTCTTCCAGCAGAGGTTCCTCTTGATTGTAGAATCTGACTTTCTGTTGTCAGGGGTCCTTCTCTTATACCCCTAAAAGTCTTTGAAGTCATTGTGCAAATGGGCCCTGAGCCCGGTCTAAACCAGTTCTGGGTGTTGCTGGAGCACTTGGGATTCCTGGCTTCTTCCTTCTTTTCAGTGTGAGGGGCAGAGGTGACAGTCACCCAGCAGGAGGTGGAGCCAGCCTTGTGGCAGGCAGGCACAGCCTTATTCACTCCCAGGTGGTATCTCCTCCCACCACTCTAGTTGCAGATACAGTCATTCAACCACGGGCTGACTCAGACAACCTCCTGGGGGCTCCCCAGCCCCTGTCACCCTCAAACCAGACAGTCAATCCACAAGCAGGCCCAGGCACACAGAAAGGTTAGACAAGAGAACAGCCACTTTCTAAAAGTACTGTTGTCAAACACAGAATTTAGAAACAACATTTCCTAAAAGATGTGTTATTAAATTCTGAGTTCAGGGATATCAATCACTTATTTCCCATCTTGTTCCTATGGGAAGATAGGCCGGTATCCATTGGGACCAGCCTCCCCCATGTTAGTCTATGGAGCAAGAAAACCTTGCAGCAGTCAGCACACAAAATGGCTGCTGCTCACTACCAGAGCATGTTACCTGCACTAGTACATGCTCTACCTTACTTATACACTGCACTCTGCCCAGAGGGGTACCTTGAGCCTTCCATAGGGGTAAGACTGATGTGCACAGAAAGGGAAGGGTTAGGCCCAGCCAGTGGGGACACTGGCCAGGTGGACATGACAGTCCACTGACTGCACACAGGCACTGCGGTGGCAGGCCTGAGACACCGTTTTAGGGCTACACATGTGGGTGGCACAATCACAATCAATGCTGCAGGCCCACTAGTAGCATCTGTCATCACCAGCCCTAGTACATCTAGTACACTTTACTAGGGACTTCGTGGTGATGCAGATATGCCAATCAGGTATATCCAATCAATATGACCAAACAACTCAAGTGAAACCACCTGACCTTTTGCGCACTGTTGCACTTCCTGCTGGAGGGCTACTGTTTAATTTGTTAACTCTAATTATTTCAAATATTCAACAACATAAACTTGTTATAATAAACTCAAACATTAGGTGATTTGTTCATTATTGTTTTACTCTTTTCATATTCACAATTTAAATTCAAGACATTCTAACCAATTACATTTTCATTGGATTACAATGTTTCATAGGTCATTCACAGGTACATTTTATACTTTTTTCAATGCCCTATGCATTTCGGGCCTCTTGGCCCTTCATCGGGGGCTGTATCTGAAAATAAACAGAAAGAATTCATACTATTTGACATGATCCTTCAGCGTAAAAGAGAAAGCAGTACCATAAGTTATCAACATAGTGACTTTGTGTTGTACAAACGTGAGTACATGCTGTTTGAAAGCAATTGAAACAGTGAGAAAGAAGTGTAAATGAAAAGTGTGATCAATTTGAACGATCTGGAGAGATACTTGAAGAACTAAAAGGGGAGCTATGACTTGAAGGGTACAACAACCCAAGGGCATGCAAAAGACTTTAACCAAGTGAGAAATGAAGCGAGAGTCCACTATCAAACCTGCTGAGACGTCACTGGTACTGACCTTTACAACGCTGAACTTAGTCCTATGCGTTTCAACCAGTAGATGCTTTCTTAGTTTAAATCCTAAAAACACGAACAAAACAACTAAGATGTAGCTGGTTTGCAACACAGAAGGTTGGAGATTCAATGATAATAATATAGACCATTCCTACCTTCGCATCAATCTTGGAACAATAACGGCTTAGTCGTCAGATTTCTAGTGCGATTACATCCCCGTGCTGGGAAAATAAATGAATGACAACATGTCACAGTCTCGCTCAAAGCTGAACGGAAGACCAAAGATTCTAACTGTTGACCGCTCGGCGTTTACCTGATACGGAAGTGAAAACTCCGTGAACTCCGCAAACGGGAAACCGTAATTTCTGCTACGCTTCGGCAGGATACAAGTACGTGAGTGGGCGGATCTATACGCACAATTTTAGAAAACGGACTACCGGGTTTTCTACCTAGTTTGTTGGCGACCATGTTAGCTTGGGCAATCTGGACGAAATAACGTATAGACGTAAAGGTGTAAAAGAAAGATGAAAAGAAAAATGAGATGCTGTGTTTTGTTTGTTGAATGTGTAATCTAAATAAACATCAACTTTATCTTCAAACTTTACTTCAATTACTATGTTAAAATTAAAACAGCAATATTAATGATTGAACTCAGGTCGCACGCAGGCGACATATGGGCAATATTTATAGGAAGCATCCTAAATCCACTCGATCATTGATCCCTTTCGGATCCTGTGTATCTAATTTCCTTATCCAAAAAATTTCTCTCTTTGTAGTAATACCTTGGTGAGATCTTTACCAGGGGTGGGTTTGACTACCTCGAGTACCTGGAACTTTAGCTGGGCTATGGTGTGTCTGTTTTTAGACCAATGTACTGCAAAACTGCTGTTGGGGTTGTTGTTTCTTATAGTGCTCTTGTGTTCAGATATACGAGTCTTTATTTTACGCTCAGTCTTTCCGACATATAACAGCCCACAGGGGCATTTTATGGTGTAAATCAGATTGGTTGCATTACAGTCAGCATTATGTTTAGTTTTTATAGTTTCACCTGTGTGAGGATGTGTAATACTGTTACTCACGATGACATTATTACATTGTACACAGTTGTGACATTTCTTGGTTCCATTAAAGGGCTCCGAGGAGTTCATCTGAGGTAGTTTCAACATTTCTTTGATGTTTTTGGACCTTTTATAGGCAAATATGGGTTTGTCTTTGAACTTTCCTTGAAAGTCATCTTCATTACTAAGTAGTTCCCAGTGACGACTGATGCTTTTTTTGATTTCACGAGAACTGGTAGAGTACTTCGATACAAATACTTGGCGAGTCTTCTCTGCTTTATTTCCAGTCGTTAGTAATGATTCTCTGGTTTTCTCTGCAACTTTCTTCAAGGTATTTTGTAACAATGTTTCTGGGTACTTTTTCTCCAGAAATTTGTCCATGATTTTCTCTTGGTTATATTCAAAAGATTGAGTATCTGTAGAAATCCTTTTTGCTCCTAGTATTTGTGAATATGGCAAGTTCTCTATTACATTTTTGGGGTGGAAACTGTTGTACATCAGAGCTGTATTCTTATCCGTGGCTTTATGATAGATCTCCGTTACAATTTCTTTATCTTCAATTTTTACCAATACGTCCAAAAATGATATTTCCTTGTCATCAATGGTTTTGGTGAATTGCAGATTTTCATTTAGTGTGTTCAATTGGAGTATTTTCTTTTCAAGTATTTCTTTACTGTTTTGCCATATCAAAAAAATGTTGTCGATGTAACGACAATACATGGTTGTGTTTTCTGTCCATTCTGGGTCTGCCAATATAAATTCTTCCTCGAATTTAGCCATATAGGTGTTGGCGTACGCTGGTGCACCAGAAAATCCCATGGATGTTTCTTTGTTTTGAAGGAAGAAATCATTTTTATGTTTGAAGTATCCATGGTGAAGACAAAAATGCAGCATTTCTAATAGGAATACTTTATCTGCCCTTATTTCAGTTTGTTTGAGAAGAGCCCATTCAACTGCTTAGATTCCACCTGTGTGTGGAATGGAGGTGTAAAGTGCTTTTACATCAAGTGTTCACAATATCAATCCTTCTTTGTGTTGTACCATGGCTAGTTTCTGTAGAAAATGGGTTGTGTCCTTAATGTACGAGTACCAACTTTGTACGAATGGTTGCAGAAAATGGTCCAAATATTTACCCAGGGGCTCAAAGATTGAGCCACACCCTGCCACTATGGGTCTGAATGGTGGTTTAAGAAGGTCCTTATGGATTTTAGGTAGCATGTATATCCTCGGTTGCTTTGGGTTCTGTACTGTCAGAAATTGCTTGGTTTTGGCTGTGATCCATTTCATATTCTCAGCTTGATCCAGTAATTGATTGAGAGTCTGTTTTAGTTCTTCAATAGGATCCTTGTCTAATTTTAAGTAAATTTCAGTATCTTCAATGTGCTCTTGCACACTACTATCGTAGAACGATTGATCCATGATTACTATGGCTCCTCCTTTGTCGTCTCTCTCGATCCGTATGTTAGGGTCCTCTGCTAACTGTTTCAATGTTTGTCTTTCTTGTTTTGTGAAGTTTGTTGTTCTTTTCTTCCATGTGTGAATCTTTTTTATGTCGTTAAGGACTAGATTTTCAAATGCGTCTAAAATCTTGTGTGATGTTGGAGCTGTGAATGTTGACTTGGGTTTAAACTCTTCGTACTCAGTTTCATCAGCTGTGATTCCTGAATCTGGGATGTTCATAAAAAAATATTTTAGACGTAGTACTCTCATGAATTTGAAAAAATCTCTCTCGGTTTCCAATTGATTGGTGTGATAGGTGGGTACAAAGTTGAAACCTTTATGGAGTATTTTGATTTGTTGACTAGTTATATTTTGGGAAGATATGTTCACAACTATGTTGGTTTGGTGCTCCTTAGGTTTGGTTTTGTTGTTTCTTTGGCTTCGCCTGGTTTTCCTTTTTGTTTGCCTGGTGGTTGACTTGAATCCCCGTCCTGTTGGGAAAAAGACGGCTTCCCGCCTGCTGCTCCTTTCGTGCTTGACTCACTTCTAGTACTTGATTCTCCTGATGTTCCTGGAGTTTTATCACTTGTTTGTGCACTTGGAGGAGCTCGACTTACGGTTGTTTCACTTTCTGAAGTGACACTTTCTTGAGATGAGGTGTTAGGTGTTTTTTTAACACCTTAGCTGCTTGTAAACATTTCTCCCCAGTGCTGCGCTGTCCATTAGAACTAGTGCTGAATGGACGTTCAATGGTCGTGCGCAGCACTGGGGAGGTAGCGCTGCTGACGACCATTGGCCGTCAGCAGCACTTAAGGGGTTAAAGTGTGTTCTTCTTTGTGCGTATACTTCTGCCCATGTATACACCTCGTTGAGCTTATAATCCAAGGTCTCCCGTTTGTATTTTCTTAGTTTACCCTCTTGTATCTCTTTTGAGTATACGTCCAGTCTTGTGTTCATGTCCTCCAAAAATTTAGCCCAATCAGTGGGGTCCATTCGGCTTTCTAAATCTGTCTCTATTTGAGCTATTTCGTCTGTGATCTCTTTAATCACTACTGCCAGTTCTTCAATGAGTAGTAACAACAAGTCTAAGGAACATTTATTTAGTACAGCGTACCATTTGTCCATAAAGTCCTTTTTCATATGGAACCTGAATAACATCGGTTTTATTGGCATTCTTAATCCTCTTGGAATTCTTTGGGCTCGGTGATATTGCACCAAAGTGGATGCGTGCAATCGCTGGTTCAATTGTCTCTTTGTAAGAAATTCGAGTTGCTTTAACTGTTGAGGAAGACTGCTTCCCTGTACGTTGAAGGAGCGTATATCTTGAATTAATGAATATATTTCCGTGGCCTGTTCGTTAGTGTAGGCCAAAGTTTTCGCTCTGTTATCTGTTAACCCTATTATCGCGTCGAATTACATTTTTTAGGGGTGGGTGCTCCGACTGTTCGGACAGTGATTTAGAATAAAGATTAGAGGCTGGGCACTCCTTTACTTTCAAACTGTTTGTCTTAGTTTCAACTCTTTGTATGTGTGCTGCTAAGGTGAGCACAATGTCCAAATTGTGCTATTCAAACTGACCAAACAACTCAAGTGAAACCACCTGACCTTTTGCGCACTGTTGCACTTCCTGCTGGAGGGCTACTGTTTAATTTGTTAACTCTAATTATTTCAAATATTCAACAACATAAACTTGTTATAATAAACTCAAACATTAGGTGATTTGTTCATTATTGTTTTACTCTTTTCATATTCACAATTTAAATTCAAGACATTCTAACCAATTACATTTTCATTGGATTACAATGTTTCATAGGTCATTCACAGGTACATTTTATACTTTTTTCAATGCCCTATGCATTTCGGGCCTCTTGGCCCTTCATCGGGGGCTGTATCTGAAAATAAACAGAAAAAATTCATACTTTTTGACATGATCCTTCAGCGTAAAAGAGAACACAGTACCATAAGTTATCAACATAGTGATTTTGTGTTGTACAAACGAAATGCATAGGGCATTGCCTCTACGATTGCCCTTGATGCCTCCCTCTCCAATCGTTGCTGCTGTAAATCTAATGTGCCATCCTGTTGAACCATCACTCTAGACCAGGATCGGGGGCTCCACCGCCCACGTCTCCCAATCTGCTGCTAGCAGCGTGAACCTCCAGTCCAATTTCCAGAGCCAAAGGCGGCCGGCGCTGGGGTCCGGCCATCACACTGAATCTCCAACAAGTCCCAGACCTCCTTAGGAGTAGTGAAGAAATGTGAATGGTCATTGTGGACAACTATTATTTTTACTGTTAGAAGAGCATATAACGTAATACCTTTCCTTTTAGCTTCAGTTTCAACCCCAACTCCCTGCAGTTACCTCATAGAACCTAGAAAAATGCTGATCACATGTTCTCAAATTTGGTGTTTCCGGCTTGTTGGACCACGCATAGGACGGCATCCCGGTCTTTTTAGTGAAGTATTGTTGCTATCATAGTGCGAGGGGTCTCCTACAGGGGGCCTCGGTGCCAGAGCACAGTGAGCGCTCTCTACCACAAAGAGTGATGATACCCGGGCCAAGGGGCTCATCGCAATCAATCTTTCAAGAAACCGCTCTGGACTACTTACTTTGTAACGCCATAAGAGTTAGGGTCCTTGTCAGGAGGGCAGGGCATGATGCCAGCTGCCTGTGACAGAACCAACACACCTACGAACCTTCACACTCTGACAAATGTGGCAATTCACACTATTCAAGCCCCCCAAAGCTATAGAATGGTTTGGGTTTCACATATTAGTGATTGTTAATGTATATTAAATAAAAAAACAGCGGTTGTTGTGCTCATTTCCAAATTAGGCAGACAGCGCCCCCATGTGGCAAACTGTCACAAGATCCGGTGCTAAGATTAAGTGCTGGTGCTGAGCACCAGAAACCACCGGCTCAAATTAAACTCTAGTCTATCACTACAACCGTTGACACTTTTAATATGTGTTTTCATAGTATGAACGCTGCTCTTGAAAGATGACCACACACAAGTATTATTGATAATCGAATCTCACACCGATCAATCAAAAATCAGATGGGAACCACCCTCGTGCACCAGTCAATACTGAAAGTAAAAAAATTATTAACAGGGATGTGGAGCGGGAGAAATCCCAAACCCGCTGATTGTCTTTGCTTTATTTGTGAGTTATAGACTTTCATACTTATAAATCTGGTACCGCTAGCGGCGGGTGTTCACCCTTTGAACACAATAGAATGGTTTGGACGCATCTGAGAACCCTCAAGTGAAGGAAAGGCCCACAGAAGCAGTTTCTGGGCCTCGGTTAAGGACCAGACAAGTGCACAGGATACCAGCCAGTGTTTTGGATACGTTTTAGCCAGATTTGGTACAAAATCCCAAACCGACCATGCATTATTGTTTGTTTATAACACACCTGATATGAGCTTGTTGTCAAGAGTTTATCACTGCCCGAGCCTGGCTTCTGTTCCTAAAGAGTTTTTATCTTCCTCAAAGTGGGTTTGTTTCCCAGTGAATTACAGACTGAAGCACAAAGGTAAACCACAGACCCCTGGACTCTCAAGGCACACAGGGCAGAATGTTATGCTATGTTAACAAAAACCTCTTGCGCACGTTCAGCAAAGGTTTCATGGTGCTGAAAGCACTGGCAGCAGGGTGAGGATGTACATTACTCATAAGCTTGTCTGAAGAGCATTCTCTTAGGCTGAGTTTTGAATTCCTCGTAGGAGGTTGCTGCACTTATGTTATCCGGAATGGAGTTCTAGGCTTCCCTTCTCGCTGTTGAAATCAATCTCTTCCTGTGTGTAATCTTTCAAAGTGCACTTAAGACCATTCGTGAGTTTGAAGCATAAGTTTGTGAAGGCAGATTTAACTTCATGTATTTCAGGAGGAGACTGGAACAGACCCACACATGCTTTGATTTGTAACCAAATTAGGAGTGGGCGTATAAATCTGTGCTGAGTAATCATGCGGAATTACTTACAAATTCTGCAAGATTACATGCAATTGCGTGAGAAAAGTAATTCTGCATTTAGCACTATTTTATTAGTGCAAAACTGCCCCCTCTCTTGCAAAATGGGTGTGAGGATGCCCTTTTTTGCTAAGAAATAGTTCTAAATGCACCAAGACATGAACAACAAGTGTGACAGCCGCTCGCGCTCGCCAAATGTGCACATGAGGTAAACATTTTCCCCAATTTACTCATAGCATTTAGTGCCAGGTTCTTAGTGTAAAAAATGCACCCTTTCGTCCAAAGAAACACGAGGCTGCATTTTGCGCTAAGAAAACAGTGCTAAATGCTGTAGAACATAAACAGGGTGAGCAGTCGCTCCCTAAATGGGATCACACAGTTTTTTATTTACCCCAAATTGATCTTAATTATGTTAGTGGACGTGATTGTGATATCGGTAGTTCCGCATAAAAGAGTAGCTTGGAATTAATGAAATTTCTCTGATTACTCCAGCATAATCAACATTATTTCCAGGCCTTCCAATCTTTGGATGAGGCATATACGCTCCAGCCTTCAAAGAATAAGCCACGGAAAGACCACTACAAGCCCACGCCTGCACTATGCAAATGACAATATAAATGACAAGTACAAACAAACCATGTGTGGTTCCTCACCATCTTCAGTCCTCGGAGCTCAATCTCGCTCACGCACTGGATGACCAGGGCAGGAATCCAGGGGGCTGTGGTTGGGGCAAAATCTGCCAGGGACCACTAGGGGGTGAGAGAAAGTTACATGGACAGTGAGCCAGAACAGTTTATGTATCAGCACAGACGGTATCAGGAGAGTTCAACAGGACGCTCACTGGGTTTTGTAAGTCCTGGGTCAAAAATTATAGTGAGCCCCCCTTCCCCACCAACAAGTCCTCCCCCTGAGGCTCTAACCTCACCACACTGTAAGTAGTCCAGAAGCCAGCTGTCCTGTGTGGTATCCTGTGTCTTGCTAATCCTTGCATTTGTGAGTTGGTGCTAGGAATGTTGAGTGCGCATGAGAGAACGGGATGATGTATTGGGATGTTGGCATGGTTGCGTTTGGGGAATCAAGGCTAGCACAAGGCGTTCAGACTACCCGTAGGAACTTTTGATTATTTTTTACAATGTACACAACAAAACTTTTTAAGGAGGGCCCAAGGGCAAGTTTAACGACCACCAAGGTACATGCCCCAGAGAACAATAACTGAACAACCAATGGTACCTAGTGGTCAAGAGAGTCAATCATCCGGAATCACAACGTAAGTGCAGTGCAGATAACACCCAGAAGAACACAACACACCTGTTACTTATAGTGTAGAATTGGCCAAGTTAGGACTCAAGGACATATGGAAAAATTCCCATCAGAAGCCACACTGTACTGCCCTCTTTAACATCATTTGGGATCTCCTTGCCCAGGAGACTAAACAAAACGACCGGTAAGCATTACCTGTGCCGAAATGGAGATGTGAGAGGAGAGTAACACAAGAAATTAATGGCAGCCGAAAAAAGCAGTGTAGGGTGAAAAGAAGAGAAAGTGAGTATAAAATTAGGTCAACTGGGTAGAAAATACAATATTTATTAGTGTCTCCCAGTCCCTAAGGCTAAAAAATAAGTGCAAAAGCGGTTTCAGAAATAATAACCGCGTTGAGTAATGGTCGACATGTTTCAGCATAGATTGAAAAAGATTTTTCATGCATTCCTCAGGACCAAGATTTTAAAACTACTGCTTTTAGTGAAAGGTAAAAGATATCACCTGCAAGGATCAGGTTATGCTCAACCAAGGACCATAGATGATGGTTGAGGAGCTTCACCCCACCTGGCTGCGGCTCAGGTATGAGGAGCACCGCTCTATCCGTCGGTGTCTCCCGACAGTCATCCGAGCTGTCTGGGGGGGCCCAGATGACCCTCACGGCACATGCCTAAATGTTATTCCTTAAACTGGATGGTAGGAAAATCTTCTAATTCTCACTTCTTATTAGAAAGCCGGTGTTCTCACTCACTTCCCAAAACCCTTTGAGAGCATAATATATTCCTTTTTTAGTTTGCCCACCTTTTACTTACAAACCGCCTTACATATTGTAAGCCACCCTCCTTTTCCAAGGCTTCTAACCATTCTCTCTTGTGAATGCTTCTCAACCCTTCTGCTTCAATGATCACAACCTGGCAGTCTTCCAGTCATTATGTTGAGTTTCCTTCAATGGGAACGACAATCTGCTTAGGCAATCTGCCTTTCTGCTCCTTGTCGCAGTGCTTAACACACTCTAGCGGCAGCCTTGCAACCACATAGAAACTCTTGCGATACTCGGATAAGCTTTCTGCAGTCCACAAGATGGTAACAAGTTAGTTGAGTAGTTTCTGATCTGTCCACACTTCAAACTCTATAAACATTTTGTCCTACCACCAAATGAGAAATCCATTCTGAAGACTCCACAGGTTCAATTATTCATGGGTTTCCTGAGCCTTATACTTTCTTCAACTCTGGTACAATTTCTTACCTTACCACCACAGGTATTTTCCAGACCCTGTGGACCACTGGACTGGCATTGTCTTTCAAAACAATTCTATGTTGGAAGCCAACCGAATTTTGTCTTGCCAGTAAACACCGTTGGGAACTCTTCCAGACTTTACATTCTACTTCTACACTACTAATACCGTTTCAGGGCTGCTGGGATACAGTATGAGGTCAGATCACTTTGGTCTTTCCAACCCAACACGGAAGGTCCCTTTTCAGCCACAAAGTTTCCCTTCCATTTTCCTTCCCTTAAATTCCAGCATAACGGTTCTAAAAGTTAGCATGGGAATCAGCTCTCTTGTCACCCTCTCTGGTGATCCTCTCTGGTCAGAGATGGGTGAGAAGCACAAGGGGTAGAGAGCAACATGAGGGGTGGAGTGAGAAGCATACAGGGTGAAACCAACATGGGTGCAATGAAGAACCTCAAAAGGGAGACTGCATCACATGGGGGGAGGGAAGCAGACAGGAGAAAGAGCAAAGGGAAGGCAGGGGATGGGCTGGAGTTTGGCGGGGGAAGCACACGAGGAAGAGAGCTGAAAAACACATGCACTCTCTTGGCGTGCTTAACCAAAAAGTAGTTCCCTAAAAGGAGCAGTGGAAGGATACAAGTCAGCCAATCAAAAGAATGGCAATGAACATATGCTCCAGGAGATGGACAAATGCAACAAAGATGAAAGCAAGCCCTCAAATAAAAAGCCAGCACATAAAGCCAACAAACTGTAAGCAATGGGTGAGTTACAGCCCGCTGCACGGTCTCGGTAGGCTCACAACAGGTTTTTAGCTAAGCCTAACAAGGGGGATGTTTTCCCACTATAATTTATTAGGTGTGCTACCTAGTTCAGGTCCAGCAGCAATGCAAGGGGGCATGAAGGAGCTGCTCGTGAACATAACTGTATGTGGGAATGTATAGGACAATCTACCCAAGTGCAGTTGATGTGTTACACAATTTCTGTCCCATGGAATGTGTTTAAAGGAGAAAATAAATGTTGGGAACCTCACCTGTCCTATCTTCACTGGGGTCATCACAGTGCCAGGGATGTAGATCTTGGGGCAGGCATCCTTGCACTCGGGGTGAATCAGTAATCGACAATCCCTGCACTTCAGGGACATTTTGCCAAACCGCGTTCTCTTACCGCAGGCTGAACACGTCTCAGCAAGGATCACCTTATGAGGCAGACAAGAAGTTAGAAAATGTTACATTACAAGACATTGTGATGGGTGCAAACTGCCATTGGGTGGCGAACTCTGTGAGCAAGGATTTCATTAAGTTTCCAAGGTGCACATGCATCACCATAGACAATAGCGATTCTTTAATTGCGGTTATTAAGGAATCGCAATTGAAAAATCGCTATTGCCTATGCATTTAGAAATTGCAAAAACATTTACGATTCCTACAAATTCCTTAATTGTGACTACAATATCTCAACATATCTCTCATCAAAACTAAAAAAACTAAAAAAAGCTGGCGGTACCAGATCGCTGAGAAGCACTAACACCCTTCTTCTCATTCAGCCTCTTCTCAAAAAAAGCGCATCGAAATCCTGCTCCCTCTCTAGCATGAACCATCTGGAACACCCTCCCCAAAGACCTCTGATGCAACCCCTGCTTTGACACCTTCAAAAAAGACCTTAAAATCCACCTCCTCACTAATTTCTTGGGATAATTAGATCCTAGATCCTCCCTCTTCATTCCGTCGCCCCCCAAGGAATCTGCATACCACGTCCTCCCTACTACATTGTATAGCTTACCTACCCCATTGTCACACTGTTCATAATAATCTGCTCTCTATTACGATATATGCCCGACACTCAGTATGGTATTCTTTTTATGCCCTTATTTTCGTATGATATCTGATGAAATTTGCTTCATATTCTGCTTGTTATTTTACTTATGCATTTATTTTCATATGATGTCTGATGTAATTGACTTCATAGACTGTTTATTGTTATTTTCGGCCCCCTATGTTCAATGCGGATGCAAAGCGCTCTGATACCCTTGGGTGTAGCCAGCACTATATAAAACCTTTCAAATAAAAATGAATAAATAAGTTGGGACTTTAACAAGGAGGTTGGTTTGGATCCCTCTTTCATACACAGCTTCCTGGCAAGGTGCGTGGATTATGCTTGTACAGTGGCATTAGTTTGTCATTTGTTCTACAGGGAAAATGTTTTCCCGATTGGGAAACCCCACACCCTGCTCCCATACCAACTGTTCTGTGCCCTCTTTCCCTTGCCCACCCTTACAAGTGGTTGGAGTAAATCTACCATTGTGAGGGTGGAAGGTATCATAGTTGAGTTTGAGAATACCTGCAGGTGCCCACTTGAATTGCTTGAAATTGATTTACTCACATTCAATACTACTGCATAGGAGGGTAATTGGTGTATGAGTAAATGGATTTACTGATGCACTCACACATTGAGCCATTCACGCATGGAAACTGGACTTAGGCAGATCACTTTGTGAGCCGGATCTAAGGGGTTTAGCAGTCATTGATGGGCTAGCCTGTGTGTGTCTTGACAGTGCATTCTAATTCTCGTGAAACATAAGACAACACACCAACAACACCTATTTGAGAAGCCACAGCCAGTGAAGGTGCCTCTAACAGATGAGGTGATCCATTGCAATCTAAAGTGCCAAAATGTAAATTGGCACTTTAAATTTAAAGAGCCAAAGACTTTGCCTGGAGTGGGTGCTACACACGATCATCACCTGAACACCGCCCTTCCCCAAAGTACATCCCTGAGTTTGAAACAACAATTAGAAAACAAAGAGATTAAAACTGAAATCTGATTTTGAAACTATTTTTGACAGGATTATGGTAAAATTAAACAGCATTGAGAAAGCCAACAGGATAGTAAAGTTGTGTTTTACTTTGTGAATACCTAGGATTTTTTACTTTTTTCTGGACCCTAATTTTACAGGTATTCGAAATCTCAACTGGGACACCAGGACACTGCCATAAGTGCCACGGTGCGTGTGCTCTGCCCAATTGGTGGGATTAACTGTCCAGTACGGCCATTTCAAGTTGCACCAGTAGCATGGAAGTTAAATGTCATATTTGGGCTGAAGCATGTATTCACATCCCCTACATATGACAGACTTATTTGGCCCCAGTTAGCACCACTGTACTCTTGCTATGCTATAGTTTAGAAGCACTGCGCAGACACATGGCATGGAAAAGGACTTTTTCACTCCAGGAAACCAATTTTTATATAATAGATATGTCACTCCTAAAGTGTGGCTTGTAAGTCAGCAGGGCTGGGTGCCTAATATAAAAAAATGTGGCATACTACAGATATGACGCCCTCACAGTAAACAATTGTGCAAAAGTAGTTTTCACTGTTAAGGTAAAGTTGTATTATTCAGAAACAGGCCTAAATATAAATACAAACATATTTTCTATATCCAACTGTAAAAATGCTAGAGAAATTATTTACCTTTATTTATCAAAAGTCAAATAATTGGGGGCGTGGCTAGGTGCCAGCGAAGATGGCCGCTTAGTTTAGAGCTCTGGAGCCAAGCCCTAAATCCTTTGAAATCTGGCCATGATCCAGCAGGTGACACGCACACTACGGACGGAGACTGCCTCTATAACCCTGGCAGTGCCCTAGACTGAAATCCTGAAGATCAAACTCACCTCTGACGCTGCGGAGAGTCCGCAGCGTACGGGGCCGCCTGTGAGGTCCGGGAGGCTGTAAATCAAGTGACCGCCTCCTCCGCCCATGCAAGGTCCCGGCTTTGGGGCCTGCGCGGAGTACGGGGAATGCACTTGTGCCCGGACGTCGGAGTTCCCCCGCTGACCCAACGGGAGTACAATTCAGGGCAAAGAGCGGAGCGGCGGCCCGAAGCAGGTCAGGAGACAACGGCATACGTAACAGAGGTACTGGGGCCCTATGTAGCCCTTGTGCAGCAGTTTCATTGGAATAGGTGGCGGCGGCCATTGTAATCTGCAACTTGAGGGCCGACACTTCCCTCGGCTGTAGGCGTGGTGGCTGGATGGCATTGGGTGGTCCAGTGACAAATAGAGGGGTGAGGCCGGATCTTGCGACGTCCACCGGCCCGAAGGATTTTTAAATCTGGACTGCGGGAGCGGCTGCGGCCCTGCCTGCAGTGAGGAAAGGAGCACATTACTGGCTGTGGGACCCTGCGAGGCCAAGTCAAGGATTTTATGGGGGACGCCCATGAGTCACCTCTGCACTGCAGCTTCTACCCTTCCTGGCTGCACTGCCCCTGCCTGTTTGAGGGGTAGACGGCCTTTGCCCGGGAGGGCTAAAAGAGTGGCGGAGGTACAGGGAGGACAACAGGCCAAGCGGTGGGGTCACCCCAAAGGTGGAGGCGGCAAGAGTATTGGTGGAGGCCGCAGGCACTGTCAGACGGTCCTGCATAACAGGTGGCTGTAATATTGCACTAGAGGCATTGACTGGAGGCGGAGGGTCGGGACAGTGCACCCTCAATAGACTGACATGTTCCTATGGCCGGGACCGGAGGCCCTGTGCCCGGCTGGAGAGGAGTAGACGGTGGACCGCATGAGGTGCGGTGAGGCCAGGAACGAGTGGAGGTCTACTACTACCAAGCACTGTGAGACGTCCTGGAGGATGAATCCTGTGATCACTAGCTCTTGTGGAATAACAAAGCGGAGCTGTGGGGGGGACTGATGAGTTGCTGTCCGGGTGTGCGGGTCTCCACGATGAAGCTGAAGGGAGTGGCGGCAACGCAGGGTAATAAAGTGGATAAGTATGCAGTCCCATTGGTGGCCTCCCAAGCCAAGGGAGTGGTGAAGGACCATCCCGCGCATGCTGAGCCCTCCTTGGCCTCCATTATGGCTGCAATCCAGACTTTGGGACCACCCTGGAGACAAAAATGGACAAGATGTCGATCGAGATGAATCTCATTCATGCGGATCTTGGCAAGATGTCAGAAAAGGCCAAAACTAATGAAACAGACATACAGGAACTCCAGGCCTCTTCCAAGAAACTCGAACAAAGGGTCAATGAACTCGTGTATCAGCATCGTCCGGTAGCCCTGAAGCTGGAGGACCAGGAAAGGAGGGCCTGCCAGAACAACATCTACGTGGTGGGCGTTCCAGAAGGTTTGGAGGGGCCCAGCATGGATCTTTTTCTGGAAGACTTGATCCTCAACTATTTCAAACCTAAACGTCTCTACAACATGTCCACCATTGAGGGGGCGCATCGTGCACTGCTCCCTAAGCCCAAACCAGGAGCGCCTCCAAGGACAATTATTGCGCGGATTTTCAATTATAGGGATAGAGACACTATCCTGCAGGCTGCCAGGCTGATGGGGGACCTACAATATGAGAATGCCACTGTCCGGTTCTTTCCCCACTTCACGCTCAAGTTTCAACGTGAAAGACTCTCCTTCGATGGAGTGAAAGCAGCTCTCCGGAATAAGGTAATCAAGTATATGATGTTTTTTCTGGCTAAGCTCAAAATTATCGCAGGAGGCAAATCCTTTTTCTTCACTACGCCGTCGGAAGTGCAAGACTATCTGGTTAGAGCACCGTTACGGTCGTCCGCTCCATCAGGAAGCACCCAATGGAGGGAAAGTCTGGTCACTTCACCAGGACAATTGGATTGGAGGTCTGATGCAGACAGAATGAGTCGGCGCTCCTGGAGATCGAGGTCGGACAGTCCTGATATGGGCGATACCCAGAGACACTACTGAACACTGCTCGTTGGAAGGACTGAATACATGGACCCTGGCGATCTGCGATGTAATGTATATGATTCATTCATGATTTTGGGGTGTGAGAATCCCCCCCACCCTCCCTGAAGGGCACCAACCAATGGGTGGGAAGGTTATTGGGAACGCATTGGGTGTGAACTTGGGCTAATGCCGAGTCTTAAATTAAATTGCTCGTCCTTACCTGGTGGGCGGCCCCGGCCAGCCGTGAAAGCAGCGGGACAGGCTATTAGTAGACTGGGTGAGCGATGTATAGCTGCCAGGAGACAAAACTTGAAAAAGTGTGCACATGCTTAGTTGATTACTGAGATGGAGGGGGAGGGCGCTTAGTAGCTGGAGCTGGCGCATTTCCCCTCTGCGTAGCTTGACCAGGCGGAGGTTTTTCTCTCTCCTGGTATGTTGGGCAACAGATGCTCTGCTGGTGGGGATGTGGGTAGTTCGATATCTACGTGGCAGGGTAGCAGGGTGGGGGGGACAACAGTTTCAAGTTTCAGTGATGTAGTTGGGCATGGTTGGGGGGAGGGCGGAGTTTGGACTGGTCACACAGGGATTATTCAGATATGCTGGTTGAAAGTTTCAGAAGATCCACATGGCATGCTAAGTTAACAACTA
This sequence comes from Lissotriton vulgaris, assembly GCF_964263255.1. Lineage (NCBI taxonomy): Eukaryota > Metazoa > Chordata > Amphibia > Caudata > Salamandridae > Lissotriton > Lissotriton vulgaris. The sequence goes on from NC_141697.1 coordinate 198,095,886, forward strand.
CAGATGGTTAGGAAGTGGGATAAGAGTCTTAAAATGCTTAGCCGGAACGTCAACGGGTTAGGGGACAAGGTTAAAAGGAGTATAATGCTTCAGTTTGTTAAAAGACACCTCCCAAATGTGGTCCTCTTACAGGAAACCCATCTGGTCGGTAACACCTGCCAAGCGTTAAACAGATGGGGGTACACATTGGCTGTTCATGCCGGCTTTACTTCGGGATCCCGTGGGGTGAGGATATTACTGCGCCATAACTTTCCATTTGTCATTGACCACTCAGATATGGATCCACTAGGATGCTTCGCAGCAATCTCAGGGAAATGGGAAGAGCGATGGCTCAACCTGGTGACGATTTACATTCCGCCTGGTCTCCAGACACAGTCATATTGCGATCTGGGTAGGCTTCGTCTTTCCTTTCCTGAGGGGCAACTCCTAGTAGGCGGGGACTTCAATGCAGTAGTATCGGGTGATTTAGACAGACACCCACCTCGAAGCTTACAGCCGGGGCACATGTGGCTTTCCAGTCTCCTGGAGGCGTTCGGTTTAACTGATCTCTAACGTATTTGGCACCTGAGACAACTACAGTATACTTTCTTTTCAGGCCCGCACCGGACTTTCTTGAGGATAGATTATATACTTACGCCACTGCAGCAGGATATCACCATCCGAGAGATCATAAATTTGGCGAGGGGCATTTTGGACCATTCCCCTAAATGGGCACATCTCACTGTTGGGGATCAGAGGGTGGGGTGTGTGGCACCTATAAACGCCTGGTTTCTCCGTAATGCTGAATCCAGGAAAAAACTCAATTTATCAATCGAACTATACTTTCAAGAGAATGTTGGGACAGTAGAATCCCCCATAGTCCTCTGGGAGGCGTTTAAGACCGTGCTGAGGGGAGAAGCCCTCTCCACAATCGCTGGACGTCGCAAGGAAAGGGAGGCACAGATTATAAATATTGAGAAGGATCTTCTTGCTCTAGAGGAGGCGGCTCAGGGTGCTGACAGTCCGATATTCCTACATCAGATGCAAATAAAAGCGACTGAATACAAAGCTTTGGCTACGAATGCTGCTAAGACTTTAGAGAGAGACAGGGAAGGCTGATTATATGACCAAGGGGACAAAGTTGGTAAATTGGTAGCCTGGCTGGACAGAAAGGAGCAGGCGCAGAGGGTGGTGTAAGACCTATTCAGGGACCCTCTTAACTGAACCTCAGGAAATTATCAGGGAGTTTGCTGCGCACTTCCAGAGGGTGTACAGCAGTGGGTCTGATCTACCAGAGGAGTATTTGGCTGCTCTACTAGCTGACATTAAAGTGCCCACCCTCTCTGATGACGATCTTTGGAAACTGTGCTAACAACGGAGGAACTGGCCAAGGCAATTAAGGAACTTAGGTCCGGAAAGGCTCTCAGGCCCAATGGTCTCCCTATTGAGTTTTATAAGCTCAAACCCGACTGCTTGGGTCCACACCTGAAACATATGTTTGGGGCCTGTAGCGAATAGGGAATACTGCCTAGGGACCAGCACATCACTCCACTTGTGGCCATACCTAAGAAGGGGAACAGAGAGAACTATGTTCCTCCTACAGGCCAATATCCTTGTTAAACGCTGAGCCTAAAATCCTTGCGAAGGTGCTCGCCAACAGTATCAAGCCGATGCGGACTACATTGGTCCATCCAGACCAATCTGGCTTTATGCCTCACCGCAATACTGCGTTTCATTTGCGCCGTCTTCACGGAGTTTTGGGTCGCTGCAACGTGATCCAAGAAGACGCGGTGGTAGTCTTGTTGGACGCCGCAATGGCGTTTGACACGCTCGAATGTCCTTACATGATAGCGGCTCTTAAGAAACTGAGATTTGGTCATAATTTTATGGGCTAGGTGCACCTACTTTATACTGAGCCCTTGGCTCCGGTGGTGAAAAACAATAAAATGTCAGAGGTTTTAACTCCAGAAAGAGGAATGAGGCAGGGATGCACCCTCTCACCCTTGCTTTTTGCCATCTCCCTGGAACCACTAGCGGCCTGGATAAGACAAGATATCTCCTTGCGGGGGCTCAGATGGGTAGGAGGACCGAATTTTGCTTTATGCGGATGATATTCTCCTGTACCTCGCATCCCCGCCTAAATCCCAGAGTATGGCCTTAGACATATTTACCAGCTTCAGGAAGAATTCAGGCTATAGTATCAATTGGAGGAAGTTACTCCTTTACGTCCTTCATGGGGCTCCACCAGTAATTCCGCACCATTGCCTGATTAAGGAGGCTATGGAAGGGTTCACGTACTTGGGAATTTTCATCTCCAAGGAGAAGGCCGATCAGTAGGAGAGGAATCTCCTACCACTCTTGCATCGGTTTAAGAGAGGTACAGCCATATGGAAGAAAATCTTGTTGTCCCTACTGGGGCGGGCAGCGCTTTTCAAGATGATGGCACTGCCACGATTTTTATATGCCCTCAAAAATCACCCAGATTTAGTTCCACAAACATATTTTGCTGCAGTTGCGGCCACCCAGAGAGACCTTTTATGGGCCGGAACGCCCCGTATGTCTCTCCAGAAACACACTGAGATGGTATGATGGGTGAATAGCTCTTCCAGACATCCGGAAATACTACTGGGCAGCACACTTCTCCGCCATAAATCAGGGTACATACTGTGGTGGGAACGATCCTGGCTACAGGATGCACAAATGGCTCCTCCCGGTCAGAAATTACGAGGCTGCACTCTATTCTAGACCCAACAGATACCCACTCACTGGCTCAACAAAGCACTCTGTCCAACTTTGGCGTATAGTTAATCGTAAACTTGGATGGGCGGATAAGCTTACACTAGCTACCCCGCTCTGGGCTTCTGAAAAATTGGGAACACTGAGTCGCACGAAACGGTTTCGCAACTGGGACCGGATAGGGATTTCCCAAATAAAGGATTTGTGGAGACCCAGCGGGGTGGTGACATTTGCCTCGCTTCAAGGCACTTATGACTTAGCACACACGGAACACTTCCGATACATGCAGGTCAGACATTCCCTCCAGACTAACATTCTACCCGAGACGCAGTTCGAGGAATCCTACCCACTCGAGGATAGATTACTTAATAGTCACCTTCCATAAAAGGCTATCTCCCTCACGTACAAAAAATGTATCAATCACACCCCAGACCCACTGATTGCACTTCGCAGTAAATGGGAGGCAGACGGACTTGAGATTGACGATGAGGAATGGAGGGACGCCCTCTCATCCCCCAAAGTGATAGCAACATCGGCAAAACTGAGATTGATGCAACTGAAACTGATCCATTGAGTCTATATCTCGGGCACCTGACTGGTGTTGATGGGCAGGCGTGAGGATGGGCTCCGTAGGAGACTATGTAGAGGGCTGGGGACGTTCTTTAACATGATATGGGAATGCCCATTAATCCAATCTTACTGGAAACGGGTACATAATAGTATGCATGTGGTCTGGGGGGGTAGAACTGCGACCATAGGTCAAGAGATGCCTTCTGAACATTTGGGAGCCCACAGATCTATCAGCAAAAGGCAGATTGTGGGTGACGCTGGGGCTTGCAATTGCGAAACGAAATATAGCACTTCAGTTGGATACGGTAACACCTCCAAAGCTTAGCTCATGGAAGAAGGACATGGACTGGTGCATGCTCCAAGAAAAAACTGTTTGTGTGGTCCGGGGATGTCCCCGGAAGTGGATAGCAGTTTGGTCAAATTGGAATGTATACCGTGGTAGTATCTGTGAACCTCCCCTTATCCCATCTGTGAGAAATGGCCTGGTATATGATGATCACTATTTTAGTGAGCACCTTGCACCAGTCCAAATGACCCTTATGATGATTGCAATGAAAAGCAATAGATAGAAGGTTATAAGCTCGCGCTCTATTGTCAACAGTACTAAGTAAAACTATTAGAGCTGCTACTAGGGATAATAATGGCGTCTATCTATCATCATAAATAATGTAGTAAACCACATTAACAAAATTATATACAATGTATCCCGATCAGAATCAAACTGTATACAAAGCAAATATTGAATAAAACATCATATTCCAGAGTAGGTGTCAGTCTTCTTCTTTAATGTTCTTTACAGCATCTCTTTGGATTGCTAGCCAACACATGTTTCGTCTATTTATAGCAGTTTATGCATTTAGACTTCATCAGGGCTAGAATGTATAACAGAGACAACAATTGCAAGCTAAATATGTCAACTGATACATATTTAAAAGCAATTTAGAGAAGACCAGTTTTAATCTGAACCTCGTCATAGCATTGTCACTACAAATGACAGGAGCGTTCAGAGCGAGATTTCACCTATGTTTCAATGTAGTAGATTACAACAAAACTACCAGTGTGAATTCACCGTATTCAAGTGTGCCAAACAAAACCAGAAAGTCCTACTTTTGTTTAAGAGGAAAAGAAGTGCAAAAAAGACTTAAAAGATCCTAAGCAAAAAGCCCGAAATTAAAATTTATTAAAGTGAACAAAAATTGGTTTAGAAGAACACGTCCAACCTAGTGCTATCCAAGAAGGTAAATTTCAGATGCCTCCAAACCCTAATTAGATCACAATACGTGCAAAAAGTGAGAACCTGACGTGAGAGCTCACCAGTATGTTTATTTGCGAAACTGGTGTCACCACTAACATTCTGTTCCAAACGGCATTATATATAAGCTGTACAACAGATAAATCACAAAAAAGGATTTTACCATATGAAGTGCAAATCGACCATGGAGTAACATTAACACGCCCACTTTTGTATCTCATCTCACTTCGTAATTAAATCAAAAGCCCAACCTCAATACTCACTAAAATCGAAGTCAAACGGTCGAAACAACGAAAAAGTAGCGCCTCTGTTAATATTCATGAACGAGACCCTCGTCAGGGCAAGTCCAATTTTCACATCTAAAAAAAGGGAATATTAATATTAAAACCCCGGCGCTATAGTACATTGCAGTATCTGACAAGCAGTAACTAAAAACGTTATTTGCTAGTCCTACTCGGTCTAATTTATCATATTCTAGTCCGGGCATATAAAAATATCTTAGTGGACAGCCTCTCAAACAAGTAACAAGTATTTCCAAATTAATGTAACAGTGTTCGTAAATGGTTCAAAAATAGGTAGAACTATCAGTTTTACCATTTAAGGGTTCAGAAAGGATAAAAGTTCTCGCAATATTCTTACCAATGTTGGTTATGTTGTTTTCAATCACGATGGCGGCACGAGTACGGCTTCTAGCACTTGCGCCATCTTTTAATGTCCATATATACTGCGTTTCAAACACAAAGGAGGGACCAACTATTCCCCGGTTTGAGACTTTTCCAAAATGGCGCCCAGTGTTGCGTGTTTGTCTGCAATCTAGGTCAAAAACTTTATTGAGCACTCAAAGTGTGCATCTAAATGCACTGGACCATGTAAGTAAATTACCCTTTACCAGAAACAAAGCGTAAGTAAGATATAGTACCTAATTCTTCCTGCTAAATCTACCATCAATGCAATTTAGTAGACCGTGCACATAAACCGAAACAATAATAATATGTGTGAAAAATCAAATGTGCCAATAAAGTAAAACAGAGCCAATGTTAGTTCGTGCACAGACCCATTTTACAAAAAGAAAGAGTGATTATTATATTAGTAAGAGTTTTCCATTCAGCGTGTAATCCTATAACAGGGCAGGTTCTCATTGTCTAAACAGACCCACTTAGATGATTCAATGTGGGTACCCAATTGTGAGTAATACATTTTCTAAAACCCAATTGTAAATACTACATCATATAGGTAAAATGCTGGTCATGTACATTTTTAAGATTGCAAAAACTAAAGAAAATTAACAGCATGAACAAGCAACACATCCACAATATGTGGCAAGAAATCTATACAGTTTGGTGTCTTCAAAACATTCATCCTAAAAAGTATTGCAGTTCATTATCAAAATTGAGGCCCTTATCTACAGCACGCAAATTCAAAATCCAGCGAGCCTCCCTCTGTCGCAGTCTAAGCTCTCTGTTGGCACCCCTCACATCTATCTGAACATTCTCTATCCAGTGGAATGTGAATGTAGGGTGGGCACCCTGTGATCCACATTCAGCAGCGTGAGCAGCAATTGGATATCTAGTATCATGATTCTTCAGAGCCCTGAAGAGTTCTGATACCCTATCCTTAAGCCTCCTGATGGTGCTTCCAATGTAGATCATTTCGCATTTTCAAATCATGGCATACACTACATAGGTAGTATTACAATCAATATGTGTGGTAATATTGTAATTTTGCGAGCCATTGTAACTAAAGCAACGTATGCCCTGTGTCATCCTACTGCACATACTGCAGTTTCCGCATCCAAATGATCAACTACTTCTTATGTGTAGCCAATTGGGAGCTCGTGAGTATTGTCTGGGATAACTAGAAGTTAGAATATTCTTGATTGACTTTCCCTTGCGGTAAGTCACAGAAGGATGGCTTGCAATATGTGGGCGTAGCCCAGGGTCAGATGTTAAAAGAAACCAGTACTTATTTAGTATCCTATACATTTTAGAGGACAGAGTGCTATAGTTGGTAATAAGGCGCACAGTGGACATGTTCTTATTTTTAGTTTTGATCTTAGATTTTAGTGTTTGTTCCCTGGGAAGCTCAATATTTCTCCGTTTTGCTTGTGCAACCACTTATTGTCGTATCTCCGAGATAGGAAGTGTTGTTCCATATCTCCAATGCACTCCAGGAATTCTGATTCACTCGAGCAATTTCTACGTGCTCTGTAAAGTTCTCCATAAGGTATGGAGTTCACTTGCGTTCTCGGGTGGGCGCTGTTACCATGCAGAATTGAATTGCAAGCGGTTGGTTTTCTGTGAAGTTTGCTGCAAACTTTGTTATTTACAATAAAAAATTCAACATCAAGGAACACTATTCTCTCACTATTGTAATTCATGGTAAACTTCATGTTAGCTTCATTATTGTTCATATAATCAAAAAAAACATAGCAGTTCTGTCTCACCACCCGTCCAGACTAAAAGGCAATCATCAATGTACCGTCCGTAATAACAGATAAAGTCATGCCACGGGCAACCACCTGGGCCCCAAATGTGCACCGCCTCCAGCCATCCCATGAAGAGACAGGCAAAGGATGGCGCAAATCTGAAACCCATGGCAGTCCCACACATCTGTTTATACCATTTCCCATTAAAAAGGAACACATTCTGCTTCAATATAAGTCTGGACATGGTCAGAAGCATCTCAGTATGTTCTAACAATTCTACTGGTCTCCAATACTAGAAATGTCGTAAGGCATGCAGACCTTGTTGGTGGCCAATGTTCGTATATAGCGACACTACATCGAGTGTAACAAAAAGCATATTCGGTTCCCAAGTGTAGTCATTCATGATATTCAGAATGTGCTTGGTGTCTTTGATATTAGATGGCAGGTTTAGAACATAAGGCTGCAGGAATGAATCCACTAATTCAGATAATCTCTCCGTAGGACCCCCAATGCCACTCACAATTGGTCTATCGGGGGGGGGGGAGACTGGGTCCTTATCGATCCACCAGAAGATATTTATATTCACAGTCTTTGATGATACCTAGTATATGCCATTCCTTAAGGTGTTCATTGATTATGATTATATTCGTCACCTCAAAAATAGGATTGTGTATAAGTTCCTTATACCATAAGATGTTACTTAATTGGCCCAGAATCTCGTCATCATATTTAGAACTATCGTTGATGACGATATTTCCCCCTTTGTCTGCCTCCCTAACAGACAGTGTTGTCATATCTCAAACTGTTAAGGGCTAGCTTATCTCTAGCATTCAAATTGTATAGAAAACATGTTTTTTTTTCTTTTTCTCATATTGTCATCTAATTCCCGGTTAACACTCTTGGGAAAAGCATCTATATTGTTGCCACTTGGTAGTTGCGGGGTCCACTTGGACTTATCCTTAAGGCCACTATCAACACTCATAGTTGTAAAACAGTCTAAATCTTGTAAAACTTTATGAATGGTCACTGGATCATTTTCATTCTCTGTGATCAACAATAACAGTCTAGTATTATGTACATAATGAATCGTCATTTGTCCACACACACTGTCTCTTGTTCTGATACATTTTTATTTGATATGTTTGCAGAATTTTTTTTTTAGTTTCAGTTGTCTTATGAATTTATAAACATCAATTCTGGTATCATTAACATCACAATCAGAAGTGGGACAGAAATTCATTCCTTTGCTAAGAACAGAGGTCATGTCATTTGAGAGATCTTTGTAGTGACAATGCTATGACGAGGTTCAGATTAAAACTTGTATTCTCTAAATTGCTTTTAAATATGTATCAGTTGGCATATTTACCTTATGGTGATTGGTTGTAAGTCAACCTTATAGACCAGCTATCCTAATGGTTGCATGGACAAAAGCAGTCTTAGGCTAAACTCAAGAGGGCATGTGAAGCCAGCTGTTTTATCATATGCAATCCTTTTAATATCAAATGAAAGGACACCACACAAGTTATATATTATAAAATATATGTATTTATTACTAGAATAATCCCCTGTACTCTTTGAGGACAGAAGCACAAGCGTTAAACAAAGAACTTCAAATAACATACAAAAGTTGCACAAATATGGATAGGCCGGGTGGCCCCTCAAACCATATATTAAAATAGTGGTATAAGAACCATGTCATGAACAATGGTGAGGCCTAGGGCCTTGAGAATCGCTGGGGCTACACTGGACTAACGAAGGTTAGGTCGGGGGAGGTCCGCAGGATACGGGTGCAGTGTCTATAGGCAACCGTGTGCACCAATAGAAGTCAATGGTGCGTAAAAGTTAGAAAGTTACTGATTTAGGAGACTTCCGACTGGACTAGAACTTAACCGCTTAAAACTTGGACACTAGAGGTGTAAACCACTACAGGAGCACCGGAGTACTCTCGTTACCTCACCCACAGGAAGCTGGTGCATAGGTGTCTAAGTGTGTCGGTTTTCGACGTGGAGTTCTATGGAGCCTGGAGACAAAGAGGCTGCAGGCGACCAGGAGAGAAGAGTCCGGTCGGATCCAAGGGTAGATCAAAGATGTAGAGTACCTGATAAGTATGGGCGAATTTTGCGAATCTGACGTTCGCGAATTTGCGTATTTGCGTACTCGCAATCCGCAAAATCCACAAATTCTTGCGAATTTGCTGATTTTTTTTTGTGTTCGCAAGAGTTTCTGCCAGTTCGCGAGGGTTTTGTACCAGTTCGCAATTGAGAACTTACTTGTCGGCTCGCAATGGTCGCGACTATGTTGTTTCTACGTCTGGTTCATCATCACAGGTTCACAGCACCCTCTGTTTCACCACTGCCATCCTCTGTTTCACCCATGCCACTCTCTGGTACATCAATGCCACCCTCTGGTTCATCACTATAGATTATGGGGGGGGAAAGCAAGCACACCTGCCCTGCTTCAACTGACATGAATTAATTTGGAGTTGATTTATTAATGTGTCACTGTTTTAAAATTCCAGTCTGGCACCTGCTTCCTTAACTGTAATTTGCTTTCTGTTGCAGTGCAATTTTTTTTCCCAGGACCTTTGTGGCCTGCTTGTAGCTATTCTATGAGCCTGCTGTGAGGGTCAGAGCAGGGTCCTAGATTAGTTGCAAGTAGGCAACTGAGCTCTGGACGGGCCCCTCAGGAAGCACTACAGGGAATGGTTACTAATGATGAGTTTGAACTTTTGCACCTGCTGAGTGCTTTCAGTTTTGCAAAACTCGTTTTTCGCGGGATTCGCGGGGCGTGAACTTGCGCGAGCTCGACTTCGGAAGCCGCAAATTCGTGCGAATATGCGATTTTGTTTTTTTGCGGCGTGTTAGTTGGCAAGGTTTTGTGCGTTTTAGTGAGCCGCTTGTAGCGTAACGGCACGAAGTTACCCTGACGGTCATTCACGGGCGCGGCCATCTTGTTTGCATGACATATTTCCGTTTCCGGGCGCGATGTGTAATCTCGCAAAGTGTGCGCCTCGCTAGTACAATTTTGCGTGTGATCGCGAGGAAAATCTTGCGCGAACTTACCCACGAGGTCGTGAACGGGCACGGCCATCTTGTTTCTCATTCATTGCTATGGTTCTGGGCATGCTTTCTGTATCCTCTCTGAATCTCTGCCATCCTTTGCTTGTTTGAAGTTTTTTTTAATCTATTTTACTTATTATCTATCCCTCCTATTTTTCTAGCTCTATATTTTTGTGTTTTCTTCTACTTTTGGTTAATTTTAAACTCTTTTATTTTCTTCTTCCCTATTCTATTTCTTCTTTATTATTTAGCTTCCTTTCTGCCAAGACCATGGTAAAGGGAGCCGGGAAGCATCCTGAGTAGGGGAAGGGTCCCGCACCCCGTGCCCGGCTCCCGTGCGGGCGTTTAAGGGGGGAGACAGTCACAGCCCGGGAGATCTTCAGCACGGAGGAGGTGGCCGCACTAATTTTTTATGTTCAGCGCCGCCTCCCCAGGACCATCATGGCAGGCGGCAAGATCGCTAGCGGGTACGGGATCCAGGAGCGCCGGAAGCAGTGGGAGAAGTGTGCCGGGCCATGTACCAACACTCTCGGGTCCGGCGCACCTACAACCAGGCCACCCACCGTTGGACGGATGTCCTGGACCGGGAACGCGATCTGCTCGGCCTTGAGATCCCCGGGCTTGGTGAGTATTAGTAGCTATTTCTTTACTACTGTTTTCTCCTGCTCTGTGTTATTATATTGCAAATTTTTGTTTTTCACCAAGAGCAATAATGCTGCTGATTACATTGTAGGTAAATTATATTTAAAAATCTGTGCATTTCAGGTGCACTGCTCTCCTTCTCAGTAGCATTGCTACTATGCTTATTTGTTTTCGATTTTGTGTTCATTTCATTGGCCTGTGAAATTATGTATGAGTGTAGTTTAAAGAACTGCGTAATGCTAGACACTAAGGGTCAGATTTTTAATTACCGGCGCATCCCTGCAAAGTAGCAGGGATGCGCCAGTAATTGTGCGCCACGCCACCACCACCCATGGTGCGCCGTATTTACAATGCGGCGCACCATGGGCCCAAAACATCACTAAAGCGTTACGCATCTGTGCCGTAAAGGCGGCGCATTGCTGGAGTTGCGTCACAACGATGGCGTAGCTCCAGCAATGCTCTGGGGTGCCCTATCTCCCCAATGCTGCGTCAAGCCATACGTCTGCTTCAAGGAGGTGCAGGGTTTGAATCACGCATCATTGTCCTCAAAGTGACTGATTGAAATCTTGTAGATTTCCCTCAGCCACTTTTAGGATGCGTTCCTTGTCAGGAACGCCCTCCCTTGCGCCGGAACGCCCCCTGATGGTGCAGGGCTTTACAACGTGATGCATCTCCCATATGCGTCACATTGTTAATATACGCCGCACCATGGCGCCTCTTTTGTTCTGCTGCTGCATCACAAAAGTCACGCAACAATGGAGCAAAAGAGCCACAAGGGGCTTCTAAATCAGCCCCTACAGACTCAAGTCCAGTCCTTCCTTTGTACACATGGCGATAAGAAGAAATAGTGGTGGTGGATTGATAGTTTGAGTATTTTAACGACTGGTTAATGTAGTAGGAAACTTTTTAGTGTTGTCGCTGATCTGCAATCACGATGGACTTTATCTGTCACTTCGCGTGCTGCGGACTGCGGCCTGCCAGTCCTAGGTGAACCTTTTTAGTAGTTTGTTTAGTGAGTTACATAAGAACTTTCCAAGTTGACGGTCCTCAAATCAAGCAATACTAATATTGTAGTAGACCACATGAGATCGGTCAATATATCCCGTGGAATAGTTGTCTATTTGCTATTTCGACAAAATATTTTGTTATTGTTCTTTTGAAATGTTTGATTTGGTTTACAAATATCATCCATGTTTTCTGGTCTTTCTTTCTTTCATGTTGTACATCAGCTCCCCCCAGGGGCAAGAGGGCATTGGAGGAGGCTGCTGCTGCTGCTGAACAGGATCGGTCAGGCGAGGGCTCCTTTGCTGTCCCCGGTAAGTTTTAATTTTAATATAGAGTAGCTATTTTTTCCTAGCGTTCCTCATTCGATTTTTTCTAAATCGTCTTTGATCTTCTTGTAGACTGTATCTAAATTCTTATCCTGCCTCGACTATGACTCCCTGTGGTATTACTAGATTATTCTTATTAGTCTGTCTGTGTAGCTAAATAGGATTGCACATTTGGCAATTCCATTGGACTCCCATTCTAGTCAGCAATAGCTCTATGCACTGAGTGCAGTCCTCTGGGATTGTCCATAATGTTTTTTCAAGTCTTCTAAATGTTTATGCTTTGACCATTGCCAACAATAAAAAGGTGAATGACCACCAAGAAAGAATAAGATACTACTTTACTTTTGGTTTGGATAGGAGGACAATCCATTCTACTACTGTTGCAGGGACAAATCTGCACAAACAGAATTATGGACACTAAATAGTGCATTGTTTATCAATTATAATGGGCGCAGGTAGACTTTCCACATACCTCAGTGATTTCAGTGGAGAAGTGTGGCTCGCTGATTAGAGGAGGCAGACCTGGAAGCAGAGGTCAGCCCGGGACCAGGGTTCAATGCCCGGCTCAGCGGGGTCTTGGGTCCTAAAATGTCCACGGACTCGACAATTCTCGCTCCGGTGCCTACTCGATTCACGGGTTCACACTCAGCGACTCTGGGCAATAGCTTGCTTAATCTCCACAACAGCCCCTCGCGGTGGGATGCCTGGCTTTCACCTTGTGGATACCCACAGGGGAATACCAGGACGGGTTCTCTAAGCAAGCGCTTAGATACAGGGTCGGTGATTTGCGCTATATAAATACATGTACATTTACATTCAGACTTTGAAGAACCCCCAATCTCCTTACTGACTAGATAGTGTGGCAGTCATTTAGCTCCCGAATTCATCAATGATTGATCCCCAATGATGATTATCCAACGCAGGACAGAGTACGGAGTCAGAGTTCAGAAGTGTCAGAGGCACGGACTCATGCTTGCAAATTGCAAAACCTTTTGCTCATACACTCATGACCAAAAACCACAGAGTCTATTTAAGTTTTAAAGCTTTATTAAAATTTAAAATATTTATTAAAATAAAGCTTGTCATAAAACATAAACGGTTGATTAAAAATGGAAAAGTGCTTAGTGATTTATTTCATACATTTATTGTTGGCGAGAGGAGCCCTCACCTGGTTTGAACTTTAATTTTTCTTTTTGGTGCTGAATCGTTGGTCACTCCGTCCTAGTGATGATGATCTGATCCTGCTCTTGTTCTTAGAAGTGAAGCTTCTGTCTGTTATGAGAAAAATGGTGCATGTTAAAAAGCAAGCATTCATCAGTTGTGCCAAAAAGTGCAGCAAGACAACACCCTTCCCTGGAAAAAGGGACATTTTTACTTTAGAGTAGACAGTCACAAATTAGTAGATTGGTTTCTGTATTCACATTTCTTCATTCCTAGACAAAATACTACTGAGTGGTGTATGTCTATGACATCTAACATTCTTAAATGTACTTTATAGGTGGAACATCTGGAGCTGGGCCCAGCGCGGAGGTGGAGGGAAGCTTTGGGGAGGAGGCGATGCAAGTGCCAGATCAAACTGCTGTGCGGGTTGCCACGGTAGTGGCGGGCAGTGGTAAGCTCTTATATTCCTTACTTATTGAGATTGCAGACTGCATAGTGTGCTGCTCTCCGTGAGAAAACGTAAGGTTTGTCCAGATGAGAGACCTGAAGAAGAATGATTGACATTTAGGGGCCTATTATGATGGCGGACGGACCGGAGTCCGTCCGCCACCATAGAGTAGGAGGGACCGTCCGCAGGGGCAGTGGCGATCCCTCCGTGGTAATTAGGATGTGACCGCCACCCTGGCGGTCACATCCTGTATTTTTATCATTGCGGCGGGTGCTGCTTGAAGCAGCACCCGCAGCAATGATAAAAATGTAAGTTGTGCATTTGCATGCACAAAGCGGCAGGCACCGCGTGGTGCCTGCCGCTTTGTGCAGGCAAATGCAGGGGGGGTACCATAGGTACCCCCCATGTGCACCCCCCACCCCCCCTTCACCTCTGGGGGCCCGCAACGGGCCCCAAACCAAAAATCCGTATGCCTTTGCACGTCGGAAATGCTGCCGTGTAAAGGCATGTGTTCCTCCAGACATCCTAATATGGCTGGCCGTGTCTGATAGACACCACCAGCCATGTTAGTGCTTTTCTGCCGCGGACGGGAGGCGACCGCGGCGGAAAAGCTGCGGACTGAAAAATGATCCCCCAGCCATCCTAATCTGGCGGGGGGACTTTTTCAGTCTGCTGCGGATTTCCCGCATCCTCCGGGCCGGCGGTTGATTCCGCCGGCCCGGAGGATGCGGGAAACCCGCAATCCTAATCTGCCCCATAGTTTGAATGGATGGATGCCTGGATCATGGTACTATCTGACTCTTAGATAGCATATGTGTATCTAGAGAGAGTAGACGGTCACTGGGTGAACTAAGTGTTACTTTGAAGAGCATGTAACACCGCACCCGCACGTCCGTCCCAGTGTAGGAAAGGCAAGGAAAAGAAGTTGTAATTTTGTCCGAATACTACCATGAATAGTAGCAGTTGTTTGTATTGCAAGCACAGCATATATCCGGCTATTAAGATGGCCACTCACTACCTCTGTTAATAAGTTTAGTAGAACTCGGTCATTCATGTGTGGATGTATCACTGTTCACTCAATAAAAAGCAAAGCACCTAAAGTCATCCCATATGTAAGTAAATACATACCATGTGCAGTGATAGATAATCAGATTATTTATCTTCTTCATTTTCCTTTTCTAGTATTCATTGGCACTGTAGGGTGAAAGTTAAATTAATTAAGCAGTAGCCCTTGTAACAGTGTATTCTCAGTGCCACCCGTAATAGAAAAGTAAGAGCATCACCACCTGCATGTACTGGACTGGTACAGTAACGCAAGTCTGTCTCACTCATCATGGTGGGCGTCTGTTTTCCTCGGGTGCAAGTTGACTGCGCTGGCATTATGCCGGCTTGCAGAAGTTAACGTACCAATTTTGCTAAACAAGAGAGAAGAAGAAGAATAAGACTGGTGTACTGTCATAGTCGACTCCAATGGAGTGAGTCCATAGTGCTCGTAGAATTGATTCCTTAAACTCCCACTAATGTTAGAGCAAGGGTGAAGAAGTGGGAGGTTAGATAGATACTGGCCACAATAGTTATGTACTGCACTTGCAAGTTGCTAGTTCTACTGTGACACAACTTTCTGCTGAATCATTTTTTGTTAATCTTAAAGAGCATTGGTTACAGACTATGTCTTTCTTTCTTCATATAGATGCTTCTTCCAAACCAACCCGGAAGGTGCTGGCTAGACGGGCCCGGCAACGGAGGCTGGAGGCCACTGTCACTGAATATTCGCGGCTAGTGGCCCAGGAGGAGGGGGACACGGAGTCTACCACAACATCTACCGGGACAGCTGCATCCTCCTCCGTGATCCCAGGGTCACCCAGACGGCGCTCGTCTCCAGCGGTACGGAGCCGGGGTACCGCAGCCACCCGCCACCGCCGAGCTAAGAAATCAGCTGCCCCCCACAGCAGTTGCAAGAAACGCATGCACCGCCTTTCCCTGAGGGGTTCCTACCTCGAGCAGGAGCTGCTCAACACGAAAACCCTGCTCGAGACCCTCCGCAAGGAGCATTCTGACCTGGCCCGGAAATTCAACAGCAGCAGCCAGCAGTAGGAGGAGACTGTCCCTTGCCTCTTTTTTAAAGACTTCTGGGGGGTGGGAATTGGGAGTTGGGTTTTTTCACTTTTTTGGACTTTTCACGGACATTTGTTGGGGTTAGGGAGTGGGGGTGGGTTGGGTCTTGTGGGAGATTATTTTTGTCAGGGATATAAATATACTTTAAACTTTATCTTAGCATACCTGTTTTTTTTTACTGCTTTTGAGCTGGTGGGTGGGGGTTTAACAGTAACTTTGTTTTGGTGACACTTAAGTGGCATCTTGATTCAAGTTGTGTAATTATTTACCCAAATGTTTTCAAAACTAAGTGCCTCTCATAGAGTAAGTGAATTCAATAGTCCCAAGACTTTACTAGTATTAGCGTCAGTCTCTCGTCTCTCCTAATACTCCATTATACTTCCTCCCCCCAAACTCTTATCTTACCTGTAATTCGTGTTTGGAAATAGGGCTAGGCACAGGGCTGGCTGCATGTCAAATGGCGATATGGCAATCCTGGGCGGATGAAATGTCATCATTGCGTTGGTACTAGTGGTGTAACACAATGGCAGTTGAAGCATCTGAAAAAAAAGAAAATGAAACCTTGTTTGTCCTTACCGTAGCATTAGAACGGCACGATAGAGAATATAGCAGGTGACAGTACACTAGAACAGTGCCACAATGTAGCCTAACAAATGGTAAAGTATTGAAAGCATAACTAGTACTTGCGTTGAATTTCTTTGACATTGGCTACTACTACAAGAAATAGTACTGAAGGTGAAGGACACAGCAGCGTAAAAATTTGCCACTTCTAGGAGGAGGTTGTTCTTGATGACCTTACCTATCAAGTTGATGGCGGCATGGCGCACATGAAAATCTCCTTTCATTTGCCAATAGTGACTGAGGGTGAAGCTGAGTAAGTCTAGAATATATCCTCAGATTCCTTCACCAGCCTGTTGCTATGACCTCATCCTCCCCAGCAAGTGTGTGGAATTATTGCTGTCATTTAGTCACACATCAATCAAAACCACACAGCCCGGGGGAAGAGGGTTAGGGTTTGTGAAATGGATGGGAATGGGGGATTTTGGGAACGTTTTTTTGAGAGGAGAAAAAAAAAGCACAGCATGGACAAACAATAATTGAAGATAAAGAAATCTTTGGGTACAAAGCTAACCATGAATATTTTAAGTGACATAAAGGAAGTGCATGCACTACTGCATGCAATGTTACTGAAAAGTAAGTAATACTTTCGACAACCGTGAATGACAGAATGCGACAGTACAGGGCTGCAGCGTTTTCACTTGCCTATTTCTGCACTCAGAGAAACACTTCTTACATTAAATTAGGTTTAAAAAATAGCCGAAGTAAAACCTATAGAATGGCTGTAGGGATCAATTTAGAAGCAGAGAGAGATCCAAGAAATGCATAGTCGCACTCATAGAAGTTCACAGCAATAACATTACTTACGAAATATTTCGAAAAGAATGGATACTGTATCTGTATGTTGTTGTAGTTGTCCTGTTGAATTTGGTAAGTAAGTTGCACGCATCAAACCATTCCTCTTATTAGCGGCACTCCTCCATTCCAGCTGATGCTTCGTCCATCAATGTTGGTGACCAGAAGACACCCTGTCCACTGCCTGCCTGGCGGATGCTGAATTGCGGCTCGCTAATGTGAAGCCTGACTTCATCCTTTTTTTCCCATTGCACAGACTGAAACCCGGCCTGTAATTATTGATGGAAAAACAGGAAGTGATATTAGAACACCACTGACAAATAAATATAAGGTATGTACGCAGTGTAGTGCAAAAAGTCACACTTTGAGTTTCCTAATAGACAGTACAATATTTTTGAAAGTGCGTACTCTGTCTGAGTCTCCTTTTGAAGGATAAATAAGTATGGGCAAATTAATTTAGCGGATCTTTCCCCTCAAGTTAGGTGTACTGTAAACTGTGTTTTAGATCAAAATTAGACCTTCCCAGCAGTGCTCCCACCCAGACCCTTACTAAAGCCAGTCGCAAAAATGTAGAAGACCCCCAATCAGATCTCAAAAAACAAGGTCTAGTAGAAAACTGGTGACAAAACGTACTTTGAAAGTAAAAGTAGGCCCAAATCCCCCCTTACCCACTGTGGATTGTATTCAAACCACTTGCAAGCAAGCAAAAGTATCCATACCCAGCATCGCTCTGAGACTCGCAAACCCCCCCACAAACAGCCCCCCACCCAAACACATGCAATACAAATACTGCCAACCCTAACGAGCCCTAAGTTAACAATAGTGGCAAACGCTTTCTTTAACTATGCCAAATCTCCCCTTTCCCCCCATGGATTTTCTTCAAATCACTTGCAACCAAAATTACACATTCCCACGAGTGCTCTAAGACCCCAGAACTCAGTTGCAAAACTCTAGAACACCCTGAAACACATGTAATCCTGCTGCTAGGGCTAACCCTAACAAACCCTAAGTTACAAAAAGTGCCAAAAGGCTATTCCGCATGTCTTTTCTCCAAACCAGTTTTATCCAGTAATAGACCTTCCCAGCAATGCCCCAAGACCCGCAAACCCACCCGCAAAAAAGCACAACACCCCCAAACAGCCAAAAAGGAAAATCTCATACTTACAATATTTATCGGCCTTCGGTCCAAACGCGCTGTGCAGCTAGGTCATAACTCCTGTTTTCAACCATGGATTTCCTGAAAAGCAAATGCAATCAAAATTAGACTGTGCCAGCAGTGCTCCCAGACCCCAAAACCTACGCACAAACACCCGGAACTCTCCCAAAGAGCACCTCAAAGACAAGCAAGTCAGCAAAAACGCAAAAATAATTTTGCCTCCGATTTGGTCCAAACCCCTTTTATCCGGTATTAGAGCTTCCCAGCAATGGCCCCAGAGCAGTCAACCCAGATGAAAACAAGTAGAAGACCCCCAAACAGCCAAAAAGCAAAAGTACAAAAATGGGGACTTAGTCATTTTCATGGCAAATTACAAAATCACTCCACGTGCGGTCTGCAGCTTGGCCCTACCTCCCATCTGCCACCATGGATTTGCTTCAAACCTCTTGCAATCAAAAGTATCAATAGCCATCAGTGCTCCCAGACCCCGAAACCCAGCCACAAACACCAGGAAGCCCCCCAAACAGGCCCCTGAAAACATGATAGTTAGCCAAAAGTCAAAAACGTTTTATCCGGTATTAGACCTTCCCAGCAATGCCCCAAGACCCGCCAACTCACCCGCAAAGAAGTAGAACACCCCCACAAGTGCAGAGTCTTTCTTCATTGGGCGTAATCCACCCCTCTGCTTTGAGGGAAATAGGAGTCTGGAGGAGGAGGATAGAGGAGCATGGTATTGTGAACTTGTGAACCTGAGGAATGCAGACTGCGGCACCTTCAAATCAATAAGCAAATAAGTGAAGACAGTTCTGCTGATGGGCTTGTTTTTGTGATTAGGTGATTAAAGTTTTAATTATATTAACTGTGCAAAACAAAGAAAGACAGACACACAGGAAAAAAAGTGAATAAGGACGAAAAAGAAAGTTATTGATTCATTGGCTCATTTTCAGGGCTCGTGTCAGGGAATAAGAGTTCATTCTCATACTTTGCGAATTCAGGCAGGAGTAGGTCAGTGTCACCTAACAGAGAAGAAATTCCCTCATCTAAGTTGCTGTCCTCCTCGTCTTCTTCCGCTGTGTATTCTCGTACTCTGTAATCTGGTGGTATGAGGTGCTGATTCATCTTGATCATTGTTAACCTCTCCACATTTTTGGGCGAGAGGCGGGTCCGTTTGCACGTTACAATGCCACCAGCAGCACTGAAAACACGTTCAGAGGACACGCTTGCGAGTGGGCAAGACAAGTAGTTTATAGCCAAGTTGGAGAGCTGTGCCCACAAATCTTTTTTCCCATGCCAATACGCCAATGGGTCAGCATTAACATAGACCTCTGAGTCAT
Organism: Lissotriton vulgaris; assembly: GCF_964263255.1. Lineage (NCBI taxonomy): Eukaryota > Metazoa > Chordata > Amphibia > Caudata > Salamandridae > Lissotriton > Lissotriton vulgaris. The sequence goes on from NC_141697.1 coordinate 198,115,507, forward strand.
TCAGATAGTCCTGCACCATCGACTGAAGGTTCTCCAAGGTTCCTCCACTTTGCTTACTTTTTGCTGGGACCTTTTGAGAACCAAACCCAAGCTGAGTTAGCCAATCCTCTTCTTCACCCAATGTTACTGTTATGTCTGGTGCAGATGATCCGGTTGCCGGTGTCTTTAACTGCTGAGAGGTCACTTGTACTACAGCCACAGGTGCAGAAGTGGATTCTTTTGACTGGGAATGGCCTGCTGATGCACTGCCTTTTCCTTCAATTTGCTGCCGTTCTCTATCAAACCTCATAGCTGACAAGGCTAGCCAACGTTTGTACTTTGTAACATCTTCATCACCAAAAGGAAAGAATGCTCTGCCTGCCAGCGCCTTTTTGTAGCGTGGTCCAGAATAGTAGCACAAATGTAATGCTGTTCTGAGTGGATCATTTTAAGACATTTTAAGACGTTCATCGCCAAGTAGGCGCTCTAATAATTTCTCCGACAAAACAAAAGCGTCTTGCTTTTCTTTATCTTTTTGAAACATAGAAGACACCGCCTTCAGTTGGTGCTCCAGCATGCACAACAATGGGATAGCTTTTCCCAAATTACAGTCCTCCCACCTGACTGCACGCGTGAAGACCTCAAAAGGACGAAACATGTCTGTCAGGCTTTTAGCTAGCTTCCATTGCTCCGCATCTAGCCTCAGGTCCTTCTGAGCTGTACCCAGTGTTAAGAAATACTGATCGCACCTCCTGGATGAGTGCTTTCACTGGCATTCGACGTTCATGTACCAGGCCCCTCAGATACTTCCGGGCCTTAAAAGCATGGCTGAAATGGTTGCACATTCTTCGGCAGGTAGCCACTAACTCGCACGCTGGACTGTCTTCTTCACTCAAGAATTTTTTAACAACCAGCTTTATACAGTGCGCTAAACACGGCGCACTGAAATAGTTACCCAGCTCCATGGCCTTAACTACATTGGTGCCATTATCCGTGGAAACATAACCAATCTGGTGTTTTTTTGGGGACAGCCAGTGAAAGACCTTTGTGTTAAACTCATTCAAAATGTTTTCTACTGTATGACGTTTCTCCAAGCCAAACATGGCTAGTGTTGCATGTTTCCGAGCAGCTTTAAAAACTTGGTCCGGGTCAACACCTGCGTTTAGCTTTGCTTCAACTCCTGAAAAAGAGACCCAGTGTGCAGTGATGTACATGTAATCAGTGCCTGCGGCACTGGTCCACATGTCTGTTGTCAGATGTATAGTGTGATCAGCAGTCTTCTGCAAAGTTGCCCCAATCACCTCCAGCACATCTTCATGTAGTGCTGGAACCGCAACTCTGGCAAAATAGAACCGGCTAGGAACCTTCCATTTAGGGCAGAGCGCTGCCACTAATTCTAGAAAACCAACCCCTTCTACAAAAGAAAAAGGGAGAAGGTCCAGAGCTAGCATGTTAGCCAGCTTAGTGTTATACAGACGCGTCAGTGGGTGGTTGCGTTCATATGGCGCATCTGAAAACAACATGGTTCTAATGTTGGCCTGGACCATTTTACGGGATGATGATGATGACTTCTTCGACCCAGTTACGCTCGCTGATGAACTTTTTCGCATTGGTGTCTCACTCTCTCCCACACTCTTAGTGCTGCTGACAGGGGTACTGGGTGTAAGTGAAGTGTTTGACACTTCTTCCTCCTCGTCATCATCAGATGAAACATCAACGTTTTCTTGACTTGCAATTCGGGCTTCCTTGATCTCCTTTAGGTGCGCAAACCATTGGACAGCGTGCTGTCTCTTAAGATGACCTCTCTGGCCTCCGGTCCCATAGTTGGTACCAAACTAACCACGACTAACTGAAAGCTTACAAATGCTACAAATGGCTATGTTTTCCTTTTTTGGGCAAACACTAAAGAAGTCCCAAACTGCGGACTTAAAATGTCTGTGGGGGCCGGAGGAGGCGATACTGGTGGTGGTCATGCTGCTAATGCCAGATGAAGTGGAGGATGTGTATTGCCAAACTTTACTACGTTGTGCACTTTCACCACCACTAATTGAGGTTGAGGTGGATGGAGGTCCCTTCTGGCGAGGAAGAAATGTGGAAGCGGTAGATGGTGGTGTACTAGTTAACTCCAATGATTGTGCTGTTCCCATTGCCTCCTCGTCGCCAACATCATCACGTTCAGCAGCTTTTCGGGCTAGGGTCAAAATTTCTGTTTGCTGCATGCCTGCTGAGCCTGGAGTGACGTGTATGATGACTGCGTCGTCATCGTGAGAGTCTTCATCAGCAGGAGTATACGCCACTTCTTGTTGAGCGTCATCATCACTCTCCATAAGTACGAGACTTTCGGGGACCTTCCTTTTACGCTTAGCTACCTTTGTCAGATCATGGTGTGCCTCACTCTCAGACGGCAATGGTGGTTCCCAAGTATGATCCATATCATCAGAAGGAGGTGGGCTTGAAGAAGATGTAGACACCACCCTTGATCTTTTCCTTGCTAGAGATGTGGAAGACAATGAATGATCATCAGGAGGAGTGGCTTCCTCAAATGATACCTCGGCTTGATTGTCGATTTCCTGATGTGCCCCTACTTCGGGAGGAACAATTATTGTGGGCACTTGTGACCCTCCATGCACCTCTGCTTGCGCATCTCCTTGCACTGCCTATCCTTCCACATATACTTGGGGTTGTACTTGAACATGTGGTTGTTGTTGCTGCTGTAGTTGTTCAACACTTGTCAGATGAGTTACAACAACCTGTGTTGATTGAGGGACATTGCTGCTACTTTCTTGCGATGAGACAACATCACTGGTCGATGGTGATTGAACAACTAGACTAAGTGCCTCTGCAGCACTCAAGGGCTTGGACTTAAGTTGGCGTGGTGGTGGTGGCACTGAGCCCAATGGAGCGGGGGTGCTGCTCCCAGCTTGGTCCCCAGCAGATCCCGCTGCTGCTGCAGGCGTTTTTTTTTTTTTTTTACTCCCAAAAAATGTGGCGGGCGGCACACCAGTCTCCTTGGTAACTTGCTTCTTCTGCTCCTTACTGGCAACTTTCTTGCTAGAGGAGCTACGGGGAACTTTTTTTGGTGCCATCTTCTTCAGAGGTCAGAACAGCAGGCAGGAGTTGCAGAGTTGTCTGTGGCCAGACGTGACGTCGCGTGACGTTATGCTGCACATACACACCGCTGCAGGACTTCTTCCTGGCACTGGTAGTTCTCTTGAGTCTTGTGCACCTAAAAGCAATGGAAGACAGAGGAACATCAGTTCAGTTATACACCCCAAAAACTCAAACCACATAAAAATCAGCACAATCCCATGCCATACATGCCCTCAATGATGTTTAAATTCAAGACACCCCAGAGAAAGACTAGGCCCATGCACCACTCACTACCCCTGGCCCTAATGTATGAAAGCTAGGCAAAATGGGTGCAGGCCTGAGAACACTGCCTGCATTCAAAATGGCCCCTTGCCTCCCAGCACATGCCCAGGGCCTGCACCAGCATTCAAAATGGCCCCCACCCACATGGCCTGTCCCCATGAACACCCCAAAAAATCGAAAAACACAGACAAATCAGCACAATCCCATGCCCTCCATGATGTTTAAATTCAAGACACCCCACAGAAAGACTAGGCCCATGCACCACTCACTACCCCTGGTCAAAAGGCCCCAACAACAGCCCAAAAATCGAAAAACACAGAAAAATCAGCACAATCCCAAGCCATCCATGCCCTCCATGATGTTTAAATTCAAGACACTCCACAGAAAGACTAGGCCCATGCACCACTCGCTACCCCTGGTCAAAAGGCCCCAACAACAGCCAAAAAACCGAAAAACACAGAAAAATCAGCACAATCCCATGCCCTCCATGATGTTTAAATTCAACACACCCCACAGAAAGACTAGGCCCATGCACCACTCACTATCCCTGGTCAAAAGGCCCCAACAACAGCCCAAAAATCGAAAATTCCAAAATTGTAGTTGCAGCAACTGTAATGCCCCCAAACAAAGTTACTTGTGAAATTTCTAATCCAAAAGTGATCCAAAGAAAGTCAAAAAGGCCTCAAATCCAAATATCCAGCAGCATCCACAAAAAGTAATCCTTCCAGGTCAAGATCCGAATGGAAGTGACCAGCACATGAAGAAAGCACTGGGAGGACCCTGCTGGACAGGAACAGGAAGTTAGAGACTGTGGGGGACTTCCTCCCCCCCCCCTCCCCAAAATGGACTCCTTACAAAAAAAAAGTGCAGGCAAATGTCAACCTGACGAGTTATTCTGATAAAAATCATAATTTTCAGAAGGTTTATGCTGCTTGCTGGTGGATTTCTTGTGCAGAATTGCAAATTCTGTATTTCGCGAGTGCGAGATTGTTGCTGCCCGCCGCATCTACGTGTTCGCAATTGCGAACTCTCGCGATGCGTGCTGTGCAAGGTGGCAAGCCGTGATTACGTAATCGCGGTCGCCAAACTCCCGCAGGAACCCGCAGCAAGATCCAAAATGGCGCAGCACTCGCAAAATATCGAGAAAAACAACTCGGCAAACGCTGAATGATGGTTAGTGAACGCCGCTCGCCGCAATATTGTATCACCAAGCAAAAGATCCGCCGTGTGCAAATTTGCAGATTTTCGGCAAATTCGCGAGAGTTTGCGGATTGCGAATTTACCAAAAATCCGCAAAATCTCCGAGCGAAACAGATTTTACGTCCATGCTTAGTACCTAAAAGCAGAGGGAACAAAGTCTGGGTCACTAGCCAGTGACCAGGATGGAACCAGGAAGGAACTAGGCGATGTCGGGTTGCGACCAGGTGATGTTGTGAAGTTTGTCTCCGCTGCCACGTGGAACAGGATAGATCGACGACAACCAGGCGGTGGACACGGACTGTCCCACAGAGGCTCTTGCTGTCGGCGATGTCGGTTCTCGAATCGGAGTCAACAGGCCTTGGCAAATGCAACCCATGCAGGAATCGGAGATGGCTTCTAGATCGGACCAGCAAGGTCTGATCGGCTGCTCCTTTTCAGGGGAGCGAGGGCCAGTTTTGAGCATACAGACCAGCAGTGCAAATTTGAAGATTTGTTGTCACAGAGACCCCTAGCCAACGGGCAAGTGACCGGACAACGCGTCAAGCAGAAAAAATGCAAAAGGGCCCTACGCAGCACTTGATGTGTGGAGAGGTGATCTTTGGTGCAAAAGCTGCTCGGGCTTGGGCTTCTCAATCATCAATGCACAGCTTCGAGGATGCCTTGGAGGATGCACAGGAAGCACTTTGCTGGCTTTCAAAATGCCGGTCCCACGTCTCACGTCACATCCACGGGTCTCAGCTTAGCTGGGACTGTGGATTGGGCTGTACAAAGTCTGGGAGTCCAGGTCTTGTCGGTCTCTGTTCGAGTTCCGGCAGGAGCAACGGCAAAGAAAACCTTTGAGCGCTGATGGTGCATGCTTGTGCAGGGTGGTCACTCCTTGACCACAAGGGAGATTCTTCAGTCTTCTACGTGGAGTAGGATGTCGAAGGGTCCAGATTTTTGTATCAAATTTTTTTTTTTTTCAAATTTTTATTTATTATGTTTTGGCTCTCAAGGAGGGCCACATAAACATATACAGACAAAGCAACACACTCATCAAAAGTACAAGAATTATAAAAACATAATATTCGAACCGTAATAGCTACACTGCAGTCCATCAGTCCAACCAGGCCGGTCAGACACAGTTTTCCAGCGAAATTAATAAATAGCTAAAAATCCTTTAAAAAAGTTAAAAACATAAGCACAAAACATTTCATTTGGTGGGCAATAAAGTGCATGAAGAAAATCTTGTAAAGTGACAATGCTGAGGCGGAGACAGATTACTTTAAGCCATCGATCGCGCAAGTTACGTAACATAGGACAAATCAAAAGTACATGCATACAGTCCTGGTTATTCTTTTTACATAAATTGCACAAAGGTGAAGTTCCATGCCATTTGGACATCAACACGTTAAGAGGGATTAAGTCATAACGTAATAAAAACCAAAACCTACGTATCCCATGTGGTAAGTTCCATAGGGCATACGGTTGCGGCTGTTTCATCCTGTAGGAGGAGATGAGCTGCTCCACATTCCTTTTATCTCCAACTGTTTTTTTGTCGGATAAAAAACAATACTCCCACGAAGCCTCCTTAAGTACCTGCTTTAACTGCGTGGGAGAGTAGGAGAAAAGTGCACTTTCATCCAGTTTAAGGATTTTCACAGCCCCTCTGAAATTACTAACGAGTTTAGAGAACTCCTTAAAATTGCCCAAAAGTTCATTTTTGAGTAAAACTCGCAGGGTTCCTTCTCTTGCTCTGGCCAGACTGGCTACCCACCTTATTAGGGTGCACAGCCCCTGAACCCAGGCACTCCTGAGTCCAAAATCCAGCCTGCAGGCAGCCAGTGGACAGGCATTGTTAAGAGTCGAGAGGGATCTTAGGAGTTTTCCCTCAGTCTTGTGGCAAAAGTCCCAATATTTTATCTCTATTATTTCTATACCGTACAAGATGGTTGCGGGGATTTTAGCTCTAAATACTTCTAGAAGGCTAGAAAAATGTCTTTTCCCCGTTGCCAGGTATAGGGACTTTAGCCCATTGCCATGGGCAAGAGCTTTGCGAGAGCAGTGCTCTATATGGAGATTCTCGCTCATATTGGCCGAGAATATTTTCCCTAAAAAGGTATAACAAGTTACGACCTCCAATCTATGCCCTCCAATAGCCCAGCCAAAATTTGTCGAACGGCATTTCTTCCTACCAGCAATACACATCACTTTACTTTTATTAATATTGATCTTCATATGATGCCCCCCGGCAAAGTCCTGAAGGGCCTGAAGCCGATTTGCTAAACCCATAGGAGTTAAGTCGAGCAACAACACATCGTCGGCATACATCAGACAGGATATTGGCGCCCCTCCTATCAACGGCGCGATCCCCTCACTGTGAGACACAGCAGCAGGGAGGTCAGTTGTATATAAGGAAAACAGAAGGGGTGCCAATAAGCAGCCTTGTTTAAGGCCATTCTGAGATGGTATTTTGGCCGAAAGCCCCCTTTCGCCCCCCATTAAGACCCTGCACCAGGTCTCAGTGTGCAGAGCCCGCACCAATTCCAACAGGGGAGTAGGGACACCCAGCACCGCCAATTTTCTCCACAGCGTTCCACGATCTACTTTATCGAACGCTGTGGAGAAATCAATGAAGGCGGCGTATACAACTCCCCCCCTCACCTGGACATATTTATCAGTAATCACCTGAAGGGCAGTCAGGTTATCCAGAGTGCCATGCTCCCTTCGGAAACCAGTCTGTTCCAACGGCAAAATGTTGCGCTCCTCGACCCAATCAGAAAGAGAACTAAGGAGACATTTCGCAAAGACCTTTCCGATGGAGTCGAGGAGCGCAATCAAGCGATAATTACTGGGGCTGTCCCTTGCCCCCTTTTTGAAGATAGGGACCAGAATGCTTCCTCTCCATGAAGCAGGAACACATTTAGAAAGATGGCATGCCCTAAACAGGGGGTACAAGATTTTGCTCCAGCTTAAGGGGTCTTGTTTTAGGACCGTCATCGGAAGCTCATCCGGTCCCATGGCCCCAGAGGATCGCATATTTTTTATAGCCGTCTCGATTTCTTTCTCAGAGGGAAAGAAAACAAGGTCATCCGGGGCAGCATACACTGAGTTATCCACACCTGTGGTCCCGTTCCCTGCATATAATTCTCGGATATGGGAGGACCATAGATCTTCTGGTATAGATATGGGAGTAAGGGAGTGGCGTGTACCACATCCTTTCCCGATTATTGCCCAGAAATCTTTAATGTTGCCGTGTGCAGCAGATTCCCTTAATTTAATCCATACTTCATCCTCCCTGTCCCTTTTAATTTTTAGCTTGAGTCTGCTTCTCTTTCTTTTTAACCTAGCGATATCTTTCCCACGTTCTAGTAGCCTTTCAACGTACTGTGCACGTATTAGTTTATTTAATTCCCTATTCAAATTACGCAGAGGCAGAGGAACTACCTCTCCTTTTTTCCTAGGGGGGACAGTTTTTTTAGCATTCAATAAAATCTTTAACATAAATTCCTCAAAACAAACTATTTCATTTCCGTTCCACTCTTCTATTTCCCTGAGGGTATCGGCCAATAGATCCTGCACCCCATTGATGGCAGCATTATTCCAGAAGCATCTTCCAGATGTAGAGTGGAAGGTAACCTCCTTGCCATTTAGCGACCAGGACGCCGAATTCAGAGAGTTTAAAGAAACTGATAGTAACAATATACTATGGTCACTCAGAGTCGTGGGTATGATCTTTAAGTCAAGAATCTGGGGAAACAGACCATAGCTGGCGATAGCATAGTCCAAGATTGATGACCCAAAGGGGGATTTGTGGGTATAATTCGCGGGGACGTCAGATGGAAATCTTCCATTTAAGATGATACCATCCCCGATCGCTAGTTCTTTTAACAAGATCTTCCCTCTTTTATTTGTCCTTAAGTTTTCCGGGAAAAGTGTCTGGGGGATGCAATGTACTTCCTCCTTAACTTTATCCCTGAAGAGTTTTAGACTAGCGTTTGAGATTTTACAATTCAAATCACCAATAAGCAAAATTACAGGAAAGGGAGGGCAATTTTTTATCTTTTCCATATACTGGAGAACCCGCTGCAATTTATCATTAAAACATTCCTCAGGCGGAATATACACATTAAAAATTACCATGGGATATTTTATATTATCATGGAACAAGTTTTCAAATGTTATTGTGTGGAAAAGTCTACTGGGATCAATATAATGAGCAAATCTCCATTGAAACTTATTTGACAGTAAACAGGCAAGCCCCCCCCTAGCATGCCCTTTCTTAGAGGGCGCAGCCGGAACTTCCAAAACATAGAAATCTTTTAAAGGCGTTAACCTATCTATGCACCATGTTTCCTGAATGCACAATATGTCAGCCTCCAGAGTGGATAAGAAGGCCATTTTCTCCGGGCTGCTGTGGAATCCGGCCGTGTTCCAGGATATTATGTTTAATGCTGGGTAAAGATGGTGGAACAATTTGGGGTTATCCTTAGTTTTTGTTGATAATGCATTATGGAGCCAATTCCACCGATTATTGTCATCATTGAGTGTGGAACTCTCAATTAGTGGAAGGGGCTTCACGTGCGATACTGAACGTTTTCCCCTGGAAACCCAAATTTTCAGGTCTCTCAGAGGAGAGGTTACCCCGTTGTGCTCACCACCCCCCAACCCCTGCTTACTGAGAGAGTTTGGCTTGCCTGGGGTAGAGATAGGGAGAATATCAATACCTAAACGTTGAAAATGTTCAGCCTGTTCTAGTATCAAATTTGTTATGATAGGGGAATAGAATTTCACCCGAATACTCAAAACCCGATTTCCACCAAACAGAGACACCAATTCTATGTCTCTAGACTGAATGTGATAAAGACTTTCAACCTCACTGAAACGCTTGAGAAGCCAGGCTCTATTTAACAAAAGGTCAGTATCGAATAATGGCACAAAATCCAATACACGCACATCCACAGGGGCCTTTGACATATTTACAGGCCGGGCCAGAGGGCAAGAATTTTCAGAATCAATTGTTACCACAAAGGGGGGGGCCAAAGGGTTTAAAGTCCCGGATGAATAAGAAGTTGGTCCTCCTAGTGCACTCCGTGAAGGAGAGCCTGGGAGAGGGCCCCCAATTTGTGGTAAATCTTCCTGGGTCAGCAGGCTACATTGTTCATTTTCCTCCTCCACTGAGGTTGAAGCGGTTAAGTTCACATCCATGTCCACTTTTAAGGAAGTAGATAAGGATTCCCCATTCCTTATTTCATTCTCCATTGCCTCTGTGCATTTTTGGAAAATGATCCTCCGTTGCTTCTTCTTTCTATATTTTCGAATTGGTTTCCTCTTACTGGCTTTGGTACTTTTTTGTTTGCCATATTTTCTCTTTTCTTCATTGACCTCAGGTTTGTCGGCCAGGAGATCTTTTCCGCATTCTGGGACAAAGATAGGAAATAACTCCTGGACCGTTTTGGGTCCAGGCAAGACTTTATCCTCCTCCTCTATCTCCAGAACTATATTTTTGATACAGTTAGATGCTGCAGTATGAGGCACCTCCTTATGAGGGACCATAGAAGGGACTTCATTTTTCCTATCTAGTTCACTTCTAATGACTGTGTTTTTCCCCTCTAGTTCGCTTCTAATGTCTGTGTTTTTCCCCTCAGATATAAATTGTTCAGGCTTAGGGGGAGCGGCCTTATTCATATCCGGCGCTTTCTGCAGCAATAACTTTAGGATTTGGGTAACTGATTCAAGAATACAGTCTGAGCTGCCAACAAATTTCCCTAGAAGCAACAAAATTGAAGCAAGAAGTTGTTCCAGCGTGATCATGGACTCAGATATCGGCTTTTCTCGCGCTTCCGCAGTGCAAATATTATCCAGGAGATTAAGATCGGGGCTCTTGGAGGAGTTTAGCAAGTCAGATATTTCATGTCTATTTAACGACGGGGTGCTACTATACAGCATTAACCCTGATGGGGTGGCTCCCCCCGGACGCTAGGTGTCACTGTGGTGGGCCCGATGATGAAGCATGCCACCAACTAGGTTGGTGGGTGAGGGCTTTTAAAACAAACCCAACGGTTTTCCAGATAAAAGCGTATATAACAGAGTCTCGCACCTTTAGCTAGTCCTTATTGATATACCACAGTTTGATGGCCAGCCAGGGGTGGCATAATACATGCTGCAGCCCCTGGTAGGCCTTGGATGCACCTATGCCCTGGGTAATTATAGTACACTGTACAGGGGCTCATAAGGTGACCCAGTATCCAATTGGAGATGTACCTAGGGTAAATGGAGTCCATTTTAAAGAGAGAGCAGATAGCCTGGGGCCCTGATTAGCAGGATCCCAGGCCAACTAAGTCGAAAACCAGCTAAACACTAGGAAAAAATCTGTGGTAACCATAGTCAGGTATCCACCTTCCTACATAACCCCCCCCCCCCCCCAACGAAAGGAGATAAGGCTATCCTTGACCAGGTAAGCCTATATTGCTTAAGTGGCCATATAAGGAAGTACCTGCACTAGCATGGTTACCTCCTCCCGGTCTCATGGTCCACTAAGCAATCCCTCACCCTAGGGGTATCAGAGGGTCTCCACCATAGGGAATCTGTACCTGTGGTGTGTTTTGGCAAAGTAAAAGGCTGGTGTTGAGATGGAGTACTGAAGTGAGGCTCCACTAAGGTAGGGCTTAGCTTCCTCCAATCACAATCCACCATGGATGCCTTTCTTTCCATGACTGAATTGCACTGTGCTCTCAGGGTCAACCTCTGGCTGGGTCCCTTTTGTTGGCCCACTGGAGGGACAAGTCAGGTTTGGGGCCTTTGGGTCCCAGGTTTGGATGTGCCCAACAGAATCCATCTGGGGGAGGCTCCTAACTAAGTGTAAGGGAGATCCCTCAAGATTGTTTGACTTTTTCACCTTGCTAGGGCTGCTAGCTTTGGTGCCCCTAATCTGCTGATGGGGTGTTTTTTGTGGACAGGGGGCCCTTTTGGGGTCCACCACTGGCCTCCCTGACCTCTACAGGCCTGGACTGACTGAGGCAGGGTAGAGAGGGTTCAGGTTACCTGCTCCAGACTGGGTCCCACCTTGGAAGGGTCCACTGACATCACAGGCTCTGCCAGGCTCGGCCTGGCTACCTCTGGGGCAGTTCCTTCACAAGGGGTAGGGTCAGTTCCCTGAGGAGGCTGACTCTCACCTAATGGCTGGTGGGAGGTAGACTTTTCTTCCTCCCCAATGCTCGCTGTTTGAGTGGAGTGATCCATAGTTTCAGGCTTCACAACACCAAAAATCGGTTTGAGTTTGGGCTGTGACCATCACAGCCCTGCCAACCTTTCAGTGAAGTCTGCCTGATCTTGGGCTGTGACCATCACAGCCCTTCCAACCTCTTTAGGAAGGAATTCTGCTTGGGCCGGGGCTGTGGCCATCACAGCCCCACTAACCTTTTCTGGAAGGCCTAACATTTTAAAATGGGTTTCTTGTTCTACCTCCGCCCAGGCTGAGATCTCCAGATCATTCCCTAGTATACAATCTACAGGAAAGTTTGTAGACGCTGCCACTCTCTTGGGGCCAGTGACACCTCCCCAGCTGAGATTTACTACTGCCTTTGGATGATCTTTCTGCACTCCATCAATGTTGATCACCTGATAGGTGAACCCAGCTAAAAGTTGTCCTGAGGGAACTAGACTGTCAGTCACCATAGTGATGCTAGTCCCTGTATCTCTGTAGGCTTCAACTTTCTGGCCATTGATGTGGGGCTTCTGTGTTAGGACAAGCAGTGAAGTTGGCAAACCCCATGCCATTTTTACAGACAAGAGTAGCTGTGGTAGGCGACCTGATTAGGCCAGAGTCCACCTGAGTTCCCCAAGTAAACCCAGCCAAATTCTTGGGGACACTCCCACCACCTGGGGGATAACTACTGGTAGTAACAGGAGGTGTTGGAGTATTACTTGGAGGAATATTTTCCTTATTGCTGGCCTTGGGGCAACTGATGTCAGTCTTCCAATGGCCTGGCTTTTTACAGGCATGGCAATAAGGTTTCTAAACTGTAGAGGAAGTGTTTTGGGACCCACCCCCATCTTGGGAATGTTGGGGCCCTGGGGAAGTCTTGTCTTTTGATTTATCCCCACCTTTCTCTTGAGTCTTGGAATTATCTTTCTTTTGGTCACCACCCTGATTCTTAGGCCTAATCCTGGTTCTGACCCATTTGTCTGCCCTCTTACCCAATTCTTGTGGAGAGGTCAGATCTGAGTCCACCAGGTGCTGGTGTAAAAGATGGTTTTGACAATTACTAAGGATCTGCTCCCTCATAATCAAATTATACAATCCTGTATAGTCATGTACTTTGCTGCCAAGCAACCAACCTTCCAGATCCTTAGTAGTACAATATACAAAATCAGTCCAGTACTGAGTCCGAGCTTTCTGGGTATCTCTGAACAACAACCTGTATTGATCAGTGGTTAGGACAAACCCCTCAATAGGAGCACTCTTCTGGACAGAGTAGTTTTTAGCATCCTCAGGTCTAATGGTGAGGAGCTTGTCTCTCCCTTTCTCCGAGAAGAAGAGCAGCAAGATTGCTGCCCACTGATCTTGGGGAACCTGCAATACCATGCAGGCTCTCTCCAGAGCAGTCATCCATTTGAGGATGTCATCCCCATCTCTGTAGGTGGGCACAATCTTACTCAGGTTTCTTTGATCATAGAACCTGTCTTTATCCTTGGGGATACTTCTGCCACCAGTGGAATCTAATCCACTTAATCTTTGTTCACTTGCTAAAGCAAGTTTAGCTTGGGCCAGGGCTGTTTCCTCTTTCTCTATCTGAAGTTGGACAGCTCTCATCCTAGCCTCATGCTCTTTTCTCTGGGGGGAAGTCATTCCCCTTTGAGAACTCCTTGAGGCATTGGATTGGTTAGATTCCCTGGAAGGAGATCTGTCCCTTCTATTGCCTGGGTGAAGCCTACTATTAGGTCTGGAGGGGTGAAACCCTTCTCCATTCCCATGTAAGCTTAGGTTAGCCTGACTCAGCCTCCTGACCTGAAACAGACTATCCCCCTGATCATCTGACTCATCCCCATCTACCTCCTCAATCTCTGGAGTGATGGTTTCATCATCTATGGGGGCCCCTGCTCCTGCATTACCTGAGAGGACTTCAGAAGCCTTCTCAATATCAGCTGTCTCCAGGATATGTATCAGGATTGGGATGGTGGGGTTTTGACCCCTTTTCAGCCCCCTTGAGGTGCACAAGGCACTCAAGTCTCTGAAGCTGAGTTTTTCATAGCTGGAGAGTGCCTTGTGAAGGTCACTTTCCACAGGTAGAGAACTGGATGGTTCACCTGTGCCATGCATGACTAGTGAGGTGTGGGTGTGTGCACCTACCTACACTAAGTGTTTACCTACTTGAACCTCTCTAGGAGTTGCAGTCAGGGTGTGCTAAGCCCTTTGGTCTACAACCACTAAGTTCAGTAGAACGTAAGTATTTAAATCTTTGTTTATATGTACCTATGGTACTTGATATGATCTTTCAAATGATATTGTCAAAGATTACACTTGGTAAAACAAACAGCAAGCTCAAATCCCAACCGCTGCACACCAATGTGAGAAGTTGGCTTGGTATATGATGATAACTATTCTAGTGAGCACCTGGCACCAGTCCAAATGACCCTTAAGGTGATTGGTTGTAAGTCAACCTTATAGACCAGCTATCCTAATGGTAGCATGGACAAAAGCAGTCTTAGACTAAACTCAAGAGGGCATGTGAAGCCAGCTGCTTTACCATATGCAATCCTTTTAACAGCAAATGAAAGGACATCACACAAGTTATATATTATAAAATATATGTATTTATTACTAGAATAATCCCCTGTACTCTTTATGAACTTCATATAACATACAAAAGTTGCACAAATATGTATAGGCCGGGTGGCCCCTCAAACCATATACTAAAATAGTGGTATAAGAACCACGTCACAAACAATGGTAAGGCCTAGGGCCTTGAGAATCGCTGGGGCTACACTGGACTAACAAAGGTTAGGTCGGGGGAGGCCCACAGGATACAGGTGCAGTGTCTATAGGCAACCGTGTGCACCAATAGAAGTCAATGGTGCAAAAAAATTAGAAAGTTACTGATTTAGGAGAATTTCGACTGGACTAGAACTTAACCACTTAAAACTAGAACACTAGAGGTGTAAACCACTACAGGAGCACCGGAGTACTCTCGTTACCTCACCCACAGGAAGCGGGTGCATAGGTGTCAAAGTGCGTCGGGTTTCGTCGTGGAGTTCTATGGAGCCTGGAGGAAAAGATGCTGCAGGCGACCAGGAGAGAAGAGTCCGGTTGGATCAAAGATGGTAGAGTACCTGAAAGCAGAGGGGACAGAGTCTGGGTCACTAGCCAGTGACCAGGATGGAACCAGGAAGGAACCAGGCGATGTCGGGTTGCGGCCAGGTGATGTCATGAAGATTGTCTCCTCTGCCACGTGGACCAGGATGGATCAACGACAACCAGGAGGTGGACACGGACTGTTCCACAAAGGCTCTCGCTTTCGACGGTGTCGGTTCTCGAATCTGAGTCAACAGGCCTTGGCAAATGCAACCCACGCAGGAATCGGAGATGGCTTCTGGATCGGACCAGCAAGGTCTGATTGGCTTCTCCTTTTCAGGGCAGCGAGGGCCACTCTGAAGCAACCAGACCAGTAGTGTAAATTTGAAGGATCATCGTCACAGAGGCCACTAGCCAACGGGCAAGTGACCGGACAACGCGTCGAGCAGGAAAAATGCAAAAGGGCAGCACGCAGAGCTCGATGAGTGTGGAGAGGTGATCTTTGAAGCAAAAGCTGCCCGGGGGTGGGGCTTCTTAATCTTGAATGCACAGCTCCGAGGGTGTCTCGGGAGCTTCACAGGAAGCACTTTGATGGCTTTCAAGGATGGCCGGTCCCACGTCTCACATCCCCTCCACGGGACTTAGCTTTGCTGGGACTGTGGATCGGGCTGTTGGAAGTCTGGGAGTCCAGGTCTTGTTGATCTCTGTTGTTCGAGCTCCGGCTAGAGCAATGGCAAAGAAAAGCTTTGAGCGCTGATTGTGCCTGCTTGTGCAGGGTGGTCACTCCTTGACCACAAGGGAGATTCTTCAGTCTTCGACGTCGAGTAGGATGTCCAGAGTTTTGTATCAAAGCTTCTGTCAGGATGATCTAATGTCTATGGGCACAGCTCCAACCTTTATTCCAAATCAAGGGGCTGGATCTCCTGCTAGGTCCCGCCTATGGGTGGGACCCAGGAAGGGGTGGTTACACCCCTTTCCCTTTGTCCAGTTTTGCGCCAGAGCTGGGGCTGGAGTGCCCCAGCACCGGTTTGAACTGGACTTTGCATGGGACACGTTGTGTACCCCAGGCAGTGTCTAGTTTCATTCAGCCCTCCCTGCCCCCAATCCACTATATCCTGTCTGAGTTGTGCTAGCACCTCCCTGTGACAGGAAACCTTTTGTCCAGGCCTCCCCTGCCAGAGTTTTGGTAAGCAGCAGCAAGCCAGACTTGTGTCTGTGGCAGCAGCATCCATTTTGTGATGCTGAGGCTCTGGTTAGATTTAACCGCGTTTAAGGAAAGTAACATGTCATCTCCCTCTAGAAGGGTGGAATGCTACTCTCGTCGCCAGGACTGGCGAGGGGGTAGTATTCCAAAGCGTATGACACCTTACACGACATGTTTTGATAAAGCCAAACCATAGTTAGCATTTAACTGGGAGGTTCATAATGCACTTAAGATTATATGGCAAGGCAATATCCTAGAACAGCTATAAGGACATGGTTCCAAAAGCTGCAGACAGGCTCAGCTTCTGCTAGAGCACATCTCATATAAAACCAAGCACTCTGCCTCCAGAATTGTTAAGGCCTGCCATAGGAGTGACTTATAGGTGCATGTGAATCTAGATATAGGTTTAGACATAGGTATACTCTATCTAAGCAAGGGGTGATTTCACCACCTTGCCCCAGCTGAGTGAGCAGCCAGTTTTGTCAGTTTGGATGGCCAGCCAGGGGTGGCATAATTCATGCTGCAGCCCCTGGTAGGCCTTAGATGCACCTATGCCCTGGGTACCTATAGTACACTGTACAGGGGCTCATAGGTGACCCAGTATCCAATTGAAGATGTACCTAGGGTACATGGAGTCCATTTTAAAGAGAGAGCAGATAGCCTGGGGCCCTGATTAGCAGGATCCCAGGCCAACTAAGTAGAAAAACAGCGAAACACTAGGCAAAATATCTGTGGGAACCATAGTCGGGTATCTACCTTCCTACACCATCCCTTGACGAACCACTAGAGTTATAACAGACTTTTGTATTGTCAACAATTGTGTGATGTGACACCAGCTGTATTGGATAGGTATTACATTCTATGCAGAAACGATGTGATAATTAGCAATCCCTGTAAGTAAGTATTGACCATTGACTTCAATTTTTGCAAATAAAAAGAATTAAAAAGAAAAAAAGCCCAAAATTCAAATTTAATGGTGGAAGTAGATTCCTGAAAACGATAGTGGACGGATAATTTTAACAAAGGGCACTTGCCGCTTCAGAGAAAGTTGTTTTAAGAAACAGTTTGCCTCTCAACTCCATTCTAGAGTCCAATGCACATCCAGGCTAACAAGCCTGCTCCCACAGACAAGGGCTTGGCCTCTGGGCCGACGCAGGCAGGGTTTTATCAACAACTAGACACTGAATAGGAATTTGCCACATGGCAAGCAGACGGGAACAGATGTTAGATCACAGGACAGTCTTAATGCTTCTTTCGACTTTGTGATGCAAACTGTGGCTGGCAGGAAACGCTCTCATTAATACCCATTAATTCCCCAATCCATCCTATACTTTCTAGCTTCAGCCCCAGCAGGAAGGAATACTGCTTTGGATGCGACAGCAGGAATGGCACCCTATCTAAATTGGTCTGTGGCTTGGGGGGGGGGGGGGCATTGCTCCTCTAGAGGGAGGATGACAATATCCATTTTAGTTTTAATGCTTCTGGGAATTTGTGCAGTAAACCAAGACAGCAAGTGATGAAAAAGGAAGTGGGGATACTGCAAGAGAGTAGTCAGAATTGGGTGAAGAAAATTCTCCAATCTCTGGCTACTGCACACGATAGGACTGGCACCTTGCCACCACCTCCTCAGAATGCTCCTAGACCTGGGTAGAAAACACTTCTTACTCTCCGACTCTGCGTGAAAGCTGGAAGGAAGACGAACCGTGGACTTCCGACACCTGTTGGCCCCCACAAAGTGGAAATGCTTTCCACGGTGCAAGTGGATGGCCTCCTGGTACCTGCTACAAGGACTCTAAAAAGCCCCAGTTGACTACTGGAACCCTGGCTGGAATGAGCCATGGTGCCTAGAAGTCAGACCTGAGGACCTAAGGCCTGCAGGCGTGATCAGGAGAATGTTTTCTAGCAATTGAAGAGAAGTGGAAGATCAGGGCAGGTTGCTGTGACTGCCCCAGCGTGGGTGCCCACTCCGCAGGCATGAACAACAGGTGGTACTAGCTCACAGCTTCTCACAATGCTGAAAGCTGGTTCAGCTTGATAGACCTCGTGGTAAACATATCTGGCTTGTCGGAGCTCTGCCTGGTTACTGCTTCCTTGCCTTGCTCTGCTGCTGGATTTCGGCACCCAAATAAGTGGCTAAGTCTGAAACTGAACCACTGGGACTATGCAGTAAATCACTAACATAATGAGCCCTAATGGATAACAGAAAACTAGAGGTAAAACGACGTCATAAATGGGATAACTTGGATTCTAATCTTGCATGTTTGTGATTTCTTTGATGCTCCCCAACATGAACAAGAAGGTTGTATATCATGTTAAGGGGAGTACTTCAATAGGAGTGCGTAGCAGCAGAGCAGACTTCATTTTCAGTTTCAAATGCTCACACTTTGCGTCTTTTTGTATTAACTGAGCATTTACGATTTTTTTTAATGTAATTACCATTTTGATTGCAGCTTCTTTGACTCTGATCAGAGACTAATAGTCTGCAAGCAGAATCTCATGAATACAATTGTAAGAGGATAGTACAACAGAAGAGAACATCAAAAAAAGGAGATAGGGCTGAGAGGTGGATGGAGGAACACATAAGACAGAAAAAAGAAAGGAATGATATGGATCAATGAAAGGACAGAAATAAATAAAGATGGACGAAAGACAAAAAGAGGATGAAAGAAGGAAAATGGCAAAAAAGAGCCAATCATGGGGGGAAGGAAGATGGCAGATTGACTCCGCGCTCGAGAACTCGATCTCCTGCGACACGTTGCGAGCTCGTGGTGACCGCTTCCAGGTGCTCGCCCACCCTTCCCGCGCCAAGATTAATGGAGGAATAGGAATTCTGGCTGTGACTGATAAAATACAGCACTAGAGAAAGCAAGCTTTCAGACGTGGGCCAAAAAAAAAAAGTGCCAGATTACGCTGCCCTGGAAAGTGGTGCCCGTTGTTAGAGTGGTGTGGTGGCTCTCATTGGAATTGCCTCCAACATTTTCACCTGACTCTAGTAGAATCTCAGGTGGCCAAGTCAGTATTCAGAGGTCGGCATACTCAGAGGCAGCAGCAGATGAGATGATGGCCCCACAGCACAACGTTATGGGACGTAGTGGTACGGAGATGCCAGTGGAGGCTGGTGCGGCTGTGGGGGGCAGGGATGAAAGAAAAAGGGGCAGCACGGACAAGGATGCTATACCTGAAGAGCTGCTGGAGTATGGAGCGATGCGTGGAGATAATCCCGGCGGAGGTGATAAACCTAACTTGCGACCAAGGCTGGGAAAACCGGTATTGAAACTCCTGCAATCCGGTAAGGCTAGAGATTTACTCCGGTCTTGTGACACTGAGAATTCCAGCTCAGGCTGTGCAATGGTTGAATTACTGAACACAATAATACTGGAGGGTCATGGAGGCGAGACAACATTACACTCATTAGACTCACCAGAAAACCAGGCAAGGATTACCAAGCAGGTGATGCACATGCCTGAAAAATGGTGCATTGAAGAAGAGAATAATGCCTGCAATGTTAGCAATGGAACAATAGACTTGTCTGAGCATTCAAACTGTAGCTCTCTGGGCACTGACAATATTTCAGTAACAAATGGTGGATCATTTACTGACAAAGCCATTAAATGTGGTTCAAAGTTTGGGGCAAGGTCAAATTAGTCCTGTGATGGAACCCGTCAAACAGTTTAACTCGCTAATCTATATTTTGAGAAGTCGTATCAATGATACTGGTGCTCTGAGTAGACCTAAGGCTAGTCTGCCAATGGGGATGAAAGGAGTGAAATCAAGGGGCCCTAAGGTTATAAGGATGTGCAAAGGAGAAAAAGGCCGGGGCGGCGGAGTAAAGACCCAAGCAGGTAATACGGAGGGACGGTTGAAGAAGGCAGCTGTTAGTACTGTGAAGGTGGGCCCTGGAGTCAGCCCCCTAGGTAAATGGGTAGCTGCAAAAGGCGATGTAAAGGCTATTGTCTCAAGGCTCTCTAATTCTGGCAATATTGGCGGTAAAACGGCGACTGCAGTTGCGGATGGAGAGGAGATTGTGCCCATTACGGATGAACAGCCACTGGCAGCAATTTCGGGGGGAGTAGCGTTTTTGCATGATTTTAACGACCAGGATAAGTCGCTTAGCGATCTGAATAATCGTCTATCAGGCATATCAGCACCATTGGTAAAATCAGCAGTTCAAACAGTTCATTTAACACAAGCAGTGAAAGTTAACCTTCCTGCTCTTTGATATTAAAATCAATAGCTATGAGTCCGGTATCTTCACCACACAGAGCTTTAGAAACAGAAAAATCTATTAATGGTCAGTGACCAGCTATGAGTTAGGATCCATCATTGGCTAAAATAATGCAAGCACTGGCAGTTCAGAGAGCGGAAGCCCAAGAGTATTACCACCATGCTCAAATTGATAGCCAAGAAATAAAGCAAGCACTGTGGGATGTCACGTCTAGGGTTACTCAGCTTTCTGCCGAGGTCACGGAGCTACAGGGGCGAGTCGCAGCATTCAAGGAGGCTAATACATTCACAGTTAAACTTGCAAAATTTCAGGACTCTCAAATGAAGACATATAAGCCAAGCTTGAAGTCCTGGAAACCCGGCAACAGCGACAAAACTTAAGGGTTTCGGGAATCCCTGAAGGAAGAGAAGGCTCACACCCTCGGACGTTCCTCTGGAGTCTTTTTCAGAAAGCTTTTCTTGACTTGGCTGATTGGGATAGGGACACTTTGCTCAGAGAGCACACAGGCTACCATTGTTTATCTCACATGCGAATCAAAACAGGTCCAAATTTGCAAGGCCGATTTGAGTGTTTTGGGACAATTTTCTGGTGTGACAAGCAATATATCAATTGATGGACCTGTTTGAGGAAGTGTGCTCACAAATTTTTCTACAAGAGCCAGCACGTTTAAAAATTCTAAAGGAAGGCCAACTACATTTCTTCTCGGATGAGAATTAAGCCCAGCAAGCCATTTCAGAATCGCAAGTTGCTGTTAGGAGAGGACAGAATGGGCAGAAAGACTGAAAACACTTAAGAATGATATAATAAAAATGTTTTTTCTTTTCATTTACTTTTCTTGGGCTAATAGAGAGGAATCATCTCTGCCTGATTAGGCACATTGAAGCTTACTTTATAACACTTGCAAAGTTTGGTACTTTAGTGCTGTTGTTTGTTGGTATTAAGTGTTGGGAAAACCTCTTTTTGGGAAGCTCGGGCGGGTTTAGGGCCGGTGGCTTGCGGGCTTTGTGGGGGGAGGGAGCGTTCTCCCTATGCTGTCAACTTGGGACAGCAGAGAAGGGGGCAATTCCTTTCCATAAGCACAGGGGGTGGACTGAGTGGGAGGGGGAGGGTCAGGCAAGATTAACTGGCTGTTACCCGTCAACCGTTTTTTTGGGTCGGTGGGAAGGGGGCAGGGTGGATGGGGTAAAAACAGCCATAGTATAGTTAAGGTTGCACTTGTTGACTGCAAGGGTGAGCACAAGGTAAGGGGAGGCGTAAAAAGGGAGATGCAGTTTGTTTGGTATAATATTATGGCTAAATGTCGGATTTAAAATGTATGTGGTGGAATGCATCTGGGCTCAACAATGCAGGCAAGCTCCGCTTGGTAACGGAGGAGTTCCGGGTATTTAAGCCTCATATATTGGGGCTATCTGAAACACACCTTGCTTTTAAGGACAGAAAATATCTAAAGCAGCTGGGATATGATACAATTAAGTGTACCTCGCAATCAACTTCTATTCGAGCGGTGGCTATTTTGAAATCTAGAAAATGCTGTATTACGGTGCTTCAAACAAAGGCTGACTCGAAAGGGAGGTGGGCACTATCATAGTTTTTGGTTTATAGACGTAAGTTTACAGTATGTGCAGTATATTGCCCTAATATTGATTGTCCTGATATTTTTGTATAGTTGTGCTCTGAAATACTGGACTGGGTTGGTGAGCTGATTGTCATGGGGGAATTTAATTGCATTTTAGATAAAAAGTTGGACGCTACTAATACTGTATCCCGTGGTAGAATGGGTAGGACTAGGGCTGCCATTATGGATCTTCTTCATATAAATCAATTGGAAGATGCTTGGAGAAAATTAAACCCCACGGTGCCGGGCTATACATTTTATTCCCACCCACATAAAACGTATACTAGAATAGATATGATTTTTATAAAAATAGGGCTCTTGAAAATGCATATATTGATATATGCCCCAAAATAACATCTGATCACAATTCAGGGATGCTGACAATACGGGCTTGATTAGGGGACAAAGGGGTAGAGCAAGAATTCTCACTTCCCAGGCACCTTCTTGGGAATCCAGAATATGTGAGACACATGCAAGGAATATTGGGGGAAAATATTGAGTAGAATTTAGGCACATCAGCTAAAGCAATAGTCTAGGACTGCATGAAGGCTTTTGCTAGGGGTGTCACATTGCAATATATTATAAAGCAGAACCGGCTGGTGTTACGTCAATTGGAACAGGAGCATAGTCTTTTTTTAGATTTTGAGCAAAAACATGCTACCGCTATTGCTACAAAAGATTCCGGCGAACAGCTGGTATATCAGTTGTTTATTGAAGCAAGAGCTAAACTTAAGAGAAATATGAGGGACATAGTCGCAAACACTTATCATAAGTTTAAGTCTAAGCAGTACGAGAATGGGGAAAAGGTTGGGCGATTGCTGGCTAATCAGATAGCCAATGTAAGGGCTAGATCTAATATTAAGCTAATCAAGGGGACAGACAGATTAGACTATACTAGATCCGAAGATATAGTAGAACAATTTAAACAATACTATGCTTGTTTATATGGCGACTACACGTTTTAATCAGCAATTGGCAATGGAGTATATTCAGGAAAGTGCAATGCCTAGTTTGAATCAATTACTCTGAGCCACTGCAAAGAGATGTTGAAATTGGGGAAATTGAGGAAGCAATTAGTACATTGCCTACTGGTAAAGCTATAGGAGAATATACAATTCCTTTGGAATTTTGTAAGATCTTTAAAGACATTCTAGTACCAATTTTTTGGGAACTATGAAACTCAATTATGGAAGGGGAAAATGCCCAGTTTTCTTGGAACGTTACTAATATTATTGTGTTTCCTAAAAAGGGGAAATCTGTAGAAGAGATGACTTCATATAGGCCAATATCATTCATTAATTCAGACGCTAAAATCTTCTCAAATGTTGGCCTCTCGGTTGGCTCCTGTTATACATGTTCTAGTTTCAACACAACAGCATGGCTTTGTCCCTGGGAGAGACACGGCCGCCCACAAAGGCCTTTGACCGTGTGGTCTGGGGATGTTTATGGTTAACTGTTGACCTGGCACTTTGGCGTGAGTCTCCCTTGCACTTTTTGCTTATGTGCCTCCGATGTTTTGCTGCTATTCGATGCTCAGGGCACTGCGCCACGGCCAATCTGTTTCCCGCAGTGCAAGGGCTCCCAATATAAAGTGTACATGTGATTGATTTCCGTGATTGGCTCATTTGACTTACTGGGGGTGAGCGCTTGTATTGTCAATGCTCCGTCCATCATTTCCTTTGGTTTTGCCTCATTTGTCTTACTATCAGTCCCCAGTAACGTGCTCTAGGAGTGCCAGGGCTTGTAAGTACAAATACTGCTAGTGGGCCTGCAGCGCTGGTTGCTCCACCCACAGAAGCAGCCGCATATAATATGTCTAAGGTCTGCCATCGCAGAACCTGCGTGCAGTCTGGTACTGTCAGGCTAGCTGGGCAAGTGCACACACTAGCCAGCCCCTAAACCTTCCCTTTACTTCATGTGAGTCACCCCTATAGTAGGTGCTCGGGCAGGGTGCATTGTAAGCAAAAGGTAGGACAAGCCCTGATGTGCGTGGCATGTCCTAATAGTGAATTGCAGCCATTTTCATTTTTCACTATTGTAAGTCTACCTGCTCGGCATAGGCCAGAATGGGCTGCAGGAATTATTACACTCTATAATCCCAACAGACTCAGAGAGCATTGTAGAAAGTCAAGTTTAGTAGGCCTGAACTCAGAATAATAAAATACTTATTTTAGTAACGTTTATTTTAATATCCTGTGTTTGCAAATGCTACTTTTAGTAAAGTTAGCATTTGCATGCCTAACCATTTCAGCCTGCCTCTGCTCGTATGTGTATTTGCTGTCTGGTTTGTGTGAGTGACAGAGCTAGGAGAAGACAGGTGGTGAATAGAAAGATTACACCAGGATGGGTGGGGGAAGTGCCCCTTGACTCTAAATAGGCCTGTGCTCTGCCACCTCAATGGTGAGCGGCTGACGACTCTGCCCTACACCTTGTAAGAATAGAGGGGAAGACCGTCAACAGAGTACTCCTGGACTGTACTTTTCAGCACAATGCTGCCTCCACCTCCTGCGGAGCGTCTGCAGGGCCTGCCCTGCTCACTGAAAGGAAAAGCCAGACTTCGCAAAACAAAGTGCTCAAGAGCTGGAATGAGCTATGCAAAGGCCCCCCAGGCCTGCCAAGACAAAAGAAACCGAGTATAAAGGTAGGAGCCCTGCTCCTAAGAAATTAGATCCTGTTTCCCACAACGAACCTCTGCCCAACTAGAACGACAAAGAAGAAACTGAAGGATGGACCTGCAGTGGTGCCTTGCTGAGGAAGGAGAGGAAAAGACCAGAGAGGACTTTGTTTTCTTTTGCTCGAAACTATCTCCAAGGGCTTGATCTGAGCTTGCCCCCTGAACTGAACCCCAGGACCAGTGGGTTCAATTCTGCCTGTGCTCGTCTGCTGCTAGGGCCCTTGTATTCTATTCCAGCGCCGGAATCGTGACTCTGATGCCTTTGCCCCTCCTAAAGGTCGTGACCCTCCGGAGCCTGGCTGCCTTTGCTGACTGAGAGCCCCGCTTGAGTTTGAGTCGCTCTCCCCCTGTTGGTTCGGACTGCCTCCCCACCTGTCACCTCGCCTGCTACGGAGCGCGTTGTGCGCCTCTCACCTGGTCCTGCTGGAATCTGCATGAGCGCATCTGATAGCCTCAAACGGTCTGTACGCGACTGTCTCGCTTTGCCCTCCTGCATACCAAGGCTGTGCCGCACCTCAAGAAGAGCCTCTAGTATGTCCGGTACCAGAGGCCTGGTGCTGCACCTGCCTGTCTAAGAATGCAAAAGCCCTACCCAGATCCACAGGTACGACCCGGCATACTAAGAAGTAGTACGTCCCGCAGGCCTGAACGGCGCCTCGCCCCGTGTGCTGCTCCAGATCCCGGATCGCCGCAACCCTCCCCCGTCCCGCTCACCCGCCTCACACCTCGAGGGTGCTTCGAGCCGGATAAATCCTCGGAGAACCGCCGGCCTCGTCCCGGATCCACCCTCACCTGTGGCCGCGCCTGAAATGCCTCGGACACCCGCCACAAGGTACACTTGAACTCGACGCCGAGTTCACATCGGATCTAGGGTCCACAACATTTGTTTTCCCTGTCGTCCATCATTCATCGACTTACAGCATACCTTGCTGACAAAGAACGCTTAAGAACATTTGCCTATTTAAATCTGGTGGCCTCATTCGCTAAACGTTATATTGGTCTTGTGATAAATCTGCAACTAAGTATTTTTATATAAAGCTACGTATTTTTGATACAACTCCTACGACTGGTGTTAGTTTGTGGTGGGTCATTGTGTTTACTGTATGTGGTCATGAATGCTTAACTGACCTAGCGCCCTGAAGAACAGCCTTGGCTGCTCGCACCATGCAACCCAAAGGGTGAGCAGGGGTTATTCTGAAGGGGTAATTCCCTTGCCCTGAGTAGAGGAGAGGGTCCCTGCTTGTGAGCGGGGCCTACCTGTGCCAACCAGAGACCCCCAATTCTAACATTAACAATGACAGTACTTGGTTTAGGCCAGAAGTTTATTTCAGCAATACAGAAACTTTACATCAACCCTACAGCTTCTGTTAAGCTCAATGGTCATTCGTCATCATATTTTTTTGTTCAAAGGGGCATGCGTTAAGGCTGTCATTTATCCCTGTTATTGTTTGCTCTATACATAGAGCCTTTTATACAGCATTTGCTGCAAAACGTTAGGATTTCTCGAGTTTCATTTAATGGGCTGAATTTGAAATTAACTGCATATGCAGACGATATAGCAGTTTACACTTTTAAGCCTGAAGAAGATATCAACGAGATTATACCTGAAACCCAACGGTTTGGGCTCTTCTCGGGTTATAAACTAAATTTAAATAAAACTCAGACAATTTTGAATTATCAAACTGATTTGGCCCCAGTTGCATTAGGCATTATGCAAACTGCAACATACTTAGGAGTATGTATTAGCAGCTGAGTAGAGGAAGTGATTAGACTAAATTATGAATCCTAACTTAAAGGGGTGGCTGCTAAATTGCGTAGTTGGCATTGCCTCCCTCTTAGCATAATTGGTAGGTGTAATGTCATAAAAATTAATATTCTCCCCAAATGTTTGTATTCATATTGTGCAATACCGCTGAGGGTTCCATTGGTATTTTTTAAATGCTTAGATAGTGCAGTAGGTAGTTTTATTTGGCGGTATAGGAGTGAAAAGAGAGCACTACGGTATATTAAGCTGTCATATAAGCAGGGCAGTTTCAAATTACCAGACTTTAAATTATATTTTTGGGCTGCATTTGCTGGCCAAATGCAAAGTCTACTTCAAGGACCCGACTTTGGGACAACTTGGTTCTCTTATCAGGCAGCTTGTGGCCCCGACACAGGGTTTTCGTTATACAAAACGGTTGACCCCAACTACTATAACAGGGTTCGTTTTAAGGTGGTCAGGGACATTGTTAGGAAATGGCAGGATGTTGCTATGGCATATTCTTTTTCTAAGCTACATGTGCTTATTAGGCTTTGGGGGAACCCCATATTACCAGAAATATTTCATGGTTCTGTTGGAAAAAGGTGGCCAAGTAGGGGTTTAACACAGCTGGGGCAGTTGTATGATGGGCAAGGGTTCCGGACATTCGGCGCTTTAAAAGAAGAGTTTGGAATTCCGGAAAATACATTCTTTAAGTATTTGCAAATTAGAGACTACTTTATTCGGGTTCTTGGTTTATTACAGATGCCCTTTTCATCTTATGTTTTGTCTGCATTTCTTCAGATTATAGGATGAGAGCAAATAGGTAAAAAATACCAGGCACTGCTTGTTAATGTAAGTGATGATGGGATGCAGATTGCATTAAAGCTAAGTCGGATGTTCAATACAGTTGGAACCAAAGAAGATATACAGGAATCACTGGAAACGATGGATTTAGCTGTTGCATCCCTGAATTTGAAACTGCAGCAGCATCGGGTTACATTCATGCTATACTACACTCCGGAAGTTATCTCTAAATGGGCAGTGAGCCAGTCACTATCACTTAAATTATATTGTCCGAAATGTCAGAAGTTCGCTGCCGGCTTAAGACATATGTTTATTAGTTGCCCAAGGCAGAGTACTTTTTGGTCTGGTATTAATCAAGTTTTTTATTTGCTAATAGGTCATGATATTCAGATGACTGAAAGGGAAATAATACTGGGGACAATTGAAGAATGGGGTTGTCTTACTGTGTTATCTGTCTCAATTATAATTGCATGTGCTCGTTTGTGTATTGCTCGAGTTTGGATTGAAACAATAGCCCAGGTATTAAGGATTTTTGGGTTTTGCTGAGAGATATATATGAATTGAAGATGCCTCTCGGCAAAGCTAGAGGCCCACGCTCTTGGATAAAATTCAAACGAGTGTGATCTTGTATTCAATGTTATTAATGTTTGTGCTTATTTTAACAAATGTAATTTTATGTTTATGTTTGACTGTGTATTGTAAGCTCTTACCCTTTGTGCTCCTTTATATTTATGTTAGATTGTGTTAATTGTAATTACTTACGTATTGGTTTGTGATGTACTGATTTATACTATGGCTAATTAAAAATGTTAAAAATTTGTTTGAAAAAATAAGGAGGTAAAGAAGCAAATTTCATATTTCCTCAGGGGAGCATAATTCCCCTGAATGACGACTGAACTGGCTCGGTAGCGCACTGCCATCCAGTGTATGGCTCAAAGTTGAGGGTATATTTTTTTAGGCTACTCTCTTGATCTAGTCTTCTGGTGGGAGGAAGGACCAGCCATTTGTGGCATCAGTAGGAGGTCTCTACTTAAGACAGGTGACTACTAGAAAATGCAAAGCGGCTCTGCAAGCTGGAGTGCTCTCCAGTTCCTCCCAGAATCAGTCTGATGTCCTCACCTTCGCTCTTGTACCCAACCATGTTTAGGCACAGGTATTCAGAAACTGATGCAGTTGGATGGGCGGGTAGGGGGGATTATTTTGGAACTACCACAGGGGACTCGCTTTGAGGCTTTTCCAGGGGCACAGGTTGAATTTGACAACACTTCGAAATGAGAAAACACACAGTGCCTACACCACCCTTATTTATACACAATCTTCCTTCTATCGGTCAAAAAACAACTTATTCGATTTGACCAGGCATTTTTATTTATACCATCTGTTTATATTTCCTTTATAAAATAATTTATATGAACTTTTTATCGCAAAACATGGGACTACTGTACATCCATATATTTACACTATGCAATTTATAAACATAAGTAGGACAATACATATAAACGCTCAATCAAATTTTTTTTTAACATCATACATCCCAGAATG
Organism: Lissotriton vulgaris; assembly: GCF_964263255.1. NCBI lineage: Eukaryota > Metazoa > Chordata > Amphibia > Caudata > Salamandridae > Lissotriton > Lissotriton vulgaris. The sequence goes on from NC_141697.1 coordinate 198,144,139, forward strand.
AAACTTTTAGACAAAACAAAACATTATATAATCATGTATGTTTGATTCCAAAAATGGACAAAGTCAACGATAAAGGAGTTAGTCAATAAATGGACCAGTCTTTGAACCTGCTGTTGCTAGTTTATACTACAGATGTACTCCTTCCAATGTTCCGACGCGTTTAAATGCCAGGAAACCAGTTCCTGGAATCTCATCAGGGCTTTGTCATTTATCTACATGAGATGCAAAGAAAACAAAGTTTTATTTACAATGCTACAGGCTCCTCTCCTTTTTAATTACACTAATTTTTGTTAAAAAACTGACTAGTTCTGTTTAAATCAACCTACCAGGTTGTTTCAAGAAATGGGGGCTTTGAGGAATCCTTCCTTTATTCCGATAAGCAGTGCTTCGTCGGGTTTAGACCATTTGCGTACTTGTTCTTTTAGATCATGCACACACTCTCCAATTTATATTTGGCGCACCAATCTATCCAGGGAAATGACTAATATTAGTTCTATGGAAGTCATGAAATCGATTTAGTGGACAAGCATGTGAAGAGCTTGAAGAAGAAGCCAGCTATATGGCGTACCTTTTATACCAATATTTAGAACAAATGTAGATTATTTCCATTTGCTTGGCTCAACTATGTCACTCCCCCATCGTTCTGCATCACAAAGCTGTTGCAAAGAGAAAACCAAAGGCAATATTTGTAGCTTTTCAATTCAAGCGCGTCTTAAGCTTGTAGTCGGCTGCTCGTTTAGACAACGAAAGGCGTACCTGTGTCTTTACTTGGCTTCGTGTGATTCGAAATCTACGCTCGAACCCTAATAAACGAAAAGTCTATTCTCTGAATAAAACATCCAAACGTACCTTTAGTTGTAACGCCGCTCCAGCCTATGTCTTGATTACATTAAGATGGCGGCTGGTGGCTCTTAGCTCAATTTGTTTACAAATCCCTCGCGACTGGATTATGGGACATGTAGTCTTTTTGCTGATCAAGCAGTTCATGACGGGACACCACAACTCCTTAGATTTTGTGTGTTTGCAAGGCCGCTTCCCTGTAGACCAACGACTATGTAAGATTTTATTCGCAAACAAAAACCTGTAATGCTTATACCTAAACCTTATTTTCCTCAAGTCGTAATGTGGCATTCTGGGGAACATAGATCTAATTGTTCAAAGGAAATTTTAAAAGAAAAATTATTATTTTTGGTGCGGGGTGGAAAAAAGGGAGGGGAGTGATTATTTGGCACAAGGTGTGTGTTCTACAGTTGTACTGACTGCCAAGACACTTCACGAAGTAACATAACGCTTTATTAAGCGGCACAACGTTTTTAATTGTCCTTAAAACTAGATGGCCCCGGTGGGTCCAGAGGCATCTAAACAATGCTGACTCAGCGTTGGTATGTTTATTTGGCACTTTAAGAACCAGTTACTTTATCTTACATCTTGTTTGTACTAAAATCTTGCTATCTCAGACAGGCTATTGAGCCCTGCTTGTGTACTGTTGAGTTTGAGGATTAGGTATGCCTCTTTCTGTAATAGAACTCTCTCTGTATCAGAGGGGCGTTTTTTTTTATTCATCGTGAACAGAATCGACCATTTAAAGTAATTCTCATCATGCCCTTTTGCCACGTAGTGCTCCACCATTGGTGCTGTCATTACTTTCTTTTTGATTCGTGAACGCGATCTATGTTGGCTGATTCGCAAGTTGACCTGTTGGCTTGTCTTACCAATATATATCATCCCGCAGGGGCAAAATATCACATAAACTACATTTTTAGTCTTGCAGTTTGAAAATTATAGATTTTTCCATTTAATACCCAGGTGGCAAAACTCCTTCGATGGTACTGGAGCAGGCCACGCAATTCCCACATTTGTGGTGACCCTCAATTGGTATCAAGTTCCATTGTGCTAATAGATCACTTTTCCTTTTTGGTAGTGCAACATCTGCCCTAATTATCTGTTGTCCTATACTTTGGTTCTTTTTATAGGCAAAAATGGGTCATGGAAAGGGACATTCTAAGTTCTCCAACAAGTGCCAATTTTTTAGAACAGCTTGCCTCAATTTGTGTGTGTCTGGACCATAGGTAGTTACACACACTAATATCTCTAGTTTCTTTTTCACTTGAAGGAGGCTTTCACGAGGTGTAAAACGTGCTCTTTTAAAGGAGTGTTTCAAAAGCTTTTTAGGATACCCTCTGTTTCATTTCATTTTGGGCATATTCTTCATAATCACTCAAATCTGAACAATTTCTTCTTATACGTAGAAGCTGCCCATAGGGAAGATTTGCTTTTAAATTCCTTGAATGGGCGCATCTATGGTGCAGGATGGTATTTTTGTCGGTGGCCTTTTTATATAGGGATGTTTTTAATTGCCCTTGGATGCATGTCAATTCAACGTCAAAAAATGTCATTCTGATATTGCTTTGTTCGATGGAAAATGTTATATCTCCATGTCTGGCATTTAGCCATTCGTGGAAGGCCAATAGATCAACCAGGCTCCCCTGCCACAGGAGCCAGACGTCATCTATATAGCGATACCACTGGGAGATGTGATTGCTAAAGGGATTATTAGTCTCCACAAACTTCTCTTCATATTGTGCCATGAAGAGGACTGCCATCTCTGGGGTGTAAGGACACCCCATGGCAGTCCCCTTCACTTGCATGAAGTACTCACCATTAAAAGAAAAATAATTATTTTTCAATGCAATCTCAGCCAAACTTAGAATGAATGAGGTTGGCACTCTGTGTGGCCTCTCTCTTGTGTCTAAGTATAATTCCATCGCCTCCAACGCCTGCTCATGCGGGATTTGCGTATAAAGGGATATCACATCCATAGTGACCATTATCTGTGATTCAGGGTCAAAATGAGTACCCTCTACCTTCAGCAAAAAATCTGTTGTATCTCCTAAATAAGATTCAAATTCGGAGAAAAAGGGCTTCAAAAAGAAATCTACATATTTCGAGATAGGCTTAAGGCAAGAGTCACAGCCCGGCGGTTCACTTAGACTTTTGTAAATCTTGGGCAGAAGATACAGGACCGGGGTCCTGGGATTTTTTTAAAAAAGATAATCCTATTCTTTTCACCGAAGGAACTGTAAGAGTAACGCCAACAACAACACAACTCAAAAGGATCAGTGTGAAAAGGAAAATGGGTCAAAGTTGTTATAATGCTTGTGTGGTATGAATCATGCACACTCCATAAGTTAAACGAAAGAATTTGGTAGATTATGCAGACAATCTGAACAAACAATAGCTCATATCCTCCACTCCAGTATATTTTGGATATTTTCATAAAAGCAGGGCATGTTGCAATACTATGCCACACAGGGTGACAATCTGTTGACATTTCCTACATAACATAAGTGATGAAGTAGGTCCATGTTTAAGGCTCTACCAATATCAGAATGCACACCATAGGAGACGTCAGAGTATGATCATTTGATGCTGCCCCAGCACATTGCAAAGATAGCCCCAGCACATTGCAAAGTTAGCCCCAACAGCTTACTTGATAAATGAGATGGGATGACAGAGCCTTGGAGCTCAGCAGTCAGTGCTGTGTTCACTGTATGATTCACAAGCCAGAACCTCACATTCTGCTTTTGAGATTACCAATTACTAAAAAATCAAATACGTGACCAAACTTTCTTGCACTATATATATTGAGACAAGAATGTCCCCTGCATGGTAAACAGAAGTGTACCTTAGCCCTGAGAGCATGTGAAACTGGTATCATGACTTTTTGTTTTGCCTTAGTACCATGTTAATGTAGCGTGTGCGCAGAGGCCAAGACCTATATGTAAGGTTCATACCCTATTCTGTGACCTAGAAGGATACTCCAACCATGCCCTAATGGCAGGCATAGGACTAATGTCCGTCCAGCAGAAACGTCACAAAGCGGTGGTGGCATTGTGCCAAGTTTTTGAGACTCTGTGTGAGCAGACCTTTTTCTGTGAATCAGGGAGAGGGCGGTCTAGTGACCTCTTTCTCATGTAAAGTTCTGCTATTCCATGGACACCAGATAGTCGCACAGACATTGTGTGCATGTGTTGAGTGCATGTATGTGCAGTTAGCTTGTAGCACATATATGGTAGTAGGACTCTGTATGTGGTCTCAGTACTGGGACAAGTGGGATGCGTTTTGCATGGCCCATGGTTTAGCGTGGCACAAGATGGAGGGTGCCTGCAGCTTCCCCATGTACTGATTGCACTTTTGTGGTTGGTTGGTGGAAATCCATCCTTTGAAGTGAGGGAGGACGGAGACCAGGCTAGCCACAGAAATTCTATGTGGAGCTTGTTACCAAAGAGCTGATAAATGTGGGATCCAAATGACCCCACTCTGCCCCAGTCCCATGTTCTCACTGACCAATGAACACAATAGTCTGCAGAGTGATCAATGAACTTCTGTGCGACCACGACTGGTGTCTTCATGTCTCCCAGCAGGGAAGCAACACCACCTGAAGTTTGATCTCTGAGGGTGAAGCAGAGGGTCTGCCTAGTAACATGCCTGCTCACTCAGTCCCACCCTCTTCAACGTTTACATGAGCCCACTTGCTTCCATCGCGCGTTATCACAACCTTAACATCATCTCCTACGCTGACGACACCCAGCTGATCCTTTCCCTCACCAAAGAACCCAACACCGCCAAAACCAATCTTCACGAAGGCATGAAAAAAGTAGCTGTGTGGATGAAAAACAGCCGCCTTAAACTTAACTCAGACAAAACGGAAGTGCTCATCCTAGGACCATCCCCCTCTGCCTGGGACTACTCTTGGTGGCCTGCGGACCTGGGCTCAGCACCCACTCCCACAGACCACGCACGTAACCTTGGTTTCATCCTAGACTCCTCACTCTCGATGACCAAACAAGTCAACGCTGTCTCATCCTCCTGCTTCAACGTACTTTGTATGCTCAAAAAAATCTTCCATTGGATCCCCACCGAAACAAGAAAGACTGTCTCCCACGCACTGGTTGCGAGCCGACTAGACTACGGAAACTCCCTCTACGCTGGAATTACAGCCAAATTACAGAAAAAACTCCAACGCATCCAAAACGCATCTGCAAGACTCATTCTGGACATCCCTCGCCAAGACCACATCACTGGCCACCTAAAAGACCTCCACTGGCTTCCCGTCAACAAGAGAATAACATTCTGTCTCCTCACCCACGCACACAAGGCCCTCCACAAACTAGGGCCCGAATGCCTCAACACTCGACTATCCTTCTACACACCCACCCGCCAACTAAGATCCTCCAATCAAGGCCTCGCCGCAGTTCTGCGGATCCAAAGAACCACCATGGGAGGTAGATCCTTCTCCTACTTGGCGGCCAAGACCTGGAACTCACTACCCACTCACCTCCGCCTTACACACAACCACATCTCCTTCAGAAAAGAACTTAAAACCTGGCTATTTGATAAATAATGAACCCCTCCCCAAGCGCCTTGAGACTCTCTGGGTGAGTAGTGCGCTATACAAATTCTTGAACTTGAACTTGCTGAGAGAGGGGAGGAGTGTGCCTTCCCTACAGGAGTAGACGCTCCTCAGGAGGAGAAGCTCGGCACGTTCCCAACATGAGGAAGAACCAGACACCGGAAAGGAAGCAAAGACGTTAGAAGTATGTCTATCAATCAGGGATTTATAAAGCGTGTGTAGGGGCCCTCTGCTCCCTCCAAGCAGCTCTTACAGTGAACTACGCTAAGACTTTGGATTGCCAAGCACTGACGTGTTATCTGCATCCTGCCATGTGCCTAAAAGACCGGTGCTGCGGCTATCTGAGTGGGGTATTCCTCATTGCTACTGATGAGGAAGCCTTGATCAGTCCAAAGGCTGCAGCTGCTGAAGACAAACACCGAATGATGGCCGCCCAGAGGCCACACCGGCTCCTTTGAGTGCTCCAGATGCACCTGTCCTAGGGAGGCCACTATTGCAGAAGGTGAGGACCGCTGTAGGAGTTGGCCACACCAATGCCACCCACTGTTCAAGTTCCAAGTGATGACAATGATGCGGCACAAGAGCTATCGCCCCAAACGTGCTGATTCCAACCACCACCAGTGCTGCATCTGGACCAAGAGACTGAGCAGCAGAAGGCTTCGCACAGTACTTAGGACTTTTACCAGGAGAACTTGAACAGGTGAAGCAAACTGAACTTTTCTGGCTATTGAAACAATCAAGTACTTTTAAGTGAACTGCACCAGTGCATAATCCATGCCTAGACCCATGCTATGCACAGGGGGGTATAAACATCAGGACACTGCGGATAGTGGAGGGGCCGAAGGGGTACAGCACCTCACTGAATATCGCAAACAGAATTTCAACCCCGTAACCGGCAACCTTGTGTGCTCGGTGCAATTAAGGTACTTACCTTTCCTTAAAAGATAAGCTATCAACTGGACAATACCTTATAGTGTCTGTTGGTTGCACCTAAGCATAGTCCCTGCCTATAACCTAGCAAGTAGGACGGTGATAAAGGGAGCCACGGCCTCTGAGGGATGGAAGGTGATTACTGGGGAGAGGGGATAAGTACTTCATGATTCAGCACACCCTGTATCGTCAAACAATTGAACTGTACAGTATGTGGTTTTGCCGCAGCACTAAAATTCCTTTCCTTTCCTAAGAGACAACCACTGGCTGGATATTGAAGTTATTGTGCCTGTTGATAGTTTGGTGAGTGCTCAGCTCTTGACCACCCCGCACCCAACTGCCTCCGTAAGAAGCCTTTACCTCCTCAACCTCAAAAGACATCATTGATGAACACACTTATGCCATTTGAGATGTTATCAGTGATTTAATTATTAGATCATATGTCATATAACAAGGTATGTCATGTATGAAGTGATAAACAATTCATAATTTTAGTTTTTCAGTGAATTTCAAAGGTTTTTCTAAATACATTTAGGTGTTACAAGTAATCTGAACATATCTTTACTTCAAGCTTTGTTTATTTCAGTTACTTTCTGAACTTTTTTGATCAGATATATTTATGGTCCAACTTCACAGTGCCTGGCCTTCAATCCTGTGGAGTGGAGGTTGACTGCAGGTCCTGGCCTCTGGGAAGGTCCTGCGCCCAACCTCTGCAACCACCAGCAAACGGCTTCCAGCGAGGCTCTGGATCCAACCCAATGGAGATGACCAACAACTACTCCAACCCACTACAGGCGGCCAACAACCACTAAACTGCATCTGGCAAGGCTCAACATCCAACCAGCTACAGGCAGCCAGCCCACATTGCACATAGGTTATATTAATGTATTTATATATTAATTTTAGTATCTTAAATTGAACCTTTTTTGATTTTACTTTAGGGTCTGAAACTGAACTCCTAAAAATGTTTTGGATCTTTTATTACAACTTTGTGTAACTTTATTCTGTAGTGAAATTACTTCATAAGGCTAGCAAAGAATCGCTTGTGATATTTTTCGAGGTGACTTTACAGTTTTCTTCACTCAGACAGATGTTTTTTGCACTTTGTGCAGCAGATTACAAATATCATCAGCTTAGGGTCAGTCTATTTGTCCAGCAGGACTTCAACAGGGACAGCTTCTTCCTCCTCACCCTCTTCTAGTCTCCTCAGCTTTATTTCAGCCATGGGAAACTCCTGGAGATGAATTACTTACAGATGCAACATCATCCCTGTGGTGCAAAGCAAAGACAGACCTGTGCGGCCTTGCTGCTGAAACTGCAGGTGACTTTTTGTAATGTTGTGTTTCATTAACATACATCTTTTCCTTTCAAGGTTCTAGCTTCCCTGCTCAGGACACTTCTTAGAATAGGAATGTTGTATGATTCTTAGAATAGGAATGTGACTTGGATTCTAGGTCAGTTACGACCTTGAGCTGTTGGTGGATGAGGCGATTAAACTACACTCGTGAACTACACTTCGTTTCCTGTTTAATTCATTTTGGAAACACCACATTAATATTGGCGACGATCCTACCTCGATGCCTCAACACACAGCCGTCCCTGATTCGATCTTCCTCCCCAGCGGCTGATCTACTTGGAATGTAAGCGTTGTCTTCCCAGCGGCAGATGAAACGAGTCAAACAGACGTTAGAGGACTGTATGGTGCGGTGAGGAGTACAGCGGGAGGATATTTAAGTAAAAAGGGGACTTAAAAAAAAAGGGAAAATAAATAACGCGCAGCGCGTTAAAAATACAGTTAGAAGTTGCTCGCGCTGCTCGCGTGTTAGAGCGCGATCGGATTTTTTAATACGCGGCACGTTTCAGAGGAAGCCTCTCTGCGGGTCAGTGACGCACTGCGCACACGTGCGCTTCTGTGATGTAAGACGCTGTTATCCGACCGCGTTCTTTGCGTTTCACTGATGGACATAATTGAAATAAAAAAAAGAGAACGAGGATTACCTAAACGTTCTGCTTTACAATTCTAAGAAAGGAACAAAGCATTGTTTAAGGAAACAGACGAAAAGAACAATCTCTCTGTATTCCTAAGTCTGTGTTCCTATTATTACATGAACAAAGACAAAAAAAAAAAAAAAGAAAGTAAAGCAGAATACAAGCGAACAGGTCATTGTTACATACCAATACTTATTACAAAGACACATTTTTTTAAGTAAAATTACATAGTAAAAGAGAATCTTTGAAGGAGAACAATTTAAAATATTTACAAAGAATACAGTCTGCATTACAATTCAAGAAAAGTATTAGTGCATTTTATAAAAGGGAAAAATGCAAAATGTAACCCAGCCTGCGTTTTTCTTGATAAGTCCTGGTGAACCAAACGTAAAATGGCAGAAATGGAAGAAAATATTTGCAAATTACGCAAGGGTATGTGGCACAAACTTAAGTGCAGAAAGAAAACACTCATTATTATTACACTGCTTAGGAGGAGAAGGTCAAGATGTACTGGAACATTTACCAGAACTCACAGCGGCGGAACAGAGGAACTTAAATGAGTACGAAATAGCTATAGAACAGTTAGATCGTGATTACCTCCCAAGGTTGAGCACAATAATGGAAAGATACCATTTTGGACTAAGAGGTCAAAAAAGGGATGAGTCTGTTGAAGACTATGTATCTGCTCTAAGAAAATTGGCTTCTTCTTGTAAGTTTGGTCAAACGTTGGAGGAAAGAATAAGAGATCAGTTCGTATTGAAATGTGCTAATGACAGTATTCGGAAGGAACTATGGCTAAAGGATGAACCACCTTTGGAAGAAGTTCTGGTAATAGCAAAGCAAGTAGAGCACATGACGAAATGTGTAGATGAACTAAAAGGAGAAAAAGAGAAGATGGTTGAACCAGAGAAGAAAACTGAATCCAAAGTTGAAGAAGTTGTTTGTCAAGTCAAAAAAGAAGATAAGGTGGACAGTGGAAAAAATGACAATGGGATGAATAGATTCAATCCGAATTTTAATATGTCTAACAAATTTTCTTGTTTCAGATGTGGTAACACCGGTCATTTAGCTAACTCTCCAAACTGTCCTGCTTTGAAATCTATTTGCAATGACTGTGGGAGAAGGGGTCATTTTTCAAAATGTTGTAGAACAAAGGGCAACAAAAGAGATAATACTAATAAGAGATGATCTCAACCACAAGTGAAAACTGTGACTTTCCTGATTAGTAGTGGTCCATTAGAACATCCCACACATTTAGTTAAAGTGGATGATGCCATGATTGAGTTCAAATTTGATTCATGTTCTCAAATCACTATGATTGATGAAGATTTGCTGCATAAAACCTTTGGAAAAAATGTAAAGCTATTCAAAAGTGATATTTTACCATTGGGTTATGGCAACAAACCGATTAAGATTTTGGGATATTTTATGGCCACTATGGAATTGGGATGCAGAATTATTCAGGGAAGATTTATGTTACCAATTTTGGGGATGCCTTAATTAGCTGGAGAGACCAACGTGATCTTGGTGTTACACTTAATCCGAATGCCTCACCTCAGGTGCAAATACTAGAGGTAGAAAACCTGTCTGATATGTTTGCAGAAAAGTTTCCTTCTGTATTTAAAGATAAGTTAGGATGTCTAAAAGGCTACAAGCATTGTATAAAGCTTAAGAAAAATGTGATTCCAATAGTAGCAAAAGTAAGAAGGATTCCACTTGCTGAACAAGGAAAAGTTCAAGAGGAAATTGAAAAATTAATTGCAAACAACATAATTGAACCAGTAGAAGCAACAGAATGGTTGGCTCCAACTGTAGTAGCAAAGAAGCCAACTGGAGAGATTTGTTTATGTATTGACTTAAGAGCTTTAAATAAGGAGGTGGTGGTAGACAGATTTCCGTTACCTAATATAGATGAGATCGTAGGTACGTTAGAGGGTGCAAGGTACTTTACCACCCTGGATCTGGCATCTGCCTACCACCAAGTTGAATTAGATACCTCTTGTCAAGATTTAACCGCATTTATAACACCCATGGGTACTTTTAAATTTAAAAGAATGCCTTTTGGATTAATATCAGCGGCCTCTGTAGTTCAGAGAATCATGACACATATACTTAAAGGACTTCAAGGGGTAAAATGTTACCAAGATGATCTTTTAATATTTGGGTCTGACATGCAAGAACACAATGAACGTGTGTGTGATGTGTTAAAAAGGTTGTCTGACTCTGGTTTGTCTCTCAAAAAGGAGAAATGTAAATTTGGTTTGGAGGAGGTGAATTATCTTGGTCACTGCATTAAGAGTGAAGGTGTTTTTCCAAAATCAGACTTAGTTGCTTCTATCGATAACATGGCTGAACCAGTTAGTAGGGATGAGTTGTTATCCTTTCTCTGGATGGTGGAATTTTATGGAAAGTTCATCGTACATTTTGCGGATAAGACAAAGAGTATGAGGAGACTCACTGCGAAAAGTGTCACATTTGACTGGTCGGATGAGTGTAAAAAAGAATTTGAGGGGATAAAAGAAGAATTAAAGAAAGCTCCATGTTTACAAGCATTTGTCCCTGGTTTACCTACGTACGTATTCACTGATGCAAGTGATAAGGGATTAGGAGCAGTTTTGGTACAAAATAAACATGACCATGATTCCCTAATTGCCTGTGCATCCAGGTGTCTTCGTGGTCCTGAACTAAACTATTCCGTTATTGAAAAAGAATCTTTGGCAATATTTTGGGCACTTAAAAAATTCAAAAATTTGGTTTGGGGGACTAAATTTATTGTCAAATCTGATCACAAACCATTAAAAGAAGTTTTTTGTAAAAAGGGTTTAGATTCTATCTCTTCTAGGATTAGAAGGTGGATAATATCTTTACAAGAGTTTGACTTTGAAGTACAATACTTACCTGGTGTGTCAAACAAGGCTGCGGATTGTTTTTCAAGGTTGGTGAAAGGTGATAATATATGTTGTGATGAAGAGTACATTGATGAAGATGACTATCTCAATGTTTGTGAGGTTACAGAGGGGGTAGTAGGAAAAGATGAGTGGAAATAGGAATTATTAAAGGATGAAGAGTTGGTTAGAGTAATATCCTTATTAAGGGATAATAAACGTCTAGACAAACCATGGTCCCTGGTCTCTCAGGAGTTATCCATTTCTGATGACATGTTAACTCGTGGTTTGAGGCTTGTGCCTCCTTTTTTAAGGAAAAGGTTATTATTACATGCACACTCTGGGCACTTGGGCATAGTAAAAACCAAGGAGATGATACGTACCCAATTTTGGTGGCCTGGTATGGATTTAGAAATAGAACGTATGGTTAGAGACTGCGTTGAGTGTTGTGCAAGTGACAAGATTCTAAAAGTCAGACAAATGCCTATGGTATGTAGAGACTTACCCAATCTGGGATGAATTAGCCATCGACATCTTGGGTCCCCTCACAGGAGTATCTGATACACCTTACTTGATTGTTTTAATTGATTTATATTCACGGTGGATAGAGGTATGTGCAGTTAGCGACATAACGTCAAGTTCTATTATCAAATTTTTATCTGATATATTTTTGAGGGAGAGTTTTCCCAATAGCATCTTATCAGATAATGGTCCGCAGTTTTGTTCTACCACGTTTGAGGCTTATCTTAACAAATGTGGTATAGTACATAAACGTTCATCATTATACCATCCTGAAACAAATGGTGCTGTTGAGAGGGTCAACCGTACATTAAAGGAATGCATTCAGCTTGCAAGAGCTAGTGGATTGAATTGGAAAGAGGCACTAAGGGAAAGAATTGATGCATATCGTTGTTCCTTCTTTTGAACTATTCAAGGGTAGAGTTCCCAATACAATGTGGTGTCCAGGATGGATGAATCTGAAAAAGGGGTTTGTTGATAATCGTGTTGGTGCTTGGAGAGAGAGAGAAATAGAAAAGCAAACTTGTAGGAAAACATACTTTGACAAAGTTAAATGTGTTAAATTCCATGAAGTAAAGGTAGGCGACCTTGTAAAAATAAAGGCACCTGTAGGGAGAAGGTCTTGGCCAAAATACACTAATGTCAGACCTGTCATTAAAGTTTTTGGTAATGCAATCAAAACACAGGATGGGAGGATTTGGAACAAAAGTCGAGTTGTGGTGGTTAAATCAAAGAACATTGCTCATGCTGACTGTGATTCTGACTCTAATCTTCTTGGTACTATCAACCCTTCTCCGTCCAGTTCTAACTTTTCATCTAATAATCGTGTGAGGAGTCAGAGATTACGCAGTGCTCCAATGTATATGAAAGATTATGTATAGGCAATGTTCATTTTTCCTTTATTTGTTAGTTCTTTTTATCTTCTTTTTATTTTGATTCTTTGTGTCATAAGTTGTTGTAAAGAAGGGAGATGTGTAATGTAGTGTTTCATTAACATACATCTTTTCCTTTCAAGGTTCTAGCTTCCCTGCTCAGGACACTTCTTAGAATAGGAATGTTGTATGATTCTTAGAATAGGAATGTGACTTGGATTCTAGGTCAGTTACGACCTTGAGCTGTTGGTGGATGAGGCGATTAAACTACACTCGTGAACTACACTTCGTTTCCTGTTTAATTCATTTTGGAAACACCACACTTTTCTTGTAAATATTTACCCAATTCTCACCCCAAGGGTTGAGAACAATTTCCACGAGAGGAATTTTCTAGGGGATCACTTCCTTTTGAAGTCTTTGTAGTAAGCATGGGCGAATTTTGCGAATCTCGCGTTCGCGAATTTTGCGGATTTGCGAATTCGCAATCCGCAAAATCCGCGAATTCCCGCGAATTTGCGGATTTTTTTTTTGTGTTCGCCCGTGTTTCTGCCAGTTCGCGAGGGTTCTTACAATTTCGCAATTTGCGAACTTACCTGTCGGGTCGCAAGTTTTGCGAACTTGTTGTTTCTACGTGTCCAGCCTGTTTGGGACACTCTTCTTCATCACTGCCACTCTCTGTCACCACTGCCACTCTCTGACTACTCATGCCACCCTCTGGCCCACCCATGCCACCCTCTGTTTCATCACCACACCCTCTGGTTGTCCAGTGTACATTATTTTCGGCAAAGCAAAGCACACCTTCCCTGCCTCAAGTGAATTGAATTCATTTGGGGCTGATTAATGTGTCACAGAATATTTTTTTAGCTGGCACCTGCTTCCTTAGTGTGCCCTGATTAGTGATCTTTTGCACTTGCTAAGTGCTTTCATTGTTGCAAAATTAGTTACAACACCTGCCCTGCCCCAACTGACAATAATGAATTAGGGGCTGATTAATGGATTTTAACTTCCAGCCTGGCTCCTGCTTGTCTCCCTTAGCTGTAATTCAGGACCTTTGTGGCATATGTGTAACTATTCTGAGGTTCAGAGCAGGGTCACATAATAGTTGCAACTGGCAACTGAACTCTGGAGGGGCCCCTCAGGAAGCACTACAGGAAATGGCTACTAATGATGAGCCTGAACTTTTGAACCTGGTAAGTAGTTTCAGTTTTGCTAAGATCGTATTTCTGCAATTTAGCACTTATTCGCGGGGCGCGAAGTTGTACTGGGAAGCCGCGAACTCACGCGAACAGTGCGAGCAGTGCGAGCAAAATCCGCTGCTCGCGGATTTGCGGATTTTGCGGGAGATTCGCGAATCTCGCGGATTGCGAATTTCCCGAAAATCCGCAAAATCCGCGAGCGAAACCGATTTTCCGCCCATGCTTACTTTGTAGGATTACTTCGATCTACATCTTGAATCTCTTTTGATGGAGGTTGTGAACTAAAGTCTGCTCTTTCTTGCCTCCGCTGGCGTTGTTGAGGCACTGTCCTGAACCGCTGTGAATATCCTTTGCACTTCAGAGTTGGATACAGAATGGTGGCTGCACAAGGATTGGGTCCTGGTCTCTTAAGTATTAGAACTTGTTTTTTGAACTCAATTTGGTGTTACTGATCACAATGTTCAATTCTGTTTTTTTGGTGTTTACGATCCATGGATCAACCAATGGACATTGTACCTCCGCACCACAGCTCTTTTTCAGGGTTCGGAAGCTCTTGCGCTATAACTGAGAAACTTCCTTTACAAGTTCTGCAAAACCCTCAACTTAAAAAAAAAAAAGTAGAGTGTGATAGGGGCACATATTCTTCTAAGTGTTCTCCGAGTCTACATGACATTATCATTTAAGAAAAGTTATCGTTGTAGAGATACATTGTAATTGAAATTCATGGCTCGAGGTTCCTGTCAGCGTGTCCATGAACCCAGGGCCTGCCGTACTCACTAATGCCTATTTTGCAGGGTCCATGAGGATCCACAAATCCTTATGGACCATTACAGAGCATGTATTCATCCACGTACAAATAGTTTGTGGGTATCTGGCACTGTTTGCAGGACCCCTTCCTCGTGTACATTCCTGCAGCATAGGAGACTCTACAGTTTTCTGGCTGTGGTTTACGTTTTTTTGGTGAACCAAAACTTTTTGTACACTTGCAATGGTTTCTGACCAGAAGAATAGGAGAATAAAATCCAGATGTAGAATGACAATAAGAACATGAATAACTGGATGATGTTCACGCTGATGGTTCCAAGTCGCCCCCAGAATCCATCGTTTGGAAATTGTTCACCATTGCAACTGTTGAAAACAAAATGTCCTCAAAGTTTGCGACTTGTTATTTCTGCCAGAAGAACCTAAGCAGGGTCAACCAAGGGAAACCGAGCAATGGACCCTAACCAGTGCACAAGCATCTTAATGCTTAGCATAAACAGCAGTTTAATGCTGAGAAGAGGAAGTGAAACACGGAAGAGGTGAGGACATTTTCAGCATTTAAACCATGCAATCCATCCTGGAGAGGAGTTGCCTGAAGATTGTTGCAGAAAAAATTAAACTATGTGAGACTGCATTGCTTAGTTTTTCAGAGTCCTCTCATGCGGGGAGTGAAGTGGCACGGCTTGCAAAACTGAAACCCTTCTACATCCGAGACATGTAAAGAGTATATTTTATTTAGCACTGTTGGCATCAGAGCCTGGTCTACAGACAGGACCGCCCTTTTATTTTTTGAAAGGTTTCACCCATCCATGAGCTAGCTTGATGGCCACCAGTGCAGGCTCAGAGTTCAATGAGCCTCAAAGGCAAGCTTCACTGCCTGGTACCATTGGAGATAGGACAAGTTTATTGGACCCATACCACATCCACGATTCCGGAACCATGTCTGAGTCCCACGATACATTCTGATGTGCTGTGGAACTCGCGCTCACGGTTCCAGAATCTCAGATGTGGCATGGCTCAGTGAAGCTTGCCTGGGTTTGCAGTACCCAGCTATAAAGCTTGCACTGTTTTCACAATTCCAAGCTGGGAATTGCAGTACTCAGGGCTCCAAAGCAGGGGCCTGCGAACCTAGAGGCAAAATCGATGTAGGGGGATTAGAGTGTACTTATGCAGCCCCCTAGTATGCCCTTTCCAATCTTTTCCAGGAATTGGGGACAGAGTCTCCAGGTCCTGTAATAGTGGCCGCAACAGTTTGTGAATTCTGAAGATTAACTTCCAGATATTTATAACATTTCTGTTCATGCCCAATTCTAGACACTTTTAAAAAGTGAAATTCGCGAAAACCTCACAACAAGTTTGCACCAAAAAAGGCAATTGCAGTTCCTGGAGAAAACCTCTACCTTCATGACATTTTGGTGTAATTCTCTTCAGCTGTTTTTTACTGTATTAAAGCGCAAAGAATCCTATAGGAGTAAAAATGATGAATGCCAATTTTGGGATCCCCCTTTTTTGGGTTCCAATTGATGCATCTGTCCTGAAGTTGGCAAGCACAATCCAATGTAAATGTAATTTTGTGGGAAAGTTTAGTGCAGATTCAAACAGCAGCCAAGATATTAAGAAAAATCAAAAAGGCTTTTTCCATGGAATGTCTGACCCAACCGTAACAATGCCGGTACTTTCACCACCTTTTCACAACATGGTTCTTTGGGCAAGCACCATTTTCAAAGTGTTGGAACAGTCTCCAGTGGAGTAGCAAGGTCATGTATCCGGTGCGGAAAGTTTCTTGTCACCCCCGGCTAGAAAAAATAGCAAAAGTGTGTTTAAAACATTGATGACACCCAGGGCAGCACACACCCCACAGCCCACACCCACCACACAACACTTCCTACGCAACTGACTGTCTGTATTTCTGAACAACTCAATTTTCTACTTTGGCAGGTGGGAGCATATTTGTAATACAGCATAGGCACTGCTCATGAGAAAACAAGATGAACTCTACAGTCTGCTAATAGAGATGAGGAAGGACCGACTGTCAGCCTGGGATCTGGCAGGCCCAGAAAGGTTCCCGTTAACTTGGCTGGTCCCTCGGCTGATTAAAGGTGTGCAGTGCTTAACTTGTTAAAAAAATAAGTGCCAGGGTCCTCGTCAGAAGGCCACTGCTCCTTGCACCACCCAGTCCCCCAGCCAGTGCTGCCAATGACAGTACCAACACGAACACAACTTCTATAAGTGTGACCATTCTGACTTCCAGGCCCCAAACATATATGAATGGCTTGGGCGGCAGGTAATAGTCAGTTTAATGCATATTGTAGTAATGAACAGCAGTTCCAGTGCTCATCTCTAAATTGCACCAGCATGTGGCAGACTGTCATAAGTGTTGGTGTTGACAATTAAGTGCCAGTGTTTAGCACCGGAAACCACCTGCTCAAATTAATCACTGCTGTGGTACCAACTGGTCAAGAAAATGCACAAAATAGTTTTGACACCATCTGCTCTCTTATACTGTTTAATGTGTCCACATGCCTAGAAAGTGCTTTTGTTCCCCCTATCTTTCGGCGTTTGCTTTTTAGCCTCGATTCGGAAAGTCTAGGTGTTCATTTTTTTTATTTTTTAAAGCTAGAATAAAGAGAATGTATTCCTGAGTAACAAAACATATCAAGAAAATTCTGGAATGAGTTACATTTAGAAAGCCCCTCGAATAGTTCTTACACGTTTTTGCAAAGTTGTTTTCACACGTTTGCGCTAGTTTGTTTTTACTATAGAGAGGAGCTGACTAATGACCGGTAATGAAAAACAATAAACAATAGTTGGAGACATGGATTATTAATTCAATCACCGACATCTGAAAGCCACCAGGAAGTGACTCAGGACAAGAACAAGCTGGCAGGCCTGAGGGTGGACCCTGAGCCGGGAATGATTCTGCGAATTGGGTGATGCATGGAGTAGCTGGGATCCTTTGGCGTTTTGGCCTGCGTTAGGAATCTGGCAGCCCTATCGTAAAGTGGTCTCGGCTAGCTGTTTTGCTATGCTGAAAGCGCTGAGAAGGATGCTCTAGTTGGTGCCTGTGACTCCCCGAAACACAGTTGTCAATGCTCTTGTCACTGCTAAATTGGACTATGCCACCAGTCTATACCTTGGTTTGCCTGCGACTTTGTGCAATGGCCGCCGCTCGCCTCCTTCTCAAGGTCCTGATTCAGCAATCTGTGTCTGCACATCTTCGCCAGCTTCACTTGTAGTGTAGTTCCTATATTCCCACTAGGCTCTGCGCATTGGAATAACATAAACGATAGTTTAGACGTAGGACTTAAGTCGACTAGGTCTCTATTGAATATGTTAGACTTAATTGTGAATGCCAGCTAGCTCAGAGGTCACTAGAAATTTTCTCGAATAAACAAGAAGGGATTAGTTTCTGACAACCGCATAAACATGACAACTTTGTTCCCCAAGAAAAAGAAATATATCTTCAGAGTTGCGGAAACAATAGATGGCTATTTCACTCAGTCAATCGTGCATGCTTCATTTCACCTGGGTTTTTGCAGAGAAATAGAGAGACGGGCATTTTCAATAAAAAGGTTATTTATTGAGCAGTCTTCTTTCTCATGCAAGAGAAGTGAATTGCTACAATCGCAATACTTGTCATGAAGTAAAGTGCGTACAGTAAAAAGAGTATTATGAAATAATACTGTAAGAGCATGATATGGTTTCTAAGCCATAAGATACATAAAATGGATAAAATACATACAATGATAAATAATGACTAAAAGTACTCAACTGGTGCATCTAAAATTCGACTACCCCGGTGTACCTAACCTGAGTCTAATACTTAGGGAAGAAGTAAGTGAGGTGTAGCTTGAGTTAAAAAGTTTCTGCCAAGAATCTATCCAAGATTTCTCTAAAGGTCTAATCAGCTCCGTACCTTGGTTAAAGAATGAAGGAGGTCTTGTATCTCTCTCTCAGGACTCGATCTCCCAGTAACCCGCAAGGGTAGCAGGGAAACACTGGAGCTGGATTTATCTGCAGGAGAAAAGACAGCGTCTCTCTCAGTGCCTCAGCTGGAGGGTCGGCTTCCTTCGCCACTCGCTACAGCAGGGCGTCGGGCAAGTAGTTAGTCGATCTGCTCCAAACCACCAAGTGTTTGCTAGGGCAGATGCGGGTATATTTATACCTGGAAGGTGCCAAGTTTGACGTAAGGTTGGACATAATACCGCCACTAAGAACTCTCAGTTCTTTTAAAACTCCATGAGTTCTTGGCCAAATCAATACTTGAGCAGGGGGAAGTCCCTGACTGCTGAAGGCTTGTTTCTCCAAGAATTTGTTGTGGATTCTAGAACTTGTGGAAGTAGCCATGCCGTATTTGGACTGCATTGGCTGTGTCTAAATATGGTTATGATTCTTATGCCTATATAAGGATATGAAAAGGTATACCTATATAAGGGCATGAATCTGGAAAATTACACTAGAGTCCTAGATTCGTCTACAACACACTTGCTCCCTGTGAGCAGTTGCATCAAATTCATGGCATTATTTTTGCTTATAGAGCCTTGGAGCACAAAGCACCTCTGTAATTGAGATGCAGACTCAAGCCCTACCATCAGAGCAGATCCCTCAGGCCTCATTCCCAGACAGCGTCGGATTGGTAACGGGGGACTCGGGCAATGCCCGAAGGGCCGGTGTCCGTGCTCCAGCTGTGGGCTGCTTTTTTGAGCAGCCTGGGGGGAGGGCGGTTTCTGCATTGTTCCATGCTTCCAGCAGCCCAGTGGGGCCTGAGTAGCTTTTCTGGAGGCAGATGGGCATCCATTACCTCCCCTTTATTAACAGGCAGAGGTGTCACTCACTTTCTCTCCCTGGGCCGGCCCATTAATGTATGCATATTGAGCGGTCAGTGGGCCTAAGCAAAGTGGCCTCACTTGTGTTCCACCAGTGTAAACTAATCTGTGCCTATTTTTTTAACCCCCCCCCAACACCTTTTTAATAAAAGTTTGCAGAAGCAGTGTTCTGCGGAAAGGCAATATGCAAATGTGGGCCACTTTTTGGGGGAATTCCCGGGCCCATTTTAATCCCGATTCAACCCTGCTCCCAGGGGCTTCTGCACATCCCGAGGAGCCCAGGGCTAGACGTGGTGGGAGGTCCTTCACCTCTGGAAGGCTAAGCTCTGAAATACGCTTCCATCCACCCTTCCCTGTGCGCCCTCATAAAATTCTTCAGGAAAGACCTAAAAACCCACCTGTTTAACGCTTAATTCCCTTCCATTTCTCTAGGGCAGTCCTGCCGTTAGTTCTGGGACGCCTCCTTAGTGGGCAGCCGGGCGCTCTACAGATGCAGTTGTCGATCAGTGTTTGTTGAGCGCAGCACAGTCCCCCTTAAGGGCATCTCCGCTCTGGGGTGCAAGTTCTCCATCAAAAGTCCAGGTCTTGAGTTTCTTTCTGAAGTCCACCAAGGAGGGTGTACTGGGGGGCAAGAGGGGTGATGGGTAGTGGGAGGAGGGAAACAGCTTAAAGAGGGCAAGAGATGAGCAGACAAAAGCAAAACAGGGGCAGGAAACAAGCAGAAAAGGCGAAAAGAGCAGAGAATGCACAAACAGAAAGAGGCAAGCGATAAGTCAGCAAGAGGGTAGCAAACTACTGGTAAGCCGGCAGGAGACCTGTCGCAGGGGGAGCCGGCAGGAGGACCTGCGTTGTATTGCATTGTATTGTCGTCACCTAACAAAATAAAACAAGTCTTAAGTTCACACCAGAGGTGGTGGATCTTCAAGTGTCTGAGTGGGCACAATGGACGGATACACCTCCGGCCTCAGATGCACTGGCCACTCCCCCCACATTAAGACGCCCTCCACCACTCCAGAGTAAAGGAAGACATCTTCTCATCATCTTGGAGGCAAGTTTCTGAGGAGGCGCAGACGGGGCTTCCACTTGGGTTTCGTCTCCCAGCTCCAACCCGGTCTCTTCAATGCTCATCCACACGCAGGTTTGCTCTGTAGTGTGAGAAAGTAGAATGAATGAATAGACGAAGACAGTAAAGTGCTTACATTACAGCGAGTAACTGCATGAGATACTGTACAAGAGCCAATCATGTGTCAATGACCAGTCGTGGCCCTGCTCCTCAACCCTCAGCATAGTATAGCACAGAGGTGGAAGTACGGGCCACAAAGGAAAGGACAGGGAGCCATGCAAGGCATACAAACTGGGACAGGAGGTATACAAGCCATGGACACTGTGACAGAGAGGGACGAATGATTAGTACACTGGGGCAGGTTGGGGCGCGAGGAGTGGACATGGGGACAGGGCGGCACGCTAACCATGGACACTGGGACAGGGAGGTATGCGAGGTGTGGATATGGGACAGGGAGGCATGCAAGGTGTAGACACTGGGACAAGGATTGACACTAGGTGTGGACACTGGGACAGGGAAAAACACGAGGCGTGGACACCGACAGGGAGGCATGCTAGTCTTTGACACTGGGGCAGGTATGAATGTGAAGCATGGACACTGGGACTGGGAGGCATGCTAGGGTGGATACTGGGAGAGGGAGGGACAACCGATGTGTACACTGGGGCAGGGAGGGGCGCAAGGTGTGGACACTGGGACAGGGAGGCATGCTAGGGTGGACACTGGGACAGGGAGGGACAACCGATGTGTACACTGGGGCAGGGAGGGGCGCAAGGTGTGGACACTGGAACAGGGAGGCATTCTAGGGTGGACACTGGGACAGGGAGGGACAATTGATGTGGACACTGGGACAGTGAGGCACGCAAGGCATGGACCCTGGGACATGGAGGCAAGCGAAGTGCGCACACTGATCCCTTGATTCCCCTTTAAGTCCTGGCAGCACTTTTGCACACCACCCTGGTTGGAGCCCCTTTCTAGGTGTAGAGTGCTTGTGGCTTCTAGGCTTCTGTGACTACTGGTGTTCTGTGTGGCAGCCCTCAGGCCTGGGCTGCAAGTGCTAATGTCCACTTGTTTGACCCTTTGCTGGCCATTCGAATGCTTGCCGTAACCCTGCCGTGAGGCATACCAAGGAAACTGTTCGGGTGGCTCTTCCTCGTGGGTCATAGTAGACTCAGGAGGAATCCCTGCGTGGGAACTTCCCCACCATGTTTGCAAAGGTAGGGCATGCCCCTCTGTGATGGCAGGGGTGTTTCCAGTGATGAAATCACAGAAGAGTGCATGCCATGCCAGCACAAACACGAAGAGGGAGTACCCCTAACCATGCATCCTCCATCAAGACCCACGTGGTGGCCGACGATCCCCCAGCCCAGAGCAGCGCCTTCGGTGAGCGGGCTGTGTGGTGCCCTATTTATTTCATCAGGGGCCTCGAGCCACATGCCTGACTTCACCCTCGAGCCCTCCCAGATCTCAGAGGGTTCTGGGGGCTGCCACATCACACCGGCCCTTACCACATGCCCCAGAGAAGCTCTCGGACCACAGTGGACTCTGGGGGCTACTATTTTAAAAATGATGCACCAAACACAAGCCCCAGAGCTCCGCATGGAACATGGCAGGCTCTGGGGACCTTTTATTTTATAAATACAGGGGCCTAAAGCCCCAAACCGCAACACTGTTGCACGACCACCTAGAGTTCTGCACGTGGGAAGCAGACTCTGGGAGCCTGCATTTTATAAGGCCATGGCCTCATGCCCCATACAGGAACCGCCCTCACTAACCCCAGAGCCCAGCAAAGAACACCGTGGACTCTGGGGCAGACCTCAACAGCTTTGGACATCTGGCCCCCACCGGACCATTCCCATGCTGTACACATTCCCCACTGACGGCCTGGCCCTCGGCTGCCATTATTTTAAATACAAGGGCCATCAAGCACCAAACCGCTCATGCTGTACACGGCCCTAGAGCACCACCTTGCTCACAGCTTGTTCTGGGTGCCTTATTTTAAAGTCACTGGGGACACTGCTCCCCACACTGTCTTGTACCTCACCAGCCCCCAGAGCCCCTAACGGACCTCCAAGGGCTTTGGGGCTCTAACAGAAGCTTTGGACCTTGAGGCCCACTGCAGCCAATTCAGTATTAAGGGTCATACCCATAGCCCCAGCACCAGGCCACAGAGTCCTACAACAGGTACCAGCACCCATCGTGATCTTGTTGGTGCTCTGGGTCTCGAACACCACCTAACCTGGACAATGAGCATTGAGGAAGGATCTGCACCAGAGACCGTTCCCCAGCATCATCATATCCACAACCCTGCCCCTGGAAACATAGTTGGAAAAAATCATTAGGACCCACAACCTTTATAAGAGTGTTTGCACTGCCCGATGTATGGCTTAATCCCCATGATCGGAGGACCTTATCTGGTGAAGGTTAACAAACCTAACCTCCTCGTTGTGTTCTGTAGCGTTAAATATCTCTACAATATGACTGTAGCTTCTAACACTCTCTAAAATGACGGCCTCTGAATCCTCATCTTGAGGAATTTGACTTGTTGTGGAGTTCGCTGTTGAATCATTTTGGGGATTCTGGCTTAGCACGGGCTGTGTGCATCTTTTAAGCTGCAGTGCAGATGCTGAAGTACTACCGCTCTACCCCTCAAGCCTTTCAAATGCCCGACCCACAGGATGTTCTCTCCTGAACTTATGTATTGGTGAGTGCATGGTACTGATGTTTATGCTTAAGGCACTGATCGTGAAACTGTATGACCTTTTGTGCGGGGCTCTATGTACTCTTTACGCCTGAGCAAACGTAAAAAGAGCAATGACTTTGTCATTACAGTATGGACCTCACTGCTATATTTTGATTTGTGGGTTCTTTTATTAATACCCAGGGCTTGGGGAGGTTTTTAGGGGTCGGCACATGCCTAGTAATGTCAGTATACCTCATATGACTGACACAGTTGCTTCAAAGGTTTGGAGGATGCCCCTTTTACACTGGTCAACCATTTGCAGTATCTCCTGCTTTGCCTCCATCTTGACCCCGTCACCGCTACCCTCCTTCCCAAATTTTAAGGTTGCTGCGTTGACTTGGCAATTTAGCTTTCTGACCGACAGCTGTATATCTTTCATATGAGCCCCTAGTACCTCTTTTGGGTTTACAGAATCATATTGTGGCTGATTAGGGATGAGCACTCTGCTTGGTTGTATAACGCCCTGTAACACCCCAGGGAGCGCTCTCACACTGTCCACCACAACACCATTCTGTAACAGAGGGCCCGTGGGATCATACAAACAGGGTCCAAGTGCCAAAACCCAGGGCGGCCAGGGAAGGGTCCTCACTCAATACAAACTACATACTCTGATTTGGACAGTCGCCCCAGCCCGTACTGAATTGGCGTATATATTGATGGGGGTGATGTGAGGATTACACTGGGTGTGGGGCTGGTTGGGTTGTACGCTCCAGGAGGGGTGATAGGGGACATAGGTCACTGGGAGTGTAAATGGCTGTCCAAATATTCGAGGGTCCTAGCGGTGACTGAACTGTCTGGGTTGTGGTCAGGTGAATGTCTAACCGGCGTATGTAAATCTCCATTGTACGTTTTAGAAGGCCCCTCATTCACTGATTCTGTGGGTCTATCCATGCAGTCCACCAACCCGGCCAGTGCCTTGAGACACCCAATGCTGTCGGTATAAGGTGCTACTAAGGGTTGAGCATTTTCATGCATTGAGTTCCCAAGCCTGTAAGGAATGATTGTAGACTGTTTTGGGGGTTGGTCTAGGGGGAGCTCCTCTACCTGTTCCACTAGTTTATTTCAAACTATAGATGGCTTTAGGATACGGGAAGGGTCCTGCAGTGTAATGGGTTTGATTAAGGGCCCTTCTATTGTTTCTACTTGTAATCCAGGACACCTTGCTGCTGCTTAAGATATTTTCTTCATAGGCGATTCACTTTAGGGATAAGGGGGTTCAACAGATCTTCTGCAACCAACGTCACAGCCATTGGCCCCTTAGAGATGAGTTGGGTAGAGGGTTCATTCAGCTGCATAACATTCTTTTTAATGAGAAATCAAAAGGAGTAGTTTGAGGCTCAGGGACCCCAGGTTTCTTCTTGAGGTTTAAAGGCATTGTTTGGGATTCTGGGAGCACCTGATTCATCTTCTTGAGGTTTGAAGGAGCTGCTTATGACTCGGGACCGACGCTTCTTCTCAAGGTTTAAAGGACCAGGTTGGGGCTCTTGATCCATCTGCTTCTTTTCCTAAGGGCGGGTTTGAGATGAGATTCTGTTTTGAGGCTTAATAAGAGTTCAGATATGCACCTTAGCTTTTAAACAGAAAAGGCATTATTGTGTCTGTGGTTGTAAACACGCCTCCGTTGTTGTCTCCCCTCCCGGTGCAGAATAGACATTCCTGTAGGAGTGTTTATCATGGTGGAGGGGAAATTGATTTGACAGTTCCTGGCTGTGCATGTTCTTTGTTGGATGGGTGTATAGTATGAGCATAGTTTGTCCTAGTGTACACTCATACTCATATATTTTGCTGCAGGCACGGTGTTCTGGACTGTCTTTGTGATGTCTCTTAATAGTCTTGCAGACCTCTTACCCTTACACGTATCTTCTCCAGTGCTCTTTTGAGTAGCTCCTAGAATGTAACATAAAAAATATATATATTAGAAAAAATAAGAAACCTGTTTAAGCTGTTTATGCTACCCACAGACACCCCACCACCACAATAATTTCTACACGTCCCCTTTATACAGCCAGTACTACATGGCATTGTCCCTTTCTGATTGAGAGAATAAACCTTTGAGAGTTCTTTTTTTCACACCTTTTTGTAAAAAAACACACCTGTTAGAGGTCTTTTCCCAGCTCCTTCCTTTGTTACAGATTTCTCGTTAGATGCTGAAGCTTTGCTTTTTTGCAGCCTTTCTTTTTTTTCGCGGCTCTACAGACTCTTGCACAACCCCACTATCCGTCCATGACTCTGCGGGCCCTGTAAAAAAATAAAATAACCACATTTGCAGTAAAAACCACGCATTGGCAGTCCCTTCTAAGGAACCCTCCTACAGTTGACTGCTGTAGTTTTTGGACTAACACCGTGAAAGTCTTAGACAATTTAAAGAACACAGGCATTTTTTTTCCTGCAAGAACTTTTATCTTGAACACTCAACGATGCGCCTTGAGTCTCCAGGTACCGTTCTAGATGGTCAAGAGCTAGTTGTAGTTCGGGATCTTAATCTATAAAATCATACATGTAACAGGCACAGTTATTCAAAAAGTCTGT
Source organism: Lissotriton vulgaris (assembly GCF_964263255.1). Lineage (NCBI taxonomy): Eukaryota > Metazoa > Chordata > Amphibia > Caudata > Salamandridae > Lissotriton > Lissotriton vulgaris. The sequence goes on from NC_141697.1 coordinate 198,169,863, forward strand.
GGAAACATTATTGTTTAAATTCATGTATGGATTTGGCAGTGTCCTTTTTCTATGTACAGCTGCTGCAGGTAGGGTGCTCCAGGAGGGGGATAGCCATGGACCATCAGAGGCACTGCTGATGGAGGGAGGGTTGCCTTCAAACTTGAAGCATACAGCGGTGATCGTTTTTACCAACAAGTGTGGAAGGAATGTGAAGTTCAGCATTGGCTCGCAGAAACCGATCCCGACCTCTAGGAGCATTTTGCGGTGTCATGTTTCTGGTGTGCGTGAGACCTTTAACTAGATCGTACATGTGACCCAACAACCGGCTGCCCATTTTAGAGAAATTTGTCACTTTCATTCCACTTTGTTAGGTCTTTCAAAAATGCAAGTTTACTCAGCAACATTTTCATAGCCCCCTTGTGCCTCTGACTTATATTTTTTATGAGGTTCCCAACATAGATATCTGACGGTGGTGCAAGTATCGTCTCCGGCTGCTGGAGGAGAGGAGCAGTAGGTGGTGCAGGTGGCTGTTAAGAGTTAGGGGTATATAGAGTTAGCTTTTATTTCAGTATCCCACTGCTTGCAGTAACTTAACATTTATTTAAGAGTGATGGTGTAAAGGTGAGCTTTGTCGTACCGATTTAGATCTGTCCGGTTCAAAATGTCTTTAATTTCAGCATCCATTCGCAGAGTCTCATTTTGCCATATATCCAAGGCGTTGTCCGCATAAGAGCCTATCTGTTTAGCTATGATTGATATTTGTTGTTTGTCACTGGGGTTTTAATTAAATTAAGGTATGATGCATTGAAAGCTATAGAACAACTGTTCATGACCTTTTACAACAGGTTCTGCACGATGTAGCATATGCTTAGGTTGCAATGGTGTAAATTTTGAGCAAAGCTTTCTCTAACTCATGATGATCATTACCTTCATGCATAAGGTCATCGACAATTACCATGCTTACAAGGGTGGGGGGCAACAGCTCATCATCATTGAGATTATCAGGCAAACATTCTATAAATCTGATATGTGGGAAACAGTGGGACAGTTCGGTATAAAGATCTTGTCAGCATGACTAAAGCCATAAAATGTATTTAGGTGTTTGGAATAAAACGCCAGCAGCATTTTCTGAGAACTTTTTTTATAAAGTGGCTTTTACCGCAGTTTGAGAGCCCTGTTAACATGCAGGAGAATGGTGTCATCTAGTGTCCATAGTTTGCGGTGAACTTTCTAATGTGTCTAATAACCATACAGCAGTATTTTATAGTCCGCATTCAGGACCCCTTTGTCGAAAACATCACAAGTTTTTATGTAAGAGCTGGGTTGTAATTTCCCACTTCTTTTTAGATCTGACTATGCAGGGATGATTAACTACTATGGTTTTATCATTTTCACGGTCGTCCGATGCAGAGGATTCGTGCACCAGATCCTTCAGACTGTCAAAATTGGTTTTTAGGGTGGAACACGTCCCGGCGAGAACACACCGCGACCAGGTCTCCATTACCCGGAGTCTCTGTCGTCATTTGCTCAGGAGTCGTACCCGACTACGCATCGAGGGGGGTTTTCAACCACTTAACCCACCCAGAAACTCTTGGATTCCTACACTTCAGTCCAAGACCACGCAATCGCCCAATACGTTTTGATTACTATTTCGGGACTCCACCCACATTATTTCTTTATACTGTTTTGGAACCAATCTATTGACTCTGCCTCTTCACTAAACCTACGGTCACGGGCCCAGCTGGGTCGGAAGTATCACCAGCAGTGCGACCTTTTGGTTTAGATACAGCCATTATAGCCCTGAGGATTCGCAAATAGCGATGAAACATGTGTCGGCTGGCTAATCGACATAATAAAGGACTCCTACGGACTACTCTCCCTCTGGAGCATCTGATTGACTTCTGTTGTTTTGTTGCACTGTACTTTAGAGATATTTGCTAACATAATATATGTGTTACTGTTGCTTGAGTGCATAGGGTAAACCCGTAAGCTTTCTATTGGGCAGCTAGTCTACCCTTCACTGAGTGGTTTGGTAGGCTTATCCACCTCATTGAGAGGTTCGGAAGGCCCGCCATCACATGAGAAACCTGGGAAATTTGCATTTGCCTTGCATGAGGATAAGAATAAGAAAAGATAATCAAAAGTAAAATGATTGTGCAACGGATTACATTGGGATTAAGATTGGATGAAAAAAAGAAAGAAAAAAAGTTTTTCAGATGAAAAGAAGGAAGCAAATGCACTTTGAAAAATGAGGCTGTCACCACTGAAGTGGGGTTAAAGGATTACCCCACTATTTTGCTGTTTAGGCTTATCCACTCACCCTTTTGCACCTAACAATTACAGCCCTCTTTTCACACATAGTGCGTTCACTTAGGCTGTGCACCCAGTTGCTCATCTGACCTAAAAGCCCTTTCGAATCCTTCTGGTTTTTAGGGTGGTGTTGACATTTAATGTTATACCTTTGACCTTCATGCACACTTTTTTTATTGTTTGTTGTGTAGGTCTTAGGTCCGGATGGGGTGAATTCTATTATATGTTCAATCTTATTTAGCTCACTGGTCAAATTACCTAGATAATCCCCAAGAGAAGGGTCATTATCCCTTGGTTTACTCAGAAAAATCAGAGTCTGTATCATGATGCAAACAGCTGTCCTGGAGTTTATCCAGAACCCTGTAAAGCTCTAGACCTGCGTGTGAAGCATGATATGTAGATGTTTGTTGTTACACGTTGTGAGGTACTCTTTTGTGTATTTCCAACACACAGCAGCGGTCTCGTCAATACATTTGCAGCTGGACACCTTATAACAAGTGGCAAAATGGTACTTAAACAGTTCCTCAGGATCTGTTATTAAGGTGTTTTTTGACAGGTTTGTACGCTTTGCAAATGATCACCATAAGGAGTTGAGGCAGAGTTTGGCTGACTGTCAGTGGGCAGGGTTGACCTCTATCAAATGGGGTTGTAAAAGTATCCCCTCATGAGAGTAGTAGTCATCAATGTATTTCTGCTTTGCATCCTGACTAGTACACCATTCGGGATTTCCAGAGGCCTCCTGTTTGTTTCAGGGAAAAAAAATTAATGTAGGGTGTCCAAGGGTCCATAAAGTAGGGGTAGTCTCCCATCTAGACGAAAAAGTATTGTTAGGAACAGACCTTCCCCACTTCGATGAATACCTAATAAATGTAACCAAGGACAATGGCATAGCAGACTGGTGAAGGGAAGCCCCATTTTCCCAATCCTCTATTGCCACCCCTCCAGAAATGGTAAGGAGTGCCTCCAAGGGAGTTTGTTCCAAAAGTGTTTCAATGTTTTTCCAGAATATTTCTTTGAAGGACAATTTAATGGTCCTAGTGGTTTAGTTCAGTCAATCATATGTATTCAATTCATCAATGACTGTTCACACATAAATACATTAAACATAGAACATTAAACAAGAAACACAATAACAAAAAGGTGTGTATGCAAAATATTGAGTTTTATCAAAAAATAAGCCACAAGGGATTTAAAATACAAATATATAAACAGGAATACAGGAGGAACAAAAGAATCTCAGTTTACTCCTTTGTAGAACCTGAGCACACCTATCCAATATGTCAATATTATTAATTCTCATAGGATAAGGGTGAGGGTCGACGTTTCGGTCTCCTATGAATGTTTCTTTGAGGACATCTTCAGGACTGATAAGTTAATATTTGTAAGGCCCTATTGTAAAATGAAACAAATATTTACAATTACAATTGAATCGAATCTTATAATTATAATTTCATTGAACATATTTAACACAACATACAAGACATTAAAGTAAACAATACATAGTTATTGAACTAAGAAACACATTAATGTTATCTGATGCTTTTTCAAATTTATATGGCAACACAGATGGATATATAAGTACCTTAATATGTTGGCCCCCGGAATGGCAGAAGGATTACTGGTACAAAGATGTTAAATTCATGCACAGGATGCTAAATGGAAGAATTGAAATAGAACCTGTATTAAATAACTGTGTTCGATAGGTCATAATTCGATAAAAGGAGATTAAGGGCCAGATGTAGGTGGGCCAATACCGGTCGGTAACGGACGAAATTACCGATTCTCGGCCGTTACCGACCGGTATTGAGCCATCGGGATGTAGGAGTCCGAAATCCGTCTGAATGGGTAAATTTATCGAATCGGTAAAGTTACCGAATCGGTAAAATACTGAATGGGAAAAAATACAGAATCGGTAAATTTACTGAATCAGTAAAATACCGAATCTGTAAACATACCGAATCGGTAAATTTACCGATTCAGAAGAGTCACCGAATCGGTAAAATACCGAATCGAAAAATAAGAAGTGGTAAAAATGATAATTGAGATGTAGGTAAGCACAGAAATACAGAAGTAGCCTCAAAATCGGTATTTAAGAGTTGGTAATTACCATGGATTGGAATCAGGTGGTAACCAACTGCAACCCATAGAAAAGGACCCAAAATGGAATTCTACTTGCACAATGGCGGCATTTTATGTCATTGCAAGACGGCTACGGCTACAGCAGGAAGGAGAGAGGGAATGGCAAAGAGAGGAGCAGGTATACAGACAGAGGATCACCCTGTTCATGCTCACAGAGGCAGAGATCCTCCAGAGGTACAGGTTGGACTCAGACACCATTTTGGACCACATCAGGGACCTCCAACCACTGTTGGAGCACACCACCCCAAGGGCACATGCTATCCCACCGCACGTGCAGGTGCTATGCAGCCTACACCTGCTTGCGTCTGGCAGCTACCAGAGTGTGGTTGCTGCGGTAGGTGGGGTGACCCAGAGCAGCCTGTCAATGGTTTTCCACAAATTCCTTGACGCCATGTTAAAGAGGATAGACCAATACATTTCTTTTCCAGCAACCCATGCAGAACTGGTACAAACAAAAGCAGACTTCTACCAGATGGCAAGATTCCCCCATATCATTGGCTGCATTGATGGCACGCACATTCCCATTTGTCCCCCTGCTGCAACAGAATACATATACCGGAATAGGAAGTCTACGCACACCATCAATGTGCAGGTGATTTGCAATGCAAAGTGCGCCATCACTGACCTTGTGGCAAAATTCCCTGGGAGTACCCACGACTCCTACATATTTCAAAGCAGCGGCATCTATGCACGGCTGACTGCAGGGGAATTTGGTGAAGGATACCTCCTAGGTGAGACACAGTGTCAGACCCCCATTATACCTATGGCAGTATGAAGTACATGTATGCATGTGAGTAATGTATTCCCTTTTCATTCTAAGAGACAGTGCATATGCCCTCCGCTCATTCATACTGACCTCCTACCTCAACCCCTCAACACCCAGCCAGAGGAGGTATAACCGGGCCCACAAAAGCACCAGGAATGTAGTTGAACGGACCTTTGGCATATGGCAAAGCAGATTCAGATGCTTGCACAAGAGTGGAGGTGCAAGGCAGTATACCCCCATCACCTGCAGTAAGATCATTGCTGCCTGTGCCATGCTGCACAACCTTGCTGTGAAGAAGGGCACTGAGGTGGAGTTGTCAGACTACGAGGATCATGACGACGACATTGCTGTGCCAGAAACCCAACCTGCTGGAGTGTCAACACCAAGTGATGGCAGATACAGATGTGAGGAGATTACAGACAACTATTTTTGAGTGAGTAAAGAGACACAGACAGGTTGTGAATGAAAAAAACGAAATTTAATGTTGCCACAACGTTCATGCACTGATGTGGAACAAAAAAAGTATTTAAACATGGGGACTGCTAATGTCCCGGGTTGCCTCACCCACACTGTCAATGTCATTTGCGGCCGCGCTTCGCAGAGACACTGGGATGTTGCTCACTCCCTTCAGCATGGCCTGCAGGCTCAGCTGAGCGCCTGGTGCTCCTGCGTGGCTCAACAACTGCGCTAGCCAGGCTACTGCTGTTGTCTGCCTCAGCCACATCCAGGGCAGGATTAACAGCAGTATGGGAGATGATCATGGCCTCCAGGGCACTGGTGATCCTGGCCATGCCCCTGGTTACCTCCGCGGTGTTCTGCGTGAGGCTCTCCTGCATATTGACGCATAGCTGGGATGTTGCCATGGCCAGCCGGTTCATAGCCCTGTTGTGCACACGCGCATCCCTGCGCCTTGTGTGCTCCAGGGTATCCATTTTTGTGCACAGCTGGTTGATGGCGGTGGTCATGTGAAGCATTCCAGATGCAATGTTACTGTTGGTCTTTGCAACCTCCCTGTTGCTTTCCACTAACTCACTGATGCCCTTGCCCATGGCTCCAATTTGCTGATTTAGGATTCGGAATTGGCGGTGGCAGGCCTGAATTGATTTCCCCTGCATGCGCTGGATGTGCACCATGCTCCCCTCAAGGCCACAGAACACAGTGCCCTTTCCAGGTGGACCTGCACTGCTGGGAGTGCGTTGGCAGCTGCGAGTGCTGCTGGACTGATTGGTGGACCCTGTGCAGCAGGAGTGACTAGTATGGTTGCTGGAGCCTCACCCTCACCTCCCGCCATGACTCTCAGTGGGGCCACAATTCTCCTCCTGGCTGGTGAGGTAGCAGGTGCTGGCAGGGACAGTGATGGGGAGTTCTCAGGTGAGAACACCAATGGGGGGTTTGAGAAAGGTGTGGGGGAAACACAAGGGGATGAACAGTGTCATCCTCATGGAAGATGGCAGTGGTGTCTTCCTCCTCCTGCGAGGCTTCTACAGTGCTTGACCCTGCCTCCACACTCTCCTCCCTCGCTGGTGCAGTCCCTTGTGATGCAGATGGTCCACTGCCTGATGTTGCCCCTAGGTATAACAAAGCATATGTAAACTGAGTGCTAATGTCTTACAGTCACTACAATAAATGCATTGCACATTTCGTTTTTGTAGGAAGGTGGATATCTGACTATGGATACCCCCAAACTTTTTGCCTGGTGTTTAGCTGGTTTTTGACTTAGTTGGCCTGGGATCCTGCTATTCAGGGCCCCAGGCTGATTGCTCTCTCCTTAAAATGGACTCCATGTACCTTAGGTGCATAACACAATTGGAATTGGTTCACCTTATAGGCCCCTGTAACAGTGTACCATAGGTACCCAGGGCATAGGTGTAGCCAAGGCCTGCCAGGGGCTGCAGCATGTATTGTGCCACCCCTGGCCTGGCCTCCATATTTGACACAACTGGCTGATCACTCAGCTGGGGTAAATTGGTGTAATCACCTCTTACTTAGGTACAGTATGTCTGTGCCTAACCCTAAACTGGACACATATGTTCCTATCAGCCACTCCTATAGTAAGATTGTGCCCCCCTACAAAGCTGGGGATGATATCCACAAATGGATGACTGCACTTGAGAGAGCCTGCATGATACAGCAGATCCCTCAGGAGCAGTGGGCAGCAATCTTGTGGCTCTCCTTTGAAGGTAGAGGCAGAGACAGACTCCTCACAGTTAGTGATGAGGATTCTAGAAACTACATGGTCCTGAAGAGTGCTCTGATTGATGGGTTAGGCTTAACCACTGAACAGTACAGGTTAATGTTCAGAGATACCCAGAAGACACAGACTCAGGACTGGTCTGAATTTGTTGAGTGTGCCACTAAGGCTCTGGAGGGCTGGTTGCTGGGAAGTAAGGTTACTGACTATACAGGATTGTATAATTTAATTATGAGAGAGCAAATCTTAAGTAATTGTCAAAATCAGCTTCTACATCAGCACCTGGTTGACTCTGATCTGACCTCCCCACAAGAATTGGGTAGGAGGGCAGACAAATGGGTCAGAACCAGGATCAGGCCTAAGAACCAGGGTGGTGACCAAAAGAAAGAGACTACCAAGCCTCAAGAGAAGGGTGGGGATAAAAGTAAGGAAAAGACTTCCCCAGGGCCCCAAAACTCCAAGAATGGGGGTGGGTCCCAAGACACTTCTACATCCCAGAAAAAGCCTTATTGTCATACCTGTAAACAGGTGGGGCATTACAAAACAGATAGCTGTTGTCCCAAGAATGGCAATAAGGAGAATATACCTCCAGGTAAGGCTCCAACACCTCCTGTCACTGTTAGCAGTGGTCCCCCAGGTGGTGGGAGCACCCCCAAGAATTTGGGTGGGTTTACTTTTGGAGGACAGGTGGACTCTGGCCTATCCAGGTCCCCTAACTCAGATACTCTTGTCTATGAGACTGGCATGGGGTTTGCCAATTTCACAGCTTGCCCAAACACTTTGAGCAAGTATAGACAGGAGCCCCTCATCAATGGTTTGAAAGTTGAGGCCTTCAGAGACACAGGGGCTAGCATCACCATGGTGGCTGAATGTCTAGTCCCCTCAAGGCAACTTTTACCTGATGCCAGATATCAGGTGACAAACATTGATGGCATAGAAACCAATCATCCCATGGCAGTAGTCAATCTTAGCTGGGGAGGTGTCACTGGCCCAAAGAGAGTGGCAGTGTCAGCAAACTTGCCTGTAGATTGCCTACTGGGTAATGATTTGGAAATCTCAGCCTGGGCTGAGGTTGAACAGCAAACCCATTCTAGAATGGTAAATCTCCATGGAAAGGTTAGTGGGGCTGTAATGGCTACAGCCCCAATTCAAGATGTCCTTCCTGAAAAGGTTGGGAGGGCTGAGCAAACCTCAGCCCCATCTTTAGATAACTTCCCTCCTAGAAAGAGTAGCAGGGCTGTACTAGTAACAGCCCATACCCAAACTGAGTCTCCTCCTGAAAAGGTTGGTGGGGCTGTGATGGCCACAGCCCAAACTCAAACCGATACCTGGGTAGTGAAGCCTGAAATGATGGATCACTCCACCCAAACAGAGAGCATTGAGGAGGAAGAGAAATCTCCCTCCCACCAGACTTTAGGAAAGGATCAGCCTCCTCAGGGAACTGATCTTACCCCTGATGAAGGAACTGTCCCAGAGGTTGTTAGGCCTGGCCTGACAGAGCCTCTGATGGCAGTGGACCCTTCTCAGGAGGGACCCAGTCTGGAGCAGGTAACCTGCCCCTCTCTACCTTGCCTTACTCAGCCCAGGGCTGCAGAGGACAAGAAGGACAGTGAGACCCAAAGGGCCCCCTGTCAAATAAAGCACCCCCATCAGCAGATTAGGGGCACCGAAACTAGTAGCCCTAGTGAGGTAGGTGCAAGCTTTAAAAACTCCTGAGGGATCCCCCTTAAAAGTAGTTAGGGACCTCCCCCAGATGGATATTGTTGGGCACAGCCAAACCTGGGACCCTAAGGGCCCAAACCTGACCTGTCCCTCCAGTAAGCCAAACAGAGGGACCCAGCCTCCAGCTTTAGGTAGCCAGAGGTTGACCCTGAGAGCACAGTGCAACTCAGTCAGAGAAAGAAAGGCACACATGGTGGAGAGTGATTGGAGGAAGCTGAGCCCTACAGAGGAAACTCACTTCAGTACTCCATCTCAACACCAGCCTTTGACTTTGCAAAGACACACCACAGGTAGAGATTCCCTATGGTGGAGACCCTCAGATACCCTTAGGGTGAGGGATTGCTTAGTGGACCATGAGACAGGGGGTTACCAAGCCAGAGCTGGTACTTCCTTATATGGCCACTTAGGCAATATAGGCTTACCTGGTCAAGGATAGCCTTATCTCCTTTAGTTTGGGGGGGGGGGTTATGTAGGAAGGTGGATATCTGACTATGGTTACCCCCAAACTTTTTGCCTGGTGTTTAGCTGGTTTTTGACTTAGTTGGCCTGGGATCCTGCTATTCAGGGCCCCAGGCTGATTGCTCTCTCCTTAAAATGGACTCCATGTACCTTAGGTGCATAACACAATTGGAATTGGTTCACCTTATAGGCCCCTGTAACAGTGTACCATAGGTACCCAGGGCATAGGTGTAGCCAAGGCCTGCCAGGGGCTGCAGCATGTATTGTGCCACCCCTGGCCTGGCCTCCATATTTGACACAACTGGCTGATCACTCAGCTGGGGTAAATTGGTGTAATCACCTCTTACTTAGGTACAGTATGTCTGTGCCTAACCCTAAACTGGACACATATGTTCCTATCAGCCACTCCTATGGAAGGCCTCATCAATCCTGGAGGCAGAGTGCTTGGAAATATGTGAGATGGTGCTCTAGCATGAGCTGAGCCTGTCTGCAGCTGTCGGGAACAACTCCCTAAGCTGTTCCGGGATATTGCCATACCATATACTCTTAAGTGCATTATAATCCTCGCGGTTAAATGCTATCTTTGGTCTGGCTTTATCAAAACATGTCGAGTAAGGTGTCATACGAATTGGAATACTATCCCCTCGCCAATTCTGGCGACGGGGATAGCATTCCACCCTTCTAGAGGGACACGACATGTGTGTAGCCTTAACCCCGGTTAAAGTTAAACAGAGCCTCAGCTTCACAAAATGGACGCTGCCACCACAGACACAAGTCTGACCTCCTGCTGCTAACCGAAACTCGGCAGATGGTGGCCTGGACAAAGGGTTTCCTGCCTTGGGAGGTGCGAGCACCACCCCAGACAGGATTTTGTGTATTGGGTAGGACAGGGCTGAATAGAATCAGACATGCCCGGGGCACACAAGGTGTCCCCGTGCATAGGCCAGTCCAAACCGGTTCTGGGGCCTTCCAGCCCCAGTCCTGGCGCGGAGCTGGACAAAGGAAAGGGGGTGTAACCGCCCCCCTTCCTGGTTCCTCCCAGAGGAGGGACCTAGTAGGTGATCCACCCCCAGTTTGGGAATAAGAGAGGGAGCAGTGCCATTGCACAGCAGATCATCCTGAAATCAACTTTAAACAAGAAGAAGACTGGACTTCGACATTCTGCTGCACAGAAGACTGAAGAGAATCTCCCTAGTGGCCTAGGAGGGGCCACCCTGTGAACACAGGCATCACCCAGTGCCTCGACGTCTGCTTTGCCGCCGCCTCCCGCCGGAGCCCGAGTGCAAAGCCTGACAAGACACAGCTTCCCAGACTTCTCCCAGCCCGATCCACAGTCCCTGCAAAGAAGGGACCCGTGGAGGCACCGAGAGACGTGGGAGCGGCCATCTTGAAAGACCCCCGAGACGCTGACTGCGCAGCACCCGAGGCACCCTCGACTCTGTGCTTTGGGGTTTAAGAAGCCCCACAACCGAGCAGCATTTGCACCAAAGATCAGCCCTCCAGCCTCTCCACGATCTGCGTGGGGCCCTTTTGCTTCTTGCCACTCGACTCGCCGTCCCGGCCGCTTGTCACGTGGTCAGCGGCCATCTTGGCGACGAAACCTACAATTTACACTGTGGGTCTGGCTGATCTAGAACTGCCCTCGCTCCTGTAGAAAGGAGTACCCGCTCTGACCTTGCTGGTCTGAGTAATAAGCCTTTTTCACTTTCCCCGTGGCTTGCATTAGCCAAGGCTTGTTTGCTTCAATCGAGTTGCCGACACCGCCATCAGCTAGAGCCTTTGAGGGCCAGCTCGTGATCGACTCCTGGACGTCCTTGACCTCTTCGTGTCTACGTGGCTGCAGAGAGAAGCAACACCTCATCACCTGTTTGCACCCGACTTTGCCTGGTTCCAATCTGGTTCCACGGTGGTCACTGGTCAGTGACTTTGAACATTGTCCCCTCTGCTTTCAGGTCTTCACCACTTCAGATCCACCCTTGGATCCACCGGACACTTCTCCTTCACATCGCCTGCAGCATCTTCAGCTTCAAGCGCCAAGAACCTGCGTGTCAAAACCGACGCCACTTCGACCCTGTGCACCCACTTCCTGTGGGTGAGGTAACATTGCAACGCCGGTGTCCCTACACTGGTACACACCTCTAGGGTCTGTGTCTTAAGTTTTGTTCCTCTAGGTTCAGCGGAAGTGCCCTTAAACTAACTTTGTACTTTTTAAGCACCATAGACTTTGCATTGGAAAGTGCGTGCACTTTGAACACTGCACCCGAGTCCCGTGGGCCTTTCCCGACTTAGTCATTGCCAGTCTCGAATAGCTCCAGCGATTCCCAAGGCCCTAGGCCTCTTCCCTTTCCTATTGGTATCTCTTATACCACTTTCTTAGTATATGGTTTAGGTGGCCCCTAGGGCTCATCCATATTGTGCAACTTTTGTGTATTTTAAACTGTCTTGTGATTTAACGCTTGTGCTTCTGTGCTCATAAAGAGTTCAGGGGATTTTATAGTTAATAAATCAATATATATTTTCAATATATATCTGTGTGGTGTCCCTTTCATTTGGTATTCAAGGGGGTTGTGTATGGTATAACAGCTGGCTTCACATGCCTTTCAGAGTTTAGCCTAAGACTGCTTTGTCCACGTTACCACTAGGATAACTGGTCTACAAGGTTGAATTACAACCATCATCATAAGGGTTGCTTGGCATGGTACAAAGTGATCACTAGAATTAGTGAGCATTATATACCAGGCCAACTTCTCACATTGGTGAGCAGCGGATTGGGATCTGAGCTTTCTGTTGTTTTACCATTACAATCTTTGAGATTATCATTTGAAAGATCATACAGGTACCTGCTAGGTACATATAAAACAAGACTAGTATACATAAGTTCTACTGAACTTAGTTGTTGTAGAGCAAAGGGAGTAGCACACCCTAGCTACAACTACTAGATAGGTTTAGTAGGTAAACACCAGTGTAGGTAGATTGCAACACATCCACCCACACTAGAGCAATGTCTGGAACAGAGGGGTCTAGTGGACTTACTCCTGTTGAGAGTGACCCTCCAAGGGCACCATCCCAGTTTGCTATTTTTCCCTTTAAGGAATTAAGACAGCTTTGTGTCTTAAGGGGTCTGAAGACAGGGCCTTCCCCTACTACAGACCACCTAAGAGAGCTCTTGGATCAGTCTGAGGCTCTAAAGACCTCTAAAGCAAACCCCACAGGGGATGCTGAAGGAGGCCATCCTTCAGAGGATGACACTGTAGACACCCCTGCCCCTATCATCCTGGTAGATGAGGAAGCCTCCACCACTGGAGCTCCTCAGGTAGATGTAGAGGAAGAAGAAGAGGAGGAGGAGGTGGAAAGCGGTGAGTCAGATGATGACAGAGATAGTCAGGTGCTGGTCAGTAGACTGAACCAGGCTAACTTAAGTCAACTTGGGAATGAATCAGGTAACAACCCATTCAGACCCCCAGGTGGACTTAACCAGGAGCCTAGGAGGAGAAGGATTCACTCAGGTGACTCTGACAACTCCAATGCTTCTAGAGGTTCTCATGGTCACTCCAGAAGGAGGATGACTAGCCCTCAGAGAAGGGAACATGAGACCAAATTGAGAGAATCTCAAATTAGAGAGGCTGAATTGAGAGTCCAGAGACAAGAGTTAGAGATTGCCCTGGCCCAAGAGAAACTTGCTAGAGCAAGACAGCCTAGAGAGAGTGGATTAGGATCCACTGGTGGCAGCAATATCCAGAAGGATAAAGACAGGTCCTTTGATACAAGAAACCTGAGTAAGATTGTGCCCCCCTACAAAGCTGGGGATGATATCCACAAATGGATGACTGCACTTGAGAGAGCCTGCATGGTACAGCAGATCCCTCAGGAGCAGTGGGCAGCAATCTTGTGGCTCTCCTTTGAAGGTAGAGGCAGAGACAGACTCCTCACAGTTAGTGATGAGGATTCTAGAAACTACATGGTCCTGAAGAGTGCTCTGATTGATGGGTTAGGCTTAACCACTGAACAGTACAGGTTAATGTTCAGAGATACCCAGAAGACACAGACTCAGGACTGGTCTGAATTTGTTGAGTGTGCCACTAAGGCTCTGGAGGGCTGGTTGCTGGGAAGTAAGGTTACTGACTATACAGGATTGTATAATTTAATTATGAGAGAGCAAATCTTAAGTAATTGTCAAAATCAGCTTCTACATCAGCACCTGGTTGACTCTGATCTGACCTCCCCACAAGAATTGGGTAGGAGGGCAGACAAATGGGTCAGAACCAGGATCAGGCCTAAGAACCAGGGTGGTGACCAAAAGAAAGAGACTACCAAGCCTCAAGAGAAGGGTGGGGATAAAAGTAAGGAAAAGACTTCCCCAGGGCCCCAAAACTCCAAGAATGGGGGTGGGTCCCAAGACACTTCTACATCCCAGAAAAAGCCTTATTGTCATACCTGTAAACAGGTGGGGCATTACAAAACAGATAGCTGTTGTCCCAAGAATGGCAATAAGGAGAATATACCTCCAGGTAAGGCTCCAACACCTCCTGTCACTGTTAGCAGTGGTCCCCCAGGTGGTGGGAGCACCCCCAAGAATTTGGGTGGGTTTACTTTTGGAGGACAGGTGGACTCTGGCCTATCCAGGTCCCCTAACTCAGATACTCTTGTCTATGAGACTGGCATGGGGTTTGCCAATTTCACAGCTTGCCCAAACACTTTGAGCAAGTATAGACAGGAGCCCCTCATCAATGGTTTGAAAGTTGAGGCCTTCAGAGACACAGGGGCTAGCATCACCATGGTGGCTGAATGTCTAGTCCCCTCAAGGCAACTTTTACCTGATGCCAGATATCAGGTGACAAACATTGATGGCATAGAAACCAATCATCCCATGGCAGTAGTCAATCTTAGCTGGGGAGGTGTCACTGGCCCAAAGAGAGTGGCAGTGTCAGCAAACTTGCCTGTAGATTGCCTACTGGGTAATGATTTGGAAATCTCAGCCTGGGCTGAGGTTGAACAGCAAACCCATTCTAGAATGGTAAATCTCCATGGAAAGGTTAGTGGGGCTGTAATGGCTACAGCCCCAATTCAAGATGTCCTTCCTGAAAAGGTTGGGAGGGCTGAGCAAACCTCAGCCCCATCTTTAGATAACTTCCCTCCTAGAAAGAGTAGCAGGGCTGTACTAGTAACAGCCCATACCCAAACTAAGTCTCCTCCTGAAAAGGTTGGTGGGGCTGTGATGGCCACAGCCCAAACTCAAACCGATACCTGGGTAGTGAAGCCTGAAATGATGGATCACTCCACCCAAACAGAGAGCATTGAGGAGGAAGAGAAATCTCCCTCCCACCAGACTTTAGGAAAGGATCAGCCTCCTCAGGGAACTGATCTTACCCCTGATGAAGGAACTGTCCCAGAGGTTGTTAGGCCTGGCCTGACAGAGCCTCTGATGGCAGTGGACCCTTCTCAGGAGGGACCCAGTCTGGAGCAGGTAACCTGTCCCTCTCTACCTTGCCTTACTCAGCCCAGGGCTGCAGAGGACAAGAAGGACAGTGAGACCCAAAGGGCCCCCTGTCAAATAAAGCACCCCCATCAGCAGATTAGGGGCACCGAAACTAGTAGCCCTAGTGAGGTGCAAGCTTTAAAAACTCCTGAGGGATCCCCCTTAAAAGTAGTTAGGGACCTCCCCCAGATGGATATTGTTGGGCACAGCCAAACCTGGGACCCTAAGGGCCCAAACCTGACCTGTCCCTCCAGTAAGCCAAACAGAGGGACCCAGCCTCCAGCTTTAGGTAGCCAGAGGTTGACCCTGAGAGCACAGTGCAACTCAGTCAGAGAAAGAAAGGCACACATGGTGGAGAGTGATTGGAGGAAGCTGAGCCCTACAGAGGAAACTCACTTCAGTACTCCATCTCAACACCAGCCTTTGACTTTGCAAAGACACACCACAGGTAGAGATTCCCTATGGTGGAGACCCTCAGATACCCTTAGGGTGAGGGATTGCTTAGTGGACCATGAGACAGGGGGTTACCAAGCCAGAGCTGGTACTTCCTTATATGGCCACTTAGGCAATATAGGCTTACCTGGTCAAGGATAGCCTTATCTCCTTTCGTTTGGGGGGGGGTTATGTAGGAAGGTGGATATCTGACTATGGTTACCCCAACTTTTTGCCTGGTGTTTAGCTGGTTTTTGACTTAGTTGGCCTGGGATCCTGCTATTCAGGGCCCCAGGCTGATTGCTCTCTCCTTAAAATTGACTCCATGTACCTTAGGTGCATAACACAATTGGAATTGGTTCACCTTATAGGCCCCTGTAACAGTGTACCATAGGTACCCAGGGCATAGGTGTAGCCAAGGCCTGCCAGGGGCTGCAGCATGTATTGTGCCACCCCTGGCCTGGCCTCCATATTTGACACAACTGGCTGATCACTCAGCTGGGGTAAATTGGTGTAATCACCTCTTACTTAGGTACAGTATGTCTGTGCCTAACCCTAAACTGGACACATATGTTCCTATCAGCCACTCCTATGGAAGGCCTCATCAATCCTGGAGGCAGAGTGCTTGGAAATATGTGAGATGGTGCTCTAGCATGAGCTGAGCCTGTCTGCAGCTGTCGGGAACAACTCCCTAAGCTGTTCCGGGATATTGCCATACCATATACTCTTAAGTGCATTATAATCCTCGCGGTTAAATGCTATCTTTGGTCTGGCTTTATCAAAACATGTCGAGTAAGGTGTCATACGAATTGGAATACTATCCCCTCGCCAATTCTGGCGACGGGGATAGCATTCCACCCTTCTAGAGGGACACGACATGTGTGTAGCCTTAACCCCGGTTAAAGTTAAACAGAGCCTCAGCTTCACAAAATGGACGCTGCCACCACAGACACAAGTCTGACCTCCTGCTGCTGACCGAAACTCGGCAGATGGTGGCCTGGACAAAGGGTTTCCTGCCTTGGGAGGTGCGAGCACCACCCCAGACAGGATTTTGTGTATTGGGTAGGACAGGGCTGAATAGAATCAGACATGCCCGGGGCACACAAGGTGTCCCCGTGCATAGGCCAGTCCAAACCGGTTCTGGGGCCTTCCAGCCCCAGTCCTGGCGCGGAGCTGGACAAAGGAAAGGGGGTGTAACCGCCCCCCTTCCTGGTTCCTCCCAGAGGAGGGACCTAGTAGGTGATCCACCCCCAGTTTGGGAATAAGAGAGGGAGCAGTGCCATTGCACAGCAGATCATCCTGAAATCAACTTTAAACAAGAAGAAGACTGGACTTCGACATTCTGCTGCACAGAAGACTGAAGAGAATCTCCCTAGTGGCCTAGGAGGGGCCACCCTGTGAACACAGGCATCACCCAGCGCCTCGACATCTGCTTTGCCGCCGCCTCCCGCCAGGGCCCGAGTGCAGAGCCTGACAAGACACAGCTTCCCAGACTTCTCCCAGCCCGATCCACAGTCCCTGCAAAGAAGGGACCCGTGGAGGCACCGAGAGACGTGGGAGCGGCCATCTTGAAAGACCCCTGAGACGCTGACTGCGCAGCACCCGAGGCACCCTCGACTCTGTGCTTTGGGGTTTAAGAAGCCCCACAACCGAGCAGCATTTGCACCAAAGATCAGCCCTCCAGCATCTCCACGATCTGCGTGGGGCCCTTTTGCTTCTTGCCACTCGACTCGCCATCCCGGCCGCTTGTCACGTGGTCAGCGGCCATCTTGGCGACGAAACCTACAATTTACACTGTGGGTCTGGTTGCTCCAGACCTGCCCTCGCTCCTGTAGAAAGGAGTACCCGCTCTGACCTTGCTGGTCTGAGTAATAAGCCTTTTTCACTTTCCCCGTGGCTTGCATTAGCCAAGGCGTGTTTGCTTCAATCGAGTTGCCGACACCGCCATCAGCTAGAGCCTTTGAGGGACAGCTCGTGATCGACTCCTGGACGTCCTTGACCTCTTGGTGTCTACGTGGCTGCAGAGAGAAGCAACACCTCATCACCTGTTTGCACCCGACTTTGCCTGGTTCCAATCTGGTTCCACGGTGGTCACTGGTCAGTGACTGTGAACATTGTCCCCTCTGCTTTCAGGTCTTCACCACTTCAGATCCACCCTTGGATCCACCGGACACTTCTCCTTCACATCGCCTGCAGCATCTTCAGCTTCAAGCGCCAAGAACCTGCGTGTCAAAACCGACGCCACTTCGACCCTGTGCACCCACTTCCTGTGGGTGAGGTAACATTGCAACGCCGGTGTCCCTACACTGGTACACACCTCTAGGGTCTGTGTCTTAAGTTTTGTTCCTCTAGGTTCAGCGGAAGTGCCCTTAAACTAACTTTGTACTTTTTAAGCACCATAGACTTTGCATTGGAAAGTGCGTGCACTTTGAACACTGCACCCGAGTCCCGTGGGCCTTTCCCGACTTAGTCATTGCCAGTCTCGAATAGCTCCAGCGATTCCCAAGGCCCTAGGCCTCTTCCCTTTCCTATTGGTATCTCTTATACCACTTTCTTAGTATATGGTTTAGGTGGCCCCTAGGGCTCATCCATATTGTGCAACTTTTGTGTATTTTAAACTGTCTTGTGATTTAACGCTTGTGCTTCTGTGCTCATAAAGAGTTCAGGGGATTTTATAGTTAATAAATCAATATATATTTTCAATATATATCTGTGTGGTGTCCCTTTCATTTGGTATTCAAGGGGGTTGTGTATGGTATAACAGCTGGCTTCACATGCCTTTCAGAGTTTAGCCTAAGACTGCTTTGTCCACGTTACCACTAGGATAACTGGTCTACAAGGTTGAATTGCAACCATCATCATAAGGGTTGCTTGGCATGGTACAAAGTGATCACTAGAATTAGTGAGCATTATATACCAGGCCAACTTCTCACAGTTTTCATTACTCTGATTTGCTTTCAGTGCCTTGCTGATTTTTGTGCACTTACATATGGTCCTACATTTGCTGACTACATTTCCCATAATGCATTGCTCATGTATAGTGCTAGCAGTACTGGACTGGGGTTGGCCTGTACACAAAGGCTAAAGGGAAGCTGTTTGCTTTGGGGTGTCATGCTGTGCAAGCCTCTTACCTTTTCTAGTAGCTCTGGCTGAGCTGTCCACATCTCCTACTCCCACAACACTGTCAGGCTCGATGGATGAGGCCACCAGTTCCTCCAGGTCAGTCAGGGGGGGCGCTGGGTTCCTGCCTCCATGGGTCACACCAGCCTGCTTGTGGATCTCTGCCATCTTTTTTTTGGTGAGGCTCCTGATGTCGGAAAATCTTTTCTTCAGGTCCTCAATGCTCCTGATGGTCACACCCGCAGCATTCACCTTCTCCCCTATGGCAAGCCACAGTTTTCTTTTGGCTGACTCTGGTACTGTGAGGCACTGCCTTCCAAATAGCTGTTTGTGGGCCCTCACCGCTTCCTCCACTAGTACCTGCAGCTCCATGCTGCTGAACTTTAATTTTCGTATTCTCTCAGCCTTCTGGCTCTCTGTGCTGCTTGCCATTATTACTCTCTTTCACTACAAACAAAACTCTCCCTGCTGCTCTGTCTCTCTGCTCAGCTCTGACTGCCTCTCCAGAACCTTCTAATGAGTTGCAGCTGCCTGGGTAGCCACTCCCTGGTAGGGTGGTGGCACCTGATTGGCTGTTTCCATTACTTTCACTTTTACTTGCTTGCCGATTCGGAATGTACCGATTCGGAATGTACCGATTCGGAATGTACCGATTCGGAATGTACTTATTCGGAATGTACCGATTCGGAATTTCCCGATTCGGTATTTCCAATGCATTCCTATAGGCCTTTTGGCCCATAGGGTTGTATGGCCATTACCGATTCGGTAAATACCGAATCGGTAAATTCCGACAGTCCAATACCGAATTTTTCCGATTCGGTATTTGATACTGATTTTTTTCCTACATCTCATTTACCGATTCTTGAAAACCGATTCGGTATTTAAGAATCGGTAAATGACTTTTACCTACATCTGGCCCATAATATCTTATCGTACCTTTCTGCCCGTACTCTGTCACAAAAAATGAGGAACTTGAAAAATTAGGGTAGGCAACGTCAATGAATCTGTAATTGCATATGTATAGCGTATCAGATATTTCGAAAGCATAAGTTAAAAAATACAGCCCACTGAGGTAAACTATTGTGGCTGGTTACCTCGTATGAATCCGAATTATTGTGTGATGTAAACATCCACAGTGCCTCGAATCGCCAGGGTAAGCAAGAAGCTTGAAAATGGTAGACTTTCAATCATATAATATAAAGATTATGAAAGAGAGTATCATAATCTGGAAATAACCATATCTATTGCTTTCAGGCGTTCGGTAAAACTAGTATGGTCAAGCGCGATTCAATTACCTTGGGGTAATGCGATGCACAGCAATCACAGTAAATGAGATGATCGTCTTATATCGATCTGAAAGAGGGGGGGAGAGTCATGACAAAGTTGCTTAACAAATTTAGTGCAGAACAAATTAAATAAATAAAGGGCACTAGGGTCGATGCATGGCAGTTACCTGGTATGATGCCTTAGTCGTACCGCAAAACAAACACGCAGAGTGGAAGAAAAGTCCAACTGTGTGTTCGAGCGCACTTAAGTTAATTTGTTTGGAGATCAAAAGGGGACTAATTAAAAGTATTGAGCGCCATCTTGAAAGAGTAACAATGTAACGTTTGTCAGATCTAGCTATCACGTGGTATTGGCATCTGAACTAATAGGTCCTCTTATAGGTAGAAATTAGTGGCTACCAAGTAAGATTTTGCGGAAATCTCCGTCCATTTACAAAACTAAGTTAATTTGTTTGGAGATCCAAAGGGGGGGGCTAAATAAAAGTAGCGAGCGCAATCTTGAAAGAATAACATAGTAACGTTTGTCTGGACTAGCTCTAACGTTGTATTGGCATCTAGAAAAATAAGTATTCTTAATGGTAGAAATTAGTAGCTGCCAAGCGTAATTTTGCAAACATCTCCATCTATTTTAAAAACTAATGAAAACTACATAATTGATGAATATTCATAGAAACTATCTTAGGGTTTAACTGTAAGTGTCATCAACTTTCAATGACTTACAAGTGAGCAAAAATTACAGTTAAAGATGCATAACATATTCTGTGCTAAACAGTTTTTTCAAAATTTGATAGAATATTAACAAGTGGTATTAAAAGTTGTACTACCATGTTGTGATCTAATAAAATCAGAATGTAAACATTGGCATATATAAGGCAAATATTCTAATCACTGCAGTTTATACACAATTTAGGCACAAGAACATTGATTGTTTCGACAAATCGAATACATTTCATGATTAAGCACGCAACTTTCTTCAAATAGATATCTGTGATTCAATCATTCAAAACAATGAAGAACTTTAAACAATTGATTTATACAAATAATATCAATGTATTGAAGTATGTGATCACCGTCCGGATATTGTATCATATTGTCTAGTCACCGTCATAATGCTATATTGACATACAGTAAGCAGTCATCATTTAAATCTAATGGTACAGATATCATGTTAGGCATGCTAATGCATGCCATTCAGTAGATGAATTTAAGCCCTGGTTGACTGCATCTGTTAAGCAGATTAGTTTGCCCTCCCTGAAAGAGAGGATTTTGTTCATGTTGTTTTGTCTTTTGTTATGTGTTAAAAGATGTAAGCTGAGGCGTATAATTATAAACTGCCTTTATTCACTGCTCCACTCTCCAGCAAAGAACATCTCCTATGACTTCCAGGACCCACCAAGTCGTTTCTGTTTCTTTATGGCCCAAGCGTAGATAGTGTTCTACCAAGGGTGCGTTTTCTTTTTTACAGCGGATGTGGGACTGGTGTTGTAAAATCCGCTTTTTGACTGGTTGAATGGTTTTGCCAATATAATGTAATCGGCAGGGGCACTGGATGCAATAAACAACATTCATGGTATTGCAATTTGAAAAAGTTTAGCCATAAATTTCATACCATTAGGCAGAAAAATGCATGGAGAAGGGAGCATTATTGTGTCGCCTGAAAAACTCTACACCCTGTCTTTTCTTATCAGATGATAACCCTACACCCAGGAGTTTCCGGACATCACAAAGAGAAGATAGTACCCTATGTCATGCATGGGAGCAGGTTCCTCACTAAGGTAGGCCCTTTTTTGTGTTAAACATGGGCTTCTTTTTCACATGATAGGGTCTCCTCCGCAATGACGGGAACAACTTCTGGTTCCCTTGGTCTTTCGTCCTCGGGTGTTACTCTTGGCTCATAGTCAAGCAGGGGGGACACTATGGACAAGAACACACTCTTAGATATCTCCTTGAAAGGTTCTACTGGCCGGACATATACTGTGAGGTGTCCTGGTTTTGCGCTATCTGTCCATGCTGCCAACTCACTAATCCCTCTGGTGTAAGAAAAGCCCCCTTATACCCCCTCCCTATCATTGAAACTCCTTTCCAAAGAGTCAGAATTTACCTGGTTGGCCCTTTAACCAGGTCTACCTGAGGTCATCAGTACATACTCATGCTTGTTGATTATGCCACCCGGTCCCCATGGGCTATACCCCTTTCCAATACAACATCCTCAGTGGCACAGGCTATGGTTTCTTTTTTTTCCCCCGAGTTGGGTTCCCCCAGGAGATACTAACAGACCAGGGCACATCATTCATGTCCCGCATCATGAAGGAAGTATGCAGGATCCTAGGAATACATCACATTAGAACCTCCATCTACCACCCACAAACAGACGGACTAGTGGAACAATATAATAAGACTATTAAAACCAAGCTGAAGAAGATGGTTACTGAGAGCGGAAGGGATTGGGATAGGAAGTTACCCCTTGTATTGTTTTCAATACGAGCACACAAACAAAAATTAACTGGCTTCACCCCTTTCGAATTGCTGTTCGGCCGAAAGCCCGGAACCCTTTTAGACATGGCTGTCGAACAGTGAACTGAGGAAGAAGAGGAAGGAAAACCCTTAATAGTCTACAGCGAGTCCTTGAATACCTTAGCATCACCCTGGGAAGAAGTACATGATAATCTCGAGAAAGCCCAGAAGAGGCAAAAACACTGTTACGATAAGAGAAGTAAACTAAGAATTAAATGCTCATTATTTTGTCCACATCCAAGAAAAAATTCTTAGCTACCTGGTCTGGTTCATATAGAATCATAGAGAAAGTGACTCCCATAAACGTACAAAGTTGATGTTCCCCGAAAAAATGGGATGGGAAAGGTTTTTCATATTAACCTATTGAAGAAATGGGAGGAACACTCTGAACAGAACAAGACATCCATAAAACATATTAACCTTTACCAACCTTTAGATATTATACATCAACCTATCCCTTCCATCCCCGGAGAAAACACAACCTAGGACCTAAAACAACCAGTGAACAAAAGCAAGCAATACTCCAACTGTTAAACAAATTCCCTGGGTTAGCATCACAACACCCAGGAGGTACTTCCTTGATAGAACATGATATCGTAAAAGAAGCAGGGTGAGTTATCAAGTTAAAACCATATAGGTACCCAGCCGCACGACGGCAGGCCATCGAACAGGAAATAGTCCTTGTTACAAGCAGACATTATTGAACCATCCCAAAGTGCCTGGTACTCACCCGCAGTACTCGTTCCAAAATCAGACTGCAGTAATCGCTTTCATATTGATTTCCGACAACTGAATGCTCACTCCCAATTTGATACAGACCCGATGCCCCAGGTAGACAAACTTATTGAGCGTTTGGGTGGGGTCATGGCAATGTCTAGTATTAACCTGACGAAGGGGTATTTGCAGATACCCCTTTCACAAGCAGCAAGAGAAAAACAGTTTTTTTCCACTCCATCCAGCCTATATCAATTTAAAGTGATGCCTTTCGGACTACACAGGGCCCTGGCCACTTTCAAAGGCTTATGGATGTACTACTTAGGGCTCATCAAAGATATGCTGTTGCGTACTTAGGTGACATAGTGGGGTACAGTCCAGATTGCGAGACACAACTACACCATCTCCACCAAGTCTTTTCTGCCTTGCATTAGGCAGGACTCCCATTAAATCCCCAAAAAATGACCCTTGCAACCAACCATATAGAGTACCTCGGGTATACGATCAAGGCAAGCACCATCAGCCCCCAAATTAATAAGTGAAAAGCAATAGAAAGCATTCCTCGTCCCTCAACAAAAAAAAGAAATACATGCCTTCCAAGGACTGGTGGGGTACTTCAGTCGTATTATCCATCATTTTCCTGACATAGTCAGTCCCCTTACAGACCTTTTATCACACAACACCCTAGTAAGGGCATTCCTTGGACAAGTACCCAAGAAAACGGCTTCCGTCAATTGAAGGAATGCCTTACCAATGCCCCAGTATTAATGAGTCCCGATTTTTCCAAAGTGTTGATTCTCCAAACCGATGCCTCTGTAGAAGTCTGGGTGCTGTTCTCTCACAACCAGACCAAGAGGGAGATTTGAGACCCATACTATTTATCAGTCGAAAACTATTCCCAAGAGAAACACACTATGCCACCATGGAGAAAGAATGTTTAGCAATAAAGTAGGCAATGGAAGCCCTTCTATATTATCTGCTGGGACTGTCTTTTATTCTTCTTACAGACCATGCACCTCTTACTTGGCTTGCTACTCATAAAGACACAAACCCTAAGATACTTAGATGATTGTTGGCTATACAACCTTTCTCGTTATAGACATATCATGTACCAGGAAAGCTACAAGGGAATGTGGACTTTCTGTCTCGATATCCTATTTTGACATAGCCCAACCATCTAAGCCTGGTAGAGGAGCAGTGTGATCCGCTGTCATGGACACACGTGACCCCAGCTAACCCGTCCTTTTCCACACAGAAGAGAAGTAAGCGGTCTAGCGGTCAGCACCTACGTCATGAGGTCACCCGACCTAGAGTCAATGAGCGCAGAGCTGGCTCAAGAAGACAGCGGCGGCCGGAACAGTGCATCGGTAGGAGAGGACACGGAAAGCTGGAGTGTAGAGAAAATGGAGAGGGAAACACCGAAGCGGTCCGGTCCAGAGTAGCCCCACCGAAGAGGAGGAGAAGAACCATCCCTGAAAGGCCCGGGTGAGACAGAAGAGGAGAACACCACCAGCGATACAATCCTGGAGGGTCGTGGCTTCAGGCAAGTCCCATTCTTGAGATTTTTCTTTCAACAATGGTGGGAGGGAGGACCTTACGATGCCCAGGGCCGTTCTGACTCCAAGGGCACTGAGCACGTCCCCCCTGTACCACAAGAAACCTCCTTCACTCCTCCTGAAACTCCGTAAGCACTTCATACCCTGTGTCCCAAGAACCCCCACCATACAACACCTTGGAGCACTTTGGTGTGGTGAAGGAAACAGCCAGAGGACACCCCAGTAACAAGTTTATACCTGTGGTGTTCTTTTCGATGACCTCCGGACCGTGACTAAAGAGCTGGAAAGAATCCGGGGAAGAGAGAGAACACCAAATCAAGAACTATTACCAGTTGATTCCAGATATTTTTATTTTTATGTTGCCCTCCTGTATCGTGGAACCTTATTGTAAACCCAAGAATCATCTGCATTAAAAAAATTATTTTTTTTGTGCCCCCAAAGCCTCTTAGTGTTTGTGTCTCTTAGCTGTGTGACAACAGGAGGCCAAAGTGATGTTTTGTAAAGGGTCTATGCTTTTGACTGTCTTTGTTATTTGAGGGGTATTGGACTTCAAAACCCTTACTTTCTAAGTCATAGACACCACAAAATCTCAAAGAGGTTGCCAGCTTTTTGCAAGATCATAACATCAGCCTGACCATAAGCTTTCAACTCTGTTTAAAAATGAAACTCCTTTTCACAGTTTTCAAAGTACCATTGTAGAAAGCTCACTTTCTCAGTAGGCATCATATATTCAACACCGTAGCTGTCCGGAGGCGGCATGGGACCCATATATTTCTGGTTCACCCAGGTGATAAAATAGTGTTGAAAAGAACCTTTACACCTTGGGAAACTAAAGGCTTTTGGCAGCTTGCTCAATTTCACGGATAGGAAATTCGGGGTGTCCATGAACCTTATTTGTAACTGGCCAGCCGTTAACAGCATAAGCTTGGAACGCTGAGTGATGAGTTCTTCTTTTACCTTTTCACGAATCATATTTTATGGAATAAAAAAGTAAGTTGTCTACTTTTGAGTTATGGTCCAGCATGGTAAAACCTTTGAATTTCGTTTGAATTAAAGTGTTAAGGAAATCACCAAGGCCTGTTCGTCCTTCAAACTCCCAGCTTTCATCATAAGTTAGATTGTGTGCATAAATATAGTTTGATTGGTGTACCCCTGTCTCTTGTGTGTACTCTATATCAAACACTATGTAGTCTTCGGTTTTGGTCTGAGGTCTGCCTTTAACCATGTAGCTCCTGTGTACAGTTCCTGCCCTAAAAGGCAACTGACACCTTAGCCATTTCATGCCCTTCCATTTCTGATCTTCTGCCACATACCGGCAACCTTCATGGCAATCCATTTTAGGGATGCAGTATAAAGTTTTGTTGTGTATGCTCAACAGACTTATAAGCGACAAAACCTATTACAGGTGCAACACCTCACCTTCAGGGCAGTTCAATGATGCAACCTTCCCTCTGACACATCTTACAGTGCATTTCACACTGATGAAATGCCTTAGTGTTGTATATGTGGTCGCAATGTATGCACATGTACTTGACTCCCAGAAAACTTTTAAGGTTCAAGATACCATAAAAGTGATTTTTGTGGTGAAGGACATATACGATCTTGTTTTTCACATGTTCCCCGGTTGTAAAGTACTTCTAAGAATCATTGTGATAAAGAACTTTCACTGTAACAGCAAAATAGTTCTCAAAAAGACCTATGTCACCCAAGCAGACCATGCGGTCTGGAAGTATTTCAAGAACCTCATGGGCTTCAGCCGCTCTAGACATGATGACAGTGGTTGTGGTGTTGTGCCACATCGGCAACCCCATGATGCTGGCTGCCAGACATGTCTCTTTAAAGGTCTGGAAACACCCCCCTCATGACCCCATACAATGAGGGGTATGACTCTGAAAGTGCCATAGGTGACTAGTTCAGCCTTACTCTGTAAAAGCCTCAAGAGGTTGTCTAAAAAATCCACAGCATCAAACACATCGTGAGACATTCGTTTGGTGAACATTTGGACTGTCAGAACACTGCCGCTGGAAGCGTTGTTGGAAAAAAATCATTAGCACCCACATCGCGTAACAACCTTTCTATGCACATTCTGATGTATGGCTAAAACCCATTATCGGAGGACCTTATTTTGTGAAGGTTAAGAAACCTAAACTCCTTGTAGTGTTCCGTAGGGTTAAATCTCTCTACAGTACAACTGTAGCTTCTAACACTTTCTAAAAATACGGCCTCTGAATCCTCATCTTGAGGAATTTAACTTGTTGTGGAGTTCGCTGTTGTATCATTTTGGAGATTCTGGCTTAGCATGGGCTCTGTGGGTCTTTTAAGTTGCTGTGTCGCACATATGCTGGCTTTCTTTAGTTTACTTCTTGAAAGCCTGCGCTGCTTAGCGCTATTAGCCCATGCTTTTTAATAGACCATGCTTTTCTAGGTAGCCTTCCTCATCATATCTGAACAGTATGGTTTGTACCTGTGTGCGAGGTACTCATAGAAGACTCTGCTACAGACCCACCCTGCCGACCATCTTTATGTTCCAGATGCTGGAGTATTTTGACTCTACCCCTCGAGCCCGTCAAATTTCCAACCCACGGGATGTTTTCTCCTGAACTGATGTATTGGCCTGTGCATGTTAATATGGTATGTGCTTCAGGTGCTGATCGTGAAACTGTATGACTTTGTTTGTGGGGCTCTAAGCACTTTTTATGCCTGAGCAAACATTATCGCAGGGACTTTGTCAGTACAGTGTGGACCTTACTGATATATTTTGATTTGCGTGCACTTTTATTAATACCCGGAGCATGGGCAGGTCTTTAGGGGTCAGCATAGGCCTAGTAATGCCAGTATACCCCATATGTGTGACACAGTTGCTTGACACATTTGGAGGATAACAGTTTTACACTGGTTAACAATTTGCACAATCTCTGCTGTGCCCACATATTGACCCTGTCACCGCTACCCTCCTTTCCTAATTTTAGGATTGCTACGCTTGCTTGCTTGCCTGCCATGTACACTGACATCCAGAAATGGTGGGGGAACCATTGACGGACACAACACTTTTGATTGACTGGATTGGATTTAAAGACATTTATGTACATTACTGCTAATCCTGTGCTACTGGGCACATTAGCTGTGTGCTTCAACACTCAGGTCATTATTTAAGCTGAACATACTCTGACAGCAATATCCATGTTTTGTCTCATTATTACTCACCTTAGAAATAATTCTGAGTTATTTCTATGCGACTCCTGCGGCCTTCTGCTGCGCTTGCCCCATGTGCTGCACGGCAGTTTGGCCCTTGCTGGTTTTCGTCCTCCAAGTCGCTTTCAGACACCTCAATTGCTATGCCTCCCTTTGTGGCAATATTGTGTAGCATGGCACATGCTGCTACTATCTTGCAGCATTATTCAGGGTTGTATTGTAAGGTGCCACCGGTTTTATGGAGGCATCTGAAGCAGCTCTTCAACAGCCCAAATGTGCGCTCTATGATGTTCCTGGTCGATAAATGCGCAGCATTATACCTCTGTTCATTGGCAGTTGTAGAATTGAGGTACAGCGTCATGTAATTACGCAAGGTGTATAACACCTTAGCTGAAGTAGGTAAACTGCCCGATGAAGTTGAAAACCGGGTCGAGCAAAAGAAGGGCCCCTCTATACCGGTGGGTGGTGGGGTCTTCCCTATATTTGATCACTCGGTGGCTCCCCTGGTATCCACATTGGATGGTGTGCAAGAGAAAGCTGTCCCTCCAGTTGTAGCTTCTGCTCCAGAACCTGTGAACGGCTCAGTTGAGCTGATAGTCGAGGCCTCTCCTTTGGTCTTGGTACTAGCTAACGTCCCCAAATTGGCCCCAGGCCAGGATGAAACTACTTCATCTTTGTTGTCTAAATCCCTACATTGGCTGACAAACAATATGTTAATAACTCCCTGGGGTAAGCAACAGTTGGCAGAAGAACTAGTCAAGGCCAGGAGGGTCGAGTGGAAAGGAAATAGTGTAAAAAGATTCCGGGGTGATTGTGTTGTTTTACATTTCTCAGAACCAGAGGTATTATCCAAGATACTGCCCAATCTCCTACCTCCCCAGCGAAGATCCGCTGAGATTGTCCCACTCACCTTAGATTTCTTTTACCATCGCAGTGGGAGGTTTTCTAATAAGAGCATGTTGAGGACGAAGTGGATTGTTGTTTCAACGAAAGGGAAGAGGGTAGCGCAGTCCACAGATTGGGGATTAAGTTTGGAAAACACGTTCTCAGCTCTCTCTAACATAAACGACTGTGACTGACTTCTCGAAGGCAAAAGTGTAGCACCTCTAGCTATTGTTGATCAGAGCTTATTTAGCTTGCCTGCCCAGAATGCCAACTGCCATAGTAATGGGATGATGGGTAACCCAGTAGCGATAGTAGCAGGCAAATCTAGTATGCAGAACCTTACACCTGAAGCGCCAGTTGGTTGCATGACTGGGGTAGCTAACCTAATCTCCTGGAATTTGGCTGGGCTGACTTCTAAACTAGACTGTGGGGACTGGCTTGGTTTTGTTTCCCAATTCGACGTATGCATTTTCCAGGAGACCTGGGCATGTGAACCTGCCTTTGTGTTAGGATACCTGAACTTCTCTGTGCCAGCTGTAAAGGGCCCGAAAGGTAGACCAATGGGGGGGGCTCACCATTTGGACTCAACAGTCCCTAAAATTTTCAACTAAAAGTATAGTTACTAGTCATAATGACATTCAGTTGATCAGGGTAACTACTGATACTCTTGGGTCACTTGATATCTATAACATATATGCTAGGAGTGCTAAGGGTTGCCGATCCGATGTATTAACAGCCTTGGATAACTTTCTGGATGTACATTCCCACGAGAACAACCTTGTTATAGCCGGTGATCTTAATCGGATGTTTGAGCCTTTGGTTTCGGGAGAGGTCTCCACTGGAGCTGAAGAGGACTCTCTCTGGGGTATTCCTGAATTACAACTGAAGCCAGTTACTCGCTGGACTGAGGACATAATAGCCCTCAATGCAATGTGTCTCGAAAAAGGTCTGAGAGCTATGAATGGAAGAACATTGCGGGATAAAAATGGCTCTATGACTTTTGACAATGGGAGACACAAAAGTAGAATTGACTATGTAATCTGTAGTTTGTCGTTATGGTCAACTGTCTGTGATATGGAGGTTGTTGCGAGACCAGAGAGTGACCACAACCCCTTATGCGTGACACGCAAATGGTGGCCTGCAGAGACAAATTCTAATTGTACGAATACTCTTGTTCCACCACTGATTGTCCCAGAGAACAATATGCGTAGGCTCAGATGGGATACTGTAGTCAACAAACAACAGGCCATTGATACTATTAATTACGAAACTGATCAAGCTATTTCAGCTTTGGAATTAATTAGCGACTCTTCTTCTGGCTTGGGGGACGTGGTCAATATTCATGACACCCTCTTTGCCAAGATCAAGGGGCATTTCTTAAAACCTGTCAGGCGAAAAGGGGCAATGGTCCTTAAATGTGCAAGATGGTATAACATCGATTGCAGGGAGGCACGACTTGCCCTTGGCCTTGCCATTAAGAGGAGGGAGCCCGTGTCTATCTGCCTTGCCAGAAAGGCTTACGAAGCATGCATAGTAAAAGCCAAGAGAGAACGGGACGAGCAACATTGGTGCAAATTGAAAAAGGCTAGCGATAGGAGGGACTCACAAGTGTTCTGGAATATAGTCAAATGGGGCAGCAAAAGAGTTGAAGCATCTCCAAATAACAATCTACCACAAGAGGCCTGGGTAGAATTTTTTTAGCTCACAATATACTCTTAATACCCAGGCAACAGTTGAGGATAGTTTTATTATGACCTTTCCTCAAGGTAACCTCTTTACATATAAAGAGATTATGTCTGCTATTACTGCAGTAAAAAGAGGGCGTGCCCCTGGCTTAGATGGTGTACCGGCTGATATTTTTTTAAATGATAAAGATCGTTGGTGCAAATATATCTATTTGCTTATTAATTTTATTGCTAGGGGAGCTGAGGTCCCTGCTTCATGGAGAGGCGCAGTAATCATCCCTGTGTTCAAAAAGGGAGACCGTGCTCAGCCATGTAATTATAGGCCTATCAGTTTCATTGATACTGTGCAAAAAATAGCCGGTCGTGTGGTTGTAAATAGGCTCCTCTAATGGGCAGAAGATAATAACATCTTATCACCTTTCCAAGCAGGTTTTCGAAGGGCAACAAGTACGGTGGACCAAGTGTTTCGCTTCCAATTGCTGCAGTGGAAGACCGTGGTGCTGGGGGGAGGCAGCCTGTATGCGGCTTTCGTCGATTTGCGGGCTGCCTTCGACCTGGTTCCGCGGGCTAAACTGTGGCAAGTTCTACAGAGTTTGGGGGTCCCGAAGGAATTACCAACCCTGATAATACGCCTGCATGAGCTCAATTTCACAGATGACTTTCCCGTTGAGCGAGGAGTTAGACAAGGGTGTTCAATGGCTCCAACCTTGTTCCCGGTGTAGTCCTCTGGGTTGTCCATAATGTCTATTGAAGTCTTCTAAATGTTTATGCTTTGACAATTCCCAACAATAAAATGTCAATGACCACCAAGAAAGAATAAGATACTTGTTTACTTTTTGATTGGATAGGAGGACAATCCATACTTCTATTTTTGCAGGGACAATTCTGCACAAACCGAACTATGGACACTAAATAGTGTATTGTTTATCAATTATAATAGACTCAGTTAGACTTTCCACATACCTCAGTCATAACAGAATTTGAACCCCCAATCTCCTTACTGACTAGCTAGTGTGACAGTCATTTAGCTCCCTAATTCATCGATGATTGATACCCAATGATGATTATCCAACCCAGGACCTAAGACTATGGAGTCAGAGCCCAGAACTGTCAGAACCACAGACTCATGCTTGCAAATTGCAAACCCTTTCGCTCACTCACTCATGACTAAAAACCACAGAGTCTATGTAAGTTTTAAAGCTTTATTAAAAGTAAAAACATTTATTAAAATCAAGTTCGTCATACAACATAAACGGTGGATTGAAAATGGAAAAATGCTTAGTGATTTCACACATTAATTGTGAGCGAGCCCTAACCTGGTTGGAACTTCAAATCTTCTTTGTGGTGCTGAATCGTTGCTGACTCCGTCCTAGTGATGATGATCTGATCTTGCTCTTGTTCTTAGAAGGGAAGCTTCTGTCTGTTATGAGAAAAACGGTGCGTGTTAAAAAGCAAGCATTCATCAGTGGTGCCAAAAAGTGTAGCAAGACGACACCCTTCCCTGAAAAAGTGCAATTTTTAGTTTTGTCACAAAATATTAAATTTGTTTGTGTAGGTGTAGTGACATTTTTTCATTCCTTGACAAAATACTAGGGAGTGGTGTATATGGCATCTAAGAATCCGAAATTTATTTTCTAGGCGGAACATCGGCACAACCATCCACCGGTGCCGGGGCCAGCCCAGAGGTGGGCACTCCGGGGATGGAGGCGGTGCAACAGCCAGCGGAAACTGCTGTGGGGGATGCCACGGTAGTGGCGGACAGTGGTAAGCTATTGTATTCCTTACTTATTGAGATTGCAGACTGCAGAGTGTGCTCTCTGCACGGGTGTATACATTGTACAGTACAAGTAAACTATACTGTTAAGAAGACTTACAAATTTAGAACTAAGTTTTTATCAACCAGGTAGTAGCCTCCTAAATTGACTTCAACTCAGCTGTGAAAGTTTTTTCAAGAATCCAAGTCAGATCAGAGATTAACTTAATGGATGGGATGAACGAAAAGGGAAAGAAGGGTGTAAGTAAGTGTGGAAGGACGAGCGAGTTAAAAGTAATGATGACTGGCAAAGAATGATACGTGTTTTTGAATGCTGCCCGAGGTGGCTGGGAATATGATGCATGGCCGGTTGAAGGATGAAGCAAGGATGGGTGGAAGGAGAAAGGGAAGAGAACTGCCTGGGTGGGTGAAACAGAAACTGTATGTGTGCGCAATATATCCTTTGGTTGAAATTCAAATGGAAGTCAAGCACGGATGCATGGCTTGCAGTTTCCAAAATAAAATGAAAATGTTGTTTTCTCGTGAGAAAAAGTAAGGTTTGTCCAGTTGAGACATTAAGAAGAATGATTGACATTTACTTTGAATGGATGGATGCCTGGATCATGGTACTATCTGACTCATAGATAGCATATGTGTATGTAGAGAGAGTAGACGGTCACTGGATGAACTAAGTGTTACTTTGAAGAGCATGTAACACCGCACCCGCACGTCCGTTCCGGTGTAGGAAAGGCAAGGAAAAGAAGTTGTAATTTTTCCGAATACTACCATGAATAGTAGCAGTAGTTTGTATTGCAAGCACAGCATATATCCGGCGATTTCGGGGGCCACTCACTAACTCTATTAATAATTTTAGTACAACTCTGTCATTCATGTGTGGCCTATCAGTGTTCACTCAATAAAAAACAAAGCACCTAAAGTCATCCCATATGTAATCAAATACATATCCTGTGAAGAGATAGATAATCATATTATTTATCTTCTTTATTTTCCTTTTCTAGTTGTCATTGCCACTGTAGTGTGAAAGTTAAAAAATATTAAGCAGTAGCCCTTGTAACAGAGTATTCTCTGTGCCACCCATAATAGCAAAGTAAGAGCTTCACCACCTGCATGTACTGGACTGGTACAGTAACGCAAGCCTGTGTCATCATGGCGTGCATCTGTTTTTCTCGGGTGCAAGTTGACTCAGCTGGCATTGTGCAGGCTTCCAGAAGTTTACGTACCAATTTTGCTAAACAAGAGAGAAGAAGAAGAAGAAGACTGGTGTACTGTCATAGTCGACTCTAATGTAGTGAGTCCATAGTGCTCGTAGAATTGATTCCTGAAACTCCTACTAATATAAGAGCAAGGCTGAAGAAGTGGGAGGTTAGATGGATACAGGCCACAATTCTTATGTACTGTGCTTGCAAGTTGCTAGTTCTACTGGGCCACAACTTTCTGCTGAATTATTTTGTTAATCTTAAAGAGCATTGGTTACAGACTATGTTTTTATTTCTTCATATAGATGCTCATGCAAAACTGTCACAGAAGGAGCTGGCTGGACGGGCCCGGCAACGGAAACTGGAGGTGACTGTCGCCGAATATCGGCGGCTGGTGGCCCAGGAGGAGGAGGAGGAGGACACGCAGTTGACCTCCACAACATCCACAGCGACAGCTGCATCCTACTTCGTGCTCCCTGGGTCAGCCAGTCAGCACAGGCCTTCAGCGGTACGGAGCTGTGGTACCGCAGCCACCCGCCACTGCCAAGCAGCCAAAAAATCAGCTGCCCCCCGCAGCAGGTGCAAGGCACGTGTGCACCGTCTAACCCTCAGGGTATCCTACCTTGAGCAGGAGCAGAAGAAAATGAAAATCCTGTTCAAGAACCTCCGCAAGGAGCATGACCACCTTGCCCAAAAAGTACACCACCGGCGGCATACGAGGAGGACTTTTGGGGGGTGGGAATTGGGATTTGGGTTTTTTGGACTTTGGGTACTTTTTATTTCACAGACATTCTTTGGGGTTTTCGGGTCTTGCGGGATAGTTTATTATTGTTAGGGATATAAGTAATTATTACTTTCAACTTAAACATAGCATACGTGTTTTTACTGCAGTTGAGGCTGGAGGGGGGGGGTTTAACTGTAAGTTTGTTTTCCTGGAACTTAAGTGGCTTCTTGATTCAAATTGTGTAAGTAATTGCCCAAATGTTTACAAAAGTAAGTGCCTCTCACAGAGTTAGTGAATTCAATTGTCCTAGGACTTTACTAGTACTACCGTCAGTCTCTCCTCTCTCCTACTACTCCATTATTCTTCCTCCCCCCAAACCCTTATCTTACCTGTAATTCGTGTTTTAAAATAGGGCTAGGCACAGGGCTAGCTGCATGGCCAATGGTGATTAGGGTTGGCAATCCTGGGCGGATGAAATGGCATCATTGTGGTGGTACTAGTGGTGGTACACAGTGGCAGTTGCAGCATATGAAAAAAAAGAAAATGGAACCTTGATTGGCCTGACCGGAGCATTAGAACAGTACAATAGATACTATAGAACAGTGCCATAATGTAGCCTTAAAAATGCTAAAGTATTGAAAGTATGACTACTACTTGCATGGATTTTGACATTGGCTACTACTACAAGAAATAGTACTGAAGGTGAAGGACACAGCAGCGTAATCATTTGCCATGTGTAGGAGGAGGATGTTCTTCATGATCAATCCAGTTGATGGCGCCCATGAAAATCTGCTTTGATTTGCGAATAGTCATGGGTCTGTGTCAAGCTGAGTAGGAATATATCCTCAGATTCCTTCACCAGCCTTGAAATGTTATTCATTTTCAGTTGCTATGACCTTATCCTCCCCAGCAAGTGTGTGGAATTATTGCTGTCATTTACTCACACATCAATGAAAACCACACAGCCCGGGGGAAGAGGGTTAGGGTTTGGAAATTGGATGGGAATGGGGTTTTTTGAGAAAGTTTTGTTGAGAGAGGAAAAAAAACACAGCATGGACAAACAACAAATGAAGATAAACAAATCTTTGGATACGAAGATATCCATAAATCCTTTAAGGGACATAAAGAAGTACATGCACTACTGCAGGTATGAAGTTGATTGCTAAATGGATGGTTAGGTTACCTAAACTAAGTAGTACTTTCTAATAAATGAAAGAATGCGACAGTACAGGGCTGCAGTAATTATGCGTTTTCACTTCCCTATCTCTGCTCTCAGAGAAAGACTTTGTTCATTAAATTAGTTTGAAAAATAGCAAAGTAAAACTATACAATGGCTGGAGGGATGAACTTAGAAGCAGAGAGCAAAGAAATGCAGAGTCACACTCATAGAAGTTCACAGCAATAACATTACTTAAAAGATAAGAAGAAATTAATGGATACTGTTACTGTATGTTGTTGTACTTGTCCTGTTGAATTTGGGAAGTTGCATGTGTCCAGCCATTCCTCTTATTTGCGGTACTCCTCCATTCCATCTGACGCTCCGTCGATCAATGTTGGTGACCAGAAGGCACCCTGTCCACTGCCTGCCTGGCGGATGCTGAATTGCGGCTCGCTAATGTGAAGCCTGACTTCATCCTTTTTTCCATTGCTCAGGGTGAAAGCCGCCCTGTAAATGTTGATGGAAAAACAGGAAGTGATATTAAAACACCACTGAGAGAAAAATATATGGCACGTACGCTGTGTAGTGCAAAAAGTCAATCTTTCAGTTTCAGAATAGACAGTACAATAGTTTCAAAAGGGCGTACTCTGAGTCTCCTTTTGAAGGATAAAGAAGTATGGGCGAATTTTGCGGATCTCTCCCCTCAAGCTAGGTGTACTGTAAACTACGATTTAAGAACAAAATTAGACCTTCCCAGCAGTGCTCGCAGACCCTTAAACCCGGACGCTAAAATGTAGAATACCCCCAATCAGACCCCAAAAAAACGTGCGATACTGCTACCTGTCTGAGGCCTAGTGGAAAATGGTGGCAAAATGTACTCTGAAAGTAAAGTAGGCCCAAATACCCCCTTTCCCACCATGATTTTCTTCAAACCACTTGCAACCAAAATTAGACATTTCTCGACAAGTGCTCCAAGATTAGACCACAGAACCCATTTGCCACAATCTCGAACACCCCCAAACACATGCAATACTGCTAACCCTAATGAGCCCTAACTTAAAAATAGTGTCAAATGCTTTCTTCAACTAGTCCCTAATTCGCTTTTGCCACCATGGATTTTCTCCAAACCACTTGCAATCAAAACTATCCATACCCAGCGTTGCTCCAAACCCCCCAAACACCAGGAACCCCCCAAGCAGGCCCCCGAAAAAACTAAAGTGAGCAAAAACTCTGAAAAGTGAAAAACTTTTTTACCATGGATTTTCTCCAAACCACTTTTATCTGGTGTTAGACCTTCCCAGCAATGCCCCCAGACCCGTCAACCCATGCAAAAACAAGTTTAACACCCCCAAACAGGCAAAAAGCAAAAATGCAAAAACGGGGACAGACAAATTTAGGAGTGGTTCCCAGATCACTCAATGCACGCTCTGCAGCTAGACCCTAACTACCCTTTGCCACCATGGATTTTCTTCAAACCACTTACAATCAAAACTATCCATACCCAGCGTTGCTCCAAGACCCTAAATCCCCCCACAAACACTGGAACCCCCCCCCCAAGCAGGCCCCCGAAAACACTAAAGTGAGCAAAAACTCTGAAAAGTGAAAAACTTTTTCACCATGGATTTTTTCCAAAACACTTTTATCCTGTATAAGACCTTCCCAGCAATGCCCCCAGACCTGTCAACCCGGGCGAAAACAAGTTTAACACCCCCAAACAGCCATATAGTTAAACCACAAAAAGCGAGACAGCAAATTTCGGGCCTACTTGGAATTCAGTCCAAATGCACTCTGCAGCTAGGCCCTAACTCCTCTTTTCCACCATGGATTTCCTGAAAGACAAATTCAATCAACATTAGACTGTGCCAGCAGTGCTCCTAGACCCCAAAACCCACCCACAAAAACCTAGAAGCCCCCCAAACAGCACACCAAAGACAGGCAAGTGAGCAAAAACGCAAAAACTTTTTCACCTCCGATTTTCTCCAAACCACTTTTATCTGGTATTAGACCTTCCCATCAATGCCCCCGGACCTGTCAACCCAGGCGGAAACAAGTTTAACACCCCCAAACAGCCAAAAAGCAAAACCGCAAACATTGAGCAAACATTATCGCAGGGACTTTGTCAGTACAGTGTGGACCTTACTGATATATTTTGATTTGCGTGCACTTTTATTAATACCCGGAGCATGGGCAGGTCTTTAGGGGTCAGCATAGGCCTAGTAATGCCAGTATACCCCATATGTGTGACACAGTTGCTTGACACATTTGGAGGATAACAGTTTTACACTGGTTAACAATTTGCACAATCTCTGCTGTGCCCACATATTGACCCTGTCACCGCTACCCTCCTTTCCTAATTTTAGGATTGCTACGCTTGCTTGCCTGCCATGTACACTGACATCCAGAAATGGTGGGGGAACCATTGACGGACACAACACTTTTGATTGACTGGATTGGATTTAAAGACATTTATGTACATTACTGCTAATCCTGTGCTACTGGGCACATTAGCTATGTGCTTCAACACTCAGGTCATTATTTAAGCTGAACATACTCTGACAGCAATATCCATGTTTTGTCTCATTATTACTCACCTTAGAAATAATTCTGAGTTATTTCTATGCGACTCCTGCGGCCTTCTGCTGCGCTTGCCCCATGTGCTGCACGGCAGTTTGGCCCTTGCTGGTTTTCGTCCTCCAAGTCACTTTCAGACACCTCAATTGCTATGCCTCCCTTTGTGGCAATATTGTGTAGCATGGCACATGCTGCTACTATCTTGCAGCATTATTCAGGGTTGTATTGTAAGGTGCCACCGGTTTTATGGAGGCATCTGAAGCAGCTCTTCAACAGCCCAAATGTGCGCTCTATGATGTTCCTGGTCGATAAATGCGCAGCATTATACCTCTGTTCATTGGCAGTTGTAGAATTGAGGTACAGCGTCATGTAATTACGCAAGGTGTATAACACCTTAGCTGAAGTAGGTAAACTGCCCGATGAAGTTGAAAACCGGGTCGAGCAAAAGAAGGGCCCCTCTATACCGGTGGGTGGTGGGGTCTTCCCTATATTTGATCACTCGGTGGCTCCCCTGGTATCCACATTGGATGGTGTGCAAGAGAAAGCTGTCCCTCCAGTTGTAGCTTCTGCTCCAGAACCTGTGAACGGCTCAGTTGAGCTGATAGTCGAGGCCTCTCCTTTGGTCTTGGTACTAGCTAACGTCCCCAAATTGGCCCCAGGCCAGGATGAAACTACTTCATCTTTGTTGTCTAAATCCCTACATTGGCTGACAAACAATATGTTAATAACTCCCTGGGGTAAGCAACAGTTGGCAGAAGAACTAGTCAAGGCCAGGAGGGTCGAGTGGAAAGGAAATAGTGTAAAAAGATTCCGGGGTGATTGTGTTGTTTTACATTTCTCAGAACCAGAGGTATTATCCAAGATACTGCCCAATCTCCTACCTCCCCAGCGAAGATCCGCTGAGATTGTCCCACTCACCTTAGATTTCTTTTACCATCGCAGTGGGAGGTTTTCTAATAAGAGCATGTTGAGGACGAAGTGGAATGTTGTTTCAACGAAAGGGAAGAGGGTAGCGCAGTCCACAGATTGGGGATTAAGTTTGGAAAACATGTTCTCAGCTCTCTCTAACATAAACGACTGTGACTGACTTCTCGAAGGCAAAAGTGTAGCACCTCTAGCTATTGTTGATCAGAGCTTATTTAGCTTGCCTGCCCAGAATGCCAACTGCCATAGTAATGGGATGATGGGTAACCCAGTAGCGATAGTAGCAGGCGAATCTAGTATGCAGAACCTTACACCTGAAGCGCCAGTTGGTTGCATGACTGGGGTAGCTAACCTAATCTCCTGGAATTTGGCTGGGCTGACTTCTAAACTAGACTGTGGGGACTGGCTTGGTTTTGTTTCCCAATTCGACGTATGCAT
The DNA here is from genome assembly GCF_964263255.1 of Lissotriton vulgaris. Lineage (NCBI taxonomy): Eukaryota > Metazoa > Chordata > Amphibia > Caudata > Salamandridae > Lissotriton > Lissotriton vulgaris. Next base: position 198,209,078 of record NC_141697.1, read on the forward strand.
TTTCCAGGAGACCTGGGCATGTGAACCTGCCTTTGTGTTAGGATACCTGAACTTCTCTGTGCCAGCTGTAAAGGGCCCGAAAGGTAGACCAATGGGGGGGGCTCACCATTTGGATTCAACAGTCCCTAAAATTTTCAACTAAAAGTATAGTTACTAGTCATAATGACATTCAGTTGATCAGGGTAACTACTGATACTCTTGGGTCACTTGATATCTATAACATATATGCTAGGAGTGCTAAGGGTTGCCGATCCGATGTATTAACAGCCTTGGATAACTTTCTGGATGTACATTCCCACGAGAACAACCTTGTTATAGCCGGTGATCTTAATCGGATGTTTGAGCCTTTGGTTTCGGGAGAGGTCTCCACTGGAGCTGAAGAGGACTCTCTCTGGGGTATTCCTGAGTTACAACTGAAGCCAGTTACTCGCTGGACTGAGGACATAATAGCCCTCAATGCAATGTGTCTCGAAAAAGGTCTGAGAGCTATGAATGGAAGAACATTGCGGGATAAAAATGGCTCTATGACTTTTGACAATGGGAGACACAAAAGTAGAATTGACTATGTAATCTGTAGTTTGTCGTTATGGTCAACTCTCTGTGATATGGAGGTTGTTGCGAGACCAGAGAGTGACCACAACCCCTTATGCGTGACACGCAAATGGTGGCCTGCAGAGACAAATTCTAATTGTACGAATACTCTTGTTCCACCACTGATTGTCCCAGAGAACAATATGCGTAGGCTCAGATGGGATACTGTAGTCAACAAACAACAGGCCATTGATACTATTAATTACGAAACTGATCAAGCTATTTCAGCTTTGGAATTAATTAGCGACTCTTCTTCTGGCTTGGGGGACGTGGTCAATATTCATGACACCCTCTTTGCCAAGATCAAGGGGCATTTCTTAAAACCTGTCAGGCGAAAAGGGGCAATGGTCCTTAAATGTGCAAGATGGTATAACATCGATTGCAGGGAGGCACGACTTGCCCTTGGCCTTGCCATTAAGAGGAGGGAGCCCGTGTCTATCTGCCTTGCCAGAAAGGCTTACGAAGCATGCATAGTAAAAGCCAAGAGAGAACGGGACGAGCAACATTGGTGCAAATTGAAAAAGGCTAGCGATAGGAGGGACTCACAAGTGTTCTGGAATATAGTCAAATGGGGCAGCAAAAGAGTTGAAGCATCTCCAAATAACAATCTACCACAAGAGGCCTGGGTAGAATTTTTTTAGCTCACAATATACTCTTAATACCCAGGCAACAGTTGAGGATAGTTTTATTATGACCTTTCCTCAAGGTAACCTCTTTACATATAAAGAGATTATGTCTGCTATTACTGCAGTAAAAAGAGGGCGTGCCCCTGGCTTAGATGGTGTACCGGCTGATATTTTTTTAAATGATAAAGATCGTTGGTGCAAATATATCTATTTGCTTATTAATTTTATTGCTAGGGGAGATGAGGTCCCTGCTTCATGGAGAGGCGCAGTAATCATCCCTGTGTTCAAAAAGGGAGACCGTGCTCAGCCATGTAATTATAGGCCTATCAGTTTCATTGATACTGTGCAAAAAATAGCCGGTCGTGTGGTTGTAAATAGGCTCCTCTAATGGGCAGAAGATAATAACATCTTATCACCTTTCCAAGCAGGTTTTCGAAGGGCAACAAGTACGGTGGACCAAGTGTTTCGCTTCCAATTGCTGCAGTGGAAGACCGTGGTGCTGGGGGGAGGCAGCCTGTATGCGGCTTTCGTCGATTTGCGGGCTGCCTTCGACCTGGTTCCGCGGGCTAAACTGTGGCAAGTTCTACAGAGTTTGGGGGTCCCGAAGGAATTACCAACCCTGATAATACGCCTGCATGAGCTCAATTTCACAGATGACTTTCCCGTTGAGCGAGGAGTTAGACAAGGGTGTTCAATGGCTCCAACCTTGTTCCCGGTGTAGTCCTCTGGGTTGTCCATAATGTCTATTGAAGTCTTCTAAATGTTTATGCTTTGACAATTCCCAACAATAAAATGTCAATGACCACCAAGAAAGAATAAGATACTTGTTTACTTTTTGATTGGATAGGAGGACAATCCATACTTCTATTTTTGCATGGACAATTCTGCACAAACCGAACTATGGACACTAAATAGTGTATTGTTTATCAATTATAATAGACTCAGTTAGACTTTCCACATACCTCAGTCATAACAGAATTTGAACCCCCAATCTCCTTACTGACTAGCTAGTGTGACAGTCATTTAGCTCCCTAATTCATCGATGATTGATACCCAATGATGATTATCCAACCCAGGACCTAAGACTATGGAGTCAGAGCCCAGAACTGTCAGAGCCACAGACTCATGCTTGCAAATTGCAAACCCTTTCGCTCACTCACTCATGACTAAAAACCACAGAGTCTATGTAAGTTTTAAAGCTTTATTAAAAGTAAAAACATTTATTAAAATCAAGTTCGTCATACAACATAAACGGTGGATTGAAAATGGAAAAATGCTTAGTGATTTCACACATTAATTGTGAGCGAGCCCTAACCTGGTTGGAACTTCAAATCTTCTTTGTGGTGCTGAATCGTTGCTGACTCCGTCCTAGTGATGATGATCTGATCTTGCTCTTGTTCTTAGAAGGGAAGCTTCTGTCTGTTATGAGAAAAACGGTGCGTGTTAAAAAGCAAGCATTCATCAGTGGTGCCAAAAAGTGTAGCAAGACGACACCCTTCCCTGAAAAAGTGCAATTTTTAGTTTTGTCACAAAATATTAAATTTGTTTGTGTAGGTGTAGTGACATTTTTTCATTCCTTGACAAAATACTAGGGAGTGGTGTATATGGCATCTAAGAATCCGAAATTTATTTTCTAGGCGGAACATCGGCACAACCATCCACCGGTGCCGGGGCCAGCCCAGAGGTGGGCACTCCGGGGATGGAGGCGGTGCAACAGCCAGCGGAAACTGCTGTGGGGGATGCCACGGTAGTGGCGGACAGTGGTAAGCTATTGTATTCCTTACTTATTGAGATTGCAGACTGCAGAGTGTGCTCTCTGCACGGGTGTATACATTGTACAGTACAAGTAAACTATACTGTTAAGAAGACTTACAAATTTAGAACTAAGTTTTTATCAACCAGGTAATAGCCTCCTAAATTGACTTCAACTCAGCTGTGAAAGTTTTTTCAAGAATCCAAGTCAGATCAGAGATTAACTTAATGGATGGGATGAACGAAAAGGGAAAGAAGGGTGTAAGTAAGTGTGGAAGGACGAGCGAGTTAAAAGTAATGATGACTGGCAAAGAATGATACGTGTTTTTGAATGCTGCCTGAGGTGGCTGGGAATATGATGCATGGCCGGTTGAAGGATGAAGCAAGGATGGGTGGAAGGAGAAAGGGAAGAGAACTGCCTGGGTGGGTGAAACAGAAACTGTATGTGTGCGCAATATATCCTTTGGTTGAAATTCAAATGGAAGTCAAGCACGGATGCATGGCTTGCAGTTTCCAAAATAAAATGAAAATGTTGTTTTCTCGTGAGAAAAAGTAAGGTTTGTCCAGTTGAGACATTAAGAAGAATGATTGACATTTACTTTGAATGGATGGATGCCTGGATCATGGTACTATCTGACTCATAGATAGCATATGTGTATGTAGAGAGAGTAGACGGTCACTGGATGAACTAAGTGTTACTTTGAAGAGCATGTAACACCGCACCCGCACGTCCGTTCCGGTGTAGGAAAGGCAAGGAAAAGAAGTTGTAATTTTTCCGAATACTACCATGAATAGTAGCAGTAGTTTGTATTGCAAGCACAGCATATATCCGGCGATTTCGGGGGCCACTCACTAACTCTATTAATAATTTTAGTACAACTCTGTCATTCATGTGTGGCCTATCAGTGTTCACTCAATAAAAAACAAAGCACCTAAAGTCATCCCATATGTAATCAAATACATATCCTGTGAAGAGATAGATAATCATATTATTTATCTTCTTTATTTTCCTTTTCTAGTTGTCATTGCCACTGTAGGGTGAAAGTTAAAAAATATTAAGCAGTAGCCCTTGTAACAGAGTATTCTCTGTGCCACCCGTAATAGCAAAGTAAGAGCTTCACCACCTGCATGTACTGGACTGGTACAGTAACGCAAGCCTGTGTCATCATGGCGTGCATCTGTTTTTCTCGGGTGCAAGTTGACTCAGCTGGCATTGTGCAGGCTTCCAGAAGTTTACGTACCAATTTTGCTAAACAAGAGAGAAGAAGAAGAAGAAGACTGGTGTACTGTCATAGTCGACTCTAATGTAGTGAGTCCATAGTGCTCGTAGAATTGATTCCTGAAACTCCTACTAATATAAGAGCAAGGCTGAAGAAGTGGGAGGTTAGATGGATACAGGCCACAATTCTTATGTACTGTGCTTGCAAGTTGCTAGTTCTACTGGGCCACAACTTTCTGCTGAATTATTTTGTTAATCTTAAAGAGCATTGGTTACAGACTATGTTTTTATTTCTTCATATAGATGCTCATGCAAAACTGTCACAGAAGGAGCTGGCTGGACGGGCCCGGCAACGGAAACTGGAGGTGACTGTCGCCGAATATCGGCGGCTGGTGGCCCAGGAGGAGGAGGAGGAGGACACGCAGTTGACCTCCACAACATCCACAGCGACAGCTGCATCCTACTTCGTGCTCCCTGGGTCAGCCAGTCAGCACAGGCCTTCAGCGGTACGGAGCTGTGGTACCGCAGCCACCCGCCACTGCCAAGCAGCCAAAAAATCAGCTGCCCCCCGCAGCAGGTGCAAGGCACGTGTGCACCGTCTAACCCTCAGGGTATCCTACCTTGAGCAGGAGCAGAAGAAAATGAAAATCCTGTTCAAGAACCTCCGCAAGGAGCATGACCACCTTGCCCAAAAAGTACACCACCGGCGGCATACGAGGAGGACTTTTGGGGGGTGGGAATTGGGATTTGGGTTTTTTGGACTTTGGGTACTTTTTATTTCACAGACATTCTTTGGGGTTTTCGGGTCTTGCGGGATAGTTTATTATTGTTAGGGATATAAGTAATTATTACTTTCAACTTAAACATAGCATACGTGTTTTTACTGCAGTTGAGGCTGGAGGGGGGGGGGTTTAACTGTAAGTTTGTTTTCCTGGAACTTAAGTGGCTTCTTGATTCAAATTGTGTAAGTAATTGCCCAAATGTTTACAAAAGTAAGTGCCTCTCACAGAGTTAGTGAATTCAATTGTCCTAGGACTTTACTAGTACTACCGTCAGTCTCTCCTCTCTCCTACTACTCCATTATTCTTCCTCCCCCCAAACCCTTATCTTACCTGTAATTCGTGTTTTAAAATAGGGCTAGGCACAGGGCTAGCTGCATGGCCAATGGTGATTAGGGTTGGCAATCCTGGGCGGATGAAATGGCATCATTGCGGTGGTACTAGTGGTGGTACACAGTGGCAGTTGCAGCATATGAAAAAAAAGAAAATGGAACCTTGATTGGCCTGACCGGAGCATTAGAACAGTACAATAGATACTATAGAACAGTGCCATAATGTAGCCTTAAAAATGCTAAAGTATTGAAAGTATGACTACTACTTGCATGGAATTTGACATTGGCTACTACTACAAGAAATAGTACTGAAGGTGAAGGACACAGCAGCGTAATCATTTGCCATGTGTAGGAGGAGGATGTTCTTCATGATCAATCCAGTTGATGGCGCCCATGAAAATCTGCTTTGATTTGCGAATAGTCATGGGTCTGTGTCAAGCTGAGTAGGAATATATCCTCAGATTCCTTCACCAGCCTTGAAATGTAATTCATTTTCAGTTGCTATGACCTTATCCTCCCCAGCAAGTGTGTGGAATTATTGCTGTCATTTACTCACACATCAATGAAAACCACACAGCCCGGGGGAAGAGGGTTAGGGTTTGGAAATTGGATGGGAATGGGGTTTTTTGAGAAAGTTTTGTTGAGAGAGGAAAAAAAACACAGCATGGACAAACAACAAATGAAGATAAACAAATCTTTGGATACGAAGATATCCATAAATCCTTTAAGGGACATAAAGAAGTACATGCCCTACTGCAGGTATGAAGTTGATTGCTAAATGGATGGTTAGGTTACCTAAACTAAGTAGTACTTTCTAATAAATGAAAGAATGCGACAGTACAGGGCTGTGGAGTTCTGGACTTTTTTGGTTCCGTCCAGAGGTGTCAGGGAACAACACCCAAAGACCCCGGAGTTCCACCTGCCTTGGTGCACAAATGAACAGAAACACGGGCTTCTCGATGGTGGCGTCAAAGACCAAAGGTTTATTACTGCAGGGACACAGAAGTCACAGATACTACACACGGGCAGTAACTAGGAGCCTGTTCGATTTGTACAAAGAGGGTTGCTCCTTATATACTGAATTTTAAGCTAGGGGCAAATTCTTTACATGTAATACATTCCCAAAACCTTTGTGTCTAAAACAATAAATAGTTGGCGTTACACAGGAACCGTCGATAATATCTGAGGCCAAACATTGCGAAGAGAGGGGTTCCCACTAGTTTGTCACAATTCTCTGTCAATATTGCATTCAGGACCCGGACCGCCTCATCGTAAAGTTCGTTACCTCCCCCTAATAAAGATTCAGAAAGAAAGAAACAGAGCCAGGTGTGGAAGATAGAAAAGTGGGATAAGGGATGTTTGTGGGTTGTAAATGGGCAAGGCTACCGGCTTCGGCCGCCTAATCATGATCAGGACAATGGACACGAAGACCAGTTTGGCAGGACTGGCCTCGGGCAGAGGAGGCAGCCTTTGTCGAGTCATGCAGCTACAGCGTGATCTGGTTTAAGGTGCACGTGTCATGAAAGAGGTGAATCTCCGGCTAAGGCTACGTGTCCTTAATCGAAATGAAGTGATCAAAGGTTATTGCGTATGTGAGGGCAAGAAACACAAAATGGCGGCCATGATCTAAGATGGATGCCGTGGGTAGATCAGAAATGTGTTTATAAAAGGAGTGCTCTTGCTCGTAGCGTAGCGAAAACACCAGGATATACTAAATGGATCATTTGCGGTTCGCTGATACCAATATTATGTATTTCCGACAAACTTGAAAACACGGGTTCAAATCGTCACGGAACCTCAGACCCTCCTTTTGCCCTTACATAGGCAATTACTTAGTCTATGTCAGAATCTAATTCTATGCTCATCAGGTCAGTGACATGCTGTTGTATCATCATCCTTTCTCGTGTCTTTTCTCCAAACGCAGGTGGTTTTCTGAGACAAGTTGCAGCACAAAGACTACACAGAGCAGGACCACACTGGATAATCAGACAACATGAGAATAGGAATACTAAGATGACACCAATGACCATCAGAACCTTCCATCCCCACGCTGATATCAGAGTCCAAAACCACTCCATGAGGGACCAGTTTCCCTTGTCTACATGTATGGAGTCGGAAATCTTGTGTAGCTTAGAGATCGCCTCATAGACTGTTGGAGCATTATTAGGAATAAAGACACAGCAGCTCGATTGGATCATTCTGCATACCCCACCTCGATCTGCAAGTATAACGTCTAGAACCATACGGTTCTGCAACGTCATGAGTCTATCCGCCTGAAGCTCAGCTGTCAAGTTGCTAAGGGCACCAGCAGTTTCGGTAATAGTAGATTCAACTACCCGTGTTAGCTGACGTATGTTTCTACTATTGGCCATAGGCCCCCAGAACGGAAGGAAGCCTTTGAAGAAGTCTCCAGCTTCCTGACCAGCGGTATCTTCCTTGCTGAAGACACCTCTCGCTATTCTGGTTCTGTGGTAATCAGATGAAGCAGTGTATGTCGGAGGCAACAATCGAGCAATATAACATGATCCTGAAAAGTCGGCAGGCAACCATGTATAAGCTCTGTCTCGACAAATGAAGTAGGTACCCCTAGCAGTGAGAAAGGCAGGGGAAGAGTTAGCCGGAAACACATAAGTCTCTACGCACTCACTCCTCCCTAGCTGAGCTCTCGGATTTCTCCCATTACCTTGCAAACAGACCTGACCTCGGTGAGGTACGACCCAGATTGGAGTTGAGCTTTTACGCTTGCTTTCTCCTAAACTAAGGCGATACTCTGAAGTATTCCAACTTAAATATACTCGCAATTCGTCTCTAGGGTAAGATGGAGTATTATTGACGTCCTTGACCATGTCAATAATTCCCTGGACTAAGGCTTTGTTGGCAGAGTTATATTTAGTGGAACGCGGTGGGCGTGGAGGATAGGTTTCAAGGGCATAAGCAAAGATGGTTTGGAGGGCCTGAAATGATCCATTGTAGCTGTAAGGCAAAACCAGATAGGGAATACCTTTATCCATAGTGTGGGGTATCAAGCCACACACCCAGCAGTTTGTAGTGTTAACTACCAGTTGGTGTTGGTGCAAGAGCTGTACAAAAGTGTTGTTGGTGAATTCTGAGCGTCGGGCTTGCTCATGTTCAGGAAACGAGTGAAAAGAGTGTATAGAAGAAACAGTAGAAATGGCAGGATCAAGGGGAGGTACTGTAGTAACTGGCACAAAAATCAAATTTATACTAAAGACGATTCCACCCACCAATGTTGCTAAAATAATCAAGAATGTAATGGCACATTGCATCAAAAAGCATTTGCTATGAAGAATTCTATTAAGTCTGTTTCTGCGAACATAAATCACATTTTCTCGTTGCAGCGCAGGAAGCTCCATCTTCTACAATCCGCTCGCGACCACTGATGATGTGTACGTAGATGAAAATGCCTCTATCAGCCCTGGGAGTTCCCAGAACCAACAGAAAGATCGACCTTGTGTCAGACCCCTGCAGATTCAAACTAGGCACACAGCCACGACCCTACGGCTACCCAGACGGCAAGGCAATTTTAAAAACAATAAACAATAGCAAACTTCCTGGCTGAAGGCAAAAGTTCAATATATCAAAATCACAATATGCAGTTGCCTGCTTTATTTGTCCATTTTACGGCTTCTTAAGTTATATCTCTGTTTCGCTGGTACTGTCTGATCGGAAAATAGTGTATCACTAGCAGCTGTTGCAGTGTTTAAGTTCGCAGATAGCAAAGTTTCTTCTGATGCTGGAGACAAATGTTCAGTGTTCAAAGGAGTCTTTTCAGGAGGAGAGTCAGGTTTTGACGTGTCAGTAATCAATTCGGCATCGCTGAAAGAGATGAACTTCGGTGTGCTTTCAGATTCGGAGGCACCAATTCCCTTCTTTACCCAGTCGTCGTAAGGGAGCGGCAAAGGGACACGCTTAACATGTGACGCGTGTACCCAGTGCTTGCGGCCAGCTACACGAACTGCTGTCCTCGTTGCCAGTAGGATTTGGTAGGGCCCCACAAATCTCGGCTGAAGGTTCTTCGTCCTCGCGAAGTTCTTGATGACAACGAAGTCTCCCGGTTTCAGCTGATGCCCTGGACTCTCCGGAGGTTTTGGCAAAGCATCGAAAACCTGTTGATGAATAAGACTCAATTTAGCAGTCAAGTCGTAAAGGTAGTCTATCAACATAGGGTATTCTATGGAGCAAAATTCTTTAGGCCTTGGCACACCCCAGATATTTGCCGGGCGACCAAAGACTATTTCATACGGACTAAGCCCTATTCTAGAATGTACCGTTGCTCTCGTTGATAACAAGGCCAAAGGAAGTGCGTCTGGCCAGGCTAAACCTGTGGATGCTTGTATTTTAGCTATTTTCAGCTTGAGGGTGCCATTGTAACCCTCCACTAAACCAGCAGACTGGGGATGGTTTGCACTGTGAAATTTTTGTTTCAGTCCTAGGCCGGCACACACACTCTGCATAACTTTCCCTATAAACTCACTTCCGTTATCTGACCATACAATCCGTGGCATTCCAAATCTAGGGAAAAATTCTTTGAGAAGAATTTTGGCAGTCGATAGGGCAGTGTTGTCCTTTAGTGGATATGCTTCGATCCACCTGGAAAAAGCACAAACTACCACCAGGACATACTTCAAATTATTGCAGCGCTCCATGTGAATGAAGTCTAACTGAATCACTTCAAAGGGGCAGGAAGGAGGAGCGAAATGACCAGCTGGAGTTGGAGTTCCCTTGCCAGGATTATGCATCAAGCCCACCATACAATTTTTCACCACTCTCTCTGCACACTTACTGATTCCCTCATTCTTCCAGACCGGAGCTAACATCTTACATATCCCTTTAGAACTTATATGCGCTACTCCATGCGCCATCGTTACTACTGCAAGCACATACGCATCGGGCAACATCCAACGCTGCTGTTCTGTCAAATCAATCCAACATCCATTCGAGTCCAACTTGCCCGTACTTTCTCTCCATACACGTTTCTCTTCCTCAGTTGCTTCTTTCTGAATCTCTTTCACACTTTCCATAGTATCCTCACACATTCCAGACTCAGCAATCCATCTTGCAGACGTAGCAACATACATTCTGCTCATCGTGTCTCTAGCTGTCTGTTTAGCAATTTCATCAGCAAAAGCATTCCCACGACCAACATCATCCGTGATTGCTTTATGAGCACTGCACTTCACAATCGCAACTTCAGTCGGCAAGGTTAGAGATTCCAACAAGTCATTAACTAGCTGACCATGTTGGATCTTAGTCCCATGGGACGTAATGAAACCTCTTTCTCTCCACAACCGGCCAAAACTATGGGCCACGCCAAATGCGTACTGACTATCTGTAAACACATTCACTCTCTTTCCCTCAGCTAAAGCACACGCTCTCGTTAGAGCTATTAAATCTGCAGCTTGGGCAGAATTCTGACTCACTCTTGCAGTCTCCACAATCGTCTTCAAAGTCGTTACTGCGTAAGCAGCAATCACATCACCATTCTCCAATTTAAAACATGACCCGTCCACATACAGCGTACCATCCGGATCGGATAACGGAGTATCTTTCAAGTCAATGCGTCCTTTTGTCTCTTCCTCCGTTTTAAAACAGCAATCATGTGGCTCGGAATCATTCGACTCTTGATCAGTCGGCAACAGTGTTGCTGGATTCAATACATTACATCTTTTGATCTGAATATGACTCGCTAGTAATGTCAGCTCGTAACCAGATAATCTCGCACTAGTAAGGTGTTGAGTCTTTGTTCGGTTCATGAGCGTATCCACTGCATGAGGAACCATAACCACTAGCATGTTGTTCATCACCAAACCAGCAGATTGTCGAATGGAAGCCGCAGCTGCCGCTGTAGCTCTCAAACAACTAGGCAACGCTCTGGCTACCGGATCTAATGTTGATGAGAAATACGCACAAGGGCGTTGTTTATCACCAAATTTCTGTGTCAAAACACTCAACGCGCAACCTTCTCTCTCGTGAACGTAGAGCGTGAATGGTTTGCTGTAATCAGGTGTACCCAATACAGGAGCTGAACACAAGGCTTTTCGTAATTCAGTAAAACTCTCTTGACATTCATCAGACCATGGCACTGGACTCGGAACATTTTTCCCAGTCAAAGCTACCAATGGTTTTGCTAAAAGAGAAAAATTTGGGATCCACTGCCTACAGTAAGAGGTAATACCTAGAAAGGCACGTACTTCTCTCTGTGTGCGTGGAACACTCATCTGTGTAATTGCTTTTATTCTTTCTGGGGTCAACTTCCTTCCCTCCTTTGACAAGAGATGACCTAGGTAGGTCACTTCTTGGCAGCAATATTGCATTTTGGAAGGAGACACCTTGTGATTCAAATTAGACAAATGATGCAATAGGGAAATTGTAGCTGCTTTGCAAGTTTCCTTGTCATCGGCAGCCACTAGAAGATCGTCTACATACTGTACTAGGGCAGAACCTGGAGGAAGGACAAAGGAATCTAACTGGCTTTTTAATGCTTGACTATAAATGGATGGGCTCTCACAATAGCCTTGTGGAGCGCGTTTAAATCTGAAACTGCGACCTCCTAGACAGAAGCCGAAAATATCCCTGCTTTCTTCGGCTATCGGAATGCTGAAAAAGGCATTCTTTAAGTCAATAACTGAGAACCATGTGGCTGTAGCAGGAATCAATGTTAGCAAGGCAGTAATGTCTGGCACTACAGGAAACTGCGGGACTACAATCTTATTAACTTCTCTAAGGTCTATGACAAACCTATAAACTGGAGGTTTTGTAGGATCAGTTCGTTTCAGAATCGGCAATACAGGACTGTTACAGACATTTCCTCTAGTTTCTTCAACCACACCTTTCTTAATCAAATCTTGCACAATCAATAGAAGTGCACGCTCACCTTCACTAGATATTTTATATTGGGGAATTCTTGGAAATTTTACATTTGTTTTCAAAGTTACCACATACGGTGGAATTTCTAAGAGACCTACATCATTAGGACCAGTCGCCCAAAGAGAATCAGGGAGTGAGCGTAGCTCTGGCGGGAGTGCGTCCATTGACAAGTACATCGGAGAAGTGATATTTTTACCCAATGTAAGCTGTACTCCTTCTGGAGAACAGTACAATGTCGCATATAGTCGTTTTAACAAATCTAAACCAAGCAGATTTTCATTACAACCTGTCGTCAAAATCAGGGGTGCTTTCAATTGGCACGGTCCAACAGAAATAGACAAAGGACCAGATATCGGGTTGTAAACAGGGGCGCCTGAAAAACCTACGGAAACATTTGTTGAGCCGGACAAAGGTGCGCCAGGGAGTTTCGCATGAATGATAGAACTTTTTGCGGCACCAGTATCCAACAGAAACGGTTCGACTACACCTGATGTTGCTACTGCGACATAAGGCCCACTCTGATCCACTGGAACTGATACTACTCCCTCTCTCTGTCCATGGCTGTCCTAGTACCCATTTTGCTGAAAACCCTCATCTATTTCATTATAGTCCTCAACAAGATATTGTTGAGATCTATTCTGCTGAGTAGATTGTCCTTTTCGTTGATCAAAGTGATTGGAGGGACGATCATTCGTTTGTGGAGGCATAGCACCTCGTCCTCGACCTCTAGAATTCTGCACAAAACCACCACGACCTCTCTGAGCTGCTGCTGCATTATTTTGCGCTAAGATCGGACATTCATTTTTATAGTGACCCTCTTTCTTACAGTACGCACACTGGTTCCACTGGTATTGAGGTCTTGATGAGCTATAATCTGTCCTTTGGTACGAACCTTGTTGCGTATTAGATTGATTCGTGCGAGGCGGATACGCCTGCTGCAAAAGAACTTTAGTTTTTAAATCTTTCGTTTTCTTCTCTGATTTTTCCTTTTCCTCTTTATCCCTATTTTCGTAGTACTGTGCAGTCGCAAGTATTTGCGCTGTTGTAGATACAGCCCACGCACTTTCTGAATCTTTTAATTTATTGCATAATTCAGGTAACAAATTATGCACAAATTTATCGACAAACAGTCTTTGTCCTCCTTCTGTACTCATGTCCTGACCACTATGATCTACAAAAGTCTCTTCAAACCTCGTGAAGAAGTCGGAGACACTTTAGTCTTTCTTCTGCCTGCATGCTGACAGCTTGTCCCAATTTACACGCAATGCTGGCATCAGAGTCTTCATTAGATCAATTATTCTACCTGGAAGATTAGCAATTAGAGGTTCGGGTTTCGCGCCACCTATTTGCTGACCATCTGCTGCAGTGATAGCTGCCCAATCACCACCTAAGGCAGCTTGATGATCCTCTCTACGAATTTTAGCCCACACTGGTTGCGGAACTACATTGCCAAATAACATATCGATGTCGGCTAAGTTCATTATACAAGCCTCGACTGTCTGTGTTAATTCCTTGTAATATCCAGCAGGATTCTTGCGTGGATCTGGCAAGGCCTGTTTCACTGCTAGCACTTCAGCTCGCTTCCATGGAATGTGTATCCACACTCTTTGGAACTGTGCTGGAGCGGCTGCAATACCAGCATTATCATCACGTGCTATTGCTTCGCGCCAGATTGGAGGAACTTCCCTCATAGGATATTGGTGACTTAGCTTCATTTTACCTTTTTCTAAATCTCTCGGCGAACGAAGAGATGGATCATTCCTAAAACTTAAAATAAGTTCCATCGCTTCTTTTATATTATCACCCACTATCATTCCAGCAGCGAACTCTTTTTGAACTTTAATTAAATCTTCCAAATCTGATTCAACATCATCTTCTTCTATTTCTTCACGTAACAACGAGCACATCTCATCAAAGACATACCGTTGCGTTGGTTCCCCCCACTGCATAAATGTGTCTAGCACATCTCTCGTACTATATCTTCTACTCTTCGAAATCCATCTGAGAGCCGTGGAATCTAAAATTCCCCGTTCCTCAGTACTTGGAAGCTGACTACGTCTCTGAACTGAATCAGGAGTAGGAGTCTTAATTAAAGTTTTATATAAAGGAGACAGTATATTAGTAACAGAATCAGTGATTCTTCGACGAACAGAAAGTGGAGTTAGCACACTCGCAGACGTAGAGAACGCAGTAGAGGTAGGAATAGATAACGGAACAGTAGGAGTATCGAGAAAAATAGTTTGTGGAACAGTAGGTACAGAGGTAGGTATAGAGGCTGGCAGTGCAGGAAGAGGAGGAGCTGTAGGAACATTCACATTCATCACAGGAGGTACGGGAACTTGATTCTGGGGGACAGGAGCAGGAACACCAGGTTGTCCAGCAACCGGCAATTGAACATTCGGGACAAGTGGAGCCGCAGCACCTTGTGCGTACGGTGGAGGTGACCGTAACAGATAAGATAACAGAGGATCGTTTTCGGAATCCTCCAGTATCTTAGCCATTTTCGATGGCAAGGCAGGATAGCACTTGTCAATCGCTAAGTTATGCTCTCTAATGGCTACATCTATGGCCTTCTCACACTCGTTAGCCTGCAACTGTTTAGCCGCTTGCTCTAGAGTCAACTCTTCTTGTTCTTTCTGTTCTTTCTTCAACCTTTTCATTTCTCTCTGTTTGGATTCTTTTCGCCAATAACGGAAAGAATCAAACATTGCCGGCCGGGCTTTCTTCCTAAACAATTTCGCTTCTAAGTTGTCGAGAATCTCGGGTTCAAAACTACCATGCAGTGGCCAACTAAGGACACCATCCTTCTTACAGTAACGGACCCATACCTCATTATAAGATATAGGACCCACACCAAATTTACAATATAAATCATATAGGGGAGTCCCAATCGGAGGAACCAGACATGAGTCCTCCAATCGTGAATCACTGTTGCAACCAAAACAAGACAACATACAGTTTTTCCGACTTACCATTTTCAGTCCGGAACACAAAACAAACAAAACACGGAACAAATATGTGCACTCGAACCAAGAACTTAGGCCTACCAAAACGAACTGATGTATCGATACCCAAACTAAACCAAATAGATTATCGTAACTAGAACAACCAGTGATAATCTTACAAAACCAAACCAAACCAAGAACCGATCAAGGATTTTAACAATCCTCACAAAGTAACCAGCTAGCTATCACTAAATACTTAACTGAGTCACTGAAGACGTCACCAAGGAGAAACCCGTCACGTTTCGCCGTACTAAGGACTGCACCTCGGGTCCAAGACAGGGCGACGGTCAAGGCAACGGCCCACTGCAGCCGTCCTGAACGGGAAACCCTCGTGGAAGAGAACTTCGGGCCACTTTTGCGATATGCCGGGATCGATGAAGTGGGGCGCCTCCCTCAGGAATCTTCACACGAAGCTTCTCGAACTCTTCAGGCTTTTGGACCGGTACCGAATGACGTCGCCCCACGTTGGGCGCCAATTGGAGTTCTGGACTTTTTTGGTTCCGTCCAGAGGTGTCAGGGAACAACACCCAAAGACCCCGGAGTTCCACCTGCCTTGGTGCACAAATGAACAGAAACACGGGCTTCTCGATGGTGGCGTCAAAGACCAAAGGTTTATTACTGCAGGGACACAGAAGTCACAGATACTACACACGGGCAGTAACTAGGAGCCTGTTCGATTTGTACAAAGAGGGTTGCTCCTTATATACTGAATTTTAAGCTAGGGGCAAATTCTTTACATGTAATACATTCCCAAAACCTTTGTGTCTAAAACAATAAATATTTGGCGTTACACAGGAACCGTCGATAATATCTGAGGCCAAACATTGCGAAGAGAGGGGTTCCCACTAGTTTGTCACAATTCTCTGTCAATATTGCATTCAGGACCCGGACCGCCTCATCGTAAAGTTCGTTACCTCCCCCTAATAAAGATTCAGAAAGAAAGAAACAGAGCCAGGTGTGGAAGATAGAAAAGTGGGATAAGGGATGTTTGTGGGTTGTAAATGGGCAAGGCTACCGGCTTCGGCCGCCTAATCATGATCAGGACAATGGACACGAAGACCAGTTTGGCAGGACTGGCCTCGGGCAGAGGAGGCAGCCTTTGTCGAGTCATGCAGCTACAGCGTGATCTGGTTTAAGGTGCACGTGTCATGAAAGAGGTGAATCTCCGGCTAAGGCTACGTGTCCTTAATCGAAATGAAGTGATCAAAGGTTATTGCGTATGTGAGGGCAAGAAACACAAAATGGCGGCCATGATCTAAGATGGATGCCGTGGGTAGATCAGAAATGTGTTTATAAAAGGAGTGCTCTTGCTCGTAGCGTAGCGAAAACACCAGGATATACTAAATGGATCATTTGCGGTTCGCTGATACCAATATTATGTATTTCCGACAAACTTGAAAACATGGGTTCAAATCGTCACGGAACCTCAGCTGCAGTAATTATGCGTTTTCACTTCCCTATCTCTGCTCTCAGAGAAAGACTTTGTTCATTAAATTAGTTTGAAAAATAGCAAAGTAAAACTATACAATGGCTGGAGGGATAAACTTAGAAGCAGAGAGCAAAGAAATGCAGAGTCACACTCATAGAAGTTCACAGCAATAACATTACTTAAAAGATAAGAAGAAATTAATGGATACTGTTACTGTATGTTGTTGTACTTGTCCTGTTGAATTTGGGAAGTTGCATGTGTCCAGCCATTCCTCTTATTTGCGGTACTACTCCATTCCATCTGACGCTCCGTCGATCAATGTTGGTGACCAGAAGGCACCCTGTCCACTGCCTGCCTGGCGGATGCTGATTTGCGGCTCGCTAATGTGAAGCCTGACTTCATCCTTTTTTCCATTGCTCAGGGTGAAAGCCGCCCTGTAAATGTTGATGGAAAAACAGGAAGTGATATTAAAACACCACTGAGAGAAAAATATATGGCACGTACGCTGTGTAGTGCAAAAAGTCAATCTTTCAGTTTCAGAATAGACAGTACAATAGTTTCAAAAGGGCGTACTCTGAGTCTCCTTTTGAAGGATAAAGAAGTATGGGCGAATTTTGCGGATCTCTCCCCTCAAGCTAGGTGTACTGTAAACTACGATTTAAGAACAAAATTAGACCTTCCCAGCAGTGCTCGCAGACCCTTAAACCCGGACGCTAAAATGTAGAATACCCCCAATCAGACCCCAAAAAAACGTGCGATACTGCTACCTGTCTGAGGCCTAGTGGAAAATGGTGACAAAATGTACTCTGAAAGTAAAGTAGGCCCAAATACCCCCTTTCCCACCATGATTTTCTTCAAACCACTTGCAACCAAAATTAGACATTTCTCGACAAGTGCTCCAAGATTAGACCACAGAACCCATTTGCCACAATCTCGAACACCCCCAAACACATGCAATACTGCTAACCCTAATGAGCCCTAACTTAAAAATAGTGTCAAATGCTTTCTTCAACTAGTCCCTAATTCGCTTTTGCCACCATGGATTTTCTCCAAACCACTTGCAATCAAAACTATCCATACCCAGCGTTGCTCCAAACCCCCCAAACACCAGGAACCCCCCAAGCAGGCCCCCGAAAAAACTAAAGTGAGCAAAAACTCTGAAAAGTGAAAAACTTTTTTACCATGGATTTTCTCCAAACCACTTTTATCTGGTATTAGACCTTCCCAGCAATGCCCCCAGACCCGTCAACCCATGCAAAAACAAGTTTAACACCCCCAAACAGGCAAAAAGCAAAAATGCAAAAACGGGGACAGACAAATTTAGGAGTGGTTCCCAGATCACTCAATGCACGCTCTGCAGCTAGACCCTAACTACCCTTTGCCACCATGGATTTTCTTCAAACCACTTACAATCAAAACTATCCATACCCAGCGTTGCTCCAAGACCCTAAATCCCCCCACAAACACTGGAACCCCCCCCCCCAAGCAGGCCCCCGAAAACACTAAAGTGAGCAAAAACTCTGAAAAGTGAAAAACTTTTTCACCATGGATTTTTTCCAAAACACTTTTATCCTGTATAAGACCTTCCCAGCAATGCCCCCAGACCTGTCAACCCGGGCGAAAACAAGTTTAACACCCCCAAACAGCCATATAGTTAAACCACAAAAAGCGAGACAGCAAATTTCGGGCCTACTTGGAATTCAGTCCAAATGCACTCTGCAGCTAGGCCCTAACTCCTCTTTTCCACCATGGATTTCCTGAAAGACAAATTCAATCAACATTAGACTGTGCCAGCAGTGCTCCTAGACCCCAAAACCCACCCACAAAAACCTAGAAGCCCCCCAAACAGCACACCAAAGACAGGCAAGTGAGCAAAAACGCAAAAACTTTTTCACCTCCGATTTTCTCCAAACCACTTTTATCTGGTATTAGACCTTCCCATCAATGCCCCCGGACCTGTCAACCCAGGCGGAAACAAGTTTAACACCCCCAAACAGCCAAAAAGCAAAACCGCAAAAAGTGAGACAGAGTAATTTAGCTAAGTATGGGCGTAAAATCCGCTCCGCTCGCGGATTTTGCGGATTTTCGGGAAATTCGCAATCCACGAGATTCGCGGATTTCCCGCAAAATTCGCACGCAGCGGATTTTTTTTCTGGGTGATACAATTTTTGCGGCGCGCGGCGTTCATCAGCGTTTGCCGAGTTGTTTTTCTCGATATTTTGCGAGTGCTGCGCCATTTTGGATCTTGCTGCGGGATCCCGCGAGAATTTGGCGAGCGCGATTACGTAATCGCGGCTTGCCAACTTGCACAGCGAGAGTTTGTCAACGCGAGTACGCCGTGATCACGTATCGCGGGACTTCGCAATTGCGAGCTTGGAGATGCGGCGAGCAGCAACAATCTCGCACTCGCGAAAATATAAAATTTGCAATTCTGCACAAGAAATCCACCAGCAAGCAGCATAAACCTTCTGGAAATGATGATTTTTATCTGAATAACTCCTCAGGTTGACATTTGCCTGCACTTTTTTTGCGAGGAGTCCATTTTGGGGTGGGGTGGGGGTGGGAGGAAGGAAGTACCCCACAGTCTTTAACTTCCTGTTCCTGTCCAGCAGGCTCCTCCCAGTGCTTTGTCCATCTCCTGGTCACTTTTCATTTGGATCTGGAGCTGGAAGGATTACTTTTTGTGGATGCTGCTGGATATTTAAATTTGAGGCCTTTTTGACTTTCTTTGGATCACTTTTGGATTAGAAATTTCACAAGTAAGTTTGTTTGGGGCATTACAGTTGCTGCAACTACAATTTTGGAATTTTCGATTTTTGGGCTGTTTTGGGGCCTTTTGCCCAGGGGTACTCAGTGGTGGGTGGACTGAGTCTTTCTGTGGGGTGTCTTGAATTTAAACATCATGGAGGGCATGGATGGAATGGGATTGTGCTGATTTTTCAGTGATTTTCGTTTTTTGGGGCTGTACTTGTGGCCTTTTCACCAGGGGTATTGAGTCTTGCATGGGCCTAGTCTTTCTGTGGGGTGTCTTGAACTTAAACATCATGGAGGGCATGGATGGAATGGGATTGTGCTGATTTTTCGGTGTTTTTCGATTTTTGGGGGTGTTCATGGGGAGGGACAGGCCATGTGGCTGGGGGCCATTTTGAGTGCTGCTACAGGCCCTGGCCATGTGCTGGGAGGCAAGTGGCAATTTGGAATGCAGGCATTGTTGTTAGGCCTGTAACCATTTTCCCTACTTTTCAACCTTTATGCCCAGGGGTAGTGAGTCTTGCATGGGCCTAGTCTTTCTGTGGGGTGTCTTGAATTTAAACATCACGGAGGGCATGGATGGAATGGGATTCTGCTGATTTTTCAGTGATTTTCGTTTTTTGGGGCTGTACTTGTGGCCTTTTCACCAGGGGTATTGAGTCTTGCATGGGCCTAGTCTTTCTGTGGGGTGTCTTGAACTTAAACATCATGGAGGGCATGGATGGAATGGGATTGTGCTGATTTTTCTGTGTTTTTCGATTTTTGGGGGTGTTCATGGGGAGGGACAGGCCATGTGGCTGGGGGCCATTTTAAGTGCTGCTACAGTCCCTGGCCATGTGCTGGGAGGCAAGTGGCCATTTTGAATGCAGGCATTGTTGTTAGGCCTGCAACCATTTTGCCTACTTTTCAACCTTTATGCCCAGGGGTATTGAGTCTTGCATGGGCCTAGTCTTTCTGTGGGGTGTCTTGAACTTAAACATCATGGAGGGCATGGATGGAATGGGATTGTGCTGATTTTTCGGTGTTTTTCGATTTTTGGGGGTGTTCATGGGGAGGGACAGGCCATATGGCTGGGGGCCATTTTGAGTGCTGCTACAGGCCCTGGCCATGTGCTGGGGGGCAAGTGGCCATTTTGAATGCAGGCATTGTTGTTAGGCCTGCAACCATTTTGCCTACTTTTCAACCTTTATGCCCAGGGGTAGTGAGTCTTGCATGGGCCTAGTCTTTCTGTAGGGTGTCTTGAATTTAAACATCATGGAGGGCATGGATGGAATGGGATTGTGCTGATTTTTCAGTGATTTTCGTTTTTTGGGGCTGTACTTGTGGCCTTTTCACCAGGGGTATTGAGTCTTGCATGGGCCTAGTCTTTCTGTGGGGTGTCTTGAACTTAAACATCATGGAGGGCATGGATGGAATGGGATTGTGCTGATTTTCTGGTTTTTTTCCGATTTTTTGGGGGTGTATAACTGAACTGATGTTCCTCTGTCTTCCATTGCTTTCAGGTGCACAAGACTAAAGAGAACCACCAGTGCCAGGAAGAAGTCCTGCAGCGGTGTGTGTGTTCAGCATAACGTCACGCGACGTCACGTCTGGCCTCAGACAACTCTACAATTTGTGCAACTGCGGCCTGCTGTCTGACCTGCTCTGAAGAAGATGGCCCCAAAAAAAGGTCTCCGTAGCTTCTCTAGCAAGAAAGTTGCTAGTAAGGAGCAGAAGAAGCAAGTTACCAAGGAGGCTGGTGTGCCGGCCGCCGTGTTTTTTGGGAGCAAAAAAAAAAGTATGCCTGCAGCAGCAGCAGGATCTGCTGGGGACCAAGCTGGGAGCAGCACCCCCACTCCATTGGGTTCAGTGCCTCCACCACCATGCCAACTTAAGTCAAAGCCCTTGAGTGCTTCAGAGGCAGTCAGTGTTCTTCTCCAATCACCATCGACCAGTGATGTTGGCTTATCGCAAGAAAGTAGCAGCAATGTCCCTGAATCAACACAGGTTGTTGTAACTCATCTGACAAGTGTTGAACAACCACAGCCGCAACAACAACACCATGTGCAAGTACAAGCCCAAGTACATGTGGAAGGAGAGGCAGCGCAAGGAGATGCGCAAGCAGAGGTGCATGGAGGGTCACAAGTGCCCACAATAGTTGTTCCTCCCGAAGTAGGGGCACATCAGGAAATCGACAATCAAGCCGAGGTATCATTGGAAGCCACTCCTCCTGATGATCATTCATTGTCTTCCACATCCCTAGCAAGGAAAAGATCAAGGGGGGTGTCTACATCTTCTTCAAGCCCACCTCCTTCTGATGATACGGATCAAGCTTGGGAACCACCACTGCAGTCTGAGAGTGAGGCACACCATGATCTGACAAAGGTACCTAAGCGTAAAAGGAAGGTCGTCGAAAAACTCATAGCTATGGAGTGTGATGAGGCTCAACAAGAAGTGAGGGATACTGCTGCTGATGAAGCCTCTCACGATGACGACGAGCCAGTCATCATAAAGGTCACTGCAGCCCCAGCGGACATGCAGCAAAAGACATTTTGACCCTATCCCGAGAAGCTGCTGAGCGTGATGATGATGTCGACGAGGAGTCAATGGAAACACAACAATCATTGGATTTGGAGTTAACTAGTACACCAACACCTACCACTTCCATATTTCTTCCTCGCAAGAAGGGACTTCCATCCACCTTGACCTCAATTAGTGGTGGTGAAAGTGCAAAACGTACTGAAGTTCGGCAATCCACATCCTCCACTTCATCTGGCATTTGCAGCAGGACCCCCACCACTACCAGTATCGCCGCCTCCTCCGGCCCCAAAGACATTTCAAGTCTCCAGTTTGGGACTTCTTTAGTGTTTGCCCAAAAAAGGAAAACGTAGCCATTTGTAGCATTTGTAAGCTTCGAGTTAGTCGTGGTAAGTTTGGTACCAACTATGGTACCGGAGGCCAGAGAGGTCATCTTAGGAGAACGCATGCTGTCCAATGGTTAGCGCACCTAGAGGTGATCAAGGAAGCCCGAATTGCACGTAATGAAAACGTTGATTTTTCATCTGATGATGATGACGAGGAGGAAGAAGACGTGTCACACACTTCACTTACACCCAGTACCCCTGCCAGCAGCACACCCCATGTGAGCCACACTAAGAGTGTGGGAGAGAGTGAGACACCAATGCGAAAAAGTTCATCAGCGAGCGTAACAGGGTCGAAGATATCATTATCATCATCCCGTAAATCCTTGGTCCAGGGCAACATTAAAAAGATGTTGTTTACAGAAGCGCAAAATGAACGCAACCACCCACTGACGCGTCTGTATAACACTAAGCTGGCTAAAATGCTAGCTCTGGACCTTCTCCCTTTTTCTTTTGTAGAAGGGGTTGGTTTTCTAGAATTAGTGGCAGCGCTCTGCCCTAAATGGAAGGTTCCTAGCCGGTTCTATTTTGCCCGAGTTGCGGTTCCAGCACTACATGAAGATGTTCTGAAGGTGATTGGGGCAGCTTTGCAGAAGAGTGCTGTTCACACTATACATCTGACAACAGACATGTGGACCAGTGGCGCAGGCGCTGATTACATGTGCATCACTGCACACTGGGTCTCTTTTTCAGGGGCTAAAGCAAAGCTAAACGCAGGTGTTGACCGGACATTGTTTTTAAAGCTGCTCGGAAGCATGCAACACTAGCCATGTTTGGTTTGGAGAAACGTCACACAGCAGAAAACATTTTGGATGTCTTCAACACAAAGGTCCTTGACTGGCTGTCCCCCAAAAAACGCCAGGTTGGTTATGTTTCCACGGACAATGGCTCCAATATAGTTAAGGCCATGCAGCTGGGTGACTATTTCAGAGTGCCGTGTTTGGCGCACTGTATAAACCTGGTTGTCAAAAAATTCTTGGGTGATAAAGACAGTGCAGCGTACAGAGTAGTGGAGACCTGCCGAAAAATGTGCAACCATTTCAGCCATTCTTTTAAGGCCCGGAAGCATCTGAGGAGCCTGCTATATGAACGTCAAATGCCAGTGAAAGCACTCATCCAGGAAGTGGTAACACGTTGGAACTCAACCTTCTACATGCTTGAGCGTCTGTATGAGCAGTATACGGTACTCGATCACTATTTCTTAACACAGGGTACAGCTCAGAAGGAGGACCTGAGGATAGGTGCGGCGCAATGGAACATAGTTAAAAGCCTGACACCCATGCTTCGTCCTTTTGAGTTCTTCACGCGTGCAGTCAGCAAAGAGGACTGTAATTTGGGAAAAGCTATCCCATTGTTGTACATGCTGGAGCACCAACTGAAGGAGGTGTGTTCTGTGTTTGAAAAAGATGAAAAAAACCAAGACCCTTTTGTTCTGGCTGAGAAAATATTAGAGCACCTACAAGGTGATGAACGTCTTAAAATGATCCACTCAAACCAGCATTACATTATGCTACTATTCTGGATCCACGCTACAAAAAGGTGCTGGCAGGCCAAGCATTCTTTCCTTTTGCTGATGAAGATGTTACAAAGTACAAACAGTGGATAGCCTCCTCAGCCAAGAGGTTTGAAAGAGAACGGCAGCAAATTGAAGGAAAAGGCAGTACATCAGCATCAGCAGGCCATCCCCAGTCACAACAATCCTCTTCTGCACCTGTGGCTGCGGCACAAGTGACCTCTCAGCCGTTAAAGAGACCGGCAACCGGATCATCTGCACCACCAGACACAACAGTAACATTGGAGGCTGAAGAGGATTGGCTAGCTCGGCTTGGGTTTGGTTCTCAAAAGGTCACAGCAACAGCTAAGCAAAGTGGAGGAACCTTGGAGGAGAACCTTGATTCGATGGTCAAGGACTATCTGAATGACTCAACAGAGGTCTATGTTAATGCTGACCCATTGGCGTATTGGCACTGGAAAAAAGAATTGTGGCCACAGCTCACCAACCTGGCTTTAAACTACTTGTCTTGCCCACTCGCAAGCGTGTCTTCTGAACGTGTTTTCAGTGCTGCTGGTGGCATGGTAACTTCCAAACGGAGCCGCCTCTCGCCCAAAAATGTGGAGAGGTTAACAATGATCAAGATGAATCAGCACCTCATACCACCAGATTTCAGAGTACGAGAAAGCGCGCCGGATGAAGACGAGGTGGACAGCAACATAGATGAGGGAATTTCTTCTCTGTCAGGTGACACTGACCTCACCCTGCCTGAATTCGCAGAGTATGATGACGAAGCCTTATTCTTATTCACGGACCGTGATACCGAGCCCTGAAAATGAGACAACGAATCAATAACTTTCTTTTTCGTCCTTATTCACTTTTATTCCTGTGTGCCTGTCTTTCTTTGTTGTGCACAGTTAATATAAGTCCAACTTTAATCAGATAATCACAAAAACAAGCCCATCAGCAGAACTGTCTTCACTTGTTTGCTAATTGATTTGAAGGCGCGCAGTCTGCATTCCTCAGGTTCACAAGTTCAGAAGAACATGCTCCTCTATCCTCCTCCTCCAGACTCCTATTTCCATCAAAGCAGAGGGCTGGTTTACGCCCAATGAAGAAAGACTCAGCACTTGTGGGGGTGTTGTTCTACCTCTTTGCAGGTGAGTTGACGGCTCTGGGGCCATTGCTGGGAAGCTCTAATACCGGATAAAAGTGGTTTGGACCAAATCCCAGGCGGACTTTTTTTGTGTTTTTGCTGACTTGCTTGCCTTTGAGGTGCTCTTAGGGGGGTTCCGTCTGCTTGTGGGTGAGTTTCGGGGTCTGTGAGCACTGCTGGGACACTCTAATCTTGATTGCATTTGCTTTTCAGGAAATCCGTGGTGGCAAACCGGACTTACGGCCTAGCTACGCAGCGCGTTTGGACCGAAGGCCGAGAAATATTGTAAGTAGGAGATGTTGCTTTTGGCCTGTTTGGGGGTGTTATGCTTTTTGGCGGGTGGGTTGGCGGGTCTTGGGCCATTCCTGGGAAGGTCTAATACCGGGTAGAAGTGGTTGGGACAAAATCCACGCCGATTTTTTTTGTTGCTATTTCTGACATTTTGCTCAATGTAGCGTTTTCGGGGGCCTGTTTGGGGGGCTTCCTGGTGTTTGTGGGTGGGTTTCGGGGTCTGGGAGCACTGCTGGCTATAGATATTTTACTTTGCAAGAGGTTTGAAGCAAATCCATGGTGGCAGAGGGGAGTTAGGGCCTAGCTGCAGAGCGCGCGCGGAGTGATTTGGGAAATTTGGGAAAAAATGACTAAGTCCCCATTTTTGTACTTTTGCTCTTTGGCTGTTTGGGGGTCTTCTAATCGTTTTCTCCTGGGTTGACGGCTCTGGGGACATTGCTGGGAAGCTCTAATACCGGATAAAAGTGGTTTGGACCAAATCCCAGGCGGAATTTTTTTTTGTGTTTTTGCTGACTTGCTTGCCTTTGAGGTGCTCTTAGGGGGGGTTCCGTCTGTTTGTGGGTGAGTTTTGGGGTCTGTGAGCACTACTGGGACACTCTAATCTTGATTGCATTTGCTTGTCAGGAAATCCGTGGTGGCAAACCGGACTTATGACCTAGCTACGCAGCGCGTTTGGACCGAAGGCCGAGAAATATTGTAAGTAGGAGATGTTGCTTTTGGCCTGTTTGGGGGTGTTATGCTTTTTGGCGGGTGGTTTAGCGGGTCTTGGGCCATTCCTGGGAAGGTCTAATACCGGGTAGAAGTGGTTGGGACAAAATCCACGGCGATTTTTTGTTGTTGCTATTTCTGACATTTTGCTCAATGTAGCGTTTTCGGGGGCCTGTTTGGGGGGCTTCCTGGTGTTTGTGGGTAGGTTTCGGGGTCTGGGAGCACTGCTGGCTATAGATACTTTACTTTGCAAGAGGTTTGAAGCAAATCCATGGTGGCAGAGTAGAGTTAGGGCCTAGCTGCAGAGCGCGCGCGGAGTGATTTGGGAAATTTGGAAAAAAATGACTAAGTCCCCATTTTTGTACTTTTGCTCTTTGGCTGTTTGGGGGTCTTCTACTCGTTTTCTCCTGGGTTGACGGTTCTGGGGCCATTGCTGGGAAGCTCTAATACCGGATAAAAGTGGTTTGGACCAAATCCCAGGCGGACTTTTTTTTGTGTTTTTGCTGACTTGCTTGCCTTTGAGGTGCTCTTAGGGGGGTTCCGTCTGTTTGTGGGTGAGTTTTGGGGTCTGTGAGCACTGCTGGGACACTCTAATCTTGATTGCATTTGCTTTTCAGGAAATCCGTGGTGGCAAACCGGACTTATGGCCAAGCTACGCAGCACGTTTGGACTGAAGGCCGAGAAATATTGTAAGTAGGAGATGTTGCTTTTGGCCTGTTTGGGGGTGTTATGCTTTTTGGCGGGTGGGTTGGCGGGTCTTGGGCCATTCCTGGGAAGGTCTAATACCGGGTAGAAGTGGTTGGGACAAAATCCACGCCGATTTTGTTGTTGTTGCTATTTCTGACATTTTGCTCAATGTAGCGTTTTCGGGGGCCTGTTTGGGGGGGCTTCCTGGGTGTTTGTGGGTGGGTTTCGGGGTCTGGTAGCACTGCTGGCTATGGATATTTTACTTTGCAAGAGGTTTGAAGCAAATCCATGGTGGCAGAGGGGAGTTAGGGCCTAGCTGCAGAGCGCGCGCGGAGTGATTTGGGAAATTTGGAAAAAAATGACTAAGTCCCCATTTTTGTACTTTTGCTCTTTGGCTGTTTGGGGGTCTTCCACTCATTTTCTCCTGGGTTGACGGCTCTGGGGCCTTTGCTGGGAAGCTCTAATACGGATAAAAGTGGTTTGGACCAAATCCCAGGCGGAATTTTTTTGTGTGTTTTTGCTGACTTGCTTGCCTTTGAGGTGCTCTTAGGGGGGGTTCAGTCTGTTTGTGGGTGAGTTTCGGGGTCTGTGAGCACTGCTGGGACACTCTAATCTTGATTGCATTTGCTTTTTAGGAAATCCGTGGTGGCAAACCGGACTTATGGCCTAGCTACGCAGCGCGTTTGGACCGAAGGCCGAGAAATATTGTAAGAAGGAGATGTTGCTTTTGGCCTGTTTGGGGGTGTTATGCTTTTTGGCGGGTGGGTTCAGGGTTGGCGGGTCTTGGGCCATTCCTGGGAAGGTCTAATACCGGGTAGAAGTAGTTGGGACAAAATCCACGCCGAAAAGCCTTTTGGCACTTTTTGTAACTTAGGGTTCGTTAGGGTTAGCCCTAGCAGCAGGATTGCATGTGTTTCGGGGTGTTCTAGATTTTTGCAACTGAGTTCGGGGGTCTTAGAGCACTCGTGAGAATGTGTAATTTTGGTTGCAAGTCATTTGAAGAAAATCCATGGTGGGAAAGGGGGGATTTGGCATAGTTAAAGAAAGCCTTTGCCACTATTCTTAACTTAGGGTTCGTTAGGGTTAGCAGTATTTCTATTGCATGTGTTTGGGTGGGGGGGTTTTCGAGTCTTGGAGCGATGCTGGCTAAGGATACTTTTGCTTGGTTGCTTGCAAGTGGTTTGAATGCAATCCACGGTGGGTAAGGGGGTATTTGGGCCTACTTTTACTTTCAAAGTACGTTTTGTCACCAGTTTTCTGCTAGGCCTCGTTTTTTGCAATTTGATTGGTGGTCTTCTACATTTTTGCGACTGGCTTTAGTAAGGGTCTGGGTGGGAGCACTGCTGGGAAGACCTAATTTTGTTCTAAAACACAGTTTACAGTACACCTAGCTTGAGGGGAAAGATCCGCTACATTAATTTGCCCATACTTTATTATCCTTCAAAAGGTGACTCAGACAGAGTACGCACTGTCAAAAATATTGTACTGTCTACTAGGAAAATCAAAGTTTAACTTTTTGCACTCCACAGCCTACATACCTTATATTTATTTATCAGTGGTGTTGTAATATTATATCACTTCCTGTTTTTGGTTGAATAATTACAGGCCGGGTTTCAGTCTGTGCAATGGGGAAAAAAGGATGGAGTCAGGCTTCACATTAGCGAGCCGCAATTCAGCATCCGCCAGGCAGGCAGTGGACAGGGTGTCTTCTGGTCACCAACATCGATGGACGAAGCGTCAGATGGAATGGAGGAGTGCCGCTAATAAGAGGAATTTTTTTCAGCATGCAACTTACTTACCAAATTCAACAGGACAACTACAACAACATACAGATACAGTATCCATTGTGTTTTTCTAGGACTGTGACTGCATTTCTTGGATCTCTCTCTGCTTCTAAATTGATCCTTTAACACATCACTTAGTCCACTCCACTATCACATCTGCACCACACATAGTCATTTGTAAGTGCTCCTACGTAATTCGCAAGTCGCAGCACGCCCCAGCCCGTAGAGGACTGGGATGGCCCCAATGATGAAGCATGTCACCAAGGGGCAACCCTGGTGAGTGAGGGGACACCTAGAAAAAGAGCAATTTCTCCTTTTCTATCTACTATACCTTCCAGACCAACCCCATTGAGTGTTGTGAATGGATTTATAGTGACCAGCAAGGCTCTCAGGTATCTGGCAACAGAGACCTTATCTTGAATATAGTTATCAATATTTCCACACACGCCCTGTACTGTCGCATTCTTTCTTCCACAGTTGTCGAAAGTACTACTTACTTTTCACTGACATGCATGCAGTAGTGCATGCACTTTCAAAGATTGATTGATAGGTTTGTACCCAAAGATTTGTTTATGTTCACAATTGTTTGTCCATGCTGTGCTATTTTTTCTTGTCTCACAAAATCTTTCCCAAAAACCCCCGTACCCATCCATTTTTCAAACCCTAACCCTCTTCCCCCGGGCTGTGTGGTTTTGATTGATGTGTGACTAAATTACAGCAATAAATCCACACACTTGCTGGGGAGGATAAGGTGATACCAACAGGCTGGTGAAGAAATCCGAGGATATATTCTTACTCTGCTTGACAAAGACCCATGGCTAATGTCAAAGAACTTCAACCGAATTAGTAGTTATACTTTACCATTTGTTAGGCTACAATGTGGCACTGTTCTAGTGTACTGTCACCTGCTATATTCTCTATTGTACCGTTGTATTGCTCAGGAGGACAAACCAGATTTCATTTTCTTTTTTTTCATAGGCATGCAACTGCCACTGTCACACCACTAGTACCACCGCTATGAGGAAATTTTATCCGCCCAGGATTGCCAACCTTATTCGCTGTTTCCCGTGGAGCCAGCCCTGGGCCTAGCCCTACTTTCAAACAGAAATTACAGGTAAGATAGGCGTTTGGTTGGAGGTAGTATAATTGAGTATTACGAGAGATGAGAGATTGACGGTAGTACTACTAAAGTCCTAGGACTATTCAGGAAAACAAACTTACTGTTAAACCCCCACCCACCAGACTCAAAAGCAGTAAAAAACAGGTATGGTCAGATAAAGTTTCAAAAAGTATATTTTTATAGCCCTAACAAAATATTCTCCCGCAAGACCCTCCCTAACCCCAACGATTGTCCTTCAAAAGTACCCAAAAAACCCAACTCCCAATTCCCACCCCCCAAAAGTCTCTAAAAAAGGGGCAAGGGACACTATGGCAGGGTGCTGTTGGCTTTAGCAGCCAGGGCATCATGCTCCTTGCGGAGGGTGGCAAGTTCGAAGCGGAGGCTCTCCACCAAGTTCTTATAGTTCAGGACCTCCTGCTCCAGGTAGGACAGTCTGAGGGATAAGCGGCGCCGGTGTACCTTGCAAATCCTGTGGGGGGCAGCTGCTGTCTTTGCTGCTCGGCGTTGGCGTTTGGCTTTGGTAGCCCGGCTCCGTACCGCTGGAGCACTGCGCTGGCTGGCAGCCTGCACGGAGGAGGATGCAGCTGTCCCCGTGGACGTTGTTGTTGTACCAGACTGCGTCTCCTCCTCCTCCAGGGCCACCAGCCGCCAATATTCAGCGACAGTGTCATCCAGCCTCCGTTGCCGGGCCATTCGAGCCAGCTCCTTCCTCCTTGATGGTGTCTTGGATTTGGAAGGAGCAACTACATGAAGAAAGAAAGACATAGTCTGTAACCAATGCTCCTTAAGATTAACACAAAATGATTGAGCAGAAAGTTGTCACAGTACAAGTAGCAAATTGAAAGCACAGTACATAACTATTGAGGACAGTATCTATGTAACCTCCGACTTCTTCATCCTTGCTCTAACATTAGTGGGAGTTTAAGGAACAAATTCTACAAGCACTATGGACTTCCATTGCAGTCGACTATGACAGTACACCAGTCTTCTTCTTCTTCTTCTCTCTTGTTTAGGAAAATTGGTACGTTATCTTATGCAAGCCGGCATAATGCCAGCGAGCGCAGTGAACTTGCACCCGAGAAAAACAGACGCACACCATGGTGAGTGAGACAGACTTGCGTTACTGTACCGGTCCAGTACATGCAGGTGGTGAAGCTCTTACTTTTCTATTAAGGGTGGCACTGAGAATACTCTGTCACAAGGGCTACTGCTTAATTAATTTAGCTTTCACCCTACAGTGCAAATGAGTATTAGAAAAGGAAAATAAAGAAGCTAAATAATCTGATTATCTATCACTTCACATGGGATGTATTTGATGACATATGGGATGACTTTAGGTGCTTTGCTTATTATTGAGTGAACAGTGATACCCCCACACATGAATGACGTGCTACTACTAAACTAAAGTTATCAAGAGAGGTAGGGAGTGTCCACCGTAATAACCGGATATATGCTGTGCTTGCAGTTGCAATACAAACTACTGCAACCATTCATGGTAGTATTTGGACAAAATTACAACTTCTTTTCCTTGCCTTTCCTACACTGGAACGGACGTGCGGGTGCGGTGTTACATGCTCTTCAAAGTAACACTTAGTTCATCCAGTGACCGTCTACTCTCTCCAGATACACATATGCTATCTAAGAATCAGATAGTACCATGAATGATCCAGGCATCCATCCATTCAAAGTATATGCACACATACAGTTTCTGTTTCACCCACCCAGGATGTTCTCCTTACACCCATCCTTGCTTCATCATTCACCCAGCCATGCACCATACCATATTCTTTCCTTCCCAGCCACCTCGGGGACCAAGCAAACACATATCATTCTTCTTTGCCAGTCATCATTACATTTCTCGTCCTTCCACACTTACTTACACCCTTCTTTCGCTTTTCGTTCATCCCTTCCATCAAGTTCACCTCAGATCTGATTGGGATTCTTCTCGCCAAAAACTTCACAGCTAAGTCGAAGTACATTTAGAGGAGGCTACTACCTGGTTGATTTATAATACACCCGTGCAGAAAGCACACTCTGCAGTCTTCAATCTCAAATGAGTAAGGAATGTATAGCTTACCTCTGCCCGCCACCACCGTGTCATCCCCCACAGATTTGTCCGGCACTTCCACTGCCTCCTCCCCAGAGTTGTCCTCGTCCAATGCCACCACCACCTCGACGCTGGCCCCGCCTCCAGATGTTCCACCTACAAACTGACTTTCTATCGTCCGGCGTGCTCTCTCCGTTCGGAAGCTCTGTGTAGAGCTGTGGTTCCACGGGTGAGGAAGGCTCGTGCGGGAGGGCGGTCTTTCGGCTGCAGAGCCCCCCAGCTTTGGAATCAGCTTCCATTCGCTTTGCGGAGTACTGTTAATTTACTCCAGTTTAGGAGGGGCCTGAAGACCTGGCTTTTTAATTCTTAGTGTGTTCATTACTGTTCATTATTGCTTTTGTTCTGTTTTTGTTGCCTGTTTTTAGCTGTGTTGTGTTATTTCATTATGAGCTGAGGGTGGAAAGCGTCGGGACACTCCCTGTGAGTAGCTGCACGCTATATAAAAAACTCTATAACATAACATAACATAACAAAGTACATTTAATAATGTTAGAATACACCACTCACTACTATATAATATTTGGTCTAGGAGGAAGAAAGAAATGTGAAAAAAACAGTATACAATTTAATAATTTGTGACTGTCTACTGTAAAGTAAAAATGTCCCTTTTTCCAGGGAAGGCTGTTGTCTTGCTGCACTTTTTGGCACAACTGAAGAATGCTTGCTTTTTATTTTTAACACGCACCACTTTTTCTCCTAACAGACAGAAGCTTGACTTCTAAGAACACGAGCAGCATCAATTTCAAACCAGGTGAGAGCTCGGCTCGACCACAAGAAATGTGTCCAAATAATCGTCAGCACTAAGCACTTTTCCATTTCCAGTTAAACATTTACTTTTATGACAAACTTGATTTCAATAAATGTGTTTACTTTTAATAAAGCTTTTAAACTCAAATAGACTCTGTGGTTTTTGGTCTTCCAGACTAGAGTGGATGAGCTAAAGGTTTTGGAATTTTTGCAAGCATAAGTCCGTGCCTCTGCCATCGGTGACTTTGGGAGCTAAATGACTCTGCCACACTATCTAGTCAGTAAGGAGATTGGGGGTTCAACTACAAAGTCTGTTATCACTGAGGTATGTGGAAAGTCTAACAGCACCTATTATAATTGATAAGCTAAGCAATGCATTATTTAGTGTCCATATTTCTGTTTGTGCAGATTTGTCCCTGCAACAGTAGTAGAATGGATTGTCCTCCTATCCAAACCAAAAGTAAAGTAGTATCTTATTCTTTCTTGGTGGTCATTCACCTTTTTATTGTTGGCAATTGTCAAAGCATAAACATTTAGAATACTTGAAAAGACATTATGGACAATCCCAGAGGACTGCACTCAGTGCATAGAGCTATTGCTGACTAGAATGGGAGTCCAATGGAAATGCCAAATGTGCAATCTTAGTTAGCTACACAGACAGACTAATAAGAATAATCTAGTAATCCCACACGGAGTCATAGTCGAGGCAGGATAAGAATTTCGATCCTGTCTACAAGAAGATCAAAGACGATTTAGAAAAAATCGAATGGGGAACGCTAGGAAAAAATAAGTACTCTATATTAAAATTAAAACTTACTGGGGCCAGCAAAGGAGCCCTCGCCTGCCCGGTCCTGGCCTGCATCGTCAACAGCACCCTCCTCCTCCTCCTGTGTCGTCCTCTTGCCCCTGGGGGAAGCTGATGTACAACATGAAAGAAAGAAAAACAGAAAACATGGATGATATTTGTCAACCAAATCAAACATTTCAAAAGAAGTAACAAAATATTTTTGCGAAATAGCAAATAGACAACTACTCCAAGGGATATATTATTGACCAATCTCATGTGGTCGATTACGTTATTACTTTAGTATTGCTTGATTTGCGGACCGTCGAATTGGAAATTAACTTATGTAACTCACTAAACAAAGTACTAAAAAGGTTTGCCTAGGATTGGCAGATAGCAGTCCGCAGCACGCGAAGTGACAGCCAAAGTCCATTGTGATTGAAGATCAGCGACAACACTAAAGTTTCCTACTACATTAACCAGTCATTAAAATACTCAAACTATCAATCCACCACCACTATTTCTTCTTATCGCCATGTGTACAAAGGAAGGACTGGACTTGAGTCTGTAGGGGCTGATTTAGAAGCCCCTTGCGGCTCTTTTGCTCCATTGTTGCGTGACTTTTGTGACGCAGCGGCAGCACAAAAGAGGCGCAATGGTGCGGTGTATATTAACAATGTGGCGCATATGGGAGATGCATCACGTTGTAAAGCCCTGCACCAATAGGGGGCGGTCCGGCGCAAGGGAGGGCGTTCCTGCGCAGGAACGCATCCTAAAAGTGGCTGAGGGAAATCTACAAGACTTCAATCAGTCACTTTGAGGACAATGATGCGTGACTCAAACCCTGCGCTTGCTTGAAGCAGACGTACGGCTTGACGCAGCATTGGGGAGATAGGGCACCCCAGAGCATTGATGGAGCTGCACCATCGTTGCGACGCAACTCTAGCAATGCGCCGCCTTTACGGCACAGATGCGTAACGCTTTGGTGACGTTTTGGGCCCATGGTGCGCCGCATTGTAAATACGGCGCACCATGGGTGATGGTGGCGTGACGCACAATTACTGGCGCATCCCTGCTACTTTCCAGGGATGCGCCGGTAATTAAAAATCTGAACTTTAGTGTGTAGCATTACGCAGTTCTTTAAACTACACTCATACATAATTTCACAGGCCAATGAAATGAACACAAAATCTAAAACAAATAAGCATAGTAGCAACACTACTGAGAAGAAGGAGAGCAGTGTACCTGAAATGCACAGAAGATTTTGAAATATAATTTACCTACAATGTAATGAGCAGCAATATTGCTCTTGGTAAAAAACAAAAATTTGCAATATAATAACACAGCAGGAGAAAACATAGTAGTAAAGAAATAACTACTACTACTCACCAAGCCCGGGGATCTCAAGGCCAAGGAGGTCGAGCAGATCTCGCTCACGGGTCAGGACATCCGTCCAGCGGTGGGTGGCCTGGTTGTAGGTGCGCCAGACCCGAGAGTGGTGGTAAATGGCCTGGCACACCTTCTCCCACCGCTGCCGGCGCTCCCGGACCCCGTACCCGGCACTGATCTTGCCGCCTCCCATGATGGTCCTGGGGAGGCGG
Source organism: Lissotriton vulgaris (assembly GCF_964263255.1). NCBI lineage: Eukaryota > Metazoa > Chordata > Amphibia > Caudata > Salamandridae > Lissotriton > Lissotriton vulgaris. The sequence goes on from NC_141697.1 coordinate 198,243,827, forward strand.
CGCTGAACATAAAAAATGAGTTGGCCCACCTCCTCCAGGGTAAAGATCTCCCTGGGTACGACCTCCTCCCCCCTCAAACGCCCGCACGGGAGCCGGACATGGGGTGCGGGACCCTTCCCCTTCTCGGGATGCTGCCCGGCTCCCTTCATCATGGTCTGGGCGGAAAGGAATAAAGAAAATAGAATAGGGAAGAGAAGAAAAGAAAAGAGTTTAAAAAAGTAGTTTAAAATTAACCAAAAGTAGCAGTATACACAAAAATATAGGGCTAGAAAAATAGAGGGATAGATAATAAGTAAAATAGATCAAAAAAAACTTCAAACAAGCAAAGGATGGCAGAGATTTAGAGAGGATACAAAGACCATGCCCAGAACCATAGCAATGAATGAGAAACAAGATGGCCGCGCCCGTTCACGACTGCGCGGGTAAGTTCGCGCAAGATTTTCCTTGCGAACACTCGCGAAACTGTACTGGCGAGCCGCACACTTTGCGAGATTACACTTCGCGCCCGGAAACGGAAATACGTCAGGCAAACAAGATGGCCGCGCCCTTGAACGACCGCGAGGGTAACTTCGCGCCTTGCGCTACGAGCAGCTTGCAAAAACGCACAAAACCTTGCGAACTAACATGCCGCAAAAAAACAAATTGCATATTCGCACGAATTCGCGGCTTCCGAATCCGATCTCGCGAGTGTTCGCGCCCTGCAAATCCCACGAAATTGCAGTAAAACGAGTTTTGCAAAACTGAAAGTACTCGGCAGGTGCAAGAGTTCAAACTCATCATTAGTAACAATTCCCTGTAGTACTTCCTGACTGGGGCCCCTCCAGAATTCAGTTGCTAGTTGCAACATTTGTATGACCCTGCTCTGACCGTCACAGCAGGCTCATAGAATAGCTACAAGTAGGCCACAAAGGTCCTGGAAAAAAAAATGCACTGCAACAGAAAGCAAATTACAGATAAGGAAGCAGGTGCCAGACTGGAATTTTAAAACAGTGACACATTAATAAACTAACCCCAAATTAATTCATGTCAGTTGAAGCAGGGCTGGTGTGCTTGCTTTTCCCCCCCATAATCTACAGTGATGATGAACCAGAGGGTGGCATTGATGTAACAGAGGGTGGCAGTGGGGAAACAGAGGGTGCTGGGAACCTGTGATGATGAACCAGACGTAGAAACAACATAATCGCGACCGTTGCGAGCCGAAATGTAAGTTCGCAATTGCGAACTGGTACGAAACCCTCGCGAACTAGCAGAAATACTTGCGAACACAAAAAAAAGAAATCCGCAAATTCGCGAGAATTCGCGGATTTTGCGGATTGCGAGTTCGTAAATCCGCAAAATTCGCGAACGCGAGATTCGCAAAATTCGCCCATACTCAAATTTAGCCCTCAATCCCAAATCACTCCGTGCGCGCTCTGCAGCTAGGCCCAAACTCCCCTTTGCCACCATGGATTTTCTCCAAACTACTTGCAATCAAAACTATCCATACCCAGCGTTGCTCCAAGACCCCCAACCACCCCCAAACACCAGGAACCCCCCCAAGCAGGCCCCCGAAAACACAAAAGTGAGCGAAAACTCTAAAAAGTGAAAAACTTTTTCACCATGGATTTTCTCCAAAACACTTTTATCCGGTATTAGACCTTCCCAGCAATGCCCCCAACCCCTGCAGCCACCCCAAAAAAAGCAGAACACCCCAAACAGGCAAAAAGCAAAAATGGGCCTACCTTCAATTCAGTCCAAATACGCTCTGCAGCTAGGCACTAATGGATTTTCTGAAAAACAAATGCAATCAAAATTAGACTGTGCCAGCAGTGCTCCCAGACCCCAAAACCCACCCCAATAACCTAGAAGCCCCCCAAACAGCACCCCAAAAACAGGCAAGTGAGCAAAAACGGAAAACCTTTTTACCATGGATTTGGTCCAAAACACTTGATTCCGATATTAGAGCTTCCGAGCTATGCCCCCAGACCCCTGCAGCCACCCGCAAAAAAACAGAACACCCCTAAACAGGATAAAAGCAAAAATGCATAAACTCATACTTGGAACATTTTCAGCCAACCAATCAACATGGGTCCAAACGCGCTCTGCAGCTAGGCCCTAACTCCTCTTTCCCACCATGGATTATCTTCAAATCACTTGCAATCAAAATTATGCTATACCCGCAGACCCTCCCCCACAAATCTAGAACACCCTCAAACAGTCCCCCAAAAACATGCAATACAGGTATATTCAAAACATGGCAAATTGCGCTGTTCACAAAACATTGCTGTTTTCAGCACTTCCACTACTTCGATCCTCTTGAAACTTACCTAGAGAGTCACTTGTTCCAACGATTCACAATAATCTCAGCAAGGCAGAAAAAAATCGAACCACTGCGCTTTTTGAAGAAGAAGAAGAAGAAGAAGAAGAAGGTCTACGACTAGTTTTCACTTAGTTTTCACCCAAACTCACGTGCCCGCAAAACACCCAAAAAGGCAAAATTCTGCCAATTCCGGACCAAAGAAACCCACAGCCCCCTAAAACCTTGCCAACATAATTATGAACGAGCCTGCATCGGGCCCCGAGCCCTAGAATCAGCATAAACCGTACCAGCCTAAACCCTAGTAAATCGCACTGAACCCTTAACCCTAGATATGAATGAATGAATGAAAATAGATTTGTATTGCGCAGAACTTTTTCCAGGGGCATCAAGGCACATAGAATGGAAGAGCTGGAAACGATGCACAGGACGGGAGAGAGAACTACTGGTAAGCTTTAGTGAAGAGCCAGGTCTTTAAGGCTTTGCGAAATTGATCAAGTGATGCGAGGCCCTTGAGCTTATCCGGGAGGACGTTCCAGAGCTTCGGGGCAAGAGCAGAGAAGGCCTTCCCTCCCCATCTGGCCTTCTTCGTCCGGGGAGTGGACAGGAGGTTCCTGTTGGCAGAGCGCAGGACCCTACCAGGGGTATAGAAAGATACAAGGGACCTAATGTCCTCTGCACCTGATTCATGAAGGGCACCGTGAGTTAGACATAAAACCTTGAAATCTATCCTGGACAACATCGGGAGCCAATGGAGATGTTTTCTTATGGCCGAACTGGAAGAGCGTCTAGGGGCGTTGACAACAAACCTGGCAGCAGCATTCTGCATGACTTGCAGGCATTGAATCAGACTCTTGTTTATGCCCAGATAGAGGTCTTTACAATAATCTAGGCGTGAGGAGATAAGGGCCACCGCAAGTTGTTTCCTAGAGTCCAAGGAAAGATAGTCTGAAAGTTTATGGAGGATCCTTAGCACCCCGCAGCAGGTGGAGACAGTTCTATTAACTTGTCCATCAAGGGAAAGTGTGGTGTCCAGTATAACTCCTAGATTGCGCGCTGCGAGGGTGGGCGTGGGACATACTCCGTGGGCCAATGGCCACTAGTCAGCCGACCAGATCTCGTGTTTGCCTCCGAAGACCAGAACCTCCGTCTTTTCCCCATTTAGTTAAAAAAAAATTTTGGTCATCCAACCTGCTACAGCTTCCATACAGTTCTTGAAATTGGATGCCTCGGTCTCCACAGATTGATTGAGGGAGACCATAATCTGGGTGTCGTCGGCATACGACAGTACTTCCAAGCCAAATGATCTTACAAGCCTGGCAAGGGGGGCCACGCAAATGTTAAAAAGGGTGGGGCTCAAGGAAGAGCCCTGCGGGACCCCACATTGCACAGGCTTAGCTGGGGAGAGGAAGTCTCCCAGTTTGACCCTCTGCATGCGTTATTTGAGGAACGAGGCCAAGAGACTCAGAGCAGATTCTTCCACTCCCATCTCGCCGAGGCGGGCAATCAGAATGGCAGGGGACAGGGTGTCGAATGCAGCAGTAATGTCGAGCATGATCAGAAGGGTAGTCTGACCACTGTTGACCATAGTGCGGATGTTGTTTACCACCACTGTGAGAGCTGACTCTGTGCTGTGCACCTTCCGGAAGCCATGCTGAGAGGAATCTAGCAGGCAGGATTTATCCAAGCCTCTAATAGCTTGGCGGGGGAAGGAAGCAGGGATATCGGACAGAGGTTCTTTAAGATGGCAGGGTCTAGGGAGGCTTTTTTGAGTAGTGGTTTGACAGTGGCCATTTTCCAGGATGCAGGGAAAACGCCTTTGGAGATGGCTTGGTTCATGATGTCAAGAAGAGGGGGCAGGAGAACCTCTTTGCACTCGTTCAGGGTTTTTAACCCTTTCGATGCTGATGACGAGCTCAGCTCGTCATGATGCACGGTTGAGCTGTGGTGATGACGAGCTGAGCTCGTCATGAAACCATAGTTTTGAAGCAATATCAGCACAGGAGGGGAAAACACCTAGCAGCCAAGGTGTTAAGGGACAGGGGTCAAGGGGAGAGCCAGACTTGAGTTTATCAAGGAGTTGGTAGAGAAGTTCCATGGTCAAAGGGGGAAAATTTGTCATACTGCTGCGAGGTAAGGCAATCGAGTCTTGAGGGGAGGGAGTTATCGGAAGGAGAGCAATATTGGTGTTAAGATTGCAGTCTTCTAGAGCTGTGTATATATCCTTGATTTTAGTGTGGAAAAATGTGGAAATCTGGTTACACAGCTCTTGGGAAGGTACACTCGGGTCAGGGAGGGGGACCATGGATAGATTATCCACGATTTTAAATAGCTCTCTTGGTGACCTGAGAGTGGTGGTAAGATTGGAGAAGTAGGACATTTTTTCGGTTAGAACTGCGGCCTTATAACTTTTGAGCATGTCCTTATGTTTAGTTCTTTCCTGAGGATCTAGATGGGACCTCCAAAGCCTTTCTTGCTTTCTACAATCCTGTCTAAACAGTCTGAGGGCATCAGTGTACCAGGGGGCCGAGGGGCGCTTTCTGGCAGAGTAGTAAGATTTGACCGGAGCCAGAGTGTCGATGGCCTTTGCAATGGACTTGGAAAGTTCAAGGGAGGCCGTATCAATATCTGAGCTACATGAGATGTTAAGGCTGGCGATAAACGGGGTTAGGGTTTCATTATTGAGGCCTTTGTAGTTCCTTTTGGAGACCTGATGACGGGTGGGCCTATTGGAAAAGGTTGAGGAGCAGGGGGTGAGCTCAAGAGGGACTGCCATGTGGTCGGTCCAGGATATTGGGAAGGGAGGGCCTATGAGTAGCCTGGAATCGTTCGTAAATACTCCATCCAAGGTATGCCCAGCGGAGTGAGTGGAGCCCCTTACTTTCTGCAAAAAGCCATAGGATGCCAGAGAGTCGAGCAGGGCAGGTGGTTTCCACAGAATTAAGGTTTTCTAGGTGGAAATTAAAATCACCTAGAATGGTAAAGTTAATTTTATCAATATAAGGCTCCATTAATTCCAGGAGATCACAAGTAAAGGTAGCTCTGGGACCAGGTGGTCTATAAAGAAGGATGCCGGTAAAGGAGGCCGAGGAGGTGAATTTTAGCATAAAGTGCAGAGCCTGAAAAGAGTCCAGTGGGGAGGAGAGGGGCTCAATCCTGCAGATTGTAGAGCATTCATGTAAGATGGCAATAACTCCTCCTTTCTGCCTTTCTCTGTCCAGTCTCGCAAGGGCGTAGCCATCAGGGACGGCATTTACTAGTTCAGGCCCCGAGGAGTCAGTGGCCCAGGTTTCGGTTATAAAGACCCATGAGGGCCTTCTTTCCGAAACAAAATAGTTAAAAGTGATATTTGTAACCAGTGATCGGGTGTTAATAAGAAAACCAGATTCCTTATGCAGAGACAGGGATGATTTCGGAGCATTTTTAGCGAGGCGCACAGGCGGAATGTGATTAATTGGTCCTTCGGTGGAACAGTAATTAAGAGCGTTGCATAGTATTAGGGGGGTAGTGCTTTGTCAGTCTGTGTCAAAGAGCCTAGGTATGCTACATCGGGAGGATGCTTCACTCAGTGGTGCCTGCCTTGACTGTCTGCATGGCCCTGCTGCAAGCATGGGCAAAAAATCAGTTCCGCTCAAGATTTTGCCATTTTTCTGTAATTTCGCAAGACTTGCAAAATTCCGAAGAACAGCTAATTTTGCAAACATAACGGATGTTTGGCCCAAGCTTGAGGCAGTGCCATGCAGAGGGTCAAGGCAGGCACCACTGAGTGAAGCAACCTGATGTAGCATACCTAGGCTCTTTGTCAGACAGACAAAGCATATCTAATTGTATGCAGCAAGCCACATAGCCTCAATTTTACATGAACTGCTGTCTGGTCTGGAGTGGACTCTGCCTGGCATAACAACAACAGTACACTGCCTCGCCCTCGACCACTACATACCACGAATAGACAGACATGTAGTTCTGCTGTAGTAGTTGTTGTAGACTGGTTTACTTGTTTGCCACTCACGAATTGGCCATAGTTCTTCCGTTAACCGACACTGATGATCCATCCATCACAGTGAGTGACTGTAAAGAAAAAATATATATTATTTAATCAATCATCATGGTATATTGGCAAGTGAGTCTGCTCCAAGGACATTTTGCATATTGTGAAATGCAATATAGTGGCCCCGAATTTGAAGTACAATTTGAATTAAACAAGGTAAAAAAAAACAGAGTTGTTGACATGAGTTACAATTACTGTGTAAAAGATTAAATAATAACTAAGACAAGACATATGAATCATCATTTCATGCACAAAAAAGAAACAGCAATTGGTTTCATCAGAGCCAGACAGCCATTGCTGTCCACTGCATGCCATCTTCTAAATTATTCATGACCTGTTCTACTTTTTGTCTGCATCTTCTTTGGAAGGTGAGGGTCCACAGGGCAGCGTCTCCTGTCAATATCAGAAGTAACTCAATCAGCAATCAGCAAGCATGTAGTCAGTCAGTAATTTCAGTTCCACTTGAGGGGACTCATCGTAATCCATCCATCTGCCTTGAGAGAAATGGATAGGGAGAGTCTGGAGGAGGAGTATAAAGGAGCATGATTGAGTTGTGAACTTGTAAACCTCAGGAATGCAGACTGCGTCACCTTTAAATCAATAAGGAATATAAGATGAAGACAGTGCTGCTGATGGACTTGTTGTGATTAGGTGATTAGAGTTTTGTTGTGGTAAAAGTTGCAAAACAAAGAAAGACACACAGGAATAAAAGTGAATAAGGACGAAAAAAAGGAAGTCATTTTCAGGGCTCGGTGTCAGGGAAGTAGAGCTCGTCCTCAAACTCCATGAATTGAGACGGGAGTAGGTCAGGTAACAGAGAAGAACTTCCCTCACCTAAGTCGGTGTCCTCTTCTTCCTGCGTGCATTCACGTACTTTGTAATCTGCTGGTATGAAGTGCTAATTCATCTTGATCAGTGTTAACCTCTCCACGTTTTTGGCTGAGATGCGGGTCCTTTTTGGAGTTACAATGGCACCAGCAGCACTGAAAACACGTTCAGAAGACACGCTTGGGAGTGGGCAAGACAAATAATTTACAGCCAGGTTCGTGATCAGTGGCCACATAGCCATTTTTCTGTACCAATACAGCAATGGGTTCTTATTAAGAAAGATCTCTGTTGGGTCATCCAGATAGGCCTGCACCATCGACTCAAGGTTATCCACGGTTGCTGCACTTTGCGTACCATCTGGGGCCTTTGCAGCACTGGAACGAGCAAACCCTTTATGAGGTAGCCAATCCGCTTCCGACAATATTATGGCTGGGCCTGGTGCAGGTGAGGATGATAAAGTTGCTGCTGGTGACGTTAACGGCTGTGAGGGAAAGAGACTCCCTTCGCTCACAGATTCAGAAGTAGAACTTGACGCCGGATGGCCTGCTGATTCAGTTGGACTTCTGCCGGCTCCTTGAATTTTCTGCCCATCTTTTTCGAACTGAGTGGCTGACACAGCTAGCCAATGTTTGTACTTTGAAACATCTGCTTCATCAAAAGGAATGAATGCTTTGCTGGCCACTGCCTTTTTGCACCGTGGATCCAGAATACTGACACAAATGTAATGTTCTGTATGTATGTTTTTAAGCCTTTCATTGGCAACTAGGCGGCTTAATAAGCTCTCCGCCAGCTGATATGCTTCTTGCTTTTTTTCACCAGCATCTCTGAGTGTTGAAGACACCACCTTCAGTTGGTGCTCTAGCATGACCAACAATGGGATAGCTTTGCCCAAAGAACAGTCCTCCCTGCTGACTGCATGCGTGAAGACCTCAAAAGGACGAAGCATGTCTGTCAGTCTTTTAACTAGCTTCCATTCCTCCAATTCTAGCCTCATGTCTTTCATAGTATAGCCTAGTTGAAAGACATAGTCCTTGATTATCATGCACTGCTCAGACAGACGCTCAAGCATGTACAAGGTTGATTTCCAACGTGTTGCCACCTCCTTGATGAGTCCTTTGACTGGCACTTTACGTTCATGTTGAATGCTCCTCAACTCCTTCCGGGCCTTAAAAGAATGGCTGAAATGTGTGCAGATTCTTCGGCAGGTGGTCAGTAACTTCTTGACTGTGTTTTCGTTTTTCAAGAACTCTTGCATAACCAGGTTTATACAGTGCACCAAACACAGCACTCTGATATAGTCACCTTGCTGAATGGCCTTAACTATATTACTGCCATTATCCGTGGAAACATAACCAACTATGCTATTTCTTGGTTGCAGCCATTCAGAGACCTTACTGTTAAACTCCTCCAAAATGTGTTTTGCAGTATGAGATTTCTGCATGGAAAACATGGCTAATGTTGCATGTTTCCGAGTACCTTGAAAAAGTGTGTCCAGGTCAACAACTGCACTTGACTTGTCTCTAAACCCTGCAAAAGAGACCCAGTGTGCAGTGATGCACATGTAATCAAGGGCTTGGCAACTGGTCCACATGTCTGTTGTCAAGGGGATAGTGTGAACAGCACTCTTCTGCAAAGCTGCCCGAATCACCTCCAGCACATCTTGATGTAGTGCTGGAACCGCAACTCTGGCAAAATAGGACCGGCTAGGAACCTTCCATTTAGGGCAGACTGTTGCCACTAATTCTAGAAATCCCACCCCTTCCATGAAAGAAAAAGGGAGAAGGTACAGCGCTAGCATTTTAGCCAGCTTTGCGTTATACAGACGTACCGTTGGGTGGTTGCGTTAAAATGGCGCCTCCGACCAAAACATGCTTCTAATGGTGGGCTGGACCGTTTTAAGTGGTGACGATGATGATGCGGACTTCAAACGAGTTAGGCTCATTGATAGACTTTTTTGCATTGGTGTCTGTCCCAGACTTAGTGTGCCTCATACATGTTGCAGGGGTAGAGGGTGTGGGCGCTACCACTGCAGTGCTGCTGCCAGGGGTACTGGGTGTACCAGAAAAAATATCGCTCGATTCTTGACTTCCCCCCCTGCAAAGTCAGGCCATCGTCAGCATCAGATGCAATGTGAATGGATACATTTTGATCAGTTCTACTTTGTTGGGCTTCCTCAATCTTACTTAGGTGTGTATACCACTGGATAGGGTGTTATGTTATGTTAAGGGGGTGCTTGTAAAGCGCACTGACACCATGGGTTTCCTGGCGCTGATTGGATGCTGAGGGAACAGAGGGATTATTAGCTAGATTGAGGAAACAACCAGGTTTTTAATGTTTTACGGAATTGGATGAGAGTATTGGAAGTCTTGACTGGGGAAGGGAGAGAGTTCCAGAGTTTGGGGCCAAGGTATGCAAATCTCCGACCACCAGATCTACAAAGTTTGATGGGGGGGACAGCCAGGAGGTGTAGGTGTGATGATCTGAGATTGCGAGGGGGACAGTAGGGCCGTATGAGAGATTTCAGGAAAGCAGGACAAGAACCGGAAAGAGATTTGAAAATAAGACAGCCAAGCTTAAAGGCTGCCCTCAGCCTGACAGGGAGCCAGTGCAACTTGATAAGGAGGGGTTTGGCAGACTGCCATTTCGGTATCCCGAGGGCCAGTCTCGCCGCCTGGTTTTGAATGATTTGCAGCCTATGGATGGAAGATTTAGGCAAACCGTGGTAGATGGAATTTGAAAAATCCAGGCGGGAGAGGACGAGGGCCATGATGACTTGCAGCAGGGCATCTGGGGTGAGAAGGTAAGCCACCTTCCTGATCCTGCGCAGCTGGAACATACAGGAGGAGACCACCGTTCCCACCTGAGGCCCAAGGGATAGTCCGGCGTCAATAGTGACCCCAAGACTTTTCACCGCGGCCACCGGGATAGGAGGGCCAAGTTCTGCGGGCCAGAAATGCGAACCCCAGTGGGCGGGGCTCCTACCAGGAAGGAGGAGCTCCGTCTTTCCTGGGTTCAGTTTTAGTTGGTTCTGACACATCCACTGAAGGATATGGGACATGACTGCCTGGAAGTTAGAAATAGCAGAGGGAGAGTTTAGAGGAAAGATGAGTTGCAGGTCGTCCGCGTAATTAAAAACGGTGACGTCCCACTGCGTCAGAGAAAGAAGAAGGGGGCGAAGATGGAGATTGAAAAGAAGAGGGGATAGAGAGGAGCCCTGGGGGACCCCACATGGCAGGTGCTCCCTAGGGTGGTGGTGTTTGAGATTACCTCTCTGGCCTCCGGTACCATAGTTGGTACCAAGCTTACCCCGACTAAAGGATACTTTACAAATCAAACAAATGACCAAGTTTTCTCCTTTGCGCTAACAGTAAAGAAGTCCCAAACTGGGGACGGGTGATGTCTGCTGGTGGTGGAGGTGCTACTTTGACTTTCAAAATCAGATGGAGTGGATGAATGAATGAATGAAAGTTCACTTGTATAGCGCTATCTACCCGGAGGCCTCGTAGCGCTTATGACAGAAGACTAAGTTAGCGCGGGCTCGGGTAGATCAGCAGGAGTTGGCAAACAAGTGAGTTTTCAGGGCTTTCCTGAAGGAAAGATGATTAGTGGTCCCTCTCAAGGTTAGCGGAAGAGTGTTCCAGAGCTTAGCCGCGGTGTGTGAAAAGGAGCGGCATCCCCAACGGGCTCTCCTAACTCTGGTAGAGGAGGCCAGCTGGAGGGTCCCAGATCGAAGGGAACGTGATGGAACATAGGGAGTGACAAAAGGCTGTAGGATTGCAGGGCCCAGGTGATGAAAGGCTTTGTGAAGAGTGCACATAGCCTTGAATTGCACTCTGGCCGCTATGGGGAGCCAGTGAAGTTCCCTTAGGGCATTCCTTGCTGATTGCCAGCGGGGGAGGTTGTAGAGCAGGCGAGCTGCACTGTTTTGGGTGACTTGGAGCTTCTGGATAACAAAGGAAGGGGCTCCCATATAGAGGACATTCCCATAGTCCAGGCGAGATAGTATGAGAGCCTGGACTAGGATCCTCCTTGCCTGAAATGGGAGCAGAGGGAGCACCTTCCGCAGCATCCTCATCAGTCCAAAACAGGTGGCTGCGGTCTTTGTGGCTTGAACTGAGAAATTCAGGGCAGTGTCAAGCCAAACTCCCAAGCTTTTTATTTGGTCCTTGGGAGCTGGGGACGGGCCCAAACATGGTGGCCAGATGGAAGCAAAGACAGAGGGGGAGGGGTTACCTAATAAGATAACATCTGTCTTCTCCCCGTTGAGTTTTAAACAGGAAGATTGCATCCATCTGGCAACAGCCTCAAGACAGGGGCCTAGAGTGTTGGACGACACCTCCGTGTGGTCTAAAGAGACCACCAGTTGGGTGTCGTCCGCGTAGGTGATAATACGCACACCGAAGGGTTGGACAATCCTGTCGAGGGGTTCCATGTAGGTGTTAAATAAGGTGGGGCTCAGGGAGGAACCCTGAGGGACCCCACACCTGAGAGGATGTTTAGGTGACACTGCCTCGCCCTCGAAGACCTGGAAGAAGCGGTCGGTCAGGAATGATGTCAGCCAGTCCAGAGCCGGGCCCGACACGCCCATGTCCGCCAGACGTTGTAATAGCGTGACATGGTTAACCGTGTCGAACGCGGCGCTGAGGTCTAATAAGATGATGGCAACTTTGCCACCCTGGTCTAACACTGCTCTTGCTTCCTCTGTTACCGCTAGAAGGGCGGTTTCGGTCCCATGTAGGGGGCGAAACCCTGTCTGGGAGGCACGTAGAAGACTATTTGACTCCAAATAGTTCATCAGAGTGTTATTTACATGCCTCTCCAGCAATTTGCTCAGCCAAGGGAGCAAGGAAATAGGACGATAATTCGCCAAATTGGATTGGTCGAGACTGGGCTTCTTCAGCAGGGCCCTCACCATCGCGCACTTCCAGGGGGGAGGTACGGATTTAGAGGAGATGGAAGTGTTGAGAAGGTCCAGTATGACCGGGCGAGCTATGTCCATGGCCTTAATCAGAAACTGAGGGGGTGCTGAATCGTTGGGGGAGCCTGAAGTGACTTTGGGGATAAGCTTATCCAGAGCCGAAGAGTCTAGGGGTGGAATTGTGTCAAGCCTGCACGGAACTACGATATCAGAAGTGGAGGGGAGGGGGGGGTCCAGGTCATTATTAACATCCCGAAAAGAAGAATATATATTCTGTATTTTCCCAGAAAAGAACTCAGCCAGTTCGTTGCAACGGTTTTGGGCACCATCAGCAGAGGGACATTCCGCAGGGGGTGAAATGAGTGACTTAACAATTTTAAAAATCTCCCTTGGGGCGTTAGCGGCTGCATTAATTTTGCTGCCGTAGAAGGCGGCTTGTGCCGTCTTTATCTCCTGTTTATAGAGCCTAATGGCGGCTCTATAATCATCCTTCCTAGACTTGGAGTAATCTTGTCTCCAGGCTCTTTCAGATTTGCGACAGGCTAATTTCATGGTCTTGAGAGTGGAAGTAAACCATGGGGCGGCTCTGGGTCTTTTTATAAGGTTGGTAGCCTGTACAGGAAGGACCGTGTCAAGTGTGGTAGAAATCCACTCATCAAAATTGTTAGCTGCTATGGTGGAATTCAACACTTTCCTGGGTAAATTTTTAACCAGAACGGTTTCCCAGGCGGAGAGAGGAAGTGAGGACCATTTCCTGCCTCGATGTTTAACGGGGCCGCAAGTGGAGGGGGAAAGATTAGTGCGCCAAATGAAGGGGATTAAAAAATGATCCGTCCAGGGTAACGGGACTGGGGATTCGACCAAGAGATCGCTAATATTGCTGTAAATGTGGTCCAGCAAGTGACCTCTATTGTGGGTTGGAAGAAATCCCTTTTGTTGTAGTTCTAGCGCGGAAAGATTGGAGCAGAGGGTGTTAGCTGCAGTATCATGGGGGTCGTCTAAGTGCAAGTTAAAATCACCTAACAAGGTGAAGTTGGGTGAGGACAAGATGATACCTGCAGTAATGTCCGTGATTTTAGTTATAAAATTATTGAGAGCACCAGGAGGACGGTAGGCTAAGATGCCAGAAAAAGTAGTGGTGGGGGAAAAATCAAGTGAAAAGTGAAAACTTTCGCAAGATGGCACAGTTATAGGGGTAATTCGGCATTTATAGCTGTCACGATAGACAATCGCCACTCCTCCACCTCTACCAATCAGGCGATCTAGTCTCTTTAGCGTAAATCCTTGTGGGATAGCCCAGACAATAGCTGGAGGATGGGCGTGGCTGAATTTGTTTCTGTTGTTCACTTACAGCACCACTACTTGAGGTCGAGCTGGATGGAGGCCCATGCCGGCCCTTCTGACAAAAAAAGATGGAAGCTGTAGGTCGTGTTGGTGCTGTAGTTAACAGTGGTGGTACCAGTGCCACGCCGCCCATATCCTGCCCAGCAGCCATTTGGGATAGGGTCAAAATGTTTGTCTGCTGCATGCCTGCTGGGGCTGGAGTGACGACTGTGATGACTGGGTTGTCGTCAGACTGTTCATCAGCAGCAGAAGACACCACTTCTTGTTCGTCGTCATCACCCATAAGTCGAAGCTTTGCGGGAGCCTTCCTTTTAGGCTTAGCTACCTTTGTCGGCTCATAGCGTGACTCACTCTCAGACTGCATTGCTGGGTTCCAATCACGATCAAGGTCATCAGAATGAAGGGGGCTTGAAGAAGAACTTGTAGTAGTGGTAGTAGTATCCCTCCTTGACCTTTTTCTTGCTGGGGATCTGAAAGGCAATGGATCATCATCAGGAGGAGTGGCTTCCTCGGATGATACCTCCTCTTGAATATCAATTTCCTGATGTTCCCCTACTTCTGGAAGAACAAGCGTTGTAGGCAGTTGTGCGCTCCATGAACTTCTAGTTGCACCTCTCCATGTACCTCTCCATGCACCTCTCCATGCACCTCTCCATGCACCTCTCCATGCGCCTCTCCATGACCTCTCCTTGACCTCTCCTTGACCTCTCCTTGACCTCTCCTTGACCCTCTTTGCGTCTCTCCTTGACCCTCTTTGCGTCTCTCCTTGCGCCTCTCCTTGCGCCTCTCCTTGCGCCTCTCCTTGCGCCTCTCCTTGCGCCTCTCCTTGCCCCTCTCCTTGCCCCTTTCCTTGTCCATTTACTTGCTCTTGTACTATGTCACGTGTGTTTGTGGTTGCTGCTGTGGTTGTTGAACACTCGTCAGCTGAGTTACACCTGGGGTTGATTGGATGGTACTTTCTTGTGATGAGGCAAGATCACTGGTCGACGGTGATTGAACAACCAAAGTGGCTTCCGCAGCAGCACTCACGTTCTTGGACCTAACTTGGCGTGGTGGCACTGAGCCCAATGAAGTGGAGGTGCTGCTTCCAGCTTGGTCCCCAGCGGACATCGCTGCTGCTGCAGACGTAGTTTTTTTTCCCAAAAAAGGTGTCGGTGAGCACACCAGTCTCCTTGGTAGGTGGTGCCTCTTGCTTCTTCTGCTCCTTCTTACTGGCAGTGGCACTGGCAACTTTTTTCGCTGAGGCGCTACGGCCAACTTTCTTTGGGGCCATCTTCTTGAGATGTCAGAACAGCAAGCCGCAGTTGCACGAGTTGCAGAGTTGTTTTGTCTGTGGCCACACGTGACGTCACGTGACGTTGTGCTGCACACACTGCTGCAGGACTTCTTCCTGGCACTGGTGGTTCTCTTGTGCACCTAAAAGCAATTACACACCCCAAAATGTCGTAAAACACTCATAAATCACCACAATCCAATGCCATCCATGCCCTCAATGATGTTTAAATTCAAGACACCCCTTAGTAAGACTAGGCCCATGCACCTCTGAGTACCCCTGGGCATAATGGTTGAAAGCAAGGCAAACTGGGTGCAGGCCTGTGCACACTGCCTAGCTTCAAAATGGTCTCTTGACCCCCACCCAACGCAAAGGCCCTGCCTGTCCCAGGCCTCCAAATGGCCCCCACCTACATGGCCAGGCCCCAACAACGCCCCAAAAAGTCGAAAAACACTCAAAAATCACCACAATCCAATGCCATCCATGCCGTCAATGATGTTTAAATTCAAGACACCCCACAGAAAGACTAGGCCCATGCACCACTGAGTACCCCTGGGCATAATGGTTGAAAACAAGGCAAACTGGGTGCAGGCCTGAGCACACTGCCTGCCGTCAAAATGGCCCCATGACCCCCACCACATGGCCAGGCCCCGCCTGTCCCAGGCCTCAAAATGGCCACAGAAAGACTAGGCCCATGCACCACTCACTACCCCAGGGCCTACTGGCTAGTGAGGCTTTACAGGCAACCCCAAAATAAAAAAAATAAAAAACACATATAACAGTGAGCTAAAATTCCACGACATAAATGTGATTTAAGTTCAACAAAACTCACAGAAACAGTTGTATCATGGACCCATGACTAATCCTGGGCCTACTGGATACTGTGGCTACCCAACAATATATATTTTTTAAGGTTGTGAAAAAGTTTTAAAATTGTACTTGCAGAAACTGCAATGCCCCAAACAAACAACACCAACTTACTTGTAAACTCTCAAATCCAAAAGTGATCCAAAGTCCAAAAAGGCATCAAATACAAATATCCAACAGCAGCCACAAAAAGTAATCCTTTCAGCTCCAGATCCAAATGAAAAGTGACCAGGACATGGACAAAGCACTGGGAGGAGCTTGCTGGACAGGAACAGGAAGTTGGAGACTCTGGGGAACTTCCTTCCTCCTACCCACCCAAAAATGGACTCCTTGCACAAAAAAGTGCAGCCAAATGTCAATCTGAGGAGTTATTCTGATCAAAATCATCATTTTCACAAAGTTTATGCTTCCTGTGGTGGATTTCTTGTGCAGAATTGCAATTTATGCTATATCGGGAAGGCGAGCTGTTTAAATCTCCCGCCGGAAGTCAGCTGCACGCTGCATCTGCGTGTTCGGCATTGTTTACTCCCGTAATGCGTGATCGCGGGCCTTTACGACGTTGTCAAACTCTCTCTGTGAAAGATGGAAAGCCGTGATAACGTAATTGCGTTCGAAAAACTCTTGCGCGATCATGCAGCAAGATCATAAATGGCGCAGCACACGCAAACCGGGAGAAAAACAACTCGGCGGACTCAGAATCACGTTAAGTCAACGCCGCTCACGATATATTGTATTTTTCAAGCGCGACCAAGCAAAATTATTGTTAGCTTGCGAATTTGCAGATTTTTGGGCAAATTCGCGTGATTCGCGGGTCGCAAAATTGCCAAAAATTCGCCCGCTGATTTTACGCCTATTACTGCTGTAGTGTAGCTGTCATGTGGGTTGTTTATTTTGGGTGAGAGTGCTGTTGAGGTGGTTGTTGTGGTTGTGGTGTATGTGCCTTTATGTTTTGTAGTTCCATGTGGATCTGGTGTATGTTTGGATGTGTATGGGTTGCCTGGCGTCAAGTATTGTGGTGAGTGTGTGAGTTTGGTTTGGTGGGTGATCTGCGTATAGGTGTTCTTGTGTGTGAGTGTTTTGGTTTGGATGAGTATGCTGTTGAAGTGATTGGTGTGTTTGTGGTGGTGATGGTGGTTATGTGTATGGTGGTCTTTATGGTGCTTATGTGTATGCTGGCAGTTGTGGTTGTGTGTATGTAGTTTGGGTGCTCCTTTGGTTCTGTGTGTTTGTGTATCTGTTGGAATAGCTGCCTGCAAAGATTTGAGTGTTCCTGGCATAAGGGAGGGACTTGTAATTCGAATGACCAAATTTGGCGCAGTAGGTTGGCCTGTTAGGAGGCTTTTGTCAATGAGGAGGCTATTTTTGGAAGGGATCTCTGTCCGTGTGTCTTGAGGTCTCACACCCAAAACACAGTGGCCAGCTTCTTCCCCTCCTTTGTGGCCATGTCCTCTTTGTCTTGAAGATTCTGAAAAGACGTCTGTAATAGTGTTATTGTATCTGTGTAAATGGAACTGATCATAACGTTTTTTCTCAATACATTTTTCAGAATAAATAGGCAAACTATTCTTGATTTGTCATCAGCTCAGCTGGAGTCAGATTTTCTGCCTCACCACAGGAATCCCACATCAATTACACTACTATTCAAAAGAAAACCATGGCAATGTGTGAGTAGCTGGTAGAATGTCACAACCAACGTTAAGTGGTATGCTACAAGAAGTTAGGCTAGGTCTGGAAGGGTAAAGCAAAATATGACATTTTTTTTGTCTGCATATGTGATAATTTATTAGGAAAATATGAGCAACATGTATGTATTCCAAAATAAATTATATCCTGGTTTTTAATTTGTGATTTTTGTTCTTTTGTGTCCTTTTTTCAAAAATGTGAAAAACTTTGCCTACATGGAATTTATTTTTGAATACATATGCTTTTTGACTTTTTTACCATTTAAAATGTATGATGGAAGTAAAAAAATATTGAGAAAATAAATACATGACCAGTTTTAAATGTTTTCTTTTATTATTTTTATTCAATAAAATCAAATGAACTAAAACAGGATTTTGACAAAAATTACAAGTCAGTCATGGTGAATAAAACCAATATTGAAGAGCCAAAAGTGTTGGAAATCCAATATCCAAAATACAACTGGCATGGAAAAGATAAATGTGTCCGGAAACAAATCCACAGAATGAATGGTAGTATCACACTGGAGGAAATTAAGTCTTGAGCTGGGGAGGTCTTGCCATCCTCTCCTGCTAGTCAGGATGAGTATCGACTCCTGAGAGTGGCTAGTGGATCCACAGTTGCACAGAGTAAGGTGGGTGCAGCTGGAACATGAGATGTTATTTTGCATGCCTTTACTTTGCATGCTATTACTATGCAGTTAATACTTGGCAATAACCATTACTATGCAAGTTTTTACTTTGCATACCATTACTTTGAAAGTGTTAATGTATGCTAAGTAAAAACTTGCCTAGTAATGAAAATGGTATGCGGAATAACATGTCTAAAACACAACACTGTAGAAAATGCACTACCCTACACATCTAAAACACTCAAATGCTAAAACACTACACTACCCTACACTACTGAAACACCACTACACTATCCTAAACCCTAAATCATTACCCACTGTACTAACAACACATTCCCCTACTCCGCTTCCTACACTCATGCACTGCCCATCACAACCCCCAACACTACACTAATCACTAAAATGGTAAACTACACTAACGCTACTACACTACCCTAAACCACTACCCCCAGCACGACCCTGCCCCTAGCCCGAGTCTTGTCCCTACCCCCAAACACTACCCTACACAACCCCACAAACACTACTCTAAACCCTACACTACACTAACCCCACAACACTACCCT
Source organism: Lissotriton vulgaris (assembly GCF_964263255.1). Classification (NCBI taxonomy): domain Eukaryota; kingdom Metazoa; phylum Chordata; class Amphibia; order Caudata; family Salamandridae; genus Lissotriton; species Lissotriton vulgaris. The sequence goes on from NC_141697.1 coordinate 198,262,275, forward strand.
AAACCCTAAAACACTACCCCAGCAGGACCCTGCCCCTACCCCCAGTCCTGTCCCTACTTCCAAACACTAACCTTCATGACCCCCTACACTACACTACTCTGCACAACCCCCAACACTGCCCTAAACCTTAAAACACTACCCTATACTAAACTAACCCTACAACACTACCCTAAACTTTAAAACACTACCCCTATCACGACCCTGCCCCTACCCCCAGTCCTGTCCCTACACTGAAACACTACCCTGCACACCATCCCGACACTACCCTAAACCATAAAAAACAACCCTACATTACATTGACTTCACAACACTACCCTAAAACCTAACCTTACACTACCTAAACACAACCCAAACACTACCTTACACCCAAATACACTAGTCTACACTACAACTACACAACCATCTCTACTCCCAAACACTACCCTGCATGAAACCACCCTAAAACAGTACAACCCTACACAAATACACAACCCTGCATGACCCTACACAGTCCCTACATGACCCTACATAGCCCCACTTACCTCTTTACACGCGTGGTTCCAATCTTTTCCCCCTTCCTGCTGCCTCCGGCTTCCTACATGCTCAGCAGCAGCAGACCCTGGGAGCAAATGGCCTCTGTGACGACCCCAAAAAGCAGCGCCCGCCCCCTATGCATGCGTTGTCAGTATGCATGCGATGTAACGGCATGCGGACTAAAAGCGATGCATTGTTACATTGCATGCGGTCTAACACATGTGAAGTAATAGTACGTGAAGAAATGTCCGCGTACTAATGATTGTTTCCTGTCCAGCTGTTTACTCCTGTGGCAAAGCCTCCCTTTCTGTATCTGAGCCAGATGAAGTTGGCCCAGATGTTGTTGGACCACAGAAAGGGGAAGAAAAGGGAAGATGTTGCTGAAAAAGCTCTACACCTTTGGGTAAGCATTTCATGCAGAACCCCAGTCAGGGAGCCCAAATTGGAGCTCAGATTATATATCTGCACATCGTGCTCAATCTGCAACTACCTCATCTCCTTCGATCTCTGGTAGGACCTGACCCATCATGTCTTGGGACTGATGGAGGGAGCATAATACTTGGACGAGGGTGGTCTGTGTGACAGTGAACCCAGTGTCCCACAGATCCCTTCCCATAACGCCTACAACCCTGTGCCCTTGATCACATTGCAGTATTATTTTCACACATCAAAAACAAGGCATAAAGGTAGTTTCAAACTTACAGTCATTTTAATTAAATATTATCAACACTTGCAAAATTGTGTAAGCTAAAAATACTTAGTGATATTATGCAGTAAAAAAGACCAGATATGTACAACAAATAATACATTCATGAAATATTTTATTTGGTGTAAAAACACTTACAAGCTCAATTACATCATCTGAAATGTAATAGAGATTAAAACCTGTAATCTTAAAACAACAACATACATTTACAGAAACAAGACCAAACAAAAATATCCAAATATATATATATATATATATATATATATATATTACCTACTGGCGATAGCCAGTAGGTATATATAGTTAGGATTTTTTCTCTATGGAACTTTTGAAAATTCTATGCCTAATAACTTTGGCGTTTGTGGACGGAATTGGCTGAAATTTTCAGGAAAATGGCACATTTGTTTCTGAGCAGCTCCTGGAAATTTGGGGGGGGTTCGTCAAGGGGGGGCTGAGAAAATAGGGGGGTCCCAAAACGCGTTTTTCCCATGTTAATTTCCATAGGGCGGTTGGACTCACTTTTAGCCCGAACGGCTGAATGGATTTCCACGAAACTTGGCAAAATTGTAGGGACTGTTAGCCCGATGTGCCTTTGCTAGGTCTCAATATATGTGCTTCAGTGAATTTTGAGAAATTAACGTTTAAAACAAGATATATATCTGTAACAGCGCTCCGGGCAGCGCTCCGGTTCGCGTACTTTTCGCGTATCGGAACTTTGCGAAGCGAAGCTGATTGGCTCTCCGGTGTCTGTCAACATTCTAAACAGTCCGGTGCGGCCGCCATCTTGTCTCTCGGTAGGATCGAGAGACAAGAGGAGGCCAAAACAAAGGGGGAAATGAAGGAAAGAGGGCAAGGTAGACCCCTTCTGACCCCCTAGGATTGATTAGGGGATATTATAGAGCCACGCTGGGCCCAAAAAAAAAAAAAATCCGATTTTTTCGCCGTAGAGACGCGTCTTGGTACGCGAACCGGGCAGCTAACCGGGCAGCTAACCGGGAAGCTAACCGGCAGTGTAACAGGAGTCTGAGGAGAAGCTGATTGGCTGTTATCATTGTAAACAGTCTGGAGCGGCCGCCATCTTGTCTCTCTGTGGGATCGAGAGACAAGAGGTGGAAAAAAAAAGGTGTAAATGAATGTAAGGGGTAAGGCAAACCCCTCCTGAACCCCTAGGATTGATGAGGGGGCTATTAAAGTTCCCTGGGGGGTGAAAAAAAACATTGCGATTTTTCGCGGTATAGGTGCTTCCTGGTACGTTAATCGGGCAGCTAACCGGCAGCGTAACGGGAGTCCGACATATTGTGTTTTTTGAACGTTTGTGATATGTGCACGTGTGGATTTTGTCTAATTAAGGTTAAAAATATATATATATATCTTTAGGCGTGTTCTGGCGCGCTTACGTTTTGGGTTTGGTTTGCGCTGCAGAGACGATACGTCACGGTTATGCGATGCATCATTAGGCGTCTCACGGGCTACGTGATACGTCACTTAATAAAGAATATATTTTACAGCTATAGATATTAGCTTTTAAAAAACCAATGAAATTCACAGAAAAAAACCATAGGTTATAGACCATATATAGTTAGGAATTTGCATGTACAAAACCTTGAAAATTCACTGAAAAAACCATAGGTTATAGACCATATATAGTTAGGGATTAGCATTTAAAAAACCTTATTTTATTTGCACAAAACCATTGAAATTCCATATATAGTTAGTTGCACTAACTATATATCGCGGACCCGCAATCCACTGCTAATGATGTCACATATTACATCATTCATGACATGGTCAGTGACATCACTGATGACATCACTGATGACATCTCAAATGACATCACTGATGACATCACTGATGACATCACTGATGACATCTCAAATGACATCACTGATGACATCACTGACATCTCATTTGACATTACTGATTACATCACTGATGATATAATTTATGTGATAATACATCTTCAGACTCTAATATAACCTTAGATACACTCAGTGTAAACAGGCACTCACAGACTGTCACACATCCATGGAGTTACCCACACACCTAGTCAGTCATGCAAAGAATCAATCACACCTCCATTTCCTCAACTATACAGTTATACACGCCTTACTTATTCAAACATATACTAACACATATTTACTCTCTTATACAATCCTTGATACAAGTTCACAATGATTCATACAGCCACTCTAACATTCACTGGCTCTTATGTTCAGTTATTTATATATGTCAACTCTCACATGGAGTGTGTTTTACATATGTACTAACTTTGACATGTAGAACTGAGATATCCATTCACTCACCAATATACTCATGCACACAGTCAACTGTCCATACAGCTGTTTCTACATGCACTTTTGAACCCATACACCTAGGGAATCAACTGCTCACACATCTATGCACAGAGTTATACACCTCCCAGCCACCCACACACATACTTAGTCTCCCATACAAATACTTGGGCAACCATTCAATAACCCATATAGTTACTGATATAGCTACTGATTTAAACATGCAGCAGTTTACAGAAGAACATAAATAATGATTGGCAAATTAAGACACTTTAATCACTAACCCATGCACTCAGTGAGACACATTTAATCATTCTCTCATACAGTCAGTCATACACCTACTAAATCCTTCATCCAGACACTTATACATCCACTCATTCTTCAATATGTAAGACATATTTTAACTTTACAGAAACATACAGTCACTGCGTGTTGTCATCAGTGATGTCATCAGTGATGTCATTTGAGATGTCATCAGTGATGTCATCAGTGATGTCACTGACCATGTCATGAATGATGTAATATGTGACATCATTAGCAGTGGATTGCGGGTCCGCGATATATAGTTAGTGCAACTAACTATATATGGAATTTCAATGGTTTTGTGCAAATAAAATAAGGTTTTTTAAATGCTAATCCCTAACTATATATGGTCTATAACCTATGGTTTTTTCAGTGAATATATATATATATATATTTATTACCTACTGGCGTCTCGCCAGTAGGTATATATAGTTAGGATTAATTCCCTATGGGATTTCTGAAAATTCTATGCCTAATAACTTTGGCGTTTGAGGACGGAATCGGCTGAAATTTTCAGGAAAATGGCACATTTTGTTTCTGAGCAGCCCCTGAAAATTTGGTGGAGTTTCGTCAAGGGGGGGCTGAGAAAAAAGGGGGGTCCCAAAACGCGTTTTTTCCATTCATTTTTCCATAGGGCGGTTGGACTCACTTTTAGCTCGAACGGCTGAATGGATTTGCACGAAACGTGGCAAAATTGTAGGGACTGTTAGCCCGATGTGCCTTTGCTAGGTCTCAATATATGTGCTCCAGTAGTTTTTGAGAAATTAACGTTCAAACCAAGATATATATCTGTAACATCGCTCTGGGCAGCGATCCGGTCCGCTTACTTTTCGCGAAACGGAACTTTGCGCGCAGAAAGCTGATTGGCTCTCCGGTGTCTGTCAACATTCTAAACAGTCCGGAGCGGCCGCCATCTTATCTCTCGGTAGGATCGAGAGAGAAGAGGTGAAAAACGAAGGGGGAATTTATTGAAAGGGTGCAAGGTATACCCCTCTTGACCCCCTAGGATTGTTGTTGGGGTTATTAAAGGGTCCCGTGGGGAAAATAAAAAAAAATGATTTTTCACGGTAGAAGCGTTTCCCGGGCCGCGAACTGGGCCGCAAACTGGTAGCGAAACGGGAATTCGCCATTTTGTGCTTCGTTTTAATTGTTTAGAGACAAAAATTATCGCCGCACATCGGCCACAATGCATGAATATCGTTGAAAAGTCAGCGATATTCATGCATTATCCAGCAAATGCTCTTAGCCATGTTATCCACCTTCCATTGGATAACAGAAAGCTGATTGGCTCTCCGGTGTCTGTCAACATTCTAAATAGTCCGGAGCGGCCGCCATCTTATCTCTCGGTAGGATCGAGAGAGAAGAAGAGGTGAAAAACGAAGGGGGGATTTATTGAAAGAGGGCAAGGTATACCCCTCTTGACCCCCTAGGAATGTTGTTGGGGTTATTAAAGGGTCCCGTGGGGAAAATAAAAAAAAAATTATTTTTCACGGTAGAAGCGCTTCACGGGCCGCGAACTGGGCCGCAAACTGGTAGCGAAACGGGAATTCGCCATTTTGTGCTTCGTTTTAATTGTTTAGAGACAAAAATTATCGCCGCACATCGGCCACAATGCATGAATATCGCTGAAAAGTCAGCGATATTCATGCATTATCCAGCAAATGCTCTTAGCCATGTTATCCACCTTCCATTGGATAACATGGCTAAAAACCGCTCTGTGCGTGAGCTTTTTTTTTTTTTTTTTGCTGCGTGACGTTTGTTAACGTTCGATTCGATGGAAATCAGGAAGTGTTGAACACCATTTTGTCACTGCGAGTAAATATTTTGTTATAAATGAATCCGTATTGATAAACATAGTCTGCGCCATCTTGCCTTTTATCCAATGCCACAATTTTGTCGTGCACGGCAGCCATTTTAGATGCCTTGACCAGGGCCACTCTCTGCACGCCGTCGATTCTCAGCATGGCTCCCCACCCTCGCACGCATCTCCCCGACGCAATGGTCACCCCCGCTCTCTCTCTCATGCATGGGCCATATACTTCCCCCATCTGCGCTGCTCTTCTCTGAGAATCACACCCTGTGCCCGTTCGACACCTCCCTTTCACCCTATTCACTACCGCACCCTCTGACACTTCTCTTCCTCTGTGTCCGATTGTCCAGGCCGGACCTAGGCTATCACCTAGCCCTGCGGATGTAGTGTATGGCTCCAGCTGTAGAGTATCCAGACATGCCAACCCTCCCGATTCAGGTGTGAGACTACTGATTTCAGTGCTAGTCTTTCGTTTCCAGATTCCTGCAAGGAAAAACCCGGGGGCATATTTCCAACAACTAGCGGTAATTTTTGTCTCTAACTTGTTTAGAGACAATAATTATCGCTGCACTTCGGCGAATTTTATCGCACATAAACCTTGCTATTAGCAAGGTTTATCGCAAATGCGATAAAAAACGGCCGCAATGCATGAATATCGCTGAAAAGTCAGCGATATTCATGCATTAGTCAGCAAATGCTCTTAGCCATGTTATCCACTTCCCATTGAACAAGCGCATGGTCTTTTAAAGATTTATGAAGTACTCGGGGCGGGGGGGGCACTGGCAGCAATTTGCAGGCCAGGCAGTGTTCAACACGTGCATCACCCTTTCTCTGCCTGCTATTGCGCTCCATGTTTCGGAAAGGTAAGAAAAAGAACGTGCATTTGAGTTTGAAATGTCCGATCTTGTAGCAGTACACTTGCAAAGCCCACACATGACAATAACCCGATTCAAGGCCCCATTCACCCGATTTTTTAAAAAAATATAGTACTCCAAGACAGTTACATTTTAAAACTTTATTAATATTTAAATATAACGAACGCAACAAAAACTGTAAATATATTTAACCATTTTTTGAAATTAACCAGAACTATAACGATAACAACAACAACAACAATAATATAACTTTTATGCCTAAATTACGCAAACATTTAGCTAATCTGCTAAAGGGGGGAGTCGCCATTTCTTTACAATAATCAATAATGAAAAATCCTCATCAATAGGGTTGCCCGTTTTGTCGATGCAGCACTATAGTGCAATATACACAGCACCTGGGGTGTCAAGAGTGAACAGGTCTTTCTTTGTTCCTTAAGATGTTATCTCCGAGAATGCTGATGCATTGGTGTCTGTACACTTCTTTGTCAATTCTGTCAAGATGATAACTGCTTTATAAACAGACAATATCTTTGTTTCGTCATTAGTGTTAAGTGTGTCTGAAACTACAGTGCCCTTCTGTTTTTTTTCTTCAGGCTCTACAGAGTTTTGTGTGTTGTTCTTTTGAGCGACAATTATTCCAGAGGTTTCAGGTTCACTTGTTTTGTTCTGCAGTGAGTTAACAGCTTTAGAGAGTTCATGTTTATTTGCTATGTCCTGCTGTTCGTGAACTGCTTCAGAGACGTCAGCCTCATTTTTTATGTTTCAGTAGATCCTGGACCTGCCCGGCCGCGCCCAAAATGGCGCCGGTGTAAATGGGACTCGTAACTGCTTGTTCTGTACTGGTTGCCCAACCTTGATATCACGAGATACATATGCAGTTTTGAAGCACATGGCGGGGGCTTGTCTGCTGTAGTGGGGCGCCCCTTTATCGTTTCAGTCGCCATTCCGCCCGCTTTTGCTACACTGTGCCTCATCCGCCATTCAGCTGTTTACCGCCCGCTCTTACGGCTACAGCGTCTCGCTCACCATGTAGTTGAGTTGCTCCCACTCTTGCGGTGCAGCGGTAGGCGGCTTCCACAGGACTCTTAAAATGGCGGCCGGCTCTTCGGATTTGGGCCTGGTCCAGTAAAATGGCCCTGGGACACCTTGGAACTCGGACGCTTGTCTGGCAGGGCTTGGGTTCCATTCTCGAAAGCGTCCCCTCAGCCTTGAAGATTGTACAAAAGTCTTGGGGGCCCTCGACTCCCGCAGGCTTCCGGTGGGGAGCGGCTGCCATGATTGCTTGTGGAATGGCCACGACGGAGCTACGAGATGGTGGTGCTCTCATGGTGACGCCAGCTTCAGTCTGAAACATCCAGAAACAAGGTGGGGCTTTCATCGTTTGGGGAAAAAAAATGTTTTAATCCAATGAAAAGTGTTATTTTTAGGTCACATGACCTAGTCTTACATAATTAGGAAAAGAAAAGTAAAATGAACCAATGAAAAGTTTTATTAACAAGTCACATGACCTGTTATGCTTACGTTACGCGCTGCGCGGCGCGCTCTGGATCGTTTCCGGGAAGCTGCGCCTTGCGCACCGGAGCACATCCGGGTGCGCTAACGCGTCGCGTCATATGACGCATTACGCGACAATGCAGGTGCAGAATATAGTCAAAATGTCTCCACCAACCAGCGGTCGGAATTCCACCGCTTTCAGCAGTCCAAAAAGTTCGGTCAAATCTTAAGAGCGGGAGCAACTCAACTACATGGTGAGCGAGACGTTGTAGTCGCAGGAGCGAGCGGTAAACAGCTGAATGGCGGAAGAGGCACAGAGTACCAAAAGCGGGCGGAATGGCAACTAAAATGGTAAAGGGGCGCCCTACGACAGCGTGTCTTCAGGTGAAACGGATTGTGGGACAAGGTCCAGAATGAAAGATTCTTCAAAAGGGAAAAAATTCCGCCGGACCCCGGGAGCCGGCCACCTATGCCGGGGGCGATCTCAGGCCTCACCAGGGCAACACGACTTGGGGAGGGGGCAGGAGCCAAGCGCCCCCTCTCAGTCCGCGCCATCTCACCGCCCCTCGGGAGCCTCCGTCAAGCGGTTTAGGGAGGCACCGTATCACATTGTTTTCCAATGCAGTCAGGTCCACAAATGGACCCCACTACTTTGAATAGTGAAGCTGCAGCAGGTGCAAATAAGGTTTAAACAGTGTTACAAGAACTGCTTAGAACTCTGAAGTATGGCACTCAATAACCAGGACTTATGCCATTTATGTAAGGCAGTGACATGGAAGCAACTCAGGGACAAAAAGCATGAACGAACATTCACGTATGAAAATCTTATTTGGAGAAGGGGTAGAATCCAAACGCCCCCTGCCAGTTCGCGCCACTACACTGTATGTGGAAAATCTGAAGCCATCATTCTACAAACTCTCAACGCTTGTTATCAGTGCATGACTTTCATGCTCGATCGATTGAGCTAGCCGGATCGGGCAATAAAAAGTATAAAATAGTTATGTAAATAGTTATTTAATAAAATGTTTTATTCTGTTTCTTTGGTGGTGTGTTGTGTATATTTATAATATTTGCATAGGGTTTGCCGTTATTTTTGGCGGTGTGGGTGGCGGAGTCGAGCTGTTTTGCAGCCCTCATGGTGTGGAGCTCAATTCATTTCACTATTTTCGTATTTCTCATGAAGGGTTATTCCTAATGTTTGTATTTTACCGAGGTTAAAAAGAGATCGAATTAGTGGTCTACTGATTTTGCTCGATTACTTTTATTTTTTTACACGATTTTTCACTATCTGCAAAGACTAAACAGAGTATTGCGACTTTGTGCTTGTTTGTAAATAGAGAATGATCCAAAGAGAACCAATTGTAAAACAGTAAATGCTTGGATAATAATCAATCAAATGGAGAGACAAGCAGGTACGACGGATTACAACAGGGGTAAAGGTCTGCGTTAACTACCGTTCACTATCTGCAAAGAGAGAGTACTACTAAGAGAAAAGAGGGGAGTGGGGGGGGCAGCGTTCAAAGCACATCAGCGTGCATAAACACGAAAACGTTTTTACCTATCACGTACTTGACATTTGACAGCTTTTGATGTTTGCTATTAAAAAACCATTGAAATTCACAGAAAAAACCATAGGTTATAGTCCATATATAGTTAGGAATTTGCATTTACAAAACCTTGAAAATTCAATGAAAAAACCATTGGTTTTAGGCCATATATAGTTAGGGATTTGCATTTAGAAAACCTTATTTTACTCGCATAAAACCATTGAAATTCCATATATAGTTATAAGCGCTAACTATATATCGCGCACCCGCAATCCACTGCTGATGATGTCACATATTACATCATTCATGACATGGTTAGTGACATCACTGATGACATCACTGATGACATCTCAAATGACATCACTGATGACATCACTGATAACATCTCATTTGACATGACTGATCACATCACTGATGATATCATTCATGTGATAATACCATGAACCTCTTCAGACTCTAATATAACCTTAGATACAATCAGTGTAAACAGACAGTCACTCATCCATGGAGTTACTCACACACCTAGTCAGTTATGCCAAAAATCAATCACACCTCCATTTTCTCAACTATACAGTTATACACACCTTACTTATTCAAACATATACTAACACATATTTACTTTACTCTCTTATACAATCTCTGATACATGTTCACAATGATCCATACAGCCACTCACACATTCACTAGCTCTTATGCACAGTTATTTATAGATGTCAACTCTCACATGTACTGTGTTTTACATATGTACTTAATTTGACATGTAGCACTGAGATATCCATTCACTCACTAATACACTCATGCACAGTCAACCGCCCATACAGCTGTTTCCACATGCAGTTTTGAATCTATACATATAGTGAATCAACTACTCACACATCTATGTACAGAGTCACACACCTTCCAGCCACCCATACACACACACTCAGTTTCCCATACAAATACTTGGACAACCAATCAACCCATACAGTTACTCATATAGCTACTGATCAACATATGCAGCAGTTTGTAGAACAACAGATATAATGATGCACAAATTAAAACAGTTTAGTCACTAACCCATGCACTCAGTGAGACACATTTAATCACTCACTCAATCAGTCAGTCATGCACCTAGTAAATCCTTCATCCAGACACTTATATATCCACACATTCATCAATATGTAAAACATATTTTAACTTTACAGAAACATACAGTCACTGGATGTTGTAATCAGTGATGTCATCAGTGATGTCATTTGAGATGTCATCAGTGATGTCATCAGTGATGTCACTAACCATGTCATGAATGATGTAATATGTGACATCATCAGCAGTGGATTGCGGGTGCGCGATATATAGTTAGCGCTTATAACTATATATGGAATTTCAATGGTTTTATGCGAGTAAAATAAGGTTTTCTAAATGCAAATCCCTAACTATATATGGCCTAAAACCAATGGTTTTTTCATTGAATATATATATATATATATATATATATATATATATATATATATATATATATATACAGGTTTCGATGTTTCCAAAAGGTGAAAAACACATTAGCAACAGCAAAATTAAAAGCAAAAACAACATTTAGGTTTAGTGGCACATCCAAAATATTAACTTACCAGTCTCCACTCCACCAAGGATCCCTGTCAAGCTTTCAAAACACTGGATCTGCAAGACCTTCTCCTCCCAGGGAAAAGGTTGTAAAGGGGGACTGGAAGAACGACCAACACTCCTCTGGCCCACTAGGTTAGACTTGGAGGCCAGGGAATGCCCCTTCCCCCACAGGTCATTCCACCTCTTCCTAATTTCCTCCTATGTGCTTAGGTTGTTTGCTACATCATTCACTCTGCCATAAATTCTTTTCTCATTTGCCTTATCTGAGATAAGGTTGTATTTAGTACTTGTGCTCCAAACAATTGTTCCTGTACTCTGATAATTTCATCCACCATGACTAGCAATTCTTTATTGGTAAACTAGGCATTTCTTTTCCCTGCTATTATAACAAAAATAAGAAGTTAAATACATTTTTAGACCCACAAGAAAATAAATGAAAGAAGGAAAAAGGGTTTAAGAATCAGAAAGCAAAAGAATACCTCACTTCACTGTCAAGTTCTACTTGACAATGTTGTGCTGCAGTGGAATGGTGAAGGTTCAGGGTCTGTAATAGAAAATGTTTTATAGGGTGGTACGCAGGTGAAAGTAATTATCTAAAACACACCAGGTGTGTGGTGCTAGCATCCATCTGAAGCCACATAAATAGTACAATGTTGAATGCGTCCCATGACAAAATAACTCCAGTGGCAATCTGCTACTAAAACACAATGCCAGCACAACTGTGAAATCTAAATAGGCTCGGAGCAATCCTGCCAACCTGCCGTTGAATGAGTAATGCTAGCCAACTAAGGAGTCTGCTCTGTCGACAGCAGTGAATCATTGATAAAACGGAAAACAGTTTGTCAAGATTGACGGCAGATCAGCCAGCCAACATCTAAATAGAGCGGGTGGGAATCAGCTAGCTCAGGGGAGTACTTGTAAACTTCATTGCGGAGGGACAAGGGAGTCCCAACATGATCCAAATCAGGCCCTAACTATTATAAGCAGCCTTCAGTTATTAGATGGAACTATCTCAGCATGACAATTTATACAGGAACATAGAATACTGTGCACACCAGGTACTAACCTATTTACTTGTGCTTGTTTAGCTTTAGAAGATATTGTATCTGTAACGTTTTCAGCACAATATGAATGCTGCAGGTAGTATGACCTTTACCACCTTCAGACTTTGGTTACTTTATGTGAATACTGTCATTTTGGATAAATGTTTCATAGTGTACACTGTTCTATTTCTCATGTGAATTTTACTGTCTGCAAAAGTGTGGTACAGAGTAAACTCGCTTCATAGAGTAAACACTGTTACTTACTTTTCAACTCATATCAACTCAAATTCTTGATGTAGGTTCAGTGACTTTGAGGCATTTGGTGCAGATAAAGGCTGTCTGTAGTAGGTTATTAATAGTGGAAGAGAAGTTGAATATCATGAGGTAAACCGCTTTCTCTAAAAACTTGTATACAGATTGAATGCCGTGTACAATGCGTTTTTTTCACATATTTATGGACTAGGCTACCCTTGTAGCGCATGGTATAGGGTTAATGTTGCACACAATCCATGCTTGCTACTCCCAAGGGAGTTGTATCTATGATGGCATTAGTGATGCTTCATATTATTCTGAGATTTTTTGAACTTTGTGTCAGGCCTCTAATGACATACTAGTTTTGTAGAGTAATGTGTGCAAAAGAAGCTTGCTTGATGTCCTCATGGTTGTCATCATTGATGTAATTTGAGATGCCACAGTGATGTCATAAATCATGTCATAGACTGTCATGAGTGATGTAATATGAGTTCTTGAGCAGTTCATGGAGGGGGTGCAAGTTATACTTAGCGATACTCACTATAACTGGTGATTGTCCATGTTTTTAGTTCAAAACTTTAATGTTGTCACCAACATATTCATCTAACTATAAGATTACTTTAACCTATGTTTTTTCAGTAAATTTCAATTTTTTAAAATGTATTTAAAAAACTGATTTTTATAGAGTGCCTAATATAATGTTACTTTAACCTTTTGTACGATTTTTTCAAACGTAAAGTATATTTATTGCCATATGCAAAGTCAGCCTCCCAGAGCCTGTGGCCAAATCCCCAGCAGGCAGCCAATGCCACACTGCATGGCCTTTGCCATGTACAGCACATGTTGACATTTGGGCCTGTGGCCACTATTTTACATTTAAAGGAAAAGCCTTATGAAGCTGTTGGGACCCCATTTCTCTAGGTTATATATTTTTTTAGCAGAGGGGGCCACTGGAACCCCTCCCTGTGTCCTAAAAAGGCCCTGGGGACCTCATCTCCCAGGTCTGTTTTTTTTAAAAGAAGAGGGATGCCTCCTGGGCCCCCTTCTGAGCCTCATTAGGACCTGGGGACTGTATCTGTCTGTCTGTCTGTCTGTCTGTCTGTATATCTATATATCTATAGGTTTTTCCTGTAGTCCAAGTTATGCCTGCCTCACTATGGGATGGCAGGAAAAGGAAGTGGCCTGGAACATCCAAAATAACAAATATGTTGAAAAAATCGTCCAGTGGTCACGTTTTATCAATGATCTATTGATCTCGTGGAAAGGAACAGAAACAGATTTTCAGGAATATTTTAACATACTGAATATAAGCATTGAAAGCTTAAATGTACTTATCAAATGGAAAAAAGTAATGCCATCTTCCTGGATATGAAGATCTACATAAAGGAAAACAAAATCGAAACCACCCTTCATCGAAAAAGTACTGCAACTAATGCCACCCTACAAGCAGACAGCTTCCACCAAAAATAATTAATTGAAATTATCCCATACGGAGTGAAGAAACAGAATGGCTAAAGCATAGCACCAATACAACAAAAAGATTTTTATTTTTTTTAATCATTTTTTCCTGGGGCGCTATGGGTGCGCGCTCCTGTAAGCTCTCCGGAAAGCGCACCCAGAGCACTACTTTCGTTCGTGAAAAAAATATGAATGAAAAGTTAATAATAACACAAAACATTTCGTACCATACAAATAAAAGCAGTTTTTTTTAAATAAGGAAAAGAAAATAATTTTGCATTTCCGTGAAACTATCAAAACGTCACTGCGGCGCGCAGCGTAAGCGCCCCCGGAAGCGCCTACGTTCGTGCCGCGTATGCGACCCGGAAGCGCCTACGTTCGCGCCGCATGTGCGCACCCGGAAGCGACTATGTTCGCGCCGCGTATGCGCCCCGGAAGCGCCTACGTTCGCGCCGCGTGTGCACACCCGGAAGTGCTCCGGTGCACGCAGTGTCAGCGCGTCAAGTCATGTGACCTTAAAATAACACTTTTCATTGGTTGCTAACAGTTTTTTTTACAAAGAATGAAATCCCCACCCATTTCCTTCACTTCTTCTTTCACTTTTGTGACTGAAAGACGTGTTTTTTGCTCCTGGATCTTTCTTGGTTTACCATGGCTGCCAGAGAATCCAGCAGTGATGAAGAACCTGAATTCATCAATGAAGAGCCTCCTCAACGAAAGGTGAAGGAACATTTTATTTGGAAATTTTTTAAAATACCACCTAACCAAAAAAAGGTGAATGCTCCAAAAGTGGAGTGCAGGATCTGAAAAGAAGTCCTGTCACGGGGTAACCCCTTAAAAAAATACTCATTTGGAAACTTCACGATGATCCGGCATGTGGAGAGGAAGCACCCCCAGAATTTTGCCCGGGAAAGTGTCAGGGTTCTGGCACAAGAGGTTCCCAGTGATGGGGCCTCTACATCCACCGGAGGAGCAACTTCTTCTGGTTCTGGGAGGGGGCAATCGCAGGAGCTGGTGCCAAACATTCAACCTGCTTTTAACCATGGTGTCCTTAGATGCAGATACTGCCATCAACTCCTCACCTGTGGGGAGCAAAGTGTCCAGCTCATGGTTCGAGCATTGGAGAACCATCACTGCCCTTCCCACCCCTAATTTTTTTATTTTTATTTATTTTTTGCTCCTGTTGAGCAGTTTCCATTCCCTGTTTTTGTTCCTGTTTAGAAAAAAGAAGAAAACAAAAAGTTCTTTTCAGAACTACCTCCAATTCTCATCAGAGAGCTATTTTCTTAAAAAAATTAAAAAGAGTAAGTGAAATAGAGTGCATTGATAATGGAAAGGAAAATGAGTAAGAAAGAACAGAAAGGTATGAGAGGAGAAAGGAAGTGAAGTAGGAGGACTGAAAGAAGGTGAGTGTTAGGAAAGAAAGTAAGGAGAAGAAGAGTGAATATGGGGAATGTTGATATTCAAAGAAAATGTTGAAAAGGAACAGGGGTGTGGAAGGGTAAGAAAAGATGCATTGCTGGAGTTGAAGGCAGAAGGCCTCATTTATGAAGCAATGCGTCACTTTAACGCCACAAAAGCGTCACTTTTTGTGACGCATCAGTCCAATAAAAAATGCACCTTATTTATTCATATTTACAAAGTGGCGCATCTAGGTAAATGCGTCACTTTGTAAACCCCTGCGCCACATTATTCCTACATCAGGTGTAATGTATGCAAAAGGGACATATTGACGCAAGAAAGGGTCGTAGAGGTGACGCAGTGAAATCTATGAGATATCACTGCTTCATTTTTATGACGCTGTTGCTTCCAAATCTTACGCCGGTTTCACAGTAGGCGTGCAGGCCCTTTCACATGGGGCTTGGCCCCATGTGAAAGGATACATTGCTGGAGTTGCTTCATTTTTGTGACACACTCCAGCAATGCTTCACTTTTGCGCTTACAGATACGTCTGAAATACTAATGTATCTAAAAGAACTTCCAACATAATACGTCATAAATTTAATATGACGCATGAGTAGAAGACTGAAGGGCTCATTTATGAGGCCATGCGTCACTTTAACGCCACTGATGCGTTACTTTTTGTGACGCACCAGTGTTGTAAAAAATGCACCTGATTCAGTCATATTTACAAAGTGACACATCTAGGTAGGTGCATCACTTTGTAAGCCCCTGCTCCACATTATTCCTACGTCAGGTGTAATGTATGCAAAAGGGACGTATTGACGCAAGAAAGGGTCGTAGAGGTGACACAGTGAATAAACTGGAGGCCTCATTTCTGAAAAGTGACGCACTGCTGCGTGAAAACAGCGATGCGTCACTTTTCTGTGCGCACTCCTTACGACATTCCAGATGTGTCATATTTAATGTATGACGAATCATGTCGCAAGGAGTTACAGATACGTCAGTATTTCTGACGTATCTGTAAACACAAAAGTGCTGCATTGCTGGAGTGCGTCACAAAAGTGACGCAACTCCAGTAATGCGTCCTTTCACATGGGGAAAGCCCCATGTGAAAGGTCTTGCGTCAGTCTTACGCCTGCTGTGAGGCAGGCACAAGATTTTGACGCAACAGCATCCTAAAAGTGACGCAGTGAAATCTCATAGATTTCACTGCGTCACTATTACGAAGCTTTTTGCGGGGGAACGCCCCCTCTGCATACATTATACCTGACGCAGGTATAATGTGGCGCAGGGTTTTAAAAAGTGACCCATCTACCTAGATGCGTCACTTTTTAAATATAGCGCAACGAGGCGCATTTCACTTTTTGTGACGCATCAGTCCAATAAAAAATGCACCTTATTTATTCATATTTATAAAGTGGCGCATCTAGGTAAATGCGTCACTTTGTAAACCCCTGCGCCACATTATTCCTACGTCAGGTGTAATGTATGCAAAAGGGACGTAGTGACGCAAGAAAGGGTCGTAGAGGTGACGCAGTGAAATCTATGAGATATCACTGCGTCACTTTTATGACGCTGTTGCTTCCAAATCTTACGCCTGTTTCACAGCAGGCGTGCAGGCCCTTTCACATGGGGCTTGGCCCCATGTGAAAGGATACATTGCTGGAGTTGATTCATTTTTGTGACACACTCCAGCAATGCTTCACTTTTGCGCTTACAGATACGTCTGAAATACTAACGTATCTAAAAGAACTTCCAACATAATACGTCATAAATTTAATATGACGCATGAGTAGAAGACTGAAGGACTCATTTATGAGGCCATGCGTCACTTTAACGCCACCGATGCGTTACTTTTTGTGACGCACCAGTGCTGTAAAAAATACACCTTATTCAGTCATATTTACAAAGTGACACATCTAAATAGGTGCATCACTTTGTAAGCCCCTGCGCCACATTATTCCTACGTCAGGTGTAATGTATGCAAAAGGGACGTATTGACGCAAGAAAGGGTCGTAGAGGTGACACAGTGAATAAACTGGAGGCCTTATTTCTGAAAAGTGACGCATTGCTGCGTGAAAACAGCGATGCGTCAATTTTCTGTGCGCACTCCTTACGACATTCCAGATGTGTCATATTTAATGTATGACGAATCATGTCGCAAGGAGTTACAGATACGTCAGTATTTCTGACGTATCTGTAAACACAAAAGTGACGCATTGCTGGAGTGCGTCACAAAAGTGACGCAACTCGAGTAATGCGTCCTTTCACATGGGGAAAGCCCCATGTGAAAGGTCTTGCGTCAGTCTTACGCCTGCTGTGAGGCAGGTGCAAGATTTCGACGCAATAGCATCCTAAAAGTGACGCAGTGAAATCTCATAGATTTCACTGCGTCACTATTACGAAGCTTTTTGCGGGGGAATGCCCCCTCTGCATACATTATACCTGACGCAGGTATAATGTGGCGCAGGGTTTTAAAAAGTGACCCATCTACCTAGATGCGTCACTTTTTAAATATAGCGCAATGAGGTGCATTTTTTTACACCGCTGGTGCGTCACAAAAAGTGAGGCACAGGCGACACAAAACTGTCGCAAGGCCTTCATAAATAAGGCCCTGGATTTTCCCCGTGCTTCGCTCCCCGGTGCGCTTTCCGGTGCGCTTCCCGGTGCGCGTACCGGGGGCTCCCCCCGCGCAAATTGAAAAAAATATTTCTTTAAAATGCCCCGCGGGACCCTAATTTAGCCCCCACATCCAACCTAGGGGGTCTACCCTGCCCCCTTATAGTCATTTCTCCCTTTTTTTTATGTCACCTCTTGTGTCTCGATCCTACCGAGACACAAGATGGCTCCGAACTGTTTCGAATGTTTACAGACACCCGTGAGCCAATCAGCTTTCCGCGTGCAAGTCGCGTGTCGCGCCTGGTGCGCTCCCCGGTGCGCACCTATAGATATATATATTTTTTTGAACCTAAATTACTCAAAATCCACTGGAGCACATATCTTGAGACATAGCAAAGGCACATCGGGCTACCAGTCCCTACAATTTTGCCAAGTTTGGTGTAAATCCAGCACGGTTGATGAGTTTAATGCTTTGCTCACCATAGGTAATTGTTTTTCCACAAAAATATACAAACGATTTTGTATTGTCCAAACTGGGTTTGTATGTTTGGGACCATCTCCCTTGTCTCTGGACCCGATGGAGTGGGTTGCTTTCTTTGGGAGGTGCTGGGAGAAGATTGGGGAGGGTTTCTGGTCATTTCTCGGACCTCTGCCGCAGCATAGTTGTTAGGGTGCCGGTGTTGCATGTGGCGAATCATGGTGTTATTGCCAAAAGAGTACTTTTTGTTAGGGTTCCCCCTGGAAAGTACAATGCCACAGATTAGACAAGTAACCTTTGGCACGTTTACTTTCTTGAGGTCCTTTGGGATTGAAAAAAACTCCCAGATAATGTGCTCCTTTGGCTTATATGGGGTAGTATCTTCAGGCAGGAACCTCCTCCTCCTCCTCTCCTCCTCCTCCTCTTCTTCATCTCCACCACTGTGGTGTTGTGGTGGTCCTTATGGTGGTGTTGTGGTGGTGGGGGTGGTGGCTGAGATGCTCCTCCTGCTGCTGCTGCTACTGTAGCCATTTTTCAGTACAAATTGGTACTAATAGATTTCCAAACAGGTCTTCCTCAGTCAAAGGACAAAGTGAGAATGAGGAAAAATGTGGGGGCTTTTATCATTTGGAAAACAAAACTGTCCTGAACCAATGAAAAGTGTTATTTTCAGGTCACATGACCCGGGCTTTCATCATTTGGAAACTAAAACTGTCTTGAACCAATGAAAAGTGTTATTTTTAGGTCACATGACCAGATGCGCTTACGCTACGTGCC
The DNA here is from genome assembly GCF_964263255.1 of Lissotriton vulgaris. Classification (NCBI taxonomy): domain Eukaryota; kingdom Metazoa; phylum Chordata; class Amphibia; order Caudata; family Salamandridae; genus Lissotriton; species Lissotriton vulgaris. The sequence goes on from NC_141697.1 coordinate 198,281,447, forward strand.
CCGGGATGCGCCCCAGGGCGCTTACGTAGCGCGATCGTATGCGCTCGAGTGCTTCCGGGTGCGCTCAAGCTGTGCGTATCACGCGGACGCGGCTATGCGATACGTCATGATGATGTTTTCGTTTGCGGCAATAGCGCTAACGGGACGCTCACCGGTACGTGCACCGGTGCGCGCCGCAAAACTGCGCTTACCGGTGCGCTCACCGGTACGCGCACCGGGAGCGCTCCATGGCAAAAAAACTCCGTAATGATTGAAAACAGCAGCCACAGACACGTTAATAGACTCTTCAGCAACTCGGTTTATTGAAACAAGACCGGCAGGGTATATATATTTCCAACACTTTCCCTGACAAAAAAAGTAAATAGGTCACACTCGTAAATAGGCCATATTAATTTTTCCAAAGCTTTTACAGCATATTTATTTTACATCACTCCCAAGATAGAACACAAAAGCAACGCGTTTCGATCTCCCCTAAGATCTTGTTCACGGTAACGTCACCATTACTTCAAACCATATTTAAAGAGCATCAAGGCTCACATCACTTCCTGTAACCACATTTTGGGGCATAATGGGATTTGTAGTGACATTTTTCCAAATAAACACACCAGGTTATTATACATTATAGTTAAAGTGCAACTCAATATGTGACTTGTGCCCAAATGAATTGAATAAATAGATTTATTACCCGAAATGAAAAATTTCAAACTTGAGCTAGAAAAACAAATTGAGCTACATGAAGAGTCAGTACAAACACGGAAACGCTTCAAGATAAAGAAGATTACAGTGAAAGCAGAATTTTCACGTATGCACGGAAAATTGATATGTTGAAACAACAATATTATACGAGCAATGTAGCCAGCACCTCAGACAATCTTTCATCCCTTACTTCCACAGATCAGAGAGATGGAGAGAATGCACAAAGAACAGACAAAACCAGGGGATATGCGACTGGTCCTTCAGCAACGTCAACGGGAGCAGACAAGGGGATTTCAGTCGCAATACCAAAGAGGTTGTGGAAGAAGGAAAGTAAGACAGACAAAGGTCAACCGCGAGGTAACGCACAGCTGCATGGAGCTCCTCTCCAGCAAAATATATATATATATATATATATATATATATATATATATATATATATATATATATATATATATAGCTCCCTCCTTTCCCAGATCGGAGCTGCAAATGTGGTCGCGTCACTCCCGCAGTTGAGCCCAACTGCTCTTTATTACACAATATTTCTCCCCGTCGAGGGCGAAAAAACGGAGTCGCATTCAAAGACAAATTCCAGCACTGCACTGCGTTTAAGTTTCTTTCGTGATTTTATTGATCCATGGGGTCAAAAAAACAAAAAACCAACGCGTTTCGACAGCGTCCGCTGTCTTGTTCACGGTTAGTTTGTGTGTGTGGCTCACATTGTTATGAAACATTTCCTGACACTGCAAGTACCGCCCACTAGGGTGTATCATAACAAGCATTGTGGGATTTGTAGTTCTAGTGTTAACTCAACTAAGGCATTTCTAAATTTTAAACAAATAATTGTCCTTTCCAAACCATTGCAATTACTACATTTATCTCTCATTGATAAATAGCGTGTCATTTAAACAATATTTACACATTAACTGAAAATCCTGCCCTCCAGTGGGCTGTTCGTTGGTCTACCACAGTTACCAGCATTATGGGATTTGTAGTTTTAGAATGTATTGGTATAAATCAAATAAATTAAAGATTAATACCCTTAATCAAGTTTTCCACGATTACGCGCAAGGGCGCATTTTCACATTTGCACGAAAATACGACCCTTTCAAATCTACAAAAGCCAATGTAGCCAGCTCATCATCGAGCATGACATCTCTGACATCACTGGAGTTCAGCGAAGATGATTCAAACCTTGATCCACAACAGAGGGCTTTTTTAGGAGATATGCGCCTGGTTCTATCACAAAGGCAGTGGAAACACAACCATGGGGCGCAAAGAAATCAACGTGGCAGAGCAAGAGGAAGAGGAAGAGCATGGCAACCCAGACCAAAATTTACAAGCCAGCAACAAGAAGAAGCCGCAGGAGGAAATACATCCGAAAAATTGGGCACAGAAACAAGACTAATGAAGCAGAAAAAGGGGAAATAAATGAGGATTTGCAAATAGTCAATCTCTCTGGAAGATCTATCACAGCAGCAGAGACATCATTACTCAAGAAGGGAATAAATTACTGCCCCACTCAACGCATGGACATGGCACAAACACGGATTGACCTGTATTTATACATACGGAAAATCAAACTGGCAAAATTCTTCGAAGAACGAAAAAATAAACCTAAAATACCGAAGATACAAACAAAACCAACTTCAACTTTACAAGTAAAACAAGCGGAGGCATTCATGACAGTGCTAAACCTCAATGCGGAGGAAGGTCAGGAAATCAGTTTGGATAATGCCATAACCCAACTAGGAGCGGGAACAAGTAATCTGAAACCCAAATCTAAATTTTATCCTCAGCTAGCACCTGGCAACAAGATAGACATCTTTCAAAAACCCGTAATTCACGACTTGTATAAACTAACTAAAGTTTTCGGAAAGGACAACCTGTCCAAACAGGAAAGAGAAGCCCTAACCTCCCTAAAAAACGACCAATCCTTTGAAATAAAAGCAGCGGACAAAGGGGGAAATATAGTCCTTTGGAATAAAAACCTATATGTGGAAGAAGCCATGGGACAATTGAACAATCCCACACACTATGAAAGTCTCTACTCGAACCCACAAGATCAAATAAAAAGGGACCTGGACAAAAATCTCGTCCAATGGGAGAACGAGGGTCTACTCGATGCCGACGAAAGAAAATACCTAACAGTGGATTTTCCAAGGACGTCAACCATGTACTTTCTGCCAAAGATACATAAAGATGCCACTAAACCAGGGAGACCCATTGTGTCAGCTAATGGATCTTTATTGGAACCATGGTCAAACTTTATTGACTTTTACTTGAGTCCGCACGTCAAAATGCTGCGATCCTACATTAAGGACACAACCGACTTTCTCTGTGTTTTGGAACAACTGACTTGGCAATCTCATTACATTATGATCACGATGGATGTGATTGCCCTATATACCAACATAGACAACAACTTGGGGCTACAAGCATGTGACCACTTTCTCAAAGAACGGAACATCCATTATCAGAAGCACAATGAGATGCTCCTAACAATGATAAAAAGTGTGTTAACAAATAACATCTTTATGTTTGGGGACAAACTATACCGACAGAAGAACGGAGCCGCGATGGGCTTTTCCTTCAGTCCCAATTACGCCTGCACTGCCATGGGGTGGTGGGAGGAGAAAACAGCCTGGCAAGACAAATATGAAACATATACCAAGCATATCATCACTTGGAAAAGGTTTATCGACGACCTGTTTATTGTATGGGACGGAGGGGAAGACAAATTCTTGGAATACTTCACCATCCTCAACAACAGTACTTCCTGCATAAAGTTCACCCATACCATGAACCACAACAGAGCATGTTTTTCTGGACACGGAAGTGTATATTAACAACAACCAGATACAAACAACACTCCACCGCAAAAATACGGCAACCAATGCCACACTGGAAGCAACCAGCTTCCACCAGCAGTCGTTAATCTCAAGCATTCCATACGGGGAATTCCTCAGACTGAGAAGAATTTGCAGTGAAAACACGGAATGGCAGGATCAAAGCACCAAATGTATAAATCGCTTTCAAAAGAGAAAATACAATAGAAAAATTGTACAAAGATTCTGGGAAAAAGCTAACAAAACAATGAGAACTGATTGCCTAAAAAAGACACAAAAACAAACAAACGTGGAGGAAGAACCCATCAGGCTAATCCTGGATTACAGTTTGGAGGCAAAGCGAATACATCGTATACTGCGAAAGAACTTGAAAATTCTTCAACTGGACCAAACAATTGGTCACAAAATGGGCAACCATCCAGTAATTACATACAGGAGGGCAAAAAATCTGCAGGATGTAATGGCTGCCTTTCTGCCAGCTCTCTGGAGAAGGAGAATGATGGAGAGTGACTCCAGCCTATCACCCCCATAACATAGGGATTAGGCCGATAGACAGGGACCCTGTCTTACAGATATAAGGGCATTTTCGTGCCATTTCCCTTAGAGTAAGGCTTATGAATTTAAGTGAGGGGTTAGATATATAAGTATTAGTCATGATTTACTCATTTGCTAACATGCCGATCTGTTTCTCATGGAGCTATGCATATTATGGGCTCCGTAGGCCTTAAGCGAGACAGACTCCATTTTGCTTTCTGCCTGGTAGCTCGAGAAGGCTTTCTAGGTGAAATGTAATGTTTTAGTTTCAAGCTGTTGTTCGCTTGGAGAGAACCGGTTCAGGCTGACCCTTATCGAAGGAATGTATTTTTCTCCACTCCGAAGACACAACTTCAGGCCGGCCGGCTGGGAAAGTGTCCTTGGTACGGGGAGGTACAAGAATTTGGTGGGCGGCAGGTTACTGGCCGTGAATTTCCATGAAGGAACGGGCTTTGATATTAGCGAAGGTGTTAGTCTTTGAGTCAGTTAGTCCGTAGGCGGCATCTAGCCGTTAGCATCTCTGCTATTATTCACTTTCATGGTGGACAAGTCGCCATCTTTGAAGTCGGAGAAAGATTTAAGACCGAGACTCTCTGAAAACAGACTGAACGAGAAGTGGCGCGGAGCGCACTAATGCAGAGAGAGAGAGAGACGGTAGCTAATTAACAGCAAGGTTCCGAGGTCCTGAGGGAGAGCAGACGAGTTTGAGCCTAACGGTGCAGACGTGTGCTTGTGACGGCTGAGGGTGACTGCAAGGCGAGCCAGGACCCAGAGACGAGACAGGAGCCTAGATGACTGCCGAGTCCCGATTTCCCATTAACCAGGTGATGTCCAACCGACTCTTATAGTGCGTGCACTCTAACCTTTATCTTTTATCCTCTTTGCAAATGTAATGCTGCATAGTAATGTGATTTATGCCTATTGTTAATAAATACCCTAATTCATATAGAATTATTGTGTATCTGGTGCTTATGTTCAATCTTGGTAAATGGCACTTCTAGTTAGGCACTATTTAGACGAACGGATGAGAAATCCCGATCAGACAAGTGGTAACTAAATAAGGAGGGAGTGAGTGGACCTTTGATGTCGTGAGCACAAAGTACATTATATAATCTGAATCCATATCCAAAGTTATTACTTTAGTTTTATCCTAAGTAGATTGCTGAGATATCATCCCAATAACGTTTCATAGGAATGTGGTCGTCGTTGATATGCGGCGTTAATGAGAACGATAGGGAGGATACTATCGTGTAAAGCCACCGGATTGTGGTATAAGATAAATGAGAGCGCCAGGAGGGATACTGGCGTGGATGTTTCGCAGGATCGCGAACGCTTGGAAAAGGGAGCATTGGGTTCTGCAGGCCCGTGTGTAGACACACCGGATTGTGTGTCAGATCTGCCCTAGGGTAGAACGGTCTGGGTCGGGGCGACCGCGAGGCCAACTGATGTGAATAAGATATTGTAAAAAAACCCCATATATGTATATTGTCATTCCCCATTCTTAGGTGCAATCTGTATATTTATCTGTATAGGTACTTATTGTGAATACGATCTAAGAAGGGAAGGTGAGTACGTTTTGGCTGGGTCACAGGGGCCCCTGGGGGCTGATCCCATCTAGACAGGAAATCCAGCCATTACATCTGGCGTCACGAACTGTTTACGAAGCCTGTGTGCATTGTGTTGTTTTGATCTCGTTGGTTTGCGCTCGGCTTGTACGTATAAAATTTTGTTTATAATTGTGTATATAGTTTTTGCGTGTTAATATGTTTCCGAAAAAATCTCCGTCGGTTTTCAAATTACCGATTCAGATTCCCGGCTGGGAGTCTACGCCTTACGAGGCTTTGGCCCGTGAGTGGGCTGATTCTACTGGTTTAAGTGAAAATTGGTCTTCATTTTTGGAGCAGGCGGAGCCTGCTGATGTGATTTCGTGCCTACAGAAAGCGCCAGTAGTGAAGGGTGATGAGCTTCCTATTTTAGGACGCAGAGGGTGGATTGTTCTTACTGCATACAGAATGTTGCATGAGAAGTTTGTTCAACTACAGAAACAATTTAAAGATACGGAAGGACAGTGTGTTGAGTTGCAAAATTCGCATACTCTTTTACGTTGTCAAAATAAACTGCTTGCCGACAAACTTGAAACATATCAGACCATTGCCGAAAGAGCTGCGGTCCGTATTGCACGATATAAATACAAACATCGTCGTGGGCGCGTGTCGTCCCGTAAAGTGCGTATGATTGTAGCAAAAGCTGGAATGGATTGGAACCCCGATGAGTGGGACGGTAATATCTGGGATTCTCATACTTCTGACTCCTCGGCAGAGGAGGGTGATAAGCGCGAGTCTTCTCGCTCCGGACGTGATTGTAAATCTGCTTCATGCATTGATTTGACTACCGATTCTGACCGTGCTCGTTCTTCCCGTGCGGATGACGTAGCTTGCCCTGATTGTTCTGTTAAATCTAAAATGCGGGCTTCCACGGAAGCTCTTCCCGCAGTTTCTGCTCACCCGATCTTTCGACGGAAATTACAACAAGCCCCTGGTAATCCGGGTGGCATCCCTCTTGACTGTATTGAAGATTTTACTCAGCAGGAGATTAGTGACATCCTGCAACGTTTTAAACAACGGCCTGGTGAGGCCTTGCTTACCTGGATGGTGCGTCTTTATGAGCTTGGCGCTTCCGGTATTATGCTCGATGCTGTTGATTGCTTACGATTTTGTTCTCTGAGTTCTGATTCTACTATTCAGGACCATTTTCGGAATTTTAATGGTAATGTCCAGACTTCTTTGCTCCAGCTTGCGTCTGAGGGCTGTAATCATAAATATCCAACTGAGTCTGATTGGCCCTCTGATGAAAAACCGTGGTACACTCTGCGCGATGCGTCGCAACGTTTAAAGGAAGAAGTCATGAAAACGTGTATCTTCCTTAGTACTGCTGACAGGTTATTGGATGGTTTGTTAACATCTTCCGTGCGTAACCGCATTATACGTACTTCTCCTGTTGCTTACAAGCAGGTCATGATGACATTGTTAATTAATCAAACTGGCAATCCTTTGTCTGCTGTGCTTGAGTCTGTTCGTCAGCTTGGTGAGCTGGGTGAATGGTTTAAACCTGAAAGACAATCTCGACCTGAGGGTCGTACTGGTGGGGACTATAAGTTCTCTAGACGTGACATGTTTCTTGCTCTTATTGCTGATGGTGTGAAAAGGGAGGAGATCGATGGTGAACCTAATAATATCCTATGGGATATGTTTCGTAAGCGTGGTTTGGATCGAAAGGAAGGTGCCCGTCGTGTGCGAAAGAATGATTATGATCGTGGTTCGGATGACAGTGGTGATGAGAGACGACGTGTGACTTTTGATCGCCGTGATGATCGGCGCCAAGAACGTGGTGATTCCCCCCGTCGTAATGATGGGAGGGGGAGAGAGGATGATCGTGAAAGGGGTAGAGATGATCGTGGTTCTAACAGACGTAGAGATGCAAGGAGTTTTTCCCCTGATGTACGAAGGAGGGAGGATCGTAACAGACTCTCTGACCGTAACTCACAACTTTTTGAACCTGACACTAATCCGTTTCGTACTGGAGACGGATATGAACAAGAAATTCTGATACCGAAGAAAACTGAAAACATCTACCCTGATCTGTCTTGGTTGACAGAACGCAGGAAAAATGACTAGGAAATAGGTCAAGCTCCGGTACGCAGGTGGGCCCACAGAGATTACAGACCATATGTAGATATTGAGATTTTTTGGAAACATCGTAATATCCAAAGGGCCCGAGCGTTAGTTGATACTGGAGCGGAGGCCACTTTAATTCATGGTAAAGCAAGGAAATTTCATGGACAGTCTTTTACAATTACCGGCTTGGGTGGTAAAGAAACGCCCGCAGTTCAAACTGCACTTGAGATTAAAATTGGTAGGATTCCTCGTAGAGAATACTCTGTGTTGGTTGTGCCACTTTTGGAATACATTATTGGAATTGACATCTTGAAAGGTATGACTTTGCATTTGGATGATGGTTACTATCAGTTTGGTACTAGGCAGTACATTTCGACCAGACCCGTACGGGTTGGCCGTTTACGCATGCCACCTATTAAGATCCCTTTAGCAACGAAAGTGATTTCTCAGAAACAATATCGCATCCCAGGTGGTCATGAAGAAATTACAGCTACGATTCAGGATTTGGTTGACGCGGGAGTCATTACTCCGGTCACATCCGCTTGGAATAATCCTGTTTGGCCCGTGCGCAAAAGTGACAACTCTTGGCGCATGACTGTTGATTATCGAGAATTGAATAAACATACACCTAAATTGACTGTGGCAGTGCCTGACATTGTTACATTGATTGAGAGAATTCAAAAGCATCCTGGTACATGGTATGCTTCTATCGATATTGCTAATGCATTCTTTTCGATTCCAATTGCCCCCGAATGCCAAGAACAATTCAGTTTTACATGGAATGGACGTCAAATGACGTTCCGGAGTCTTCCTCAAGGCTATGTACATAGCCCTACAATCTGTCACCGGCTGGTGGCGGAACATTTATCTGAAGTGCCTACGATTCCACAAGTTCAGATTTGTCATTATATTGACGACATTTTGATTCAAGGTGAAACACAAGACCAAGTACAGTCTCATTTGGATCAGATCATTGACTGTTTGCGAGCGAAAGGTTGGGAAATCAATCCTGACAAATTACAAACTCCATCCCAAGCTGTGAAATTTCTAGGAATTAATTGGCATGAAGGTCACAGAGAAGTGATCCCACAAGTTAAACGTAAAATACTTGATTTTGCAGTTCCCAGAAATAGGAAAGAGGCGCAATCCTTTATTGGGTTGTTTGGATTTTGGCGCCAACATATTCCACATTTGAGTCAAATCTTGGCTCCACTGTATCGAGTCACTCGTAAAAAGAATGCGTTTGAGTGGGGTGAACCTCAACAGACTGCTTTTGATTTGGCTAAAGAAGCTATTCAGTATGCTTTGGATTTGTGGCCCGTGAGTGAGGGTAATGTGGATTTGAATGTGTCCGTGGAAGGTCTGTATGCCAATTGGAGTTTGTGGCAAAAGCAGGGCAGACAAAAAGTGCCATTAGGTTTTTGGACCAAAAAGCTACCAGAGGCTGGTGAGCGTTACTCTCCTTTTGAAAAACAGTTGCTTGCTTGTTATTGGGCTCTGGTGGATACCGAGCAATTGACTTTAGGCCATGCTGTGATTTTGAGGCCTGAGATTCCCATCATGCAGTGGGTTTTGAGTTCGCCGAAGTCCCATCGAATTGGACATGCTCAGGAGGCTAGTGTGATTAAATGGAAATGGTACATTCAGGACAGGGCACGTGTGGGTCCGAAAGGTGTTGCGGTTCTACATGAGCGAGTGGCGCAGGCGCCCTCCAATGAAGCTGAGAGTGAGCGTTCGGTTCCCGTAGTGCAGGAGTCTCCCGTGAAGTGGGGTAAATCATTTGATGATCTGTCCGTGGAGGATAGAAAACATGTGTGGTTTACGGATGGTTCTGCGAAGTTCATTGGTGTCAAGAGACATTGGAAAGCTGTCTCCTATAACCCGATTACAAAGAAATTATTAAGCACAACTGGAGACGGTAAGAGTAGTCAATATGCTGAACTTTATGCAGTTTACCAAGTTTTGAAACAGGAGTTACCAGGTACATGTCATATTTTCACTGATTCTTGGTCCACTGCAAATGGACTAGCGGTGTGGTTGCCTACATGGCATTCGCACAATTGGGAATTGCACTCTAAAGAATTATGGGGTAAAGAGTTGTGGCAAGAAATTTGGGAACTGCTTCCGCAGAGTACTGTAACAATCTTTCACGTGGATGCTCATACTCCAATCGACTCCCTTGACAAATTTTTCCATAACATTGCAGATGAACAGTCTAAAATTTCTGAGGCAGTGGTTGACATGCAAGATTCTGATTTGGCGGGATTGGCGAAATGGGCCCATCAGAAAGCAGGACATTTTGGAGAGAAAGCCACTAACAGGTGGGCTGCTGATAGAGGAATTCATATTCCCTTTTCTTTAATTAAAGATGCCATTTTACATTGCCCCATTTGCCAGCATTCTAGAAAGAAAGAGGTGCCTCAAATTGTTCGAGGTCACTTACATCGAGGTAAATTGCCCGCCCAAATTTGGCAGATTGATTATATTGGTCCGCTCCCCATGAGCAGAAATTGTCAATACATTTGTACAGCAGTTGATACTTATAGTGGCCTTTTGGTCGCTTTCCCTTGCAAGAATGCTACCCAAGTGAATACAATTAAAACCCTGGAGCTGATTATTTTATATTATGGTGTCCCATTCCAAATTCAATCAGATAATGCATCCCACTTTCGTGGAAGATTGGTGCAGGAATTCTGTATGGAAAACAATATCGATTGGGTGTTTCACATTCCATATTATCCACAAGCTTCAGGACTGATTGAGAGAATGAACGGTTTGTTGAAAGAACAGTTGCGCAAGTTGACTGATGACCGTTACAGCCAGTGGAGAGATGTTTTACTTCAAGCCTTATTAATACTGAATAATCGTCCTTTGTTGCATGCTGAATCTCCTTTGATGCGTTTGTTTCCTCCACATGTTGATGCGAAACCTAATTCTGTTGGAAGTACTGTCACTTATTGGGAAATTACCCCCGGTGCTTTGGCTCCATGTAGAGCAACCCCAGGTTCCGCAGGCCTCGACCTGCATGCTTTAAATGATGCACACTTCCCAGGAAAGGATCGAATCATTGTTGAAACTGGCATAGGTGTCTCTATACCTGCCGGTAGTTTTGGATTAATTGCCCCTAGATCTGGCCTGGCCCTGAAAGGTGTTCAAGTCCTTGGTGGCGTGATCGACAGTGATTATCAGGGAGAGATTAAGGTTCTCTTGCTTAATAGCAGTGAGACGGATTTGTTTATCAAAAAGTCTGACCGTGTTGCTCAGTTATTGATTATGCCTGTCTTCAGTGGTGAGATCAAAAAAGGCTCTGCCCCAACGTTGCTAACTGTGCGAGGACAAAAAGGCTTCGGATCATCTGATCTTCCTGGAGCTAAAATATGGGTGCAATCGCCTAAAAATCCTCCTGAACAGGCTGATATTATTGCGACCGGTCATGACAACACCGTTTTGGTGATGAAGCCAGGGCAAGATGGCTGGGAAGCTGTCCCAGCTGATAAATGTTACTTACGAGAATGATTAAGGCCTGTGTTTGTATTCTTTCAGATCATTCTTTGGACTGCTGCTGCAGGATGTGTCGTCGTTGGACTCCTTTTGGCTTGCTACGCCGGGAGAGGAGAGCATCTACCGACGCCGAGTGATGGGATAACAAGAGCCGCGCGGTCCGCGTGGCAGAAGTCCTCCAATTTTTGGATCACACTCGCGAAGCGAGTGACGAACTCTCCGCATTTTTGCCTTACACCCATGAAGTCCGTTACTGACATTTTATCAACCTGTTTGGTTGCTGTCCCCGCATCTACTGATACACTTCGTCATGTATTTAATATATCCAGTGCCCGACCTAATGTCATTTTGGGCGACTTTTTGGCCCATGAATATTGTCCCTCATGTACTCTTCTTCCAGACCAAGATGTCCTACTTACTTCTAGAATCACTACTTTTAACATTACCCCTGGTGACCTTTGCTTCATGATGACCTGTAATCCTAAAGCCATCTCTGAATGTTTGCGGTTGAAACTCCAAGCCGCTACTACTTTTTCATTTCACCAGCGTTTGTTATGTACGAAAAGACTTCCTAATTCATGTTTTTCAGTGAAGAACAATATGACTTGCAAAAGTTTAGTTGTCGCCACTAGCCATTATCGTTCAATGTTGTTACCGGCTGGATGGCTCTTTTCATGCGGGAATTCATCTTGGCCCTATATTCCTGCGAATATTTCTGGTGGCCCGTGTGCCATCACTAGATTAAGTTTGCTAATGTTTTCTTCACATCCTCCTTCACATTCCCGTATTGTTCGAGACTCTATGTCATTGCATGAAGACTGTGATTCCTCTGTTCATCTTTATTCCAGATCAGAATATCTTGGTTTAGCTTTTTCTATTATTGGTGTTCCTGCATTGGCCGTTTATAATGCCAAAACAATCGGCAAAATGGCCTGCTGGATGGTCAAATCGATCAACCAAACATCTACTGTTTTATCAGATTTATTATTGGACTCCCAAGGTGAACGTAGAGCTATTTTGCAGAATCGTGCCGCTATCGATTATTTGTTGCTGAAACACGGGCATGAGTGCTCTGAATTTGAAGGTCTATGCTGTTTTAATTTGTCTGACCATTCTAAAGAAATCCAATCCCATATTAATAAACTCCACGACTTGACTGCAGAAATTAAGGAACACATAGATCAGGGTTTCTTTGACTGGCTTTTTAATTGGCTCCCTGACATGCATTTTTTACGACAAATTTTGGGAGGGATTATTATTACTGTCTGCATCCTTATAGGGATTTGTTGCTTTATTCAGTGTATTCCTTCCCTGCTACAATATTTTAGACTTACTAAGGCTCGTAGATCAGTTAGTTTTGTTTCATATTATTCGTCTACTGACGTTAGTTCCATTTAGTTTGTGGTTAATAGACTGGAGTCAAGGGGTGTAATGTAATGGCTGCCTTTCTGCCAGCTCTCTGGAGAAGGAGAATGATGGAGAGTGACTCCAGCCTATCACCCCCATAACATAGGGATTAGGCCGATAGACAGGGACCCTGTCTTACAGATATAAGGGCATTTTCGTGCCATTTCCCTTAGAGTAAGGCTTATGAATTTAAGTGAGGGGTTAGATATATAAGTATTAGTCATGATTTACTCATTTGCTAACATGCCGATCTGTTTCTCATGGAGCTATGCATATTATGGGCTCCGTAGGCCTTAAGCGAGACAGACTCCATTTTGCTTTCTGCCTGGTAGCTCGAGAAGGCTTTCTAGGTGAAATGTAATGTTTTAGTTTCAAGCTGTTGTTCGCTTGGAGAGAACCGGTTCAGGCTGACCCTTATCGAAGGAATGTATTTTTCTCCACTCCGAAGACACAACTTCAGGCCGGCCGGCTGGGAAAGTGTCCTTGGTACGGGGAGGTACAAGAATTTGGTGGGCGGCAGGTTACTGGCCGTGAATTTCCATGAAGGAACGGGCTTTGATATTAGCGAAGGTGTTAGTCTTTGAGTCAGTTAGTCCGTAGGCGGCATCTAGCCGTTAGCATCTCTGCTATTATTCACTTTCATGGTGGACAAGTCGCCATCTTTGAAGTCGGAGAAAGATTTAAGACCGAGACTCTCTGAAAACAGACTGAACGAGAAGTGGCGCGGAGCGCACTAATGCAGAGAGAGAGAGAGACGGTAGCTAATTAACAGCAAGGTTCCGAGGTCCTGAGGGAGAGCAGACGAGTTTGAGCCTAACGGTGCAGACGTGTGCTTGTGACGGCTGAGGGTGACTGCAAGGCGAGCCAGGACCCAGAGACGAGACAGGAGCCTAGATGACTGCCGAGTCCCGATTTCCCATTAACCAGGTGATGTCCAACCGACTCTTATAGTGCGTGCACTCTAACCTTTATCTTTTATCCTCTTTGCAAATGTAATGCTGCATAGTAATGTGATTTATGCCTATTGTTAATAAATACCCTAATTCATATAGAATTATTGTGTATCTGGTGCTTATGTTCAATCTTGGTAAATGGCACTTCTAGTTAGGCACTATTTAGACGAACGGATGAGAAATCCCGATCAGACAAGTGGTAACTAAATAAGGAGGGAGTGAGTGGACCTTTGATGTCGTGAGCACAAAGTACATTATATAATCTGAATCCATATCCAAAGTTATTACTTTAGTTTTATCCTAAGTAGATTGCTGAGATATCATCCCAATAACGTTTCATAGGAATGTGGTCGTCGTTGATATGCGGCGTTAATGAGAACGATAGGGAGGATACTATCGTGTAAAGCCACCGGATTGTGGTATAAGATAAATGAGAGCGCCAGGAGGGATACTGGCGTGGATGTTTCGCAGGATCGCGAACGCTTGGAAAAGGGAGCATTGGGTTCTGCAGGCCCGTGTGTAGACACACCGGATTGTGTGTCAGATCTGCCCTAGGGTAGAACGGTCTGGGTCGGGGCGACCGCGAGGCCAACTGATGTGAATAAGATATTGTAAAAAAACCCCATATATGTATATTGTCATTCCCCATTCTTAGGTGCAATCTGTATATTTATCTGTATAGGTACTTATTGTGAATACGATCTAAGAAGGGAAGGTGAGTACGTTTTGGCTGGGTCACAGGGGCCCCTGGGGGCTGATCCCATCTAGACAGGAAATCCAGCCATTACACAGGATCAGTTGGTCCACAGCCATTTTCAGACTACAAAGAAAAAGACAAATTGGTTACAAACGCGGGGCTTTATCAAGTGCTACAATTGTAAGGTATGCGAGATTGCGAAACCTACCACGGAACTTACAATGCCAAACAAGAAAATTTGGAAAATCCAACAATGCATAACTTGCAACAGCAAGTACACAATTTATATGATTGAGTGCCCTTGCAACATGAGGTACATTGGCAGCACCATTTGTGAATTAAAAAAAAGAATTCTGGAGCATGTGCGGGCAACAATCCACAAGGATAGAAGCAATGCCGTTGCCAAGCACATGGAGTCACAACACAACGGAGACTGGAAGCAATTGCGCTTCTGGGGTCTTGAAACAATGGCCCTCTCGGACAGGGGAGGCCACATGGAGAAACTGTTGAGACGCAAGGAATCCAGACATATCCTATCCTTCAGAACAATGACCCCACTTGACCTCAATCAATCAGAAGAACTTTATATTCACTTATAGCGGACTCTAAAGTATCCAATCCTTATGCTATAAATGTTCTGCCTCCTCTCGCTCATCCATAATTTTAAATTCGTTACTGTTATTGTTATGATTTTCACCTTGTCCAATTTTATCATCCTTGCACATCACTCTCCCTCACTCTTTGGCACATCAGCTCACATAAATTATACTGAAACAAATTGTGAATTAGCCCACCGGAGGGCCGGATTTTTGTAACATATGAAATTGCAATCAAGCGCAAAAGTTCCCATTTATATACAACTGCGGTATCACATGGGTACTTAATAATTGTGGAAACCTTGATTAAGGGTATTAATCTTTAATTTATTTGATTTATACCAATACATTCTAAAACTACAAATCCCATAATGCTGGTAACTGTGGTAGACCAACGAACAGCCCACTGGAGGGCAGGATTTTCAGTTTGAAATAATGTGTAAATATTGTTTAAATGACACGCTATTTATCAATGAGAGATAAATGTAGTAATTGCAATGGTTTGGAAAGGACAATTATTTGTTTAAAATTTAGAAATGCCTTAGTTGAGTTAACACTAGAACTACAAATCCCACAATGCTTGTTATGATACACCCTAGTGGGCGGTACTTGCAGTGTCAGGAAATGTTTCATAACAATGTGAGCCACACACACAAACTAACCGTGAACAAGACAGCGGACGCTGTCGAAACGCGTTGGTTTTTTGTTTTTTTGACCCCATGGATCAATAAAATCACGAAAGAAACTTAAACGCAGTGCAGTGCTGGAATTTGTCTTTGAATGCGACTCCGTTTTTTCGCCCTCGACGGGGAGAAATATTGTGTAATATATATATATATATATATATATATATATATATATATATATATATATATATATATATATATATATATATATATATATCGCTCAGAAGTCCCTTCCCTCAAAAGGAACAACAGCACTCCGGGGGTGGTGAAGATTAGCAGTGGTCTTTTTTTTTTATTTATTTAATGAAAAATCAACAACAAACGCGTTTTGGCATCAGCCTTCGTCAGTGTCAATATATATATATACGGTATGTTGTCGTCCTTTTTCTCAGCATGCCCAGCCGAAAATTCAGGAAGAAACGAGACCCGTTCTTTAGGTGTTTAGAAGTTTCTTTTGCCCAACACCAGTCTGCCATGACGCGTTTCGGCTACCAAAAGCCTTGATCACATGACGCAGTCATGGGGGCTGGCCACCTGTTTTAAAGTGCAATGTGCCTGCTGCGGGAAAAACATAGTAGAAATACTACATTCATAAATGCATAAATGCCTTTAAGCGTCATTAGTTCACAATGATAAATGTAAAATACATTATATAAATTATATAAAGCTATTGACTGTATGAATACAATATTATCAATTCATTGTCACTAAAAACCTGTTGAGTTAAATGAAGTGCACAAGTGAGAGAAGAGGAATGAAACGGCAATTTGGAATAAAAATACATTAAAACACATAAATAGTTTAAAAATGTATTAAAAATATGTAAAGATTCCTAATCCTTGCCAGAATCACCTCAAATCAATCTTAGTTTATGGTCCAAATAAATACATACATGTCAAACTATCAACCATATGCTCCTGCAGCAACAGTAGGATCTGTGCAAAACCCGCAAATGAAATATTACATTTGATGGCTCTGGACCATGACAACAATAATGCCCATGTGGGCAATTCTACTTCTTGTGCAAATTGGCAATAGGTTCAGTGCAAATCAGCTAAATGTGCAAAACCACGCAACAGTAAAATCAAAGTTCTACCTGTGGATAAAACAAAGATGTGCATAGAGAATAAAAGGAATAGATTAAATATCTCATGATTCAAAGTTTATAGTGTGGACGACAGGGGTAGTTCAATGATGGTAAGATTTAAACTGAAAAGTAATACATATTGCAGGTTCAACCTTGGTGCATAATTTTGATCTTGGCAGAGTGACTAATTCATAGGTATGTGTGAAAATCTTCACTATTGCTGAGACCGTTGGGCATCTTGGTATCCAGCATGATAATGTACCTAGTCTCTAACTTGCGTAGTAGCCCCTCTCTGTCACCCCCTCTTCTTTGAGGAGGGACACTGTCAATTACATAGTAGACTAAACCTGTGGGATTTTTTCCATGGATTTTTTCGAAATGCCTCGCCACAGGGTAAGTGGGGTCTGCATTGCTGATGGCCCTCAAATGCTGCAGAAGTCTCTTGTGCACTTGGGGTCTGGAACTCCCCACATATCTAAGCCCGCACGGGCATTCTAAAACATAAACCGCAAATTCAGATTTACAGTTGAGTTTCTCTCTTATTTTGATAGGATTGGGGGAGAGTGGTGTCATATACTCTGATTTGCTGACACTGTTCTTACAAGCTTTGCATGTAGCACATTTCAAGAACCCTCTACTACCACCTAGCCACGAGCCCGTGACTAGTTCGGGGCTACTAGAGACCAAGCTGTTTTGCATGGATCTGGCTTTTTTATACGTGATGCTTGGCGAGGATGTCACTAAGCTACCTACAATGGGGTCACTCGTGATTAAAGACCAGTTGTTTTTGACAATTTTGCGAATAGATTTATGCTTCTTACTTATAGGTCATGATTAATCGTATTTCATTGGCCTTACTGGATTTAGAGGCCCTAACGCTATCTCCTGGGGAACCCAACAATTGCTGTCTTTCTTCCTTGTTGGCTCTCCTCATAGCATTATCAATGATTTTCATGTCGTAACCTCTAGCAAAAAATCTAGTTTTGCACTAATTTTTCCCCATAAGGCATTCTGTGTCGATGCTACAAATTCTCCTGATGCGGAGCATCTTCCCATAGGGGATGTTCTTTATCAGGTGTGCTGGATGTGGGCTATTGGCATGCAACACAGTGTTGCTGGCCGTGGGTTTTCTGTATAGCCTAGTTTGTAGCTTGCCATTATCAATAAAGATTTCAACATCAAGAAAAACAATGGACTTGTTACTGAGAGTACTGGTAAAATGTAGATTTAAATTGTTCACATTCAGTTGTTTAATGAATACAGTTGCTTCATCTGCAGTGCCATACCATACAAGGAAGAGGTCGTCAATAAACCTCCACCAGCATTTGACCTTTGTGTTCATGGTGGCAGTATGGTTAGGCATGAGGACCTGCTCCTCCCAGTAGCCCATATGAAGACAGACATAACTGGGAGAGAAGCAGGCCCCCATAGCCACCCCTCTGGTTTGCAAAACGAGCTGGTTCGAGAACAAGAACACATTATTCTCTAAACAAACTGAAATCATGTCCACAACCATTTTAGAGTGTTCTGCAAATTCGGCGGGTCTCTTATTTAGGTAATGATGAATTGCCTTTATCCCATCCCTATGGTGAATACTTGTGTATAGGGAGATAAGATCTAAGGACACCAGGGAAAAACTTGACTGCCACTCAAAGTTAGAAAGTTTTTTCAATAAGTCCCCCCTGTCAAAGGAAGGTAGGCTTTTGACAAAATCCTGCAAAAAGAAGTCAATGTATTTACTGACGTTTTCCAGGAGACTATTCCTGGCCAAAATAATTGGCCTTCCTGGTGGTTGCTGCTAGTTTTTGTGTATTTTGGGGATAAAGTATATTACAGGGGTCACAGGATGATTCTTCTTTAAATATTTGAATTCATCAAGCGTAAGCAAGCCCTTACTCCTCCAGGCCATCAGTTTGGAGTAGATTTCATTTTTTGCTGCTTGCACTTCCTGTGCGTTGGTTCTCCTATAACATTCCCTGTCGTTTAATTTTTTTAAAGCCTCCTCCATGTACATTTTTCTTGGCCAAAGCACAACGTTTCCGCCCTTGTCCGACTGTCTGATTACCAGCTGTTTGTGTCCTTTAAGTTTTTTTATCAAGTTGTGATATTGCATGTCACGGTAGTTTTGTTTTTTCTTTGCGTTTGCATTTTTGATTTGTAGATCCTTGAGTTCCAATGAAACTCGATCATGAAATATATCTAGATTGTCCTTCAGCATCAGAGGGCAAAATTTAGATTTTGGTTTAAATGATGTTGTGCAAAGGGTTTGTGCCGGTTCTCCGCCTGGGGCCAGCTCAGATATTACCCCTTCCTCTTCTAACTCAAGTAGTTCCTGGGTAAGTGCTAGTCCCATTTGTGGTGGATTGTTCGGAGTCGTGGTGGATACGTTGGGGGGAGTCTGGGTGTTTGATCTTCGTGTACTGTGGTATTTGTTCAACTTATGTTTACGGACATATTTGAATAGATCAATACGGGTGCTGGCGTAATCAAAGTCACCTCTGGCACTGTAGGATAAACCCAGCGACAAGATAGAAGTTTCGCTCTGGGTTAGTAATATGCCACTCAAGTTGACCACAGTTTTGGCACCCTCTACTTCGGTGTTTGGTTGTGTTGCCATTTGGATCGTTGCCTCCTTTGTCTCCCTCCTGCACTTCCTCCTCTCTGCGCGTTTGCTGTTTGCTTGATTGCGCCTGCTCCCTGCGAGCCAGATCGGAGGGTTTGCTTTCGGTCTTGTTGGACTACAGCTAACTCCTGGGCGGGGGTGAACTTGCGAAACCCCGACCTCTTGTTGTGTTTCGCTTCTTTGTCCGACTCACTTTCCACTTGGGAACTGTCCCCTGAGACTGAAGAGACCTCTAATAAACTGTTGCTGACTAATTGAGTTGACGTGCCACTAGCAACATTTTCATTGTCATTCTTTTGTTGATGTTGTTTTAAATTGTCATACCTCTGGGCGAAGGTAAATATCTGCCCATGCTCGTTGTAGAGTCTGTCACGTTGGAATTTGTAAGCCTTACGACGTTTAATTATTTCCTCTTCATGTTTGAGTCGCGCATCCATCTCCTCACGATATTTAACAATAGCGGGGGTACTTGGAATCTTTACTATTTCAGATTCTAGCCTTTCAATTTCCACCAGCAGCTTGGTTCTGTCGCTCTCCGCATATTGTAGAAGTATTTCCATTAAGCGCTTTGAGGAGTCCAACTTACATTGTGCCCAATCGGTGAGCATTTGGGGGTCAGGCTTTTCATACGAAGGTGCTAACATTATTCTTAACCCACGAGGCACCCTCCCAACCTCCAGGTAACCGGACAGGGAGCAGTGCTCCCAACATTTCGCCTGCTCACTTTTGCAGCATTTTTCTAACGCCCTGAAAAGGTCTTTGATATTGTTGCTCGGTTCCGGCACCGAGGTTGAAGTTGTAGTCGGAACGGACCCCCCAGCCAGGGAGTCCGTGAACATACCCCTTGAGGCCTCCGCACGGCCCCGTACTGTGTCTGCAGACCTGGTGTATCAATATTGGGGCATAAATTTGACAGGGAAAGTCGTTTTGTTTCTCCTACCCGACAATGCTGGGCAGCCGACCCCTGTTCCACTCCACACAGGATTTTCTCCGGGGCTCCAGCGAAGTTGTAGGTACTCCCGGTGCAGTTCCAGCTCGCAGTCAGCCACCGCCGACCTCTGACCCGGAACCACTCACGTTCTTCCCCACGTCGTCACTGGAATCTCTGCCTCTCCTGGTGGTCGCCAGTAGGTAGTTATAGTTAGGACTGAGTTACCATAAGAAAATCGCAACATTCTATTCCCAATAACTTTGGTGTCGATTAACGAATCTTCGTGACATTTTCAAAACTAATTCTTTGTTGATATCAGCTCTTATGTTGAAAGTTTGGGGGTGGCTGAGACAAAAGGGGGTCCCAAAACATGTTTTCTCCATGTTAGTTTCCATAGGAAAATTTAGACACGGCTAGAGGTCGAACGGGTGAACTGAATTATCCCCAAATTTGGCAGGGAGAATGGTCTTGGTCCTGTATGCAAACTTTTGTTTATTTGGTAGAAATCCGTTCAGTATTTTTTGAGAAATATAGAAATTTACAGATATTGATATTTGGGAATTCTGCTATCTGATTGGCTGAGGCGTTATGAGCACGAGCTTGGTGCTGATTGGCTGCGAGTGGTTGCAACTAGAAAGTGTTGGCCGCCATTTTGTGATTCCGTTGAAGTGAGTAAGGGGAAAAAGGGCAAAAAATGTGGGAAAGAGTAGGGTAGGAGGACTGTAACCTATGTGGGGTATTTAGGGTGTGCTGTGGAGGAGGTGCAAAGCAAAGTATTCACCCCTAGCGGTGTGAAAGTGCTGGGCTACAGAAATTAAGTGAGGTATTGCCTAGACTCTGATGGTGCTATAGTGAGCTGGTGCGGGACTCAGGGATTAAAGCGTGAGCCTAAATTGTGTGTCTTATGCTGTGAAGTCATGTGCTGTGGCTGCTGCACTACAACTGTGTAAGGAGTGTCAGCATATTTTTATACATACTAGGACGAACTACTGACCCGTCATGTCATGTGCTCTAGGCGCTGTACCATACCTGTCCAAGTAGTGTGAGCATGTAGCTATAGCTCTTTTAATGAACTTTTGTTTCAAAAATTGTAACTTGTGTATGGTGCTTATAGAGGTAGTGCGAAGGTAAATTCATATGTATCTAATTAACTATTTGTGAAGTGCTAACTACTCACTCCTACGGGTCTGATGGTAATGGGGGCGTAAGTTGAGCTGCTGACAGACTCAGGTAAAGGTGTTGAACTACTGACCCCTATCGATCTGAAGGTGTGGGGAATCGAAATTAAGTGAGGTATTGCCTAGAGTGTCATGCTGTTAAATTGAGCTGCTGGTGGTCTTGTGAATGAAACCGTGTGCCTAAACTGTGTGTGCCTTGCTATGAAGTCATGTGCTCTGGGCGCTGTGACACACCTGTCGAACCTGTATATGGTGCTTAGGTAGTATTGTAGAGGGAGTTCAAATGGAAATCAATACGGTATTTGTAAAGTGCAAACTACTCACCCCTATGGGTGACTAGAGCTGGTGATCTAAGTGAGAGGTGTGTGCTGCAAAATGAGATGGTCTGGCCGCTGTGTCAATGCTCAGCTCACCTGAGTTTCTGTTCAGTTCTGATGGAGGTTGAAGACAGTCCGACCCCACCCTGAAACTGCTTGTCCCAGCACACTAGTTTTAAAACAGTGCACTAAGAACCAGAAGCTCAAGGGAAGGGGGAAGTGGATAAAATAAAAAAGAGACAACACCGTTCTTGCGTTTCCACTGTAGAAGAGCTGCTAAAATCTGCGGCCCTCTCTGACTTCTGTAGAAACTGGTGCCTAATGAAACATAAACAAATAACAGATAATTGCAACCTATCCCTAAATGTGTTCTAAAAGTACCTCTTGGATCCTGGTCTCAAGCTTCCAGGTTTGGAATGTGTTACTGTTCTGGGATGTGCTTTCTATTACTGTAAAACTTCTGTAAAATAAAACGAATATCATTATCAGAATTACCAACATCTAACATTCACCTCAATATAACTAAAGCCTAAATTCTTAATAGCAATCTCACTTTTCACACATTTCCAGACCTTTTAATGAACAAATACTGTACTTTTACATCAAAATACAGCAGGTAATTTGTGCAAGTCCTTGATTTACTGTTTACCTTGCTGTCAATGGTTTCCTCTGTTCGATTCTTAAAAAAGTTCCATGTAAAACAATGTTTATTTCACAAAGTTCCACAAAGTATTCTTGTAACAAAGGGTTTGAACCACAAAGTTCATGGAAGATATCTTGTTACAAATTGTCTTAACATGAATCCAGAAATCGCCGATAAAGTTCTTTCAGGTAATAAAAGGTATGGCACTTACTTTTTGCTGAAAAGGGATACTGATCAGTCTAACCTTGACCTCTTTCTCTTTTGCAGGTCGATTGCAGTGGACAGGAGAGGGGCTGAGGCAAGAAGTAGCCAGAAACCGGAAGAAGGAAGAGCCAGAAGCCGCGCCTTTTGAAGTCAATGAAGGTCTGGAGAGAGCAGGAGTGCCAGCGCCGAAGGATATGTTCTCAAGTAAGTGGGAGGTAGAAGAGCACAAGCACTGGGTGAGGCTCAGGGGCTGCCTTTTATAGACAGGGCTGGGTGTGGTTCGAAGAGCTGGGTGTGGTTTGAAGAACTGGGTGTGGTTCGAAGAACTGGGTGTGATTCTCACAAGCAGGTGTGCAGAGCTTCAGTTATTATGCTAATGAGTTGAAGTAACACATGGCCTACGGAGGAGTGTTCTAAATAAGCCTTGGTAAAAGCAAGGTCCAATGTTTTCTAAATAAGCCTTGGTAAAAGCAAGGTCCAATTTGCAAACAAGACAGTAATGTCCTAACTTGTGAATACAATGAGCAACATACACAGTAGTCTTAGGGAGGGGCTGAGATAACCAGAAAGGCTTTCAATAGTATGTTTAAAGAAAGCTATTACAGAGACCACTAGTGCAATGAAGGGACATGCTCTTTGCTGTGCCACAGCTGTATGGAGAATACATTTTGGCGAGGGTCTGGGAATTACCATTATCTGGCCTTAAAATAGCAGGCCTAAGTTGTAAGTTATAGGGTGGCTCTAAAAAGAGCCCTTGTGCTCATTAGTTGGAGCTACATATAGGTGCGGATACACAGCTTCAAGTTATTCAGGAAAACTTGGTTTCCCTGATCCGTGAAGTGTACTCCATCACTTCTGTAGATATCCTCCATATGAAAACGTATGTTGTTGTTGTTGTATATGGACCCCATTTTGCGGTCTCTGAGGTATGCAGAGACCGCTTTGTTGACTTTTTTCCAAGATTTTCTAATCTGAGGGCAACGTTATTTGAACCATTTCCATTTCTGTCTTTGGCATGTATTGGAATATACAAAGAAAGTTTACAGCAAAAGTAACATTAATTGTTCAAATGTGTCCTTCATAAGCATTTCCAAACCTACCCCAGTCAATATGCCTAGGTCATTTCTACCACAGTGCACAATCACGAGGTCATGGTGTTGGAGATACAAACAGGTTTTAACCAAAGGCAACAATTGGTGCCATTTCAATCCTCTCTGTCCAAACCATTTAATGCCCACATTTTGTAAACCGAGGTCTAAATCAATATGTCTCTGTTCTGCATACCTCTTGCACCAGAAAACATAGCTATGTCCTACGATCCACACTAGCATTTTAAAGGTATTCCTGGAAAATATGGAAAGATGTCTGTAGCTCATGCAGTTCCTTAATAGAATAAGACATATGTTTAAAGATTGGGAACTAGTTTCTTTTAGCATACAAAACGGTACGTGATTAGGAGATGAAAAGCATTGTTTTTTAAAAGTAGGTTGCACATTCGGTTTGTGGAAAAGTATCTTTGTCATTGGTTAAGAAAAAGCAGTTTGAACGTGGAGTACATATTATAGGATACAATTTAATCAACTCAATCACACCTGCTACTTGTTTAAACTTAAAACAATTGTTTACCTTTAACCTGTACGTGCCGTTAAATGTTCCAGAAAATAGAAAAAAACTATTGTTAAGTTAAAAAAATTGATGAACTTTTAACCTCCACGTGTTGTCGAATGTTCTAGAAAGTGTGTTGATAGAATAGGTTGTATTTCTGACTTCTATGTGTACTTGAATATTAAAAAAAGTGTTTATATGGAAAATAAGAGACAGTAATACAAAGAAGTTTTGAAAGCTAAAAGAATCAAGGAACTATTCTAATTTGTTTTTTATTACCTACTGGTGGTTGCCAGTAGGTAGTTATTGAGTTAGGACCGAGTTTCCATAGGGAGAGCATTTTTGGTTTTGCTTATAACTTTGTCTTCGTTCGATGAATCTTCATGAAATTTTAAAAACAAATTCTTTATTGATCTCAGCTCCTATGTTGAAAGTTTGGGGGTGATTCGTCAAGGGGGGCCGAGATAAAGTGGTCCTAAAACAAGTTTTTTCCATGTTAATTTTCAAAGAAAACTTTAGACAAGGCTACAGGTCCTAAGACTGAACAGATTCACCCCGAATTTGGCTGGGAGAAGGGTGTTGGTGTAGAAAGCAAGCTTTTGTTTATTTGGTGCAACTCCGTTAAGTGGTTTCTGAAATATCAAAATTTACAGATATCGATATTTGGGATTTCTGCCATATGATTGGCTGAGGCATTACAAGCAGGAGCTTGCTGCTTTATTTATTTATTTATGAGATTTGGTAATGTGCGAACGAATGCCCTTGGGCGTCTTGGCGCTGCAACTTCTGCATCATATTCTCTCTACAAATGTATGATCTGAGACATTACTGGTTAAACAGCCAAGTTTTAAGATGTTTTCAAAAGGACCAGAGAGAGGTACTGGTCCGGATTGACTGAGGTAGGGTATTCCACAGCTTTGGGGCTAAAACCATGAATCGACGGTCTCCCCAGGAGACAGTCCTGGTACGGGGCACCACTAAGTCATTAAGGGTGGAGGATCGCAGTCCCCTAAGGGGACGGTAAGGAATCAGCTGATCCTTGAGGAACTGAGGTCCCTGATTATGCAAAGCCTTGTATACGATGCAGAGAGTTTTAAACTTAAACCTACTTCTAATTGGAAGCCAGTGAAGTCTTCTGATGGTATCTCTGGCGGACTTATGTTTGGGAATTCCGGCAAGTAGTCTAGCTGCCACATTCTGTATTGTTTGCATTTTGCTGAATACTCTAACCTGGGCATCAACAAAAGACCATTACAATAGTCCAAGGTGGACAATACCAGAGAGCTTACCAGAGTTTTCCCGGCACTTTCAGGAAGGAAAGGGATGATTTTCCTTATTAAGTACATTTTGTTGAAGGCAGAGGATGCCACTTGGTTGGCGTGGGCAACGAAGTTGAGCTGGTTGTCAAAAACAACTCCCAAGTTCCTTACCTTAGAGATGGGATTAGGCAAGGTTACGAAAGACGCAGGCCACCAAGCAGGGGACCAGCTAGGTGTAAGTTGCCCAGAAATGACAACCTCCGTCTTGTCGGAATTGAGTTTTAGACAATTTGAGGCCATCCAGTCTCCAATTGTCAGCAGACAGTCTTTGAATCCCTCGGCCATCTTTTGTCCATTGTTTTTAATGGACAGGACTAACTGTGTATCGTCTGCATATGAGGTAAGGCTCTTCCCGTTTGCTCTGATGATATTGGCTGGGTCTGACACATAGATATTAAAAAGTGTCGAACTCAGGGATGAGCCTTGTGGGACAGATTAGTCGATTGAAAAGAGCCCAAAGTGACGGCCTGAGTTCTGCCTGACAGAAACGAGGCCAGTAGATCTTTAGCTAGTTGTTTAATGCCCATTTTTTTGACACGGTCGACCAAGATCAAGTGGTCGACCGTGTCGAAGGCTGCGGATAAATCAAGTAGTACCAATACTGCAGTTCCTCCCTTATTTCGGATGACCCTGATGTCATCCGCCGCTTTGATCAGGGTGGTTTCGGTGCCATGGAACTTACGAAACTCAAATCATCCAGTAAGTGATGTACCTGGATGAACTCGGACAACTGTGAGTTCATCACTTTTTCTACTACCTTTGCCAGGAATGGAAGGCTGGCTATTGGTCGGTAGTTTTTGAGGGCATTCTTATCAAGATGTGGCTTTTTTAAAAGAGGTTTGAGGAGTGTTTTTTTCAAAATATCTGGATAAATCCCAGATCTGAACATGTCATTACAGATTTGAGTGATGGCAGGTAACAAAATATCCATAACTGGAAGGAGAGTATTGACAGGGCAAGGATCTAGGGCTGAACCAGTTTTAACCGAGGAGATAGTGTGCCTTATTTGATCCTCTGTAAGATCTTTAAATTGTGTAAATAAAGAGACAGACGGTGTAGAGTAAGTGGTTGTTGGGGAGCTATTGGTGATGGCAGAAAAATTGGTATAGATATCTTTAACCTTAGTAAAGAAAAAGGTTCCCAATGCATCACAAAAGGATTGAGAGGGAGGAGGAGTAAGGTCGGGGGAATATCCAGCTAAGTGCTTAGTGGTATCGTAAAGCTGTTTAGTTGAGTTCTTAGCTTGCTCTCTCCGTTTGCTGAAGTACTTCCGTTTGGCATCGGCAATCATGGCTTTATATTTGGTCAACATCATCTTATAACGCATTTTACTTTCATCGTTATACGATTTCCGCCAATGCCTTTCCCTATTCCTGCATAGTTGTTTCTGGACCTCTGTTAACCAGGGAGCAGGGGGGTGGATCTGTTTCTTGTTACATGTTGTAGGGGTACTAGAGAATTACTGGCAAGACCCAGCCAGTCCTGAAATTGCTTAATAGCTATGTTGGGATCAGAGGATAACATGGCTTAGAGTTAATGAGACAAGTTTTTAAAGTGCACTGTCTATATCTTTCCAAACCTTTGAAGGTTCGTGATTGGAAATAGGTGCATTGGCAGTAATGACTTCATTGGGGGTAATTATGACCATAATTGTATGATGGTCTGACCAGGTAAGTGGAAGGCTATCCGTTATGTGAAAACCCTCAAAGTTGGTTAAGATGCCATCCAAAGTGTGACCACCATCGTGCGTAAGGGAATTGACCAGTTGAGGGAGCCCTAAGGTGCTCATACCGGATAGAAGGGAAGTGGTGTCCCTATCCTCAATTTTCTCTAAATGGAAGTTAACGTCCCCTAATACCATTAGGGATTTTTCAATGGCTAAAGGCTCAAGCATAGTACTAAAGTCTGCGAGGAATTCGGTCCGTGCTCCTGGTGGCCTGTATAGGAGTACTCCTTTAAGATTATCGGATGGGGAGAATCTGATGGCAAATTGCATGGTCTCACAAGTAGACGAGGGGATCTGGGAGGTTCTGACAACATAAGTGTCAGGGCAATAATTGCTAACCTGCCTCATTTTTTACGTTCCCTGTCTTGTCTATAAACCTTGAAGCCGTTGGGGACCGCGACCACTAAGTCTGGGTCGGATGCACTGTCCATCCATGACTCAGTCAAGAACAATATGTCTATGTTCCTGTCCCTTATCAGATCAGCAATGTCTTGCCTGTGTTTTCCAAGGGAACGGACATTGATGAGTGCAATCAAAATGCTCTTTGGGCGTTTCTTAATCGTGGAAGTGAGGATTTTGTTCATCAAAGGGGACACGAGGACAGAGGATGTAATGGGGCAAGGTCCAGATCTAACGGACAGCAGTTTGTAGCAAGCGGTGGGCGCAGTTTGTGCAGCATGATATTAGTATATTTAAGGGTAGGGGCGTTGCTGTAATTAATGTCTGGACCAGGGGTCATGGCCCTGGGCCCGGTCCTGGTGCGGACGGGCGCAGATGGGCTTGCCTTTGGCGCGCCGCCGGCGTGCCCGCTGAGCCCGCCCGCTGCGCGGACGGGAAAGCATGATCCCTTTATACAGACTGGAGGAGGGTGAGAGGCGTCCAGCAGCTGGACCGCAACCCTTTCCTCCCAGGAAGATGGCGGCCATATTCGTCAGAGTCACGGCGTCAGCACCTTACTCGGCTGCGCTGTGACAGGGAGATCAATAGTGGGGAACCTCAGTGCAATGTGATTCTCGCACTCAGGAGTCCAAAATGATAGGTAAAAATAAAATGAGCTTCTAAAATATTTACATGATTTAAAAACGTCTTTTACCAGCAAAGAATCAGGTGCATACAAATTAAGCAGCGAGAGTATGGAGATCCCCCGGCACCGCCTCAGGGGAGAAATGCAAAGTTGAGGCAGTTAGCAGCTGAGCCCCTTAAATATCCTGGGAGGGCGGGAGGCGTCCAGCAGCTGGACGGCAACCCTTTCCTCCCAGGAAGATGGCGGCCGTATTCGTCAGAGTCACGGCGTCAGCACCTTACTTGGCTGCGCCGTGACAGGGAGATCAATAGTGGGGAACCTCAGTGCGATGTGATTCTCGCACTTGGGAGTCCAAAATGCTAGGTAAAAATAAAATGATCTTTTAAAATATTTACATGATTCAAAAATGTCTTTTACCTGCTTATTGGCTGTGAGGGCTGCAAGCGGTTGCAACTAGGAAGTGCTGGCCGCCATTTTGTGATTCAGTTGAAGCGAGTAAAGGGGATAAAGGGCAAAAAAAGTTGGAAAGGAGGGTAGGAGCACTGTAACCTCTGTGGAGGAGTGCAAAGCGAAGTAGTTACTGTTACCGGTCTGAAAGTGCGGTGTTGCTCAGAGTGATATGGTGCTTATATGATATGCTGCTACACTCTGGTATGAAACCGAGAGCCTAAACCATGAGGTCATTGTTGTAAAGTGATGTGATCTGGTCTTTGTAGCATACGTGTGCAAGTAGTGTTACTAGGGGTTTATACCATATAAGGAGTGGGAAACGAACTACTGACCGCTACTGTATCGAAGTGGGAAGTGAAGTACTCACACCTACCTGTGTGAAGAGTTTGAGATGAAACTGAGCTGATTGCTGTAAAGGGTTGGGCTCTGGGCGCTGTAGTATACGTGTGGAAGTTGTGTTAGTAGGTGTTTATACCATACAGTGAGTGGGAAGCGAACTACTGACCGGTACTGTGTGTTTATACCATACCGGAAGTGGGAAGCAAAGTAGTTACGCCTACCGGTGTGAAGAGTCGGGGATGAAACCAAGCTGATTGGTGTAAATTGTTGGGCTCTGGGCGCTGTAGGATACTAGCCACTGTAGTATAAGTGTGTAAGTAGTGTTAGTATGTGTTTATAGTATATAGGGATGGGTAGCGAACTACTCACCATTACTGGTCTGAAGACTCGAGGAATAAACCGTTACCCTAAATCGTGAGCCCATTGCTGTAAAGTGATGTGCTCTGGGCGCTGTAGCATACCTGTGAAAGTAGTGTTAGTTTACGTTTATACAATACAGGGAGTGGGAAGTGAACTACTCACCCCTACTTGTCTCAAGACTACTGAATGAAACCATGTGCTCATTGCTGTAAAGTCATGTGCTCTGTGTAGTATTCCAATGTAAGTGATAGTAGAATGTTAGTATGTAATTCTACTAGAATCTAAGTATGTAATGTTAGAATGTGGGGCTGTCATGAGGGGAACCTTGCGGAGTTTGTACACGGTGCTGGAGAAGACTGTTGCTTTGCTGTCTGCTCCTGTTGGTGGCTGTTTCAGGTGTCTTATTTTCTTGTAATAAATCTACTTATTGGATGCACTGCTGTCTGCCTCTTCACTACATAAATTTGGCGACGAGCGGGAGAAGGTAAAAAGAAGGCAGCACTCACGAATATTTAAAAATTGCTTGCGTTGTACTGAAGACTCGTTTTCTTCGTATAGCTGTTTCTACTCATGCCAGGGTCATCGGCTCATTGATCTATGTCATCCGACTTCTGGTAGGATTTTTATTTTTAGATTTTGCGCTTCCTCTGCTTCTTCACTACATTCTGGTCGCTGTACTACACGTGTGTGAGTAGTAATAGTATGCGTTTATACTAACAAATGCATCATGGTCCTAGGGAGGGCGACTTCCCAGGCGCAGGTCATACAATGTTCCGAGGTGTGCATCCGCGTGACATTTATGGTTGCTATTAGAAGGTGGGTGCATGGCTTCCACCCTGTTATAGCAAACCCTTGTTTGACTAGTTGAAGCGAGAGGAGGAAAATCTTTCTCTATTGCTTTAATAGAGGGGATGCGGATGATAAAAATGGAAACAAAAAACAAAACAAAAGCAGGGTTTTACTCGTTCATTTATATGAGGCCAATCCAATTATTATATTGCGGGGTCTCTGTAGGACTGGGAATCTTAATGTCACATGTAAATTAGGCGCAAAAGGGCACAGAGACATTTCGCAGCCTTGGGGAGTGCCACTTACTGGGGTATTATTTACTAATTGTTCGAGGGGTTCGAGGCAAACTGAAGTCTGGGTATCGCCACACTCTGGGGCTTTACTTAAATATGCAGGGTGGGCCTCTGCAGTCCCTGAAGCCTCGGTGGTCCTCGGCAGTGCCTTATTGGTTCTGTAATCACAAAGGCAGTACTCATGGTGTTATAAAGTGATACACTCACAGAAATCTTGCAGTTGTAGAATTACCCAGGCTTCATTTGTTTAATAGTCAGTTAGATTATGTTTGGTAGGTGCGCTGTAATATTAAAAAGGTTTGCTCCCATATCTCCTATAAACAGAAGATTTTCACAATAAACTATAGACAAGTGTTGTCAGAAAAAGAAGAGTTATATACTCAACTATTTATTTAAGAAAAAATTAATCTTTATTAAAACACAAATAAATAGAAATGTAACTTTAATAGAAAAAAACAGTATAACATAAAAAATCTGGGTTGGACTCCAGTGGATGCAGCGTAGAAAACCTGCAAGGCAAAAATGAAACATAAGTATGTGTGCTATGTGGAAGAGGTAAAGAAAGGTAGTCTGAATGAAAGATGGATAGTGAGAATGGGAGGGAGGGTAGTGGGTGGAAGGGAGAAGGGGTGGGAGAGTCAAAAGAATAGAGGGAGGAGGAGACAGAGTGTGAGCCTACTGCACCCATCCCTTAGTGTTCCTCCTGTGTCCCGTTTATCTAGGTTGTTGGGGTCTGCGAGAAAGAGTGTGGTGCAGCAAGTCCTTAAAATGAAACATATGAGGCCAGAGATTAGGGTCTATATAATCATGGAACGGCAACAAGGTTATCGCCGCTTTAGCAGCAGGAAACGAAGGATTGATAGCATGCCATTGTGAATTCCCATAGAAGCCCAGGTTCTGGTGTGAACCTGGGCTTCTATGGGAATTCACAAGGGCATATTATCAAGACCCTTATCGCCACTTCAGCTGCAGTTTCCTGTCGCTAAAGCGTCGATAATGTATCGCCGTTGTTTGATAATATAGTCCTACATTATTAGCTACGGGAAAATTGCTTGCATGCAACTGTGCACCCTGTGTGCTGCAACCCAATCCCCTCCCTTGCACTGTGCTCAATTGTATGTCCTGCACACCGAGCTTTCACTGCTCACATGCCATCACCGGTGTGCCCAACGACATGTTGGTACAAGCTGCGAGTCTGGGGTACGTTTATAAGGAAGGAGAGCAGGTCTCCGGTTGGGGATGGTGTCTTGATACCATGATGGAAAGCATCAGAATGCCCAGGGCCTTATCGCGGGGTGGGCACCTGCTCCGCCCATCTTGAGCCAATCAATCCAGTGTCTGAAAAGGGAGAAATCATTTAATGGTGGAAGCATCTGGAGGTAAATGAAGGTTTATTTCAAACTTGATAGAAAACAGGAGTTGAGTGCATCCTTCGTTTTTGAAGTACGATCTACCAACTGTTAGTGGTAATAGTGGTTCAAAGAGGAGTTGGAGTGCACGAGAATTCACAAGGTTAAATAATAATACGTTATACGAATGTTTACATAGAAAGGAACAGAGTGCATGGTAGAAGCATAATGTGCGCGTGTAATGCAGTGGTGGAAGGCTGTGTGCATGTATACTTAATAACAAGCTCACTACAGTGTCCTAAAAGCCAATGCCAGTGTCTGTAGGGCAGTGAAAACCAAAAAGGCTTGGGTCCTATCACTGACCGGCCTGGACCGCTACTATAGGGTAAACAAAAACAAATGGCCGAGCAGGTGGAATTACAAGTAATGCATCGCCTAGTCAAGTCAATTACTAGGATGGACAACCATTACTTTGAATCAATTCTTATTTTATAAAGACATTTTTGAGAAAGTACTTTTTATGACATCAAAAAACCAC
The DNA here is from genome assembly GCF_964263255.1 of Lissotriton vulgaris. Taxonomy (NCBI): domain Eukaryota; kingdom Metazoa; phylum Chordata; class Amphibia; order Caudata; family Salamandridae; genus Lissotriton; species Lissotriton vulgaris. The sequence continues at coordinate 198,313,812 of NC_141697.1, forward strand.
AAAATATTTAACAAATACATACATACATTTAATACACTGAAATGAACATGTCAAACAAAGAATTTTTCTTGCAAAAGAATTGTCACATAAAAATCACATAGACAACTATGCAATGCCTCAGCAGAATTAATTTTGAGGCACCAGTCCTGAATAATAATGAACAAGTGGACAAACTGGTGATTACATTCGCCTACTTGTCAACACCAACACAAGATACATGTTGTAATTCATAATGGGGTGCTATAACTAGGAATAACACAAGAAGGACTAAATGATTGCAAGTGTATTATTTAGTTCCTATCAAGCCCCGTATTTTTTCTATCTTGGAAGGAAAGTCAACGCGTTTCGAACCCAATTTGATTCTGCAGGTTCTCCTCAGGACACGGACTGGGGGGTCGCTGTCACTTATTGATGATGGGTGGCCAAAGAAATTCATGCACCAATCCCCATTCGCTGTTCTCTCATTAATGAGCGCTATGGGCGGGAGGCGGATGCCGGTTCAGTTTGGTGTTCGATGTTCGTATCTTTTAGATTTCGATGCGACCACTTAATGGTCGGAAAGAGTTCAGCCCGGCTGCACGCGCGGAGAGGTGGCAGCTGCCACACGGGCTTGTTAGTTGAAAGCGAGTTTAGGACTGCTTCGGTCCGGCATCCATCTTCCTCCGTAAGTCAGACACGTGGTGTCTGTAGGGCAGCGCTGCCCGCTTGCTCCGGTCTACAGTATGGTCCAGCAGGTCTCTAAAATGAGACAGATATGAGACTGAATCAAGTCAGAGATCACAACATTACGCATAGAAACATTGTTTGTTCGCACCTGCACAGCCAGGCTGATGCACCCCACCCCACCTTTCTCACCGCACCGCGCTGAATTGGAGGTCCTGTGAACCCAGGCCGCTCTGCTCACCTGCTGCGATTGTTGTGTGTCCAAACACTATGGGCAAGAGTGCTCACAATTCAGGTGGAGTGATGATTGTAGGATGGTGTACACCTCATGGATCCCTTATGAAGGCAACGGGCAGTAGGGCTCACAATTTAGAGCCAGTGTTGATTGCCAGGAGGGTGTACACCTCATGGATCCCTTTTTTTTATTGTGCATTTTGATATGTGAGGTGGATGCGGCCATATCACCTGAGGCAGTGTGGAAGAAGGGGGACTTGTGGCATTGTGGTTATACTATTTATATGTACGCAAAGTGGGCTTTGCTTGCATACGCCAGGCCAGCATAGGGGTGTGAAAAAATATTCCGGGGACTTGGGCGTTGTTTAGGTCCTGCCTGTCCAGGAAGTGTACTTATGTGTGTTTGTTTTGTAGTTTTGACCTTGCAGAGTGTGCAATTTACATTAGTGCAGCATGAATCGGCAGGACGGCAACTACCGCTAATGAGATGCTGTTCGAAAAGATTAAATGGCGAACATCACATGTCGTTGTCAAGGTTGTGGATATGCGCAAACATGAATGTCAATGGTGTGCGGTATTATTGAAAGTGTTGCTATCGCAAAGCATACACATGTGAATGTGCTCGGATGGAGGGAGGATCAGCAGAGAGGCTACGTCATACACAGTGATAACACTCATTATAGTTAAGCAATGCATGTCAAATGTGAATCTGAAAGTCTCACTTATAACACACTACTATATTGGTACAGCCTGACAATAGAGCGTACAGCAAAATAAATCTACACATTGCTGTTTACTGTTTGTCACATGTGATCTAGGATGTGCACTCTGGCCGTGGCTCCTGATACTTCTAAGAGCCATAAATACCCAGGCCAAAAGGGAAGCACAATAATGTGCACACACACACACAGCAGAGTTTAAACATGTAACACATATTTGTTTTTTGATGGACCGTTTGAGATGCAATGCAAACACATGTAGAAGGCCGATGTACAGAGCATGAATATTGATCAAGATGATTGTTGCATGTTGTGTGTAGTATAAGATATGTGTATACAGGAAAACACTTTTCAAAAAAGCTTTCTAAATAGAAGAGGTATCTCTCATCAAACGCTGTAGAGAGAATGAGTAAAATGGGTGGGGTCGTCCAACTGTTACAATGGGAAATGTTATGAAGCAATGAAATGCTTTTTTTTAAGGTCACATTGCAATCTCGCTCCGAGCGCGCAAGGAGGCCGCACCCGATGCTATTTTGACAAAATATATTTATGATAATATAAGTTTATTACAGTTAGAAATATATAAATGTTTAAAATATTTTAGATTATCGACTATACTGTTTAAAGTTATTTAGATATACTTTTGAGACAAAAAACGAGGGAATGGCGTACCCGGCATGACACTTTACGTCTGTGACGTAACACCGGGCGTGATAGCAGGTACTCATCGCATGCGCAACGTGCAGCGGGCAAGACCCCATACCTACATGACGTAAAGTGTGGCTTGGTACTGGGTAACCAACGGATACCAAAGTAGAGGCTGGGGTGACTTCATGCATATATGATGTTACGAGGGACACGGTGACACGAACCCGTGAGATACGAAATGCGCATCATTTACTGGTTTAGCAATATGGCAGCTAGGCGATGGAGCTTGGTACACTACTGGTATGGTTTTGGGTTTTCTCCCCAAACAAAATATAGACATATTATTTGGGGAAGATATAAAACATAATTTTTAAAGGTAAAAAAAGAAGTATAATAGAGTTCCGAAATATTTTTTAAAATAGTAGAAAATATATATTTTTTATAAACAGTAAAATATGAAATTAAGATTGAAAAAACCTTTCAAATTGACTGACAAAACCACATGTTTTACAGACATTATAGTTAGGAATTAGCATTTAAAAAACCTTAGAAATTCACAAAACAAAACATAGGTTTCAGGGACGTTATAGTTACTTGAACATTTGACTCTTATAAAACCAGAGAAATTCGCCAGTTATAGTTAGTTGAGCAAACTGTAACTCGCGCGCCAGTAATGCACTGCTTCAGGTTGTTGAGACAAACTGTTTCCTTGATCTGTGAAATTAACTCCATCACTTCTGTAGATGCCATCCATATCAAAACGTATGTTGTTGTTGTAGATGGACCCCATTCTATGATCTCTGAGGTATGCAAACACAGCTTTATTTACATTCTTCCTAGCTTTCTAGACAGAATTGATTTGCTCATTTCCACTTCTGTGTTTGGCATATATTGGAGTATACAAAGACAGTTTGAGGCAAAAGAAACATCAATTGTCCAAAGGTACCCTTCATGAGCACTTCCAGACCTACCCCAGTCAATGTGCCTAGGTCATTGCCAGCACAGTGCACAGTCATGAGGTCAGGCGGTTGGCGATGCAAAGGCGTTTTAACCAAAGTCAACGATTTGTGCCACTTTAATCCTCTCTGTGCAAACCATTTATTGTTCACATTTTGTAAACCTATGTCAATATCAATACGTCTGTGCTCAGCATACCTTTTTCACCACAAAACATAGCTGTGTCGTACGATCCATACTAGCATTTTGAAGGTATGGCTGGAAGGAATCACAAGATGTCTGTAGCTCATGTAGTCCATTGGTAGAATGAGAGATATGTTGGAGAAGAAGCTTTTTTTTTTTTTTAGAAACCTTAACTGTTTGGGTGATGAAGAACATTGTGTAGTGAAAACTAGGGTTCATGTTTCATTCATACGCTACATGGGATATGATCAGACGTGCAGAGTGCAACCACACCTGCTACTTGCATTGGGAAGGTACTGTTCTTAACTTAAAAAAATTGTGAACTTGTGACCTGAACCTGCTGTTGAATGCCCCAGAAACTGTTAGGATGAAGTATGGTGAACGTATGACCTGCATGTGGCGTTGAATAGTCCAGAAACTGTTGGGATGGAATTTGGTGAACTTGTGACCTGCAGCCTTCTGTTGAATGTTGCAGAAACTGTTGGTATGGAAATTGGCGAAAAGGTGATTGGGGGAGGAGTAGAAATAACTGTGGTATAAAAATATGGAATGCAAAATTAAATACAACTGGTAAGCTATTAAAGTATACTTTTCAAAATGAGTAGTATGTCTAGAAAAAGTGTGTTCTTTAAAATTTGCAGCAGTATTATTAGAAATAGGCTTCTGAATTGTTGTAAGGGTTCATGGCTGTATGGCGATGCGACAGTGTGAAGGGGTGTCCAATCCACAAAATAGGAGAACCAGTTTGGGGCGTTTCAGAAGATTGCAATTTGAAATAATGAGGCAAGGATGTTATTTGGTTTGTACATGTATCTGTGCGGAAAGAGAGGGAAATTATGCCATTGCTGGTTGTATTCTTGAAGAGACTCTAGAATTATACATTTATTGTCTGAGAAAGAAAATATTGCATGGATTTGTAAAATTTGAAATCTTCATACCAACTACAGAGTTGAGTTAGAAATTAATAAGGTGTGTTATATATTGTGTAGTAATGGTTAAGTCTTTGAGACAACTTTTTTAAGTTTGAAAATATTTTTGGGGATAAATAACATAGTAATACTGAAGCGTGCTGTTTCCCATTTTTTATAAAATGTGTTGCCGAACAAGTACCCTCATATATATTTAGGAGTTTTTGAGGAAGAAGAAGTGTAGTTTGTCATGTTTGAATGAGTCTATGCATTTGAAAGTGAAGTACAGGGTTAATTTGGGTTCCAAAATGAATTTGGGAAACATAAAAAAAATGTTGCATATTTGCAAATTGTTACTTGTCGAAAAATATTGGGGAGGGGGGTTTGAAGAGGCATGTTTTATTAACTTGAGCATGCCCTTCTCACATAGGGTGATCAGCAAAACACACAAGATGATGGACGGAATGTTGCACAATGGCAAAACATACACCCCAGTCACAGATCTGGGTTTAATCCAATGTTATTTTGCTCACCAAGCCACCCCAGTTCAGACCTGGCCATATGCAAATCAGTCTTGACCCTGTGCCTCATGGGAACAGTCCAGACCCAACTGCCAAGCCATGTCTTCCCTGGACCGGAATCAAGCATCATAGGACCGGTTTCTGGCTATCAGCCTTCATCAGCTAGGATAGCTTGACTCCAGTGGCATAGTGAGCACGGGACTCACGTCTGGGCTTCCCATATAGGTGAACAGCAAAACACACAAGATGATGGACAGAATGTTGCACAATGGCAAAACATTCACCCCCAGTCACAGATCTGGGTTTAATCTATTGTTATTTTGCTCACCAAGCCACCCCAGTTCAGACACGGCCATATGCAAATCAGTCTTGACCCTGTACCTCATGGGAACAGTCCAGCCCCAACTGCCAAGCCATGTCTTCCCTGGACGGGAATCAAGCATCATAGGACCGGTTTCTGGCTATTAGCCTTCATTAGCCAGGATAGCTTGACTCCAGTGGCGTAGTGAGCACAGGACCCACGTCTGGGCATACCCTTCCCACATAAGGTGAAAAGCAAAACACACAAGATGATGGACGGTATGTTGCACAATGGCAAAACATTCACCCCCAGTCACAGATCTGGGTTTCATCCATTGTTATTTTGCTCACCAAGCCACACCAGTTCAGACATGGCCATATGAAAATCAGTCTTGACTCTGTGCCTCATGGCGACAGTCCAGCCCGAACTGCCAAGCCATGTCATCCTTGGACCGGAATGAAGCATCCTCGGACCGGTTTCTGGCTATCAGCCTACATCAGCCAGGATAGCCTGACTCCAGTGGCGTAGTGAGCACGGGACCCACGTCTGGGCATACCCTTCCCACATAGGGTGAACAGCAAAACACACAAGATGATGGACGGAATGTTGCACAATGTGAAAACATTCCTCCCAGTCACAGATCTGGGTTTAATCCATTGTCATTTTGCTCACCAAGCTACCCCAGTTCGGACATGGCCATATGCAAATCAGCCTTGACCCTGTGCCTCTTGGGAACAGTCCAGCCCGAACTGCCAAGCCATATCTTCCCTGGACCGGAATCAAGCATCCTAGGACCGGTTTCTGGCTATCATCAGCCAGGATAGCTTGACCCTAGTGGCGTAGTGAGCACGGGACCTATATCTGGGCATACCCTTCCCACAGCTCTATGTACGCATGGTTACAGTAATATGGTGACATTCTCAACTGTGATATGAAAAACGTTACTGCTTTGCATTTGGATAGAGTCAACACTGTTAGTAGTTGCTGAATATTGAAGAATGAAAAGACAGATGAGGTGAAACAGATGGTGGTAAAGGGATTAGTGATTATGGTACTTCGTAGTGTTTGGGAAGGTATTGTTGACGTAAGCGGTATAAATTTAAGTGATTTTATGAAATGAGGAATGCAGTCTCTTGTGTTGAAATGTCTGCAAGGTATAGGGTTGAAATAATATTGAAAATCGGCCTGGTCACTGTAAGAGAAATAGGGATGTTTGAAGATTGTGCCTTGTTGGAAAATTCAGGTGGGGGAGCATTTCTTTACACGAAATATGTTAATGAATGTGTGAGAGATAAAAAAGAAATGGAAATGTTCTGAGAATATATTGTGTACAAATTTGCTCACACTGGTGAAGTAAATGTGTATATAAATGAAGGAAATTGTCAGGGTATTTTCCTGTGCTGAATATGCGTATATTAGAGGGACGGCAGATCAAGAGTTTGCGAATGACACGTCCTCCCTTCACCCCCCTCCTTCCTCCTGCAACCTGACGGTTTGTCTCCCGCCGTTTGTAAAAGGAAGTAAGAGAGGGCCATGTCCCCTGAAAAATAGCACTTAGACCTTCACTGGCTTGTTGGTGGCATCTGTACAGCCCAAGAAAGAAATAGTTCCCTTGAGAAAAATACAGTAAAAGCTAAAACATAGCCTCAAAGTACAGTCTGTAGTCAAAACGAATACAATCACAAAACTATAAAATACAACAAATTTATTGTGCAACTGAGAATAAAAACAAATCATTTCATACCTATAGATATCATGGTTACCTAATCAAATGGTTAAAAAGGACATACAAATAATAACACAATCTATTGTGGCCTGCACAATTGAAGAGACAGACAAAAAGTGTAAAACATAAAACTTGTAAAATACAATTGGTACATTTAAAGCTGTCGAATATTCACACCTATGTATCACCACAATTAATTTTGAATATAAACATAGGAGGAGGAGGCTTAAATTATACAAAGAATTGGCGTTGACGCGTTTCGGTGGTTCGGAACGAGAATGGAGTCCACCTTTATCAAGACATTTCTTTGTTGTCTGTCGTACTGAAGGGTCTGTACAGATACCCTATGAAAATGTTTCCTGGAAGTTAGCGATTCTCGGCTGTGCAGATACTAGCACTCTTATTGTTGGACTGTCGGTATGACAAGGATTCTGAAATACGGTTCTGCTGTTGCAGGCGCTCGCTGTAAGTCTCACTAAGTGTAGATGATAAAAGAAAACTGGAAAGCTGCTCTTCCTTTTTGAAGATGTGAGTCCTGGCGAAACCTGGGTTTAACAGGGTTTCGTATGGACCTCTCTTGAAGCACTACCGTTTGGTAAAATTGTCCGCCAAAGTAGTTGGGACGAATTAGCCTCTGAGGGAGAACCGCTCCCGCTGATAATGGGGGTTCCGTTTTGCACAATAATTTTGTTGTATTTTATACTTTTGTGATTGTATTCGTTTTGACTATAGAGTGTACTTTGAGGCTATGTTTTAGCTTTTACTGTATTTTTCTCAAGGAAACTATTTCTTTCTTGAGTTAGATAACCTCACTTCCCTTGACTGTACTAAGGGGTTCCTCTCTCTTTTTCAAACGGCATCTGTACAGCGCAGGGAAATTTGCAATCAGTTTCAGTGGTACACGAGTGTGCTGTGTGATGTTGCAAGGGTTATATAGTCTTGTGTCTAAGGTACAGTGATAAATTGGAGTCCAAAATCGGGCGGGATAATGTACAAGAAATGGCCTTCTGCAGATTGAAGCTTCTGGGAAAATATTGGGGGGGGTTTAACACAGACATGCTTTATTTACTTCAGTGGGATTAAAAAAATCAAATGTTATTTGCATACATCGTGCATACTTGTGAAGCATACGTACAAATAAGTTAAGGTATTGGCAAGCTTCCTGCTCGTGCTGAAGCTTCGTACATCACAGGGATGGCAGATCAAGAGACTGGGAATGACACGTTCCTTAAGCCCCCCTCTTTCCTCGCGCTCTCTAACAGTTTTCAAGCATTCCGAATGCAAAGGCTTTACATCCGAGATGGATACAACGGGTTAACTCTCTTGCCTCAACAGACATTGAATACGTTTATGACCCCTATTTGAAAACACAAGACTTTCTACAATACGAACAAGAATGTCCTCTCCCCACTGAGATTCTGCCTCTAGACCAGTACGAATGTATAATTTATACAGATGGATCAGGACAGCCCGCAATTGGGGGTAAACAAGCTTATAGTGCTGTGTGCGCAATTATCAAAGGTCGCTGGTGGGATGGTAAATTCCAACCTATGGTCATTGGTGAGCATAGGTTGGAATTTACCATCGCGCCAGATTGTACAGCTCAGCAAGCTGAACTGCAGGCATTCAAGATAGCGCTTGAAAATACTGATAGCGAATTACCCACACTCCTAGTGTGCGATTCCTATTACTGCGTTCAATCTTACAATGAATCCGCCAGAGGAAGATCGATCTAAAAGCGAACATTGGGACGCTTTACACAGTGCCTGCAAAACCAAAAAAAAAACAGCTTTTTGGGAAGTTATTAATTCACCATTCCTGTTGGGTCCCAGAGAGTGTAATAAAATTGAAGTTGCAATCACTGAAACTGATTGGATAAACTACTTCTCGCAGATGTTTGCCCTAACGGTGGATCCTATTTGAAATCCTGCTATTCCCGGGCCTGGAATTCCACGTGCTATACCAAATATACCAGCTTTGGATTTCACACTGGCGGAAATAGAGCTAGCCATGCTTGCTTGTAAAGGAGGAAAGGCATCAGGCCCGGACGGGGTGTTTGTGGATTTCAATAAATTCAATATGGATCAATGGGCCCCGTTGTTATTTAGGGTCCTAGAAGCTACTGGTAGGGTGGGTCTCTTGGACTCCTCGTCGGAATCTATTTTGGTCCCGGTTTTTAAAAAGGGAAATCGCAACAGTCCAATGTGCTACCGCCCCATCTCCCGGTTAGATTCGCTGGGGAAGGTAGTGAGCCGAGTCTTGCTCGAGAGTTTGCAGTGCTGGACGGAGAAAAAAAATGTCATATCTGACCTCTAATATGGCTTTAGAGATGGTTTTGGCACAGTTGAGCAGGTTCTAAATCTTTCATTACTCGAAGGGAAATATGTAGACATGAAGGGTGGCAGACTTCACATGGCATATGTAGATCTTACCGCAGCATTTGACTGTTGGGGCCATGTAAAACTCTGGGATATCTTAATGCAAATGGGGGTCGACCCCTTTCTGGTCAATTACTTGCGAGAAATGTACTCAAATGCAACCGCAAGAGTGAGATATGGAATGGGGGGGCCAGTTATCCGTATCCTTTAAGGTAGAGCGGGGAGTAAGACAGGGTTGTGTCCTGGCTCCCTTCCTTTTCACAATATTTACAAACGGCTTGGAACTAGCAATGTTGGAAGGGAGTCAGGACCTTCCCCTTGTCAAAAATCGTCCTATCCCCGCCCTATTATATGCGGATGACCCGGTTATCATCGCCCACACCTCTTTGGAACTGCAGCGCTCCCTAAATCATTATAGTGTATTTATGTCAAACCTGCACTTAAAAATCAATATTAAAAATACTTTTATTATGACATCCGGCAAGAAACTGAGTTAGGGAAATGGTATTTTTATAAATAATTCAAGGATTGACCACACTCCCACTTATCCCTATCTGGAAGTTGTGATAGATTAAAAGGGTACCTGGAAAAGGGCAATCGAGATCAGAAAATTGCAGTTTTTAAAAGCCACTATGGCCTTAGTAGCATTCACTCAGAGACTTGGCAAAAGACCCCCCCCCAAAAGATATTACGCATTTACCACGCTAAATGCGTCAGTACAGCAATATACGGGGCAGGGGTCTGGGGATACGTGCAAGCAGATTCCATCCAAAAGGTAGAAAATAGTTTCTTCAGATTTCTACTAGCTGTACCTCCAAGCACATCAACATTTAGATGCCACCTAGAACTGGGTGTACCTTATATTTCTGACATTATTCGGGTGCAACCAAAAAACTAACTCTTACCCAAGCTTTTGTGACAGACTGCGTTAAATCAGAACATATTACAAAGATCCTATGGCTGGAATATGTTAGGAAGTTCTTCTCCGACGTGGGAATGGAGAGCTACTTTCATAATCCCTAAGATTTGATCTGGATCCCAAGAAAGTCCCTAAAGAATCTTTGCTTAGCGCACCTAGCCGATCTCTGTCTGACTGCTGAAGCAAACAAAATTTCAGTTCAGCACTCATTATTAATCCAAACCACCGATTCAATCCAGCCCTACCTAACTCTAAACCTAACTAGCTTCGATACATTCCTGTTGACCCGATTCAGACTAAATATCTTCCATCGGTTTGTAACCTTCCCTATGCAAAACGACTGGTCCAACCAGTTAATCCCTTGTCCATGTGATGACTCTTCTTCACAATCACTTCTCCACATGGCCCTCTTTTGCAAATTTTACATTGAACTGAGAAGGCGATGGCTGACTCCGATTTTTAAAATTCCTGGGCCTCCGCCAATGTCATCCTGCTCTTATGACCCTCCAGCTTCTGGATTTAGGCTGTATTGCTACGAGCATTGCAAGGTTCCTAAAATTTTGCATTCGCCATAGAAAGAACCTGTAAATTAGGCTAAGATGCACTTTTAACATTTTAGCAACTTTTTTCATTTTATTGGTTAATTCAGAAGGTATGCAATGAACCATTTATTTTGCACATTTTTAGAAAATCTTTTGCACTTTTCTGCATATAATTTGCGTAAGGTTCCACATTACTGCTTGTATTTGCACAACCTGAAAAGTTAAAAATCTTTCTCTGAAGGTACTAATTAGCGTAATTTGCACATTGTGAACTTCAGATAAAAAATTGCACTTTTTTGCGTAATTTGCACATGATGTTTTTTTTTTAATAACAACAAACTGCCATCTTTGTATTTTGTCCCTTAATTCCACCTTTTAACGCTAGTAATGTATCCTGGTTTGTGATGTAATGTGTTTAATTATGACTGCTTATATGGTTTTGCACTGCATACCGAATAATCTTATTTGATTGGATTTGATTTGACAATGAATACTTGCAGAATTGGATTCAAAACGGTTTCAAAGATGCAAAAGTTGGCACAAGTTGCTCTGGGAACAAGTAGTTCAAATACAGAAAGAACTACAAAAGACTCCATACACTGAGTCATCAGCATGATGGAGCTCACGTTACAGGGAATTCATTGGCTGACCAAGCTGCGAAGGCAGCTGTGCAAACGGCTTCTGTAGCTGCAATCACTCATTCGAAAACAAAAATAGACAGCAAAATAATGCAGGGTGTCGCCGCTTCCAACAAAGACAGTGGTAATACGTTACCAAAATGCTTTCCACTAAAATACACATATATAACTGATGCAGATAATGTGCTGGAATCCCTGGAGTAGGGGATAGAGTAATTCCCAACATGGAACAAACATTAGGACTAATCTTAGCAGCACATGAAGGGCTTGCCTTTGCACACGCAGGTGTTTCTGCTACAGTATCATTGTTAAAGCAGTGATACTGGTGGCCGCGCATGAGGAAACAGACAAGAAACTTTGTTTTGGAATGTGGAATCTGCCAAAAGATGAAAGTCTCTACAGTGAAAAGCCCGGCACAGCCCCCCCTGTTAATTTCGGATAAACCATTAGCTTTCGTTTACCTGGACCACTGCGGTCCCCTTACAGAGGGATGGTAACTATAAATATACCATGGTCGCAGTGGATTCCTGCTCGAGATTCATTTGGATCTGGCCTCAGCTCTCTTCTGACGCCCGAACTGTTATAAAAGATTTGCGAGTCTTTATCGACACATACGCAGTCGGCACACTACATTCTGACCAGGGTCCTGCATTTAGCTCCAAAGCTTACAAGGAGGCCATAGCCAATCTGGGCTTTGCATTGCGGTATTCTAGCCCATTCCATCCTGAGGGAAATTCTGTAGTGGAGAGAAAAAAAATGAACATAAAGCAATCTATAACAGCTAGGATATTAGGCTCGGGTGACGGTTGGGTCAAACATCTAATAAGTGTCCAACATAGTCTAAATAATCTGCCAAGAATTTCTCTTGGTGGAATCCCTTCATATGAAATCCTTTTTGGTACTAGAATGATTGTCCAGGACCTTGATCATCACACTTCAGTGGTAGAACAAAAACTTTTTGATATCAAAGACCGTTTGGCTGTTTTGCAGGACTTAAATGAAACAAGGAGAAGTCAAAGCAACAAATTGCAGAAGCCAATGATCACTGAAGGGGAATCACCCGTCCCAGCAAGGCCTGCCTGGATTCCAAAGATTGGGGATCTAGTCAGAGAACAAAATTGCAGACAGGAGACAATGTGGGCCTTCTTACAGACAACCAGTACCTGTGCTAGCAAACCACGGATCAAGAACAGTGTTACTGCAGCGCCTTGCTGGAAGAAAGGAGAACAGGTTCGTATCCATCGACCTGGTAAAACTACAGCATGTGGCCAATCATAAGTAGTAGGCAAAGTGGACTCCAAAGATGTAGCAGACAACCAAACCTGGCTACTATCCTAGAGGTTCAAACTGAGAGACTCATCACTTTTGAAGAATCTGCAGTGCGAAATGAAGGACTAAGCAATAAAGCCATGGAACTTGTACCTCTTGAGACCCAAATAACAGTTCATCAAGAAAGACCTGTCTACAATGATGTGTTATGTATTATTTTAGGACCCTATTGTAAATTTCCTGATTCATGCGCTTATATAGGTATAGATCACCATATCCTTATATAGGCATAGAAATCATAACCATATTTAGCCATACCTCATGCAGTCGAAATTCGGCAGGGCTACTTCCACTTGTTCCAAAAATCCACAACGATTTCTTGGAAAAACCCGCCTTCAGCAGTCAGGGACTTCCCCATGCTTGAGCACTGATTAATCCAAGAACTCATGGAGTTTTCAAAGAACATAGACTCTTTGATGATGTTATTATGACCAACCATACGTCAAACCAGGCACCTTCAAGGTTTAAATATGCCCACACTTGCCAAAGCAAACACATGGTGGTTTGGAGCAGTTCGACTATCGACTTGCCTGACGCGCCCTGCTACAGCAAGAGCCTACCCTCCAGTAGATGCACTGAGAGAGACGCTGTCTTTTCTCCTGCTGGAAATCCAGCTCCAGTGTTTCCAAGCTACCCTTGCGGGTTGTTGGGAAATCGAGAGCCGAGACCAGCCTTCTCCATTCTAAACTAAGGTGCCGAGCTGATTAGACTCCTAGAGAAATCTTGGGCAGATTCTTGGCAAAAGAATACTACATTTATGCTACACCTCACTTACTTCTTCCCTCGTACTAAGCTTAGGTTAGGTACATCGGGCTAGGCGTACTTTAGAAGCACCAGTGGAGTACTTTTAGCCTCTGTTATTTATATTTGTATTTTTATATGTTTTAGTAACCATACAATGCTCTTACAGTATTATTTTATTCTACTATTTATACTGTGCTATTATATTTTACAAACTATGTTACGATTGTAGCAGTTCATTTCCTATGCTTGAGAGAGAAGACTGTTCATAATCTTTTATTGAAAACGCCCGTCTATCTATTTCTCTGCACTTCTCGTGAAAGGAAGCATGCGCGATTGACTGAGTAAAATATCTATCTATTATTTCCACGACTCTGAAGATACTTTTATTTTGGGGAAGCAAATTTGTCATGTTCATTCTGTTGTCAGAGATAAATCCCTTCTTGTGAATTCGAGAAAGTTTCTAGTGACCTCTGAGCTAGCTGGCACACACAATTAAGTCTAGTATATTCGGTAGAGACCTAGTCGACCCTAGTCCTACGTCTAAACTACAGGATATATTATTCCAATGCGCAGAGCCTATTGGGAATAAAGGAACTACACTACAGATGTGGCATCTGACTATACTAGGATGACAAGGGATCCAGTAGCTCCAGTGATTTCAAGTAATCCGGATGCAATACCCACCATTGACAGAACTGCCTCTGGCTATTTCATTAACTTTGATACGTTTTCCGAGGATCCCATTGAGCCTGAAACGATGCCAGCAAAACAACTTTAAAAAACTAGCAACAGAACTTTTTCATGAACTTGAAAAAACGTATCTGGTTTCACCATGGGTTGAACTTTGGATTGTGCTAGGCATACTTTTCCCCCTACTTTGGCTAATTCTTGTATTAAGTTTGGGAATGCTGATAAATGGGAGATATAGTAAAATGGACACAACAAGTAAGAACATCAACATACTCCTCAAGCCACACAAATCATCTCATTGTGAACAAAGAGACTTGACATCCGTGAACATCACAGCCGTTCATATACCTGGTGGTATAGCTTGGACAGAACTGATTATGAAATCTATGGTCCCGCAGAGCTGTTGAAGTTTCCACACCAATTCAAGGTTTCCTTGAGTGATTTTGTTTCACCCAGCACATTTTCTGATGATTGGGACTCTGAGACTGTTAATAACATGATGTCAGACTTAGAGATGTCTGCAAAATTTACAAAACATGAATGCTTAGAAAGTTCATCAGATTATAAACAAACATACTGTTATAATCACTATGGTCATCATTTTTTGCACAAATCTGCAAACTCCAGGAATATTGATACTTTTAATCAATGGGAAGATTGTCCAATGCCAACAAAGGGTAGCTCAAAAACATTATGTAAAAAATGTCCATACTTCTCAGGTTTTAATGTCTGAAATCCAGAAACATTTTACTTTAAAAATGTTAATCAGACAGGAATTAAAAGTATGTTGACTAATACTAAGCAAATTTATTCTGCAGCCTTTTATGCCCAGCTGTCCTCGCTAGGTTTTGACTTTTGGAGCGACAACATTGAAACAAAAACTGTCTGGGGCACAAAAGACTGGCAGGTGCAGGGAATAGAAGCTTTATTTTGAGTCTGCATTATCCTTGAACAAATAATCTTTTTGAACGACACTGTCCTACAGACATCCTGTCTTGGCCTAGCTAAGATGAAAGATTTGAACAACTCGCCCATACCTACACCTACATCTGATAGTAAGAACACTGCAGAAGGAGGGGTCGACGTGAAAACATACAGTGTAGGAAAACTGTACCTTGACTGGCTACAAAAATCCACACTAATAGAGGTAAAACAACACTTATCTTTACTTAAAGATGGTGTTGATTTAAGGGACTTCTTACAAGGACCTGCTAAACGGCATCAAAATCGTTTTATATATGCTGGTACATTTGCCATTTATAATGAAGCTTGGAAAGCGACACAAGCAGAGACTGCAGAACGAATACCAGAAATTGATCGTATTAATTTAGAGAAAGCTCTCTCTGTAGTTGCGAATGGGTTAACAACTCTGTCATCCAGAATTTTTTCTTTGAACAGGATGGTATCCTCTGCCGTAGACATAATGGAACATGACTTGCTCATGCTTCAGCATGGACAGTCATAATTGAGTTCTATCATGCTTTTAGGCTGGACATTTGCAAAATCTTCATTTTGGATATGTGCCATGGCGTCTAATCAACACCACATCATTGTTTTCTGTATGTAACCTTACAGATAAACAAATCAATTTGGCACAAAGAGGAGCAGACTATACGGTGCTGAGCATTGAAAAGCTGGAAAGATTACCATTAACTGTTTTGGAAAAACCTGCAACAGAATGGCTAATACACAGAACAATCGCTCTGCCTGTCACAATTTTCCATTTTCAGTATTGTTTGAAACATATACCAGCTGGCGTGTATGAAAGGTTGGGTTAAGAATACATTAAGTCAACCTGGGCATTACCATATACACACAGATGTTGGAGAGGGAGAAAAGAAGTATTTTTTAGTGGTACAAACTGCAAAAGCGTACTAAGCGGTACACTTTTTTGTCAGGGTATTAATTTATATGGAGCCTGCAACGGTTCTTCGACCAACTTATCCTGCCATCTGCAAGGTTCTCCAGCTGCAGTGATAGATCCAATTTTTAGGCAGCATTCTAACGGAAGCTATATTATGTTGAATGATCAAAGCTGCTGTGGCATGTTGCCAGGAGTAGCCTAAATCGTAACTGTGTCAGCCAGGGTCACTTGTTGTATGCAAGTATTGTTTCCTAAAACTAAGACAGACAGCCACTATGGCCTTCACTGAACATCTATTATATACAAATTGATACTTTAAGCAGAATGAAAGCCATTCTTTTACAAAAAACTGTGCCACTGACCTCGTCCATAGAGACGTATGATCTACAAGTTGCAAGGTCTTCTGCAGAGATACAAGCCCTTTTATCGACAAACTGCCCTGTACATTTCGTAGAAATGTTAGGTCATATCTAAACATGTCTGATACCAGTGGTATCATACATGTGTTTAAGACAGTTTTTTGGTACTGTTAGCACCATTTCAAGCAGTCCTCGGCATATTTCCAAACTTCGTGCACTCTGTGTTCGGTGGCCTGCCTCTCATTTTGGGACTCCTAGCAGGAATACTATTCTTGTTCCTTCTCCTGCGATATAGCATGTCCGGTCACCAGCAACACCCTGATTACCATAGAGAACACTCGCCTGGCAATGAAATGTCATGAGCGCATGATACAGATTCTGGACTTGGCTTGTTTAAGAGATCTGAATACCATGTTGTTTCTATCATTCCGAACAATCTGGCAAGATTGCATCTTGCCTGTTCTGCGATGCATGCTATGTGGAGAAGAATGCGTGTTGAACATCTGTCTAACACTCCCATCAGTCCTGCCAACGGATGTTGATACTTGGTTCAGTAAAGGCCTATGCATTGTGTTGTCCCCAGCGGCTGCCAGTCTTGATGACGGCATTCATTGAGGTCTCACAGACGCAATATGCTGACGGTGAGATACGTGAATCAACAGGCACACAGGTACCATCTCTATAGGATAGGATAGGATAGGACGTGAATTTGTAGAGCGTGAATTGCTGCCCGGAGGCGTCCAAGCGCTAGGAATACCGTGAATCCGACACTGGGGACCCAGAGGGGAGAGAATTGGAGTTAGTTAGACTGGGTGAAATAGGAAGGTTTTCAGCTGTTTACGGAAAACCGTAAGGTTGGAGTTAGCTCTTAGATGCAGTGGAAGGGCGTTCCAGGCCCTGGCCGCGTCGTAGGAGAACGTCCTACCTCCAGATCTAGGTCTTTTAATTCTGGGGGTCACTGCGAGAAAGGTCTGATTAGATCGTAGGTTTCTGTTGGGCATGTAGTGGGTGATTAGATCCCGCGTAATCCTGGGACCAGTGTTCCAGAATGACTGGTGAGCTATGCACATGGCTTTGAACATAACTCTCTGGCGCACCGGTAGCCAGTGGAGGGTTACTAGTCCGGACCTTACTGACTGTCTGCGGGGAAGGTCGAGTAGCATGCGTGCTGCGCAGTTCTGAACTATTTGAAGCCTTCACAGAGTAGATTCCGGGGCACCGAGGTAAAGTACATTATTAAAATCAAGGCGGGATTGAATCAAACCTTGTACAGCTGCTTGCTTGGCTTCCATGGGGAGGAGAGAGAAACTTTTCTTGAGCATCCTCATGATGCCAAAACAAGTAGCTGAAAGTTTCATGGCTTGTACATTGAAGGACAGGGATCTGTCCATCCAAATTCCAAGGCTTTTAATGCTGTTTTTGGGGGTTGGTGGAGGGCCCAAACTGGGCGGCCACAGGGAGACGGGGAAGCTGAGGTCCGGCTGGCCTAGGACCATGAGCTCGGTTTTGTCCCCATTTAGTTTTAAGGATGATAGGGACATCCAGGTCTTCACTTCCTCCAGACATTTTCTAAGCCCGCCCCGCACAGGTAGATTGGCTTCCTGTGTCAGGGAGACCACCAGCTGCGTGTCGTCCGCATAGGAGATTATCTTAATCCCGAATGGGCGGACGACATCAGCCAGTGACCTCATGTACAGGTTAAAAAGTGCAGGGCTTAGAGAGGAGCCTTGGGGGACACCGCATTTCAGAGGTCTGCTGGTGGACACAGACTCTCCTTCGAACACACGGAAGGATCTGTCCTCTAAAAAGGACTGAAACCAGGACCACGCTTTGCCCTTGATCCCGACCTGGGACATACGGTACAGCAGGGTGTCATGGTTGACCGTATCAAAGGCTGCACTAAGATCAAGGAGGATCACTGCCACTGATCCTCCTTGATCTAGGATTTTTCTAGCCTCCTCTGTGACCATGAGGAGGGCGGTCTCGGTCCCGTGTTTAGGTCTAAAGCCAGTCTGAGTGGGGTCCAGTATATGGTAATCTTCCAGGAAGTTTATTAACTGATGGTTTATATACTTCTCCAGGATCTTGCTTGCCCAGGGTAGCAGGGATATGGGGCGGTAGTTACTTAGATCCGTGGAGTCCAGGTTAGGCTTTTTCAGTAGGGCTCTAACCATAGCCTGCTTCCATAGGGTGGGAACCGTGCCCGAAGAGATGGAGGTATTTAAAACCTCCCTTAAGATAGGAAAGGTGGTCTGCAAGGCTGCCATTATTATATCTGGTGGGGCTGGATCATTGGGGGAACCGGATTTGACTTTCCGTGCTAAAGGTTCAAGCGTGGCAAGATCCAAAGAAGGAAAGTGAGACAGCGTTGGTAGCTGTTGACTGGAGAGGGGGTCTGTGGGATAGAGGGGAGGGGATAGGGGGGTGAGGTTATTCGGGGGAAAGGCCGAGTAGATCGAGCTTATTTTCTGATGAAAGAATTCGGCGACATTGTTACAGTGAGTAGTGGACTTGGCCACTAGTATGCTGGGGGGTTGTTTTGTTAATTTTTTAATGATTTTGAAAATTTCCTTGGGTTTGGATTTTGCGAGCACAATTTTCTCAGAGAAGTATGAGGCCTGGGCCTCTTTTATCAGAGTTTTGTATTCGCTGATAGCTTCTCAATAGAGTGTTTTATTTTCCATTGAATGTTTGGTTCGCCAGCGTCTTTCTGATTTCCTGCAGAGACGTTTCTTGTCTCTCAGAGTCTCCGTGTACCACGGGGCAGTTTTTTGGGGGCGTTTAAGCGTGATTTCCTTTTTGGGAAGAACAGCGTCAAGAGATTGGGAGATCCATTTGACGTATGCCTGATTTGCTAGACCGGGATTGTCTGTAATCAGAGGTGGATTCTCCGCAAGTGTGTTAATCCAGTTGTCAACTGCTAGATGGGACCAGGCTCTCGTAAGTCTTGTAATAGGTGTTGGTTCAGGGGGTTTAGACACAGTCCAGTTAATGGGGATCAAGAAATGGTCCATCCAGGGTAAGGGGATGGGTGGACTGGTTAGGAGGCCAGGGCAGTTGCTGAAAACTGGGTCCAGCAAATGGCCCTTTACGTGGGTAGAAGAGGTGACCCGTTGGGAAAGTAGCAGGGCTGCTAGGTCGTCTGCTAAGGTCGTGGCAATGTCGTCTGAAGATGAGTCAAAGTGAAAATTAAAATCGCCTAGCAAGATGAAGTTGGATGTGGAATTGAGATGTTTAGCCACATTTGAGGGTAGGCTGAGGTGGAATTGCCTTGGGGGACCAGGAGGTCTGTAAATCAGAGTGCCAAAGAGGCATTTGTTGGGTGAAAATTCAATATTAAAAGTTAGGCTTTCACAGTCCGGGATGGTTTCAGTGAAGCTGTTCTTTATGGATTATAGCCAAGCCTCCTCCTGTCCCTTTAGAGCGGTCCTGGCGAGAGATTTGGAAACCTGATGGAAGGGCAGCTATGGCCGCTGGGTCGGCATCAGGGGATAGCCAGGTTTCTGTTAGGAACAGAATGTCAGGTGAATGTTCCTCTATTAGGAGTGCAATTTGGGCCGTATGTTTGGGGAGAGAGCGGCAGTTCAGTAAGAACATACGGAAATCGTGTTGGGGTTTTGTAATTGTTTTGGGTTTGAGGGGGTTATGACATTCGGGACAGACCGGAGGCAAGGTGTCAGCTTGATATCTGTGACAATTGCCGTTGCTGGTGGGCGCCCCAAGACTGTGAAGGGATTCGGCACTGTAGTGCATGCGGTCTGTAGTCTGGGGCACAGGGGTGCTGGCCCTAGGCCCGGACTCGGCGCGGACGAGCGCAGACGAGCTTGCCTTATGCGCGCCTACGGTGCGCAATCGTCGCGCCCGCTGCGCTTCCGGTGCATGCACATAGTTATAGGGCAGGTAGGGGGCGTGGCCTCGAGGGGGGCGTGTCCCTCGATTCCTCGTGGCCGATGGCGGCTGGTCAGGACTCCTGCGAGCTCTCCCTCTGAGCGCTAGCTCCGCTACAGGGGATGCTTGTAGGCAAGGAGAGCAGAGGTAAACAAGTCTTT
The DNA here is from genome assembly GCF_964263255.1 of Lissotriton vulgaris. Lineage (NCBI taxonomy): Eukaryota > Metazoa > Chordata > Amphibia > Caudata > Salamandridae > Lissotriton > Lissotriton vulgaris. Next base: position 198,334,184 of record NC_141697.1, read on the forward strand.
AAAATCACGGTACATTCAAATTTTAAAAACAATTGTGCAAATTAAGCTTAGAGCACCGTTGTCTCCCGGCTGTGCCTCAGGAGGGGTGGGGGGTATTCTAGTGCGCTCGTAGGTCAGCACGCTATTTATCTTCTCAAAAGGGGGCGTGGCCTCGAGGGGGCGTGTCCCTCAATTCCTCGTGGCCGATGGCGGCTGGTCAGGACTCCTGCGAGCACTCCCTCTGAGCGCTAGCTCCGCTACAGGGGATGCTTGTAGGCAAGGAGAGCAGAGGTAAACAAGTCTTTAAAATCACGTTACATTCAAATTTTAAAAACAATTGTGCAAATTAAGCTTAGAGCAGCGTTGTCTCCCGGCTGTGCCTCAGGAGGGGTGGGGGGTATTTTAGTGCGCTCGTAGATCAGCGCGCTATTTATCTTCTAAAAAGGGGGCGTGGCCTAGAGGGAGGCGTGTCCCTCGATTCCTCGTGGCCGATGGCGGCTGGTCAGGACTCCTGCGAGCACTCCCTCTGAGCGCTAGCTCCGCTACAGGGGATGCTTGTAGGCAAGGAGAGCAGAGGTAAACAAGTCTTTAAAATCACATTACATTCGAATTTTAAAAACAATTGTGCAAATTAAGCTTAGAGCAGCATTGTCTCCCGGCTGTGCCTCAGGAGGGGTGGGGGGTATTCTAGTGCGCTCGTAGGTCAGCGCGCTATTTATCTTCTAAAATGGGGGCGTGGCCTCGAGGGGGGCTTGTCCCTCGATTCCTCGTGGCCGATGGCGGCTGGTCAGGACTCCTGCGAGCACACCCTCTGAGCGCTAGCTCCGCTACAGGGGATGCTTGTAGGCAAGGAGAGCAGAGGTAAACAAGTCTTTAAAATCACGTTACATTCAAATTTTAAAAACAATTGTGCAAATTAAGCTTAGAGCAGCGTTGTCTCCCGGCTGTGCCTCAGGAGGGGTGGGGGGTATCTCCATTGAACATTGCTAACGCGGCTAAAGCTGACGGCGATGCTACACATTTTTGTGCAATCGGTCTACTTAACGGTCCTACTGTGGTAGACAAATTATTTACCAGCTTAGAAGATTTGATGTTTTTTCCAAACAATGAAACTGACTTTTGAAATTAGCACACAGTGTATGAGACTCTGTTTTTGACCGTCACTTCTCAAAAAAAAACTTCTAACTTTAGAACTCTATTTTTCTACGATTTGAGTTTTTACAGAAATTAATATTTTTGGGGCACAAAGTAATCTGCTTAAAGAAGAACTATTCATAGAGAACAAGACTTCTTTGAATACTTCCAAGAGACAATATTTTGACCTTGTCCACAACCAAAAAATATATTCTGTCATGGAATGGTCTCAACCTTTTTTTTTTCTGTATTTAAGAGCCATTTCATAAATGTACTTTCATGAATCATTTGGATAGCATTTCCAATATCATACAGTATGCTTTGAATGAAAACATTGCTTTTAAAATGCGTGCAGCACAAATACTCATTTTTCATGCATAACCATTTCGAAAGCATTTTTATGTATTTGGGTGGGGGTTTTTTACACATCATGCTTTAGATATGTTTTAAATGCTTTGAATTTAGTAATGTCGAACATAATAAAGTGGAGTGTGTTGTATGGCGTTTTAGGATCCGAGCGAAATTTCCCGATTCATGCCCTTATATAGGTACATTCACATTGCCCTAATATAGGCATAGAAATCATACCCATATTTAGACATAGCCCCTACCCTCCAACACACATCTCCTCTCTTCACCTAAGCCTTACCTACTTACTACCCACAATAATTTAACCGCTAACTCACCACCTAACCAACCCATCAGTTCCCCCAGAATGACCACATCCCCTCACACCCCTAGCCACTCCTCCTCCATCACCACTCCACCTCCTCTCAAATCTAGCCACCCCTCCTCCATCACCACCCCACGTCCTCTCACATCTAGTCCCCCTTCCTCTCACATCACCACCCTGCCTGCTCTCTCGTCTGCCCCCCCTCCTCCATCACCTCCCTGCCTCCTTTCTCATTTAGCCACCCCTCCTCTATTACCCCCTCCTCTTACATCTAGTCCCCCCTTCTCCTCCCACATCACCACACACCCCCTCTCACACCTAGTCCCCCCTCCTCTCACAACACCACTCACCTCCTCTCACACCTAGCCCCCCTCCTCCATCACCACCCCACCTCCTCTCACATCTATTCCCCCCTCGTCCTATACCACCCTCCCCCACCCTGGCACTCCCCCACCCTATCACTGTAGTCACCCACGTACCTACCATTGAAACTCCTACCTCACCTCCTCTTCCTCCACCACCCATCCTAACATCCTCCACACTCCCGCCTAACACATACCCAACACTCTAACCACTTACTCCCCATACTCTCCCCACGCCTCCATCAGTTCTCACACCGAACTGAGCCAAATCTCCTCAACTTGTACCACGCGCTACCACCCCCACCACTAACGTTCCTAACTCCACTCTGGACAAGATTATGTCCACCTTTCTCCAAATTAAAGATGAGCTTTAAACTTTCAAAGAACAGTTTGCAAATCAACCTAGACTCCCCTTTCTACCTAGTACCCTCTTATCCCGCAAGCCCTCCACCCTTCCTACATGCTCACACAAACACAACCCTCCTTACTGGACCTCAATTCCTGCCCATAATTCTTACACCAGCCCCATCCGAAGCATCACCCCACTGACACGGTATGACATACGCGCCCTCCTGTACTCCGATGATACGGCTCCCATGGCCCGCACAGCCACCACACACCTTACCATCCCTACGATCCATTCCAACCCTCAAAAGCCCCCTACACAGAATAATAGAGGTACCATCTCTAATAATCTTAAAAAAGTCACCTTCACTCTGGGCCCCTCCGCCTCCCTCATCACCCCGCAGCTCAAATGCACACTACTTAATTGTAGATCCGCCCTTAGACACGCATCTGACATAGCCAACCTCATTATAGCACTTGACCTAGACCTTACCATACTCACCGAAACCTGGTTAACAGAAACCTCCACAGCCTCATTGACATTCTAGTATCCCCTCACATCATAAGATTAGACAGGACTGGCAAGACAGGAGGTGGAATAGCATGTATTCACCGGAGCAACCTCTCAGTAACTAGAGCCATCTCCCCCATATTCTTCTCTTGTGAACACATCTGCCTCGACGTCAACAGTGAGGGTAATCCAGTATGCTCTCTACATATTATTTACCACCCACCAGGAGACAACCTCATCTTCACTGAACACCTCACGGACATGATCACAACAAACTCGGGTCGACAAAACACACAAATATTCCTTGGTGATTTCAAACTTCACTGGAATGATCACAAAGATTTGTTGGTTAATTGTCTCAAAAGTTTCCACAAAGCCCTAGACCTCACTCAAATCTGCAACAGCCCCACTCACGACAAAGGTTCTATCCTGGACCACATCATTTCCAAAGGTGACACCACCCAACTAGAATCAATCCAACCCTGTGATTGGTCGGACCACCACATTATCACATTCTTCATTAATGAATATGTGAAACTCAGCCCGGCCCAATCCACCAAACCCAAGGCCTGGAAAAGAGACCCGAAGAAACTCAATCCCAACTCAGCACCCTCTCCCAGCTTCAATCTTCTCATCCCCACCACCGGCAACAACAATGTGCAGGCTCTCACCGACCACTACCTCGGGTCAATGACCACGATAGTCAATGAAGTTGCCCCCATTCAATTAAAGAGTCTCCTCTAAAACGGTCTGCTTATCGAATATAGACGAGCTATGAGTCAAGCTGAACGCAATTGGAGATCTACCCCGTAGGCTATGCACCTCAAAACACTAAAGAAAAAGAGAAACACTTACTTTAGAAAAATCAAACGATCAAAAGCTGACTTCTTTAGCCATCAACTAGACCAAGCAAAAAAAGATCAAAAAACTATTTGAGCTAATCAAAACTCAATCCAAGGACGAACCTACACGATCACATAACATCACCAGCACTTTCCTGTGAAGAATTCTCTTCCTTCTTCAAATTAAAAACAGATAACATCAAGAATGATCTCCTCATTGATCTAAGCCTATACTCCAACCCCCTCAGCAAAACATCCATTAAACTAAAAAACAATGCTACATGGTCATCCTTTGATACATACACAGAAGAATCTATAGGCAAGATCCTCAGTACCCTGAAGCCCTCCAACCACCTCTCAGACCCTCTACCTGCAAACGCTGTAAAGGACTTTATCCCATGGCTTCTCCCGCTCTGGAGAAAAATTACTAACAATTAATTCACTTCAACAAGGACTCATCCCGGACTCCCTCAAAGTGGGACAAGTATCGCCCATACTAAAGAAACTCACAGCTGACCCTACTGACCTTAATACTATCGCCCTATCTCCAATATCCCTACCTTGTCCAAATTGTTATTAAAATGTGTTCACCTCCAATTGACAAACACATCGAGCACTTTGGCCACCTCAACCGATACCAATCAGGCTTCCATGCAGGCCACAGCACAGAATCAGCTATGACACACATAATTGATGGCCCGCTTCAAATTCTTGATCAAAATGGTCCCTGCCTCCTCATTCTACTCGACCTTTCATCAGCTTTCGACACAGTCAGACACAAGAACTTACTCGAACTGTTGATTATCAGAATGGTTCTTTCAGGGACAGTACTCAAATGGTTCACCTCCTTCGTTCATAACTGGACCCATTCCAGTAACACTAGGTGTCCTCCAAGGATCCTCCTTATCCCCAACTCTGTTCAATATAGTCATGGAACCACTCACTGCACCGCTTCAAGCCTCTAATGTGCAATTTCACATGTATGCGGTTGATACCCAACTCTACCTTAAACTACAATCCCCTGAAGACATCACACTCCTCAACCCAACACTTAAGGACACACAGACATGGCTGGCAGAGAACCAACTCAAACTTAATATTCTAAAAACAGAATTCCTCCTAATAGCACCCCCTCCAAAATCACCATCGCTCAGGTTTGGCTTAAACACCTCACTGCACTCAACGTTCAACGTTGTGCAATTTATGCAATTTTTATGTAATTGACTTTTTTGTGTATAGTGATTGTATTATATGTGCTTTGTCATATACGGCTCTTCTAGATTATTTTTATTAATTCTTGTTATAATAAATAATTACTTTAAACTGTTTTACATGAATTTTTGATGTGTTGCCAATAATAATAAAACTTATTTTAACTTCATTTTTTTAGAATGGTCCTTTGCCCGCATAATATTTACTTGACAAGCATTATGTCTGCCTAGGTTGTTGTTTAAACATATACACATATGATTTATCCCTGACCTAGGAGCACAGATAGTTCTTTGCTCAGGGGGTCCTTGTTTTATACAGTATTGTTACCCACAGCTTGTCTGTGTAGGGCTGTACCTTGTTATACCAATTGTTGTTTGTAAAACTAGTTTTAACTCTCTGTGGACGTTATACAGACTTTTGCCCTGCTACCTGAAGGAGGATTTGTTGCTGCAGAAGGAAGGATCCACCTACAACTCGCGGTACCCGCTTCGCGGGTCCCGCATCGTCAACGCTGCCCATCCGAGTGTTGGCCCCTGCTGGGCGAGTGTGCGAGTGACAGGGCTGCGAGCGCTGGGAACCGGGACTCACTCTCCCAGGAGTCCCGGCAATCCCGAGGCCAAGTCACCTGGCCCGCTCTCCCTGACCGCCCCGCCCCGCAAAGCAGCTGAAAAGGAACCCGCCCCAGCTGGAAATCGGGACGTTATACAGACTTTTGCCCTGCTACCTGAAGGAGGATTTGTTGCTGCAGAAGGAAGGATCCACCTACAACTCCCGGAACCCGCTTCGCGGGCCCCGCATCGTCAACGCTGCCCATCCGAGTGTTGGCCCCTGCTGGGCGAGTGCGCGAGTGACAGGGCTGCGAGCGCTGGGAACCGGGACTCACTCTCCAAGGAGTCCCGGCAATCCCGAGGCCAAGTCACCTGGCCCGCTCTCCCTGACTGCCCCGCCCGCATAATCTCCTCAACTGACGCCTTTAAGAAGCGTCGAACCCCGCTGCGCGGGAGCGCGCGGGAGTGCCCGGGGCTAAGCCTGGGCAAAGGGCGGGCCCTCTGTGGCCCTCAGAGGCACGAGAAGGCAAGGCGAGGCCACCCCCCTGCGGTCTACTGCCTGGCATCCATAAGGTACTATTTAAGTTCGCCTATTATCACTCTCTGCCCAGCTGCCATTTGTCTGTCGCCCCTGACACCTACTCTGGGATATTGTTTGCCCATCTTGCCTGTTTGCCTTAACCGGTAGGCAATATGGTAAGGAAAAAGTCGGCACCCGCCGCTACGGAGTCTCTCAATACTATGTACTCATATGTTGTACAAAAAGTCAGTAAGATCAATAATGAGAGGAGGCAATCGCTAGGCTTGAGCCAATCTCCAGTCTTGCCGCCAGAAAGCCCGTCCTCAAGTGCACCATCTACAGTGATGCTGGCTACACCGTTAGAGACTACCCAGTCAAATAGTTTAGACCACAATTCACATGTTTTGGTAAACTCGTCTGCCAATAATGATAATGACTCTGATCGTAACCATCAGTCATTTACTGTGGAGGAAGCACCATCACCGGAGCAGCCCGCACCACGGGCAGTGAGAGCCTGTAGAAAATCTCACACAAAGCGAGGGGGGAAACAACAAGGCAGGAAAAAGTTGGCTACACCACCCCCAAGACGCGAAGGGCAACATATGGAGCTTGATGTTGAAGCAGAGTCTAGACGCATCATAGACGATGAATTATTCAACCGGATACAAGATATGATTGACATAAAAATCAGGACAATCATCAAGCCCCTGATTGGGAAACTGGACAAATTAACATCGGAGGTCAAAAAGGCGGGGGTAGTACAAAACAATCTGGTTGAAGAGGTGGTGAATCTATCCTCCCTCATTACAAAATTGGCGACTGGAGATGTAGAGGCTTTATCTAATGAGAACGCACCACAGTCCACCCTACCAGAGCAGCCCCTACCATCAACTTCATTAACGGCACCTAGTCAGGACGTAGTAGTAGGAGCCGCTTTGTCCTCTACAACCGTTGACATAAGAGGATCGATACATGAGGATGTCTCAGCCCAATTCATTTTGGAAGCCTCTCCAGTTGTGCTCGTACTAGCAAATGTCCCAGTTTTAGCACAAAACAAAACAGAATCTAAACAGGACCTGAAAGATAAAGCACTACATTGGCTCACCACTAACATGAACATGGCTCACCAAGGGATGGATAGTTTAGCAAGGGACATTGTTATGACCAGGAGGGTATCTTGGATCGGGTCTAAGCCTAAAAAATTTAAGGGGGATTGTGTGATTATAAACTTTGCCAATGCGGATGTCCTCCCAAACATTTTGACTAATATCTTCCCACCCCAACGGCGGAGCGGTTCTATAATCCCGCTCACTCTAAAATTCTTTTATAGTGAGGCTCAGCTCCCTACTTTTTCTAACTCTCCTAGAGTTAGGAGAGCGAATAATGCCTCAAACTGGGAAGGGGGCACCAGACACCGATATCCTAACGACCGCTTTGGGCCCATGTTTAACTTTGAGTATGGAAGACCTAATTATGCGCATGAGACAAATTTCTGGCCTCCCATGCCATTTGACCCAGCCGTCAATGGTTGGGGTCCTGGTTTGCCGGGCCCAGACCCTACTGGTCGGAACAACAGGTTTATACCACGGTTGAGAAATGACCAGTTTCTGTTACGACCAAACACGCCAATACCTACGTGGAATACCTCAGTCATGGGTCAAGGTCAGATAGCTACCCCCTTTGATTGGGGGTGTGGAATGGGGAATAGGTATGCTCCTTTATCCGACCTAAACAACTGTGATTGACTTAAACCTGAAATTGTCTTAGAAAGCGAGACCATAAACATACCCTTAATAAATTGTGGCCAACGTCATTTTGGTGAAGACCTTAGTGTGCCCACTTTTAACGTAGCACCAGAGAGATATGTGTCTTTAGATAACGACCACCCTGGATTATTGTATCAGGGGGTGGTTCGTGAAAAGCCAATCTTGAATACTGTCCTAATACAGAGCCCCTCCGAGGTGGAACGGAATGAGGTGGACATATCTTCAAGCTTAGCTGAAGGGTGTTTGGTGGGGGAAAAAGAGCCTAGGATACCAACCATTGCTGGCTCAAATGCGAAACGACTGGATAATGCCTGTTTGAGCTTTATTTCTAAGTACCATATAATTGCTTTGCAAGAAACGTGGGACACATCTGTTAATTTTTGGTGGGATGGATTCACTTGCTTTACTAATTCTGCCGTCCCTAGCCGTATGGGTAGAGCCAAAGGTGGTTTGGTCATTATGTTTTCTTTAGATCTGAAGGGAAGCTACAGGCAGATAAATACTGACTCCGTAAACATCCTAATGGTTGAAAGGGTGATTAATAACAATAGCAGGACGATTTATGTCAACTTTTATAACTCTGGGAACAGCGAACACAGAGGTAGTAATGTCGCTAACCTAGACAGCATCTTAAACACAGTGTCTCAGAATATCAATTTAGTTTATGAGTTTATTCTATTAGGTGATTTTAATATTCATTTGTGTAATTTAGCCTGTAAGGGAAGGAGTGATAATGCAATTGAGGAGGGCGAGGAGGCCCCCCGGGGACCCCACTTCGAACATTCCACAGAGGGGTTCGAGTTAGAAGAACTTCTTGCAACCCATGATTTGTATGAACCCGACAAGGGCTTAAGGGCGCCAACCTTCACTGGCACCCATCATGGCTCAGTGATAGACTACATCTTTGTCTCACAAGGTATCCTAAGTCGGACTATGGACTATCGAACAGTTATAACACCTTATAGTGACCACAACCCTGTATTACTCGAAGTGGCCTGGGGTGGCCAGATGGGAGCACCGCCAACAGCGCTTAAACCAGTACATCCCCTGAAGCCTTACGATCAAGACAGACGATTGAAATGGGCTAAAGTGATCCCGGAAAATTTCTATGAAAAAAATTTCCCTAAAATAAAAGACAAAGTGGACATCTGTCAAAAAACTGGCGCGCAAGGTAAAGAAATAATAGCGGCTTATGAGGCAATTTGCGGCCAGGTGGCTAAGGACCTTTTAGCCAAACCAAAAAAAGGTTTTTCTGGAACAAAGCGTTGGTGTGACTCTGCATGTTCAAAAGCCCACAGAGCATTGTTGACAGCCTTAAAAATCTCCCCCAGGGCCGGGGATGACATTGTCAGATTAAGGAAAAACTATAAGGCAGCCATCAAGAATCGCAAGGAAACTATCAAACGCGAATCGTGGGAAAATCTCCTTTCAGCGGCAGTGTTGAAGGACAGTAGGAGATTTTGGGAGATTATCAGACAGCCGTTATTTTCCGATGACAATAATGCTCCTATGGACTGTGTGATCACTGATGAAAAATGGCTAAATCACTTCAAAAATGTTTATGAGGGTGTGGTCGAAGGAACTATAGATGCCTCATTGCCTGCGATAGCTGTACACCCTATTCTTTTTAACCCCGAAGAAGTGGAAAAAGCTTTAATGGCCACAACAAGGCATAAGGCACCTGGCCCTGACGGTGTCCCTGCCGACTTCTTTATGTATGCACCTAAACTGTGGGCGGAGGTCTTGTCTAAAGTGTTTAACGCAGCCAATGATAATCAAGCCCCTAGTTCCTGGTCCACATCCACCATTGTCCCTATATATAAAAATAAAGGTCAGCGAGATGATCCCGCCTCCTATAGGCCCATATTTATTTATTTATTTATTTATTTAATTTCTTATATAGCGCAAGGAATCAATCCCGAAAGGGTATCTCCGCGCTTTGCCAGCTAAGACGGTTATTAGAAAGAGCAGCCTGAGGTTTATGTGGATGGAAATGCTTCTTGGAAAAGGAGGGTTTTTAATGCCTTTCTGAAGGACAAGTGATTTATGGTGGTTCTTAGGTTAATGGGAAGGTTGTTCCAAAGGGCAGGACCAACAGCGGAGAAAGCACGGTCACCATGTCTAGTCTTCTTTGTATTGGGAGGGTTTAACAGGGCTTGGTTGCAGGAGCGCAGGGACCTGCTAGGCTGGTACAGTTCAAGAGACTGGGCTAGGTATTTAGGGCTTGCTCCATACAGACATTTGTGTACCGTACAACAGATCTTAAAGTGGATGCGCTGTCGTATGGGAAGCCAGTGCAGTTCTTTCAGCAAGGGCTTGGAAGGAGTCCTGGCAGGTGCACCCATGACCAATCTGGCTGCCGTATTCTGGACCACCTGTAAATGGCCTACTGCATCCGTACTGGCTAATGTCAGCAGGCCGTTACAGTAGTCCAGGCGGCTGGTTACCAAGGCCTGTACAAGTGTCTTTCTGCATGTGGCAGGAAGAAAAGGAAAGACACGCCTGAGTAGACCAATGGTGTGAAAACACAGACCCGCGATGTAGTTGGTGTGTTCTTTCATGGTCAGTTTTTGATCAAACTTCACTCCAAGATTTTTAACATGTGTTTTGGGTACAGGTACTGGGCCAAGGTCAAGTGGCCACCAGTCAGGGGTCCAAAGGATACTTGCTTTGCCAAAGAGCAAGACCTCAGTCTTTGTTACATTACACTGGAGGCAGTTCCTCGCCATCCAGTGTGACACCGCTCTCATACCCTCAGCAAAATTCCCCTTGATTTTAGGGTCAAGGGAGCTGAAAGGGTAGAGGAGCTGAGTGTCATCAGCGTAGGAGACCGGTATGAACCCGTATTTCCGCACAATCTCAGCAAGGGGGGCCACATAGACATTGAACAATGTAGGGCTAAGGCATGAGCCCTGTGGCACCCCCTTCGTGAGCCCCCTTGAGATGGAACGAAAGGGGCCCAGGCTGGTAGATTGTGATCTCCCGGCGAGGAAACTCTCCAACCAAGATAGTGCTACGCCTCCGATTCCTACTCCCTGCAACCGGTTCAGTAGGGTGTTGTGAGACACGGTATCGATGGCTGCGGACAGGTCCAACAGCACTAGAATCATAGAGCCCCCTCTATCTTGTGACATTTTGATCTGATCTGTCACAGAGAGGAGGGCTGATTCAGTGCTGTGGTTGGGCCTGAATCCAGATTGGGATTGGTCCAGGCCCCCTGTCGCTTCGATGAAATTGGAGAGGGTGGTATTGACGTGCTTCTCTGCCAGTTTGCTGATGAAGGGAAGGAGAGAAATCGGGCGAAGGTTGGAGAGTGTAGACCAGGGCATGGTGGAATTTTTGCGAATAGGGTTCACTACCGCTTCCTTCCAGGCAGATGGAAGTTGGCCTTTGGCAAAAGACAAATTAAGTAGGTTCTGAATATGAGGACCCAATATCTCGATTAGCGGGGGGATGAATTTAGCTGGTATCAGATCAGAGGGAGAACCAGATTTAGTTTGGTTAATGAGAGTGGTCAGGTCCTTAGTAGTAATTTTTGGGATGTCCAGAAGAGTTTCACCAGAAGTCAGTTGCGGAACAGTTTCAGGGACCTCAGTCCCCAGAGTGTCAGAGACTGTAGTGATTTTTGTATATATTGCTTCAATTTTTTCCTCAAAGAACTGAGATATTTCATCGCATAGTTCTTGGGTGAAGGTGTCTGGACTTTCACATACTTCAGGACTAGTGAAAGTTTGAATGATTTTAAATAACTCTCTAGTAGAGTTGCCTGCCTCTGCAATTTGAGTGGCCAGACTCATTTTCCTAGCTTTTTTGACATTTTTGTAGTAGGAGGACATGGCCTCCAGGTAGCAGCTCTTGTCTTCCCTATTACCTGTACGTCTCCACAATTTTTCCATTTTTCTGCATTTCTTCTTTTCACTTTTGAGAGCTTCCGTATACCATGTTTCCCTTTTCGCTATAGTGGGTTTTTTGGCATTTTTCTGTGGAGCTAGAGAGTCAATAGCTGTCATCAGCATAGAATTGAACATGGAGAGAGCAGTGTCAATGTTATCGAGATTGGTAAGTGGAGGCTGTTCCCAAATTTGAGTGAGTTTGGGAAGAGTGATTTTGTGCCAAGGCCTACGTTTAATAGAGTGAGTAGCAGGGCGGTTAGTGGAGTTGGATAGGTGTGGTATGGAGAAGTCAATACGTTTATGGTCCGACCAATTAATATATTTAGGGGGATGGCAATGGACATTAGGTTGGGTAGTAAGGATCAGGTCTAATGTGTGACCACCTGAATGAGTGGGGCCACTATTTCTAGGGTGTAAATCTAGCAAAGCAAGGTCAGAAAGAAATGCATTGGTATCCTGATGGTCAGCAATGTCAGTATGAAAATTGAAATCTCCAAGTAAAAGGAAGTTTTCCTTAGCTTTCAAATAGGGGGCTAGTAGTTCAGTGAGAGCAAGGGAAAAGCCAGCATTGGGTCCAGGTGGACGGTAAACCAAGGCTCCTTTCCATTGTGTTTTTGAGTTGATTTTTAAATGAAAGATGAGTACTTCCATAGTAGGGAGCATCACCTGTTCTAGAACTCTAATACTCAGGGTGTCTCTGTATATAATAGCGATTCCACCTCCTACCTTCACAGGGCGGTCGAGGCGAAGGATTTTATATCCCATGGGTATCCCTAGGGTGATGGTAGGGATAGTGTGAGGTTTCAAACATTTTTCAGTTAGGAAACATATCTTGGGTTGAGTGTTATAAATAGTGTCCCACAGTTCTATACAGTGCTTGGGGAGTGATCTGACATTTAGCAAAAAGCTATCCCAGTTTCCCTGGTCGTCAGTATAATCTGTAGGCCGTCCAGAAATGACATGGGAAGGCAAGGCTTGAAAACCGCATTTGATACAGGAAAAAGGACCCTCAGGACACGAGAGCGCTTTGTTGTTACAGCAGTATTGTTGTGGGGGTTGTAGTGCCCTAAGTGCTTGAGGAGCATACCTGATACAAGGAGTGGGGGAGGCGCAATCCATAATGGCAAGGACAAGGAGGGTGGGCCCTGGCCCCGTCCAGTCGCGGACGGGCGCAGACGGGCTACTCTTAGGCTAGTCTTCGGCGTTGTCTTCGGCTCCCCAGCGCACGACCGCTGCGCGCTCTGTAGGGGGCGAGGGCTAAATAGCCCCGGTACACTCAACTGCTAGAGCGCTAACCGCCAGCAGTTCAACAGAAAGTGGTGTCCTCCCCCTCAATCCGAGGGAAGACGAATCAGCGCTCTAGGTGCGTTTTTCAGTCTCCAGAAGTGCACAAACGTCAAGGATGAAAAGAAGTGTGTGCAAGAATGCGATCAGCGGTAATTTAAAAAAAGAATTCCTTAGTTCACAGATTTTTAAAAACGATCATACAGCGTTTCACAATACAGCGTGATAGAGATGGGCTCTGAATAACAATCTCTTTTGGACTCAACCATAAAAATATTAGGTAGAGTCCTTTTGGCCAGACTTAATGAAAATGTTGAGAGCTGTGGCGGGCTGTCTGAATTACAATATGGATTCAGAGAAAGAAAAGGGACAATCGAACAATGCATAAATCTGCACCTATTGATCTCTAAATATACAGTGGCAAAGGTGGGTTCCGTGTTTCTCGCATTCATGGACCTCTCCTCTGCCTTTGATTTGGTGAATAGGACGAAACTGTTGCAGATATTGTTGGAGAGGGGTATCGATGAGTCGCTGGTTGTGTTTATGGCTAACCTGCATCAGGAGCTTTTTGCAGCTGTTCGAGTTACAAATGATGGTAGACGCACCCCCTTGTTTAAATCCCTAAAGGGGGTGCGGCAAGGCTGCATTTTAGCCCCTTTACTATTCACCATCTATATTAATGGGTTGGGCAGTCACCTGCGGGGACAGGCAGCCGACGTTCCGCATGCAGGAGGCGTTAAAATCCCGGCACTCCTGTATGCGGACGACGCAGTGTTGATAGCCCGTACTGGTGTAGGCCTACAGCATCTCCTGGACGCATTTGGTAGTTTTATGGAGAGTCTGGACCTTAAGGTTAACGCCTCTAAATCACACACGATGGTAATGGGATGTGAGTGTAACAAAAAAAGACATAAACATTTTTTTGTAGGGGAGTTCCCGTCACCAATGTAACCACATTCCCATATTTGGGGGTAATGTTCGACCAGAAAGGAACTTGGGGCCCTCAGATAAGAGCAAAAAGGCTGGGTGTAATAAGATCTTCCTCAGCGGTATTGGGCTTTGCTGGGAAGTTAGGGGCTAGGCCCATGGAAGCTCTCTTGAAAATCTACAAGAGTAAACCGGTGGCCATAGCGGCTTACGGTTCCCAGCTGTGGGGGTATGCAAATCTTGACCCAATTCAGAGAGCAGAGAATAGATTCATTAGATCTCTGCTCTCAGTCCCGCAATCCACCCCAACGTATTCGATCCATAAAGAGGTGGGCTTGCCCTATCTGTCGGATACCCTGAGCCTCGCACCGCTGACTTTGTGGCTGAAAATGTGGACAAACGAAGACCTACCTTTGAACCACAAAGTCATGCATGACGTCTTATCCTTGGATAAACATAACAGTATCCCATGGCTGGCCTATGTAGCGAAAACATTTGCAGATCTTGGTCGCCCAGAACTTTTTTCATCCCCGGAAAAAATTAGGAGACAGGATATAGTTATTATTAAAAAGTTATTTAGGGACAGGCAGGAAGCACGGCGGGAGAAATACGAATTGCTGAAACCAGCGGTAAGGACTCATAACCTTTTGGTTTGTACATCCGCACTCGCCCCTTACTTGAGCTTTGTCACATTCCCATACCACAGGTTTCTATTAACAAAGTTTCGATTTAATTTGATACATTTTTATTTGGGTTCTTTTAAGAGCTGGCAGAAGCCTGAGTTGGCCCCACCGTGCAGCTGTGATAACTTTTCGGTGCAGGATACCCTGCACTTTGTCATGTTTTGTAGTTTGTACCACGAGCAGAGAAAGAAATATTTGCTTCCTATTTTGAAAAAAGCAGGTTTCGTTCAAGTAAGACCAGCTTTGCTCTTTTTACAACTTTTACCTAACACACATATTACTTTTTGCATGGCAAACTTTTTGGTAGCTGCAATGAGGGCGAAATCTGCTGGTCAAATCTTACCTTAAAATTATTACCTTTTTATGATGCTTTTTGTTGCAGGATTTGTATAAATTATTCCATCCATGTTTAAAATCTTTTTTTGCTTAACTGGATCTTCTTTTTGAAAAATGTAGATAGAAGTATAGTATGTATTGTATTGTAATGTAATTGTTTTCATTATTTGTTCTTTGGATGACTTGTAAAAAGTCGAATAAAGATATTCTGACTGACTGACTAACTCTCTGTGCTCTTTTTTGCTTGAACATTATCTCATTTTGCCTTCTTTTATCTCCTCCTTTCCTCTACCGTTTCATTGCCATGGCCAACTCAAAATATTCGGGTTTACTGATGAGGAACTTGCTTTCCTGGTAGGTGTTTCTGGTTCTTTTGGTAGGACATCAAATGATACCCTCCGTAACCAAGATGACCTTAAACAACAAATAGATTTAAAGAAAAAACTAAGAAGAATGGAAGCCCATGGGGAGTTCATGCTCGCATATTTAAGATCAGGTGTAATACCAATTGGTCTTCGCGTTCGTAACATCCCAGGTTTGTTTGTTCACCATCATGCCTTCCTGGAGAAGTGGAGCATGATTGCGAGTAGGTGCTCGCGGGATCTCATGATCCCAATAATAGAAACCGTGAAAGAACTCGCAGTAGATATCAAGACGGAGGTTGAGGCCCTTGAGGAAAAAATTTGAAAGGCTGGCAATGTAGAAGAAGCGCTTAAAAAAGTTAGAAGAAGCAAATAGGGAGTTAGAATCTTTTGCAAATTATCGAGAAAAACGTAAAAATGATAAATTAATGAAGGACAAGAGATTCTATTCCATTGAGAATACATACCCATACCTAAGAACAGATTTCTACAAACAGAACCACTATGTTGACGATAATAGAAATAAGCCACAGAGAGTTAACACTTTCTCTGAAACTTCGGAATCAGATGGAGATGGGAATGAAGCTTTCTATGAGCCAGAAAGCAATTTTAATTCCGCACAGGCAAAACACAATCAAACACAGCCTTTTTTAGGAAATCGCGGTATGAACCGAGAATGCTACAAGCCTCAACATCATTATCAGCAGGAAGAACCCCAATTTGTCAGGGAAACGCGCAGCTGCAAATATTGGAAGGCAGGGATGTGATTCCCATCTTCAATCTATCAACATAATATTTAGATGAAGATAGCACTAATTTACTTTCTAAAGGCCTTTCCTTTGTTCCACATTGTGGTGCCAACATATTTTAACTACATAGCGATATTATTTCATTTTTTCGCAAAATACGACTAAAAAAGTTTTTGGGATGGGATAACATCGATTCCAATATCGATGGTACTCATAGCCTTTCCCTTCCCTCCACCTTTAGCCGTCTCTAGACCAACTGGGGCCCGAGGTGGCAACCTTTGAGCTAGTGGTTTTAAAGAAGTTAGAACAAGCAATAAAGTTTGTACCTAAACCACTCTGTAATTTAAATAAAAAATGAGTATGATGCGCTTAGGTCTATAGCTATGAACAATCAGATCACCATTAAAAATAGTGATGAAGGTGGAGGAATTGTAGTTATGGCTACAGGAGACTATGAACAAAATATGCTAAAAATGTTGGATGACACCACTTTTTACACTAAGATTAGATCTAATCCAATTAATAATATAAATAGAGACATTAGATGTCTGACGACCAATGCAAAGGAAAGAGGAGAGATCACTCAAAAATAATATGATTATCTTAATTTTAATTCCGGTAAAACAGCTTGCATCTATGGACTCCCAAAGATGCATAAAGATCTTGTGAATCCTCCCTACAGACCCATAGTCTCAACTATTGGCACTGCAACAGAGCCTTTATCCAAGTATGTAGATTTTCATCTCCGCTCCTTTATCCCAAAAATAACCTCATATATCAAAGATACTGGAGCGATGATTAGAAAAATAGAGAATATTGATTTTAATCCTTATAGTGACCTTCTAGTCACTTTGGATGTAGAATCCTTATACAGTAACATCCCTCTCACTGAAGCAATGGAAACAGCTGAATGGTTTATCAATAGATATAATATATCATGCCCGAAAACCTTCGTTCTTGCATGTCTAAAAATAGTGCTAACTGAAAATATTTTTGAATTTGGCCAAAGTCTATATCGTCAAATCAGGGGCGTCAGTATGGGTGACTTGGTATCTCCATCTGTGGCAAATAGTTATATGTCCTTTTTTGAAGACAGATGCATTTATAATGAGATTGCCCCATTCTACGAGTCTGTCTCCCATTGGTCCAGATATTTAGATGATATATTTTTTGTCTGGACCAATGGGAGAGAGACTCGTTCAGAATTTTTTGCTTGGTTAAATGCCGCGGACTCGAACCTCAAATTTACAGCCCGTGTTAGCTCTGATAGGGTAGAATTCCTAGATATTATGATTATGCATAGTGGTGGCAAATTGAAGGTAGACGTTTTTGTTAAAATGAAAGCAAGGAATACGCTATTACATTTCCAGAGCTTCCACCCCCGCAACCAGAAGCAAAGTATCCCCTTCTCCCAATTTCTGAGAATAAGGCGGAACGGTACAGACCTTGGTGATTATGATAGACAGGCTATTGACATGAGAAAAAAGTTTTTAGAGGGAGGTTACCCTCACCGGCTGGTGAGGGACTCTTATAAGAGAGCCAGATTCTTCGAAAGGGACCATCTCTTAAGATCTAAACAGAAGAAACAAACCCAACAGTTAGTATGTGTTACCAGGCATTTGGAAAGGGGCGACCACTCGGTCCCCCCGAACGTATGGTAGGGGGCCCGGATCCCCCCGGGAAACCATTTTGGGCGGGGGGCGTGTCTCGGCTGGTATGCCCGAAGCGGCGTAGCCGGGGCGCGCCTTTTCCCGCCCAAGGAGGGTTGTCCTAGACACCTACACCGTTGGCCACGCCCCGTAGGCGTACCAGAGGAGGGTAGGGTACACGCCCTCCCGAAGAGGAATAAAAGGAGCAACAATCCAAAGAAGCATCCTCTTGTTCCTGTGCTTGGAAGCTGCACCGTCTCGTTGCACGTGAGCCCTCCACGGAACAAGGAGCAATTTTTGAGAACTTGTAATTCTTGTGTTTCTCTTTCAGCGACTCCGTACCTTCGGATCCAGGACCTCGTACGCAACAAGGATCGAATATCCGACAACGATGCCTGGCAAGAAGCCCGGAAAGAAGGCAGGGACTGACCAGATGCTCCGCATGCTAATGAAGGAAATGGCGAGCATGAAAAAACAGATGGCGGCAATGAACAACTCGGGCAGACCGAAGAAGGTAATCGGCCCAGCATTGCCGGGAGTAGTCCCCGCTGGGAGAGGTAAAAGGGCCAGGAACAGGGTGGCAGGGGGGGAGGCCCCGGTTCCCGAGTCACCCCCGGCAAGCCCGGTTATTCCAGTGAAGACCCCGGTTCCGATCCCCGACGCAGGCCAACCGATTCCGGTTGTAGTGACGCCCACTAACGAGGAGGATATGCCTCCGGAGCTGGCCGCCCAGTTAGCCGCATGGCTCGGAAAAAATACCGAAGGTGCTACGGCACCAGGAGACACGGCCGAAGAGGCCAGATTACTAATGAAGCAGTTGCGGCAATCTCGAGATGCTGCAAAGGTGAATCTCCCTGTTGTCCCCCCACAGGTTCCCTCGGAACGACCGTCGTCTGGCGTTGGAAAGACAGCGGGACCAGCTACGGATTCGGGTAAGCAGCCATTGCCAATGGCGAGGGACGGAGCGATACCCTCAAGAAGGGAAAAGGTGGTCCAACATATTCCGCTGGCCACGAAAGAGTTGATTTGGGCTGATAAATATGTAAATATGTTTTCTCTGTTGACCGACCACCACGAGGTGGAGTATGTTAAAAGTCAGAAAGATTTGTGGCACCCGAATGTGTGGCGTGCAAAAATGGCGGGATTCAGGGTGGATGAGACGATCTCAAATTGGGCCAGGGCATTTGCGATGTTTACCGCTATCATGGGAGAACGTAGGCCCGAAGTGTTGACCGAATTGGCCTGCTATCAGACGCGTATAATGGATTTCTATGAATCATATGAAGGCAATGAATGGTTGGGTTATGATAGTAAGTTTCGTAAGGCCAAGGAGCACGATTCATCTCTGACGTGGGATTGTCTCGACTCCATCTCTTGGCAGAAGCAGCTCCTGCCGGGCCCGACGAAGTCGTCTTCGCCTGGCGGGAATGGGTCGGCGCCCTCCCGCCATCATTCGGCGGCGCCCTTTCGAGCAGGCGCCAATGGTGACCACCAACCAAGGAGTGGTGGGAACGGAGGTAAAAAAGGGGTTTGTTGGAACTTTAACAGAGGCAAGTGCACGAGGCCACAAGGGACATGTAAGTTCAGGCATGAGTGTGCAGGGTGCGGACACTCTTCGCACCCTGAGAGTTCGTGCAGAGCCAAGAATGGTGATACAGGGGGTAGAGGAGGGACCAAACAGTTCTAATGTCGACCATGGGGTACCGCTACCTACCCCCGTAGATGTCATGGCAATGATCCCCTGGCTAAATGAATACCCTGATCATGTCTCCGCTGGGGTGTTGCGGGATGGCTTCTCGTATGTTTTCCACATCCCGGCGGGGGATTTTCGGGGGGAATCACTGTGTAAAAACCAACTGTCGGTGCAGCAGAATACGGCAGTGGTGGAAAGTAAGATTGCAAAAGAGGTTGCCCGGGGCCGGGTTGCTGGCCCATATAGGCACCCGCCAGTCCCTAATTTTGTTTGTTCACCGTTGGGAGTAGTCCCCAAGAAGGACCCAGGTGAGTTTAGGTTAATTCATAATTTGTCGGCCCCAAGGGGTCTTTCGGTGAACGATGCGATTGATCCAGGAATTTTTTTGGTGCGGTATGCATCCTTCAATGAGGCCGTCGCCATGTTGAATCGCCTGGGGCCCGGAGCGCTGATGGCTAAATCGGATATTGAGTCAGCGTTCCGGTTGCTCCCGGTACACCCACAGGATTAGCGTCTGTTAGGCTTTGTGTTTCAGGGACGCTACTACATGGATAAATGTATGCCAATGGGTTGTTCTATCTCTTGTGCCTATTTTGAAAAATTCAGTTGTTTTCTGCAATGGGCGTTCACCAAAGCCACCGGCTATACCCAGGTTATGCATTACCTAGACGATTTTTTGTTCCTGGGGGCTGCTGGCGACATGCAATGTGCACTGGCGTTACAGGAATTTTGCACTCTCATGAAGAGGTTCGGGGTGCCATTGGCACCCGGTAAAACTGTCGGACCATCCACTTCACTCGAGTTTCTTGGCATTGAGCTCGATTCGGTGGAAGGATGTTTCCGTTTGCCGGTGGGGAAGGTAGCGAAGTTCAGGGCTTCCCTGGAACTATGCATTAGCAAAGAGAAGGTTACTCTCCATCAGTTGCAACAAGCAGTGGGCCAGCTTAACTTTGCCCTACGAGTGATACCAATGGCCCGCCCCTTTTCCCGCTCTATTGCACAAGCCATGGTTGGTCTCAAGGAAGGACACCATCGCACCAGACTGTCTGCAGAGGTTCGCCAGGACATGCGCATATGGTTGGCATTTCTGGCGGATTTCAACGGTCGAGTGGTGTGGGGCAAGTCACCAGCGTCCTCGGATGCGCTGGGTTTGAGGACCGACTCGGCAGGGAGCGTGGGATTTGGCGCCATCTTCGGTAATCGGTGGTCGGCACAAACATGGCCGACGTGGTGGCACACCAGTGGGCTCACAGGTAACATTGGGTTTCTTGAGCTGTTCCCTATTTTTGTGACTCTGAAGGCTTGGCCGGATGAGTTTCGTGATCGCACAGTGGTGTTTTGGTCCGACAACATGACCGTAGTTGAATGTATAAATAACCAGGCAGCACACTGCAAGTGGATATTGAGATTACTGAAAGAAATTGTACTACTTTGCATGAGACTGAACGTACAGTTTAGGGCGAGGCACATGCCGGGTGTGTTGAACCAAGCGGCTGATGCACTCTCTCGTTCCCACATGCAGGCCTTCAGGGGTTATCTACCTTCCGCGGACCTAGTGGCAGCACCATTTCCCGAACCTCTCTGGTTACTCGGTGCCCCGGATTACAGGACCTCGTGGGAGCAAGCCTAGCCCCCAGGACAAGGAAGGCATACAAAGGAGCGTTTCGTTCCTATTGTGCATTTTTGGGTCCGGCAGGAGGGGATAATTGGGGGCAGGAGGAGTATGTTCTAAAGTTTTTAGTAGCACTCCATAAGGGAGGCCAATCAGCGGCAACGGCCAATAGGCACCGGGCCGCCATTGCATTCATGGCACAGGCGCATGGCATCAAGGACCCCACATCGTCCTTTCTGGTAAAGAAGGCACTACGTGGGTGGCAACGCCTCGAGGGTCATAGAGTTGACGAGAGGCGCCCGATTGGGTTGGAAAGATTGTCCCTGTTGATGTCAGTACTCCCGGCGACATGTTCCTCCCAGTCCGAGGCAGTGCTGTTCCGGGCCGCTTTCGCATTAGCATTCCATGGGGCTATGCGGGTGAGCGAGCTGGTGGCAAGAAATAAGCAGGATGTGGGGGGAGGACTGTGTCGTGAACACATTCTGATCAAGGGTGATTCAATGGTAATCACAATAGCCAGGTCCAAGACCGATCAAGGTGCTATGGGGGACAGTATGGTTGTCCAGCGCATACGAGGGTCCCCCATGTGCCCGGTGAAATGCGTTGAGGAATATTTAGCGCAGAGGGCGGTAACAAGGGGGGGAAGCTTGCTGAGACACACCGACGCCACCCCACTGACTAGGTTTCAGTTTCAGCGGGTACTTACAATGGCAATCGCGGCAGCGGGCTTGGACCCGGGCGATTTTGTAACCCATTCCTTTAGGATCGGGGCTGCTACAGAGGCTACAGCCAGGGGTCTGAGTGTTGAAAAGGTGAAACAATTGGGGCGTTGGTCCTCAAACTGTTATAAAAGGTATGTGCGGTTGCACATGTTGTGAAGCCAATGTCATGCACTCACGCTTCTTGTCTTTTGTTTGGTTTACAGTTTCGCAAGCATACGATGCGGGGCGGACTGTGCAGTCAACCCGACACCTGGGGACCAGCGGTCAAAGATCACCGACTGAGGAGAGAGTGGTGTGGGTCGTGGGCCACTCATACGTGAGGCGTGCCGCTGACGTATTCAAAGCAGGTGACATGATTCACGCAGCTGGGGAATACGGGTACAGGGTGACCTTCCACGGAAGGGGCGGGCTCTGTATTGACCAATTTCAAAGTTTTGTTGAGGGACTGTTAGAGCGGGCAAGGTCACTGCCGTCTGTAATCATAGTACACCTGGGAGGCAATGATCTGGTGACACTCGGTAGGCGAGTACTACTCGAGAGAATTCTATCCACTGTTAGCTGGTTGGCAAGAAGGGTCCCGGGGTGCACGATAGCATGGTCACACATGATTCCCAGGAAGGTGTGGCGGGGGGCCCTCTCTGTATCAGCTTTGAATCATTCTGTAAAGAAAGTCAATGACAAGCTTGGTAGGTTGTTTCGCTCGGCGCAGTTGCACTGTATTCAGCATGGATGTATTGGGGGGATCATATGTATCTCGAAGATGGGGTTCATTTGTCCCGGGAGGGAAATGTCTTACTCATAGGAGACTTCATAGCATGGTTAAGGGGTTTGTAATAGCATGACCTTTAGTAGGAGTGTGGGGGGGCCGGATAGCCGGTCAACTATCCGGCCTGTGGCGGTAAGGTCATGATCGGTGAGCAGTAATTTCAAGGTCCCTAGAGTGGGGCGCCACCCATTATGGATGGGAGCGCTCGGGGGGAGGCGGCCATTGGCCCCTCACACGGGGAGGCGGCACCCACTAAGTATGGGGTCGCCGAAGGGAAAGCGGTCATAGGCCCCTCCCAGGGGAGGAGGCGGCTAGATGCCCCTCCTACGAATTTCCCGGGGCCAGGATATCCGCGACGCGGATGTGAGAAACAGTGTGGGGTGGGAGGGGGGTCCACGCTACCTTCTAGACACCTCACACGAGTCCTCGGACGACCATTAAGATGGCGTCGAGTTAAATAAGGGGCCCCCGCTAAGACAAGGGAAATTGGAAGTTGGCACAGAGGTACAGTCCTCTGTGCGCCCGCCCCTCACACCGTGAGGGGGGAATTTTGGTAGTGGGGACCTGACACCAGTTACGACCTTGCCGTTGGCCCGTAATGTTAGGATGTACAATTTTATTTAGAAAGTATGCATTTGCAGGCTGCTTAGACTCGGCTAGGAGAACATTTGTATTAGAGATTTGTTAAGGTTAGCCAATAAACATGTCTGCATCATAATGTCATAAATAGAAAATTGTACATGATATGAAACTGTTCTTTTAATGTTTTAATTTTGTTTCATATTTTAATAAATACGGCCGGGAGGGTAACTCCCTCCCGCCTTCCAAAAGTTCAGAACTGCGTCCGTCTTCCCATCCTTGGGGATTGTGTTGGGAGGGGGTGACAGGCATCCCGGCCATATGGAAAGGGGCGACCACTCGGTCCCCCCGAACGTATGGTAGGGGGCCCGGATCCCCCCGGGAAACCATGTTGGGCGGGGGGCGTGTCTCGGCTGGTATGCCCGAAGCGGCGTAGGCGGGGCGCGCCTTTTCCCGCCCAAGGAGGGTTGTCCTAGACACCTACACCGATGGCCACGCCCTGTAGGCGTACCAGAGGAGGGTACACGCCCTCCCGAAGAGGAATAAAAGGAGCAACAATCCAAAGAAGCATCCTCTTGTTCCTGTGCTTGGAAGCTGCACCGTCTCGTTGCACGTGAGCCCTCGACGGAACAAGGAGCAATTTTTGACCCACCCACCAGCCCCTTATGGCAAAGTTAGTATTGCAATAAAATTGGTTTTGGCTTTGATAATATCCTTTTCTCCTGATTTAGTGGTTAATAAAGATGTCGATGTCTGTACTGCAATAAAATGATTTGCTGCATAACATTTTCCTCCCCAGTGAAGCAGAGTATCACAGTCTAATTGAAAGATGTGTTGAATGTTTAAGTTAAAGACGATAAATATTGCAACGTAAAGTCTAATTTTCTTTCTTCAATAGGTAGATAAAACGTCGTATTTATTTTTTGGTCGGGCGGTAAGGTCATGATCGGTGAGCAGTAATTTCAAGGTCCCTAGAGTGGGGCGCCACCAATTATGGATGGGAGCGCCCGGGGGGAGGCGGCCATTGGCCCCTCACACGGGGAGGCGGCACCCACTAAGTATGGGGTCGCCGAAGGGACGGCGGTCTTAGGCCCCTCCCAGGGGAGGAGGCGGCTAGATGCCCCTCCTACGAATTTCCCGGGGCCAGGATATCCGCGACGGCGGATGTGAGAAACAGTGTGGGGTGGGAGGGGGGTCCACACTACCTTCTAGACACCTCACACGAGTCCTCGGACGACCATTAAGATGGCGTCGAGTTAAATAAGGGGCCCCTGCTAAGACAAGGGAAATTGGAAGTTGGCACAGAGGTACAGTCCTCTGTGCGCCCGCCCCTCACACCGTGAGGGGGGAATTTTGGTAGTGGGGACCTGACACCAGTTACGACCTTGCCGTTGGCCCGTAATGTTAGGATGTACAATTTTATTTAGAAAGTATGCATTTGCAGGATGCTTAGACTCGGCTAGGAGAACCTTTGTATTAGAGATTTGTTAAGGTTAGCCAATAAACATGTCTGCATCATAATGTCAAATAGAAAATTGTACATGATATGAAACTGTTATTTTAATGTTTTAATTTTGTTTCATATTTTAATAAATACGGCTGGGAGGGTAACTCCCTCCCGCCTTCCAAAAGTTCAGAACTGCGTCCGTCTTCCCATCCTTGGGGATTGTGTTGGGAGGGGGTGACAGGCATCCCGGCCATACCACCATGGATGCTAAAGTTAAGCAAGTAATCAATTCTTCGTGGCATATTTTAAACAGTAACTGCACCAAGGAACAAAAATTAGAGAAACCATTATTCGCCCATAGGCGGAATAAGAACATTAAAGATCAAATTGTCAATTCAAGATTTGTGGGACAATCAAATCAGGGAACCTTGATGCAGCAATCTAAACATACCAGCCAAATCATTAAAGGTACATTTAAATGTTCAATGTGCAAATCCTGTACCAATATTTTGGAAGGCGAGACATTTGTACATAATGGACATACTGTTTCTGCCACTAATATGTGGAATTGCAAAACTGCCCATGTTGTTTATTTTATTCAGTGTCCCTGTCTTTTGGGATACGTTGGCGAAACGTCACGGCCTGTTCAAGCGCGCTTGACTGAGCATCGCTCTGCAATCAAAACAAAAAAATTGCTTTCCCCTATGGTGAAACACTTTTTAGATTGCAGTCAAGGCCCTGAAGAATTCAAGTGGCGCATTTTGGAAAAGATTAATATGCCTGATATCTAAGATGGTGAACGGATTAGAAAAAACGTGAAGTGTTTTGGATTTTTACTCTGGACACCTTTAGGAACGGTTTAAACAGTGAAATTACTTGGGAGAATGCTATTGTGTGATGCCATTATTTGATTTCGCACAATTATATTTGTGACCCAGATTTTCTGTTTATAATGTTTGTTCTAATTTGAACCTTAATGTGATAGTGGTCCGTTAAAAGATTATGAACAAAAGAACCTTCTCCTATATTAAAAAAAAGAGCTATTCATAGCATCATATTTATACATAAGTATTCTAAATATGCTAAATATGCAACTTTTTATAAAGATGGTTCCCGAGACAGATTCCATTAATAAATGCTAAGCACGTGTTACTCTGAAAGTGACGAATATCAGATTTGAACAGGTAACTGCTCATGGGCTTTTGAATAAAAAAAGTCAAAGAATCCTACCTCTATTTCTATGCCTTGATCTCTATTGTGAGATATAATGCATATGCATGATTATTTTTGACAATTACTTGTGGCTCGCTACAATGCAGATTTTTTGAACCCTTATGATCAATATTGTTAAGTCCATATAACTCGAAAAGTGACAAATATTAGATTGGAATGGGTCACTGTTTACGACAATTTGAAGTTACCTCAATAGACAAACTGTACCTCTATGTCTATGCCCTGCCTTCCACAATGAGAACGCAGAGTCACACGTGTCTACTATCGAGAGACGTGATACGTCGTTGACGTATATTTAAAGACAGATGCAACTCGGCGTTAGTTGATATCACTTCGTTATTTAATTTAACATGGCGTGAGGTCGTCGTTCCGCCTGCTGAGTCCCAGCGTTGATGCTACCCATATTTCTATTGGAGGTATGCATAAATCGACACCGACTTTAAAAAATCGTGCTTTTTTAAAATTATTACGCTATCTTGCACCATTAGCATTTTCGATTGCGCTAGGTATATTGTGCGACCAACTTGTTGCTGAAAGAATAGACAGGTCTAACTAATGAGACGTTCTTTAGATTCAATCCCGTTCTATCATGGAGCGAGTAGATAATTATATGTCCGTCTTCTATTTTTACAACAGCACAGCGGGACCCATATTTAGGAAACAACGCGGCGGCAACCTATTTCTGCTCTTGAAATCAGGTAATGGACAATAATTATGTAGTTTATGAGTCGTTAATGTTATATACTTGAGATAGGGACAATTTCGAAAAGCATTTGGTTACTTGACGTCCAGTATTATTTAATTTAGTGATATGTCCATGTCAATCCCATTTTTAGATCTTTGCATCAACTGTCGACTTATCCAGAGCAGCCTCCAGTTAAAAAATCTTTATACAGGCATCAGAAATGCTCACTGTTTGAGTTTTTATCGAAAGGAACATCAATTTCCTTTAGGTATGTAATGTGACCTTTGAAGACTAAGACGAATAAAAATCAGACGGTAACTTGAGATGTCTGTTTACAATTTGAAACAATATCGTTTACAGATTTTGGTTTCAACTATGATTACCATCAATATCCTCACGATCTCACTGGCATTAAAGAATTCGGTAAATGCATCTTTACATTTGCAAATCGATTTTATTGTCACTTCTTACTACTTGAAATAGGGTAATTTTATTTTAGTTGGCGGCGTTAAAATTCAAAGATGCCTTTTAGTTTTGTGGGTGAAAAACCTAATGGGAGACATGTAAGCAGGCAGAATAACTATGCCCTCCTCATATCTATATAATATCCTAAAATGTATAATGTATTAATTTCCTCGCCAACAGAAAAGAAATTTGGAATTCGTACCTCAAATGTAGATAATCGACATTCACCTTTTATCCCGTTTGGAAGCAATATGACCTGGCAATCTTTCACTTTATAAAGAGTAAAATAAGTATTTTTGATATAAATTTAGGACGCGTTATCGCTAAGCCAGTTAAATTCCGCCAATCGATTCTGCCCGGACATCTTCTATAAGACCTTGATATATACATTTGAAAGGAGCCTCTTAATTTGAATATTCTTGACATATGTATCTGGAACTCCTAATATTGTCCTTATTATTTATGTTGAATCCTTACTTATACCTCTATTCTTAATTGATTCTGGATAAATGAGCACAGAAATCTAGTATGAATGTTCATACTTACTAATGATATAGACTTGTCTGAAGATGTGCCCTTGACCAATTCTCTGTTTCGCTGGTGTATTATTTTTGATGTCTTTTTTAAAAAGCGTTTAGTAAACATAATGAAATTCGGTACTCAAAATGTAATAAGAATCTCTCTTTGGCTAACACATTATTTTATGCATTTACCTGATTTTGAATACATTTTGTTTATTATTATTCAGGTTATTTTGTGGCTTGTCCTGAAGAAGGCGCTGGTCGCCGAAACGCGTGTCGTGATTAATTATTTCTGTGCCACGTATATCTGTTTTATATATTGTGCAATTTATTTGTAATTGACTTTTTGTTGTGTAGTGATTGTATTATATGTACTATCTCATATGGCTCTTCTAGATTATTTTTATTAATTCTTGTTTTATTAAATAAATACTTTTAACTGTTTTACATGAATTTTTTATGTGTTGCCAATAATAATAAAAATTATTTTAACTTCATTTTTTTAGAATGGTCCTTTGCCTGTATAATATTTGCTTGACAAGCATTGTCTGCCTAGGTTGTGGTTTACACATATTATTTATCTATGGTTTAGAAACCATGCAATGCTTTTACAGTATCATGTTATAATACTCTTCACACTGTACACATTATACTTTGCAGCCTGTATTACAATTGTAGCAGTTCACTTTACTTGCATGAGAAAGAAGACTGTTCAATAAATCCCTTTTATTGAAAATGCCCATCTCTCTATTTTCTCTGTACCTCTGATGAAACAAAGCATGCACGATTGCCTGAGTAAAATATTGATCTATTGTTTCCACGACTCTAAAGATACGTTTATTCTTGGGGAAACAAAGTTGTCATGTTTATGCGGTTGTCAGAAACTAATCCCTTCTTGTTTATTCGAGAAAGTTTCTAATGACCTCTGAGCTAGCTGGCACTCACAAGTAAGTCTAATATATTCGATAGAGACCTGGTCGACATAAGCCCTACGTCTAATCTATAGGATATATTATTCCAATGCGCAGAGCCCATTGGGACTATAGACACAACACTACAGTACTTGACACTCCTGAAATGCTGGGACCTGCTCCCTTGTCACCTTGCTGCATATTTTGTTGTGCATGTTGCATCTGCTCTAATGCAAAATGTCTAGGGTGGATTGTCTGCAGGTGCTTGTACATGCTTGACGTGCCACAAGAGTATTTTTTGTCTAGACAAAATCCATGGACAGAGAGTTCAACTGACCTTCCTTGCATTGCATTGACTCTTTTCACCATCTGGGAAAGTGAAAAATTTCCAGACGATGGATTGTGGTCTCTTTTTGGGTGGTGGTTCTCTTATCTCTTCTTCATCAGAAGTATATTCTTGCTGAGGAGTGGAAGAAGCCATTTTCAAATTTTTCCCAAACACACACAAAAAATGTACAGACTAGCTTCAAAAACACAACAGGTGTCTCTCCTGTGAAGCTGCAGAGAGAATGACTAAAATGGGTGGAATCCTTCAAGTGTTAGAATAGGAAATCTTATGAACCAATCAAATGCTCTCTTTTAAATTCAGATGGAAGCCGTGAACCCGGCGCACAATCAGCGCCCGACGCGAATTAGCGAAAATATATTTAACAATAATATAAGTTTAGTACAAGTCCAAATATATTATTTTTATAAATAATTTAGATAATCTCTTGCCCTCATGTATACATTAAAGTTATATACATATAGTTTTAAATAGTACAGTGGGTGTATCGAAGGTTACATTACAGTGTGAGGAAGTGAATCCGATTTTCAAGTGGATGATGTCATCAGTGATGTCACTGACCATGCCATGCATGATGTAATATGTGATGTCATCAGCAGTGCATTGTGAGCGGAAGTTATAGTTAGCTGAACTAATTATAATGGGGGAATTTCTATGATTTTGTACAAGAAAAATGTCCAGCTAACTATAACTTCCCAGAAACGTACGTTTTTTTCAGTGAATATATATATATATAATCACAAACACACACGCCAGCACACACACACATACATATATTGCCAGTAGGTAGTTATAGTTAGTACCTATTATCCATAGGAAAACTGCAACATTCTATTGGCAATAACTTTGGCATTGATTGATGAATCTTCTTGACATTTTCCAAATTTTTGGCCAGCTCAGTTCTGCTCCTTCCCTAAAATTTTGAGGGTGGTTGGTCAAGCGGGGGCCGAGAAAAAAGTGGGGTCCCAAAACATGCTTTCCCCATGCAATTTTCCATTGAACCTTTAGCCACAGCTACAGCCCAAACGGCTGAACGGAATTACACCAAATTTGGCAGAGGGGTAGTCCTGAGTTCTGACATGTGCCTTTTGCTCACACAGATATATGCCGCTCTAATGTTTTGGTAGAATTACAAAACCAGTTACTTTTTATGTATTTGCAAAATGAGTGAAGTTTGTACATTGAAATGTAGTACTTATTCTACACTATGAAATGTGTTTTGGTAAAATAGAAGGGATAGTGTTGTTTGTCTAAAATCACACAGTGAGTCTTCTGTGCATTTAGGAATCACCCTGAGAGAAGTATTTTGGTAGTTCATATGTTTCCCGACATGTAACTGGTTAAAAACGTATAGTATTCTAACATTTTGGTAGAATTAGAAAATAATAATTGGTTATGTGTTTCCAAAATGAGTTTAGTATTAATAGTAAAATGCAGTTCTGAAATATATGGAATACATGCTTGATGTTTTTGCAGACAAATAAGTATATGTAATCTTGTAGTGACACTACCCCAGTATGATTTCCTACACTACTCAAACACCACTGCATTAGTGTAGACCCTTAATCTACTTCCAGCATGACTACCTACACTACGTATTCACCACTTTACTACCCTTAACCCTAAATCTACCCCAGCAGAACCTCCTACACTACCCAAACACCAGTTTATTTTCTAGAACACTACTCTACCACAACCCCCTACACT
This sequence comes from Lissotriton vulgaris, assembly GCF_964263255.1. NCBI lineage: Eukaryota > Metazoa > Chordata > Amphibia > Caudata > Salamandridae > Lissotriton > Lissotriton vulgaris. The sequence continues at coordinate 198,364,646 of NC_141697.1, forward strand.
ACAGGAAGACCACTTCAATACCTTAAAGCCAACACTTTATCCCTAGCATGATCTTCTATGGTACATAAACACCACTGCACTATGCTCGAACACTACCCCAGTATGACTCCCTATACTGATTAATCACCATTTCACTACTGTAAAGCTTAAATCTATCACAGCATGACCCCTTACACTAGCCAAACACCACTATAGTATCCTATTACTGTATTTATAAGAAATATTGTTATTTGTCTTGACTCACACAGTGAGTCTGTCCATTTAGGAATCACTCTGAGAGAAGCATTTTGGTAGTTCATGTGTTTCCCGACATGAATTGGTTAAAAACGTATTGTGTTCTCACATTTTGGTAGAATTAGAAAATACTCATTGGTTATGTGTTTCCAAAATGAGTTTAGTATTAGTAAAATGCAGTTCTGAAATATATGAAATGCATGCTTGATGTTTTTGCAGAGAAATAAGTACTTTTTATCTTGCAGTGACACTACCGCAGTATGATTTCCTACACTACTCAAACAGCACTACAGTACTGTAGACCCTTAATCTACTTCCAGCATGACTACCTACACTACCTATTCACCACTTTACTACCCTAAACCTTAAATCTACCCCAGCAGAACCTCCTACACTACCCAAACACCAGTTTATTTCATAGAACACTACCCTACCACGACCCCCTATACTACAGAAACACCATTGCACTACCTTAAAACATAAAACGCTATCCCTAGCATGATCTTCTATGATACATAAACACCACTGCACTATGCTAGAACACTACCCCAGTATGACTCCCTATACTCAGCAATCACCATTTCACTACTGTAAAGCTTAAATCTATCACAGGAGGACCCCTTACACTAGCCAAACACCACTAAAGGTATCCTACTACTGTATTTATAACAAATATTGTAATTTGTTTAGAATCACACAGTGAGTCTGTGCCTTTAGGAATCACTCTGAGAGAAGCATTTTGGTAGCTCATGTATTTCCCAACATGTAATTGGTTAAAAACGTATTGTGTTCTCACATTTTGGTAGAATTACAAAATAGTCATTGGTAATGTGTTTCCAAAATGAGTTTAGTATTAATAGTAAAATGCAGTTCTGAAATATATGGAATTCATGCTTGATGTTTTTGCAGAGAAATAAGTACATGTAGTCTTGCAGTGACACTACCCCCAGTATGATTTCCTACACTACCCAAACACCATTGCACTACTGTAAACCCTTGATCTACCTCCAGCATGACTACCTACACTACCTATTCACCAATGCACCACCCTAAACCTTAAATATGCCCCAGAAGAACCTCCTAACCTACTCAAACACTAGTTTATTTCCTAGAACACTACCCTACCATGACCCCCTACACTACACGAACACCACTGCACTACCTTAAAGCCTAAAACGCTATCCCTACCATGACCCTGTACACTACATAAACACCATCGCACTACCCTAGAACACTACCCCAGAACGACCTCCTACACTACCCAAACACCACTTTGTTTCCTAGAACACTAACCTACCACAACCCTCTACACTACACAAACACGACTGCACTACCTTAAAGCCTAAAATGCTATCCCTAGCATGATATCCTATGTTACATAAACACCACTGCACTATGTTAGAATACTGCCCCAGTATGACTCCCTATACTACCTGATCACCATTTCACTACTCTAAAGCGTAACTATCACAGCAGGACTCTTACACTACCCAACCACTACTATAGTATCCTACTACTGTATTTATAAGACATATTGTTATTTGTCTAGAATCACACAGTGAGTCTGTGCATTTAGGAGAAGCTTTTGGTAGTTCATGTGTTTCCCGACATGTAATTGGTTAAAAACATATTGTGTTCTCACATTTTGGTAGAATTTGAAAATAGTCATTGGTGTGTGTTTCCAATATGAGTTTAGTTTAGTATTAATAGTAAAATGATGTTCTAAAATATATGGAACGTATGCTTGATGTTTTTGCAGACAAATAAGTACAGGTAGTCTAGCAGTGACACTACCATAGTATGATTTCCTACACTACCCAAACACCACTGCACAACTGTAAACCCTTTAACTACCTCCAGCATGACCACCTACACTACGTATTCACCAATTTACTACCCTAAACCTCAAAGTTACCCCAGCAGAACCTTCTACACTACCAAACACTAGTTTGTTTCCTAGAACACTACCCTACCACGACCCTCTACACTACACAAACACCACTGCACTACCTTAAAGCCTAAAATGCTATCCCTACCATGACCCTGTACACTACATGAACACCATCGCACTGCCCTAGAACACTACCTCAGCATGACCTCCTACACTATCCATTTACCAATGCACTACCCTAAACTCTAAAACACTATAACAGCACGACCCACTACAGTACCCAAACACCATTGCACTACCCTAAACCTTAAATCTACACCAGCATGACCCCCTACACTACTGAAACACTACTGCACTACCCTAAAACACTACCATAGCACGACCCACTATACTACACAAAAACCAGTGCACTAGTCTAAACTCTAAATCTACCTCTAGTATGACCCCCTACACTACATAAACACCACGGTACTACCCTAAACACTAAAACACTACCCAGCACGACCCCATACACTACTCAACACCATTGCACTACTCTAAATATTAAATCTATCCTAGTACAACCTCCTGAACTATCCAAACACGACTGCACTATCCTAAAAAACTATCCCAGCATGACCCCGTACACTACCCAAACACTACTGCACTACCAAAAAACACTACTCCAGCATGACTCTATATAGTACACAAACACCACTACACTACCTTAAACTCTAAAAAACTATCCCTATTATGACCCCGTACACTACATAAACACTACTGTACTTTCCTAGAACAGTACCGCAGCATGACCTCCTACACTACCCAAACACCACTGCATGTCTTAAATCCTAAAAGACTATCCCTAGCATGACCCCATACACTATATAAACACCACTGCACTATCCTAGAAGACTTTGCCAGCAGGACCCCCTACACTACACAAAGACCACTGCACTAACCTAAACACTAAATCTACCCCCAGTACAACCACCTACACTACCGAATCACCAGTGTAGTACCCTAAACTCTAAACTCTACCCTAGCACAACCCCCTACACTAATGAAACACTGTTACACTACCCTAAACCTTAAATCTACTCCTGCACGACATCCTACACTACTGAAATACCACTGCACTACCCTACAACAGTACCTCAGCACAACTTCCTACACTAGAGAAACAACACAGCACTACTTTAAATTCTAAATCTGTACTGTTGCAAAACCATAGTGACTGTTTATGTACCATGAAGTAATCAATTTACTAAAGTAAAAGTGAGCTAATTATTAATTCACTCAGTGTCTTTTCTTATAGTATTGTGATCATTTAGTAAATATGCATGTCCTCATACAGTGATTCAGGTTCTAGTGTTATGGAGTGCTTCAAACAGCTATGCATTATGTATGTAGTGCTCTTTTCACCTTCACAGTTGTGCTTCAGGCCTACAGTTTTTTAGTCAGAATTTGTATGAAATGTGTTTGTATAGTAATAAAAATGTATGATTGTTTTAAGTTATCAATTAATAATTATTTTGTTTAGTTTTTATAGATACTGTTTATCATTGTTAAAATAAAGTTATCATGCAGCAGAAAGAAAGAAAAGGTCAGAATAATGATACTTACTTGAAAAAAACTCAACCACAAGTATTGGAAGACCAGCATAATGTGGCTAAAAGAGAAAGATTTCTGGTAAGACTACAAAAAACTTTATAAAAAATATTACTAGATTCAGAAAAAAAATGCAAATGTGCAAAGTAGTGAAAATGTTCCAAGCACAAAAAGTGTAAAAAATAGGAAAGGCAGAAAAGGCAATGTAAAAACAAAGAATACAACTTATAGTAAACGAAGAGAAAATCAATATAAAGAAATCCGCAAAAAACAATTTTAAATCAAAGTTGTCCATAATTTACTAAAAGACACAAAGAAATATAAAAAGAGAACACAATTTTATAAAAAGAAGAAGCACATCGAATCCATTGTTGAAAAGGCTTTTGAAGTAAAGAGGAAACTCTTAATTTTTGTATTGAAGGGAATTCGATCACTAGATCAACCAATCCATTTAATCAAGGCCAAATGTAAGAGGAAAAGAGTAATTAACGTAAGTAATTTTTGTGATATTTTTTTAGGGCAATGGAAACACAGTTCAAGTTCAGAGCCTTTTTTTAATGAAGAGAGCTATTTACAGAGCAATGCTTTGTTGCATGCCGTTGACACCAGTGGTCGAGCTTATGAGGTTAAAAATGGTTTTTCAATTGTGAAAGAGCAAATGGTTCCTGGAATTGCAGAAGAAGTGATAGCTGATGAAGTTCTTGGCAGACTTCCTAAAGCCCCAGTGTACATTTGGGATTGTAGTAGTATTTGTAGCGTATGACAAGAATCTATTGATAAATTACGTAATTTCTTACGAGAATATTGTAAAAAAGGTGTTCAATAAAAGATGAAGGTGTTGCAAGGACTAGACCCTTGCTACAAAAATATGTTAAAGTGTTTTTCACCATTTCAGGATGATGGCAGTACATCATACTCAAATGCGGAAGTCAGTGAGAAGATTGTATTATGCAAAATGTCCAGCAATAAAGTTAAATGAGTGGTCTTTTACGTGGGTCAGTATCAGATGTGAAAAAGTTTGTGTTGATACTGAGTTCAGTTACTTTGCTCAAGAAGAAGAGAGTGAAGAAACTCAGACATTAATCGAAGAAAATGTTGTAGAGAATGTTGAACATAGTTGTACACATTTTTTTTTAAATGAAATTACAAAATTTAAGGTGATTTCAGGTGAAATGCAACATTTTTCTTGTATTTGTTGTCGCCAAACTCACTACAAAAATCAGACTAAGAGTGTTGATCTGTATTTAAAAAGTGAAGATGAAAATAATGATAAGTGGGAGGAATTTGCTACTTATTTATTGGTAGAGAATTATTTTGATTTGGGGTCTGATCAGCGTATTTCTAAATATTGTTATAACAAATTAGATGAGAATGGAATGCCAGCTAGAGCTGTGCATAATAATTTAGAGTTGGTTGATATTCTTCTAAAACTGACAGATCTCAATACCTATGAGTCTATTCTCATTCAATGTGTGCATCTGTTTCAGGCTATTGTTCGTATGGAGCCTAAACAGGTAAATTGCCTCCTTCAGATTTACAAAGACAATTAAAAGGAAGAATTGTGTATTCACCATTAGATTTAAAGAAAAATATTGAAACTATTGGTGTAGATAGTGTAGAAAGTGAACCACTAGTTATTCTTGTTAATGGTGTGCCAATTAAGAACAAGAAAATCTGGCAGGAGTTAGTGGGTGTTAGGAAAGTGCAAAAGGCAAAATTGTATTTGAAAAAAAACAATACATACAAATAGAATGTTTATATAGGAGAAGAAGAAATAGTTTTATGAGCTGATACTGAAACGTCAAGTGGTCAAATTGAAAAAGTGGATATGTTAAGATGTGAAGAAATCTATGAACACTACAGTGTGCATCTATTTCATTCAGTAGAAGTGATGGGAAACACTATTGATTTGTTCCAAATAAAAAAAAGCAAAAGGAAGTCCCATGAGTGTATCATAAGAGAGCTTGGAAACGTGTTGTTTTCCACAGTTGTTCCCAACTGGAAAAGTAGGACAACATGATGACCGTCCTGTGCAGATTCCTGCATCTGAATATCAGACAACAAGATTATATACAGAAGATGCAAGATTTCGACAATGTATCCCTTATATATTTCATCTTTTGTTTGAAAGTGACTTGTCTGTACTTTCATATGCAGTCAACTATATTCTAAAATCTGGAATACATCTGCAAAATATATCTGCAAACATTTTCATGGATAAAGTTCACCAGAGAGGTGAGCATCTAGAATCTCAGATCATTAATTTGATGGCATGTCAGCTTGGGACTAATATATATTGGTACCGTTGTCATGAAGTACTGAAATGTATGCTGCGCAACTTAGGAACTCCAACATGGTTCCTTACCCTGAGCTGTGCTGAGTACGCTTGGGATGATTTACTAGAATTTCTTCGAGAGGCAAATTCGAATATAAAAAACATTGAACACGAGACACCTGGAGAATTGTGCTCTTTGGATCCTGTTAATGTATGCAGGTATTTCAATCATAGATTTGAGGCTATGATGTCTTTTTTCTGCAATCAAAAAAATCCTCCTCTTAAAGAAGTTGTGGATTTCTTTTGGAGAAAGGAGAATCAAGCAAGAGGTGCTCCTCTAATACATATGCTGTTATGGATTAAGACGCTACCAAATTTGGAACAGATGCAGATGATACTGTTTTGAGTTTTATTGCACAATATGCGGCATGTGCTGTACCCAAAAGCAGAGAAGAAAACAACTTAAGAGCACAAGTGTTACGATTCCAAAGCCACCGATGTGGAAAATACTGTCGACGAAAGTACAAATCTAAGGACAAGTTCTACACCAAATGTCGTTTTGGATTTCCACGTCCGGGTAATATCAAAAGGAAGAGTGAACAGTTTTATGTCATCTTTGCGACATACTATCACAAGAAAGTCTCCAAAAAATACCTACAACTTAAGAAGAAATGAAGAGTCGAAATACATAAATGACAACAACCCAGTTATTTTGTCCATGTGGAATGCTAACATGGATATTCAATATGTTGTGGACAATTCCATTGCTGTTGCTCGATATGTAACATCTTATATTACAAAATCAGAAAAGACAGAATTGAAAGAAATGTGGGAAGAGATTTCTCACGAGAAGACTCTAAGTAAAAAATTATACGGTTTCAGTTTGAAGATGGTATCGCATTGAGAAATCAGAGCATATGAATTCTCAGATCGGTTATCATCTGCAAGTTTATACTCAAAATCTACAAGAATCATTTATGTGACTCTAGGTCTTGCAGCAATGCAAAATCTAGTACTGAAATCTGTACAATAAATTGAATATTTAGCAGCAAAAGATCCAGAAAGTACAGATATTTTGAAAATGAATATGTTGGATATATATTATCCAAACCGAAGTCATCATCTTGAGAACATGTGTCTTTATGAAGTACTGCAAAACTACACTTTTAAACTAAATACTACAGAGAACATCAATGATGGAAAATATGGAGTCATTGGTTCGGAAGGATGTTTGGTGAAACAAACAAAAGGAAATTTGATTAATACACAATGAAAATAAGTAATCCACTAAATTCAGGTTAATCACCACTTTCCATCACGGAGCTAGAGAAGTTAAAATCTTAGTTAAACACTAGGGTATTCTTTGCACAGAAAGCAGCCTGATAGGGTTCTTAGATGACCATCCTAGGATTTCATACAGAAAATAGATGACCCTCAAAGATAGATTGAGCAAGAATGATATTCCTGTGACACCACCCACTTTCAATGAGATTAGAAAGTTTTTTCTTACATGCAATAATTGCAAGGCATGCACAAATTGTTCTAATATCAAAGTCTTAATCTCCATTACTTAAGGCAGAAAGATACATCAATCAACATCTCACTTGTATGTCAGATTTATGTGTCTACATTTTGACTTGCCCTCCTGTGTTAAAATATGTGGTTAATACCACTCACCCTATAAAGAAACGCATGTTAGAGCACATGAGGCCTAAGAAAAACAACGACAAATCTTATCCACATTTCCACTCCTCACAAGGGGGATAGTACGCTTTTGAGTTTTCTTGCCATTGATAGAGTCCCGTTCATGAAAAGAGGGGGCAACAGAACAGGGACTTTGAGACAGCTAGAATCCAGATCCAATCTAACCCTTGATACCAAGACCCAATGGGGTTAAATAATGCAAAAGAAATGTTTGTTCATCTGGATTAATTAACCAGGTTCATTTCTCGGGGATGATGATCGCTCGTCATTAATAGCAGCGATACAATTTTAACAAGATGTTCTCTTTTTCTCTTTTGCATGTCTTCATGTTCTTAACTAGTGTTTACATAAGTGTTTCGCCTCTATTTTTCTTTTCCAGCTGGACGTTGGACCTATTGCAACTTATGATCTATATCTGCTTATGAGATAAGAATGTTTTTTCCTATGTTTTTTCTTTCAATATCAATGCCCTCTGTGGCTTATTTGCTTGCAGGTTGTTATTTGGATCATGCACATTGATTATAGTTTGTTCATTGCTATGCATTTTTTGTCTATGCCCATGTAGAAGTAGGGTAGTAGTTACGGGGAATAGCTGGGTACCTTTTATGCTTCCACAAAAGGCATTTAGCCAATATGCATGCATGTCGCAGGAATTTTAATATGATATACCCACTTGGGTTTGATTCTGGTGATTGTCCACCCCGCAATTCAAAGTGTTATACCCAATAGGGTTTTAATAATGTTTTGACAATCTCGTATTGAGTCACCGGTATTGCAAATATGTTGACTACATACAAAGCATTTCTATGAGGGACGTTTTAAATATGTTTTAGATGTTTATTGGCATTAATGATATTTTACAAAATGGCCGAAGCCCTTACGTTGACATGGTGTTCCTCTGATCCACACATACAGGGGTTTCAATTGCTAAATACTACAGTATGAATGCACATTATTTGCTGCACAGTACCATGACAGCAATTATATGTATGATACATAACTTGTCAGTTCTTTTCCCCTGAGATTGACATGAAATCAAGTTTTATAACTTGTTATGTTTCTGTTTAACATTGGTCATGTCAGCCAACTATAAATTGGCCGACACCCAAGACCTTTGTCACTTACACTTATGGGGCCTTGGGTAAAACTGATTACCTGTGATCAAGGAGTCTGGTTCGCCGAAATGCGTAGGGTGTTTCTGGCCGCACGATGGCTGATCTCTTTAGGCAAAAATAAATAAACTTTGGATGCACCTCATACTCCGGTGTGAGCGTCTGTCTTGCAGAGTGTCGGTTTGGAAAATGTTCGGGTGCCTCACCAGGGACCCGAGTACTTGTCTGTTTTATATATATATTTATATTATTCTTTTTTTTCTTCTTTCAGAATGCCGCTGCAGTAATACCGTAACAATACCCGTGGATGCTGGTAATATGGGACTACGGTATCTCGCTTTTCTCATTTTGAGGGCCTTTGGATTATGAGGAAGCTGCTCCACTCACATGCCTAAAATAAAGACAGTCAACATGGACAGGTGTTATATGTTTGAATTGAAAGGAACTGTCCCCGATAGCGTTTCCATGTTTGATACCATAACTGTCAGTGGAAAATGGTTTTGGGATTATAAACATTCAGCAGGAAAGATGAGCAACAGCATTATTGAAAGGCTGGGCTTGAACGCATGAGAGATTCAATCTATTTGTAGCTCAGTCTCTGTGGATTCGCTGCAAAGTTCTTCCTCTCTAAGGTGTGTATTTGGAATGTAAATTGTAGATTTGTTTCTTTATGACATCTCTGCTATCAGAAATTAAAGGTAAGAAAAGTGCAACCGAATGAAGAAATGACAGGTGCTACACAGAAGGCCAGATTGAGTTTTCTCATGGGAAGAAAAGAGAAGGATGCACTCTGAAAACATTCATGCTGCAGGGGATTTCCGTTTGTCTATATGGTCTCGTGGAAGTATTTATTTATTTGGGAAACTGTTTTCTCCTCTGCTGTGCCCCGAGGACTGCGGACCAGGCATTAGCCATCAAGCTCCTTTAAAATGGTCTGCCTATACTTTGTGCTCTTTATGATTTCGACATCCATAAATTCACATGGCAGCTGTACACATAGCAAAGGGGTTTTGCGTGTTGCTTGAAGCAAAGTATATTCAGTGAACCTTTACATTTTCAGGAAGCAAGAATGACCTTTAAAGGAGCTGTCAACTCACTGGTAAATTTTTCGAAATCCGGGCACAGTTTTACAAAGAAATCATTCAACGTTGTGAAGAAAGTAAAGTTGCTTTTCTGCGTTGTGTAAATGGAATAGAGCAGAAGCGAACCATATCTAGTAAGATGGAGCGCACATTAAAGGGCCATGTGCCAATGCATATACCATTGCCCCACAGTGCCCAGGTGCCTACTTTGTGGTAGCATAATTTTTGTGCAGGAAACAGTCCACTCCTTTACAAAAAAGATGCTTAAAAGCATTCTCCTCTTTGTATGTGTGCAATAGAATGCAGCACACATACAAAGAGGGGCAACATATGAAATGTGTGATGGAAGGCAAGTTTCAGTCTTGGCAAGTTATTTTAAATGCAAAGTCGAAGTGGCAGTAAACTGCACACACCGGCCTTCCAATGGCAGGCCTGAGACCAGTGTAAAAGGATTCTTTTGTGGGTGGCACAACCAGTGCTACAGGCCCACTGGTAGCATGTAGATTACAGACTCTGGGTATAAGGTATACCCCGTTACAAGGGATGTATAAGTAAACTAATTATGGCAATTGGGTTTACACCAATGTCACCATAGTTAGGGGAGAAGCACATGCACTATAGCACTGGTCAGCGATAGTAAAGTGCTTAGAGTCCTAAGTTCAACAAAGTAAATTAGCAAAATCTGGAGGTAAGCAGACAAAAAGTATGGGGGAAGACTACCCTAAGGATTGCAGGCTTAACAGTGCGCTACCGCATGGCTTGATAGAAATCTGGCACTTACTTTGGCCATCAAACAAGAAATACACCTTCCTTTCCTGCCCACATGCCACACAATCTTGCATTAACTACTTTCCCCAGCACAGTCTACTCATCACAGAGGCAACGTACTGTGATACCCTGGTGGCGAGACACTCTGATCACAGCCCGGTGAACATGGATCTTGTTCTATGACTCTAGTCATCATCCCCGGCCAGGTGGCAAATTAGAGCATTCTCTTATCAACTGCCTAAACAAAAAGAGCATTTTCTCTAACAGAACCACTTCTAACTTCCTCATAATTACTCTCACAGGGTGATTTGGGTGGCTGAAAAGGCAACGTTGCAAGGCAGGCTGATGAGGGATTTTGCCACAGCCAAATGGATCGCTTGTGCATACCAACATCTTTTGTAGAGGTCAATGACCCAGGAAACTAGAGATGGCCAATTTGTGCCGCAATAAGCTCTTTACAAAGCCAACCAAAAAGGCCTTCATTGAATTGCAGTGGGAGAGATATGATCATGGGGAAAATCTTGGGCACAACCGTGCCACTGAAAGTCATTATTGGCCATCATGGCAATCCATGACCTGAATGGGACTCTGTTGATCTATGTGTTTGATAACGTCTTTTGAGATGCAATGGATTATTTAACTGTTTACGAGCTATTCTTGTGTTAGAATAGAGGTACTACGGTTTATCATTTGCCCAGCATTATCGCATATTTTTGCTTGATTCCCTCAAAATGTTTCTACTAGATTTTTATAATATGTATGCTCTCAAGATTACCTAAATGCATTTGTTTTTTCCAGGTACGCGCCCCTGAAGAAGGGAACAGGGTTTCCCGAAATGCATTGAGCGACGCTTCTTCTCCAACTTAGTTAGCATTATGTTTCTACATGTAACTCATGAAATGGATAATAATGTGTTTCAAGGAAGCTTTTGACATGATATGTATTGTCATTAGATTCTGTTATATGTATACATTTTCAGCAACTATGCATCATAGGCAATACTGATTCTTGAATCAGTAAAGTCCTTGATTAACTTGATTGCAAAAAAATAAATTGCAAATATCTTGAATTCTTGTAAAATTATGTTTTGTTTTGATTAATTATTTTTTGCATTGGTTAAAAAACCAGAGAAAGGATTTTTCTAGGTACAGTGCACACTGCAGGTAGGCTTCACGTACATATATATATACTGTGTCTCCCACTTTGTGCCACACATACGTGTTTATGGGAATGCGTCTGGCAGCTCACATTTGTTTTGTATTTTGATTAACTATTTGGTGTAAATTATATTGTTTGAACGTTTATTTCTGCAAGGAATGGGAGGCATCTTATCGTATTGAGATTAACAGTGTCTTTTTTCAACTGCGTACTTCCAAAAGGGGAACTCATTTCCTTCATCACATCGCCTTGTGGGTTTCTCTCTCGGGCCTGGCAGCAGCCAACGCCTTTCAACCTCTTTCTCTTCACGGTAAAAAGTGTCCTTTGTTCTCTGTCTTTGTTAGTTACATGCAGTGTATTTTAATAGCTATACTCTAGTTCCTTCTCTCTGTCTGATTTTGCGTTTCTCCATCTCTTATCTACTTATGTGCCTTTCTCACCTCTTTCTCTCACAGTGGTACAACAGGTTTTCAGTACTGTTTAGGGAGATCTTATAAATGGGTGTACTTCTCTCTTACACCTGCAGTCCTTTTAATGCTTTAGCACGATGTGATACATAGGTTTCATTTTCTGAATGTCTTGGTTGCACTGGGTTAATTGCACAACTACACATTGATTGTCTTCTTTATAATTTTATGTTTGTTACATATATGTCAATTAAATTGCTGTCTGCTTCCTTGATCGTCCCCCATATGCTTCACTCGTCACATTTTCTGCGTGCTTGCCCCATAGTAATAGGTCTTCCCACTTGCCTATTCAGTCAAGTGGTAGCCAGAGGGGGAAGGAGGGATTTCCCTTGATGCCAATGAGCAATGGCATAATATATTCAGGTCAAATGGACGTAAGAGTCATACTATAAGATTGCATCAATACAAAATACTGCAGCTCCATGATACTAAGTACAGAATAATTTACCCCTACCTCCCGAATTTAGCAGCAGCCGAGGCGGGCACAAGCAAGAGAAAAAAAGATGGAATGGAATGCACGGTAGTTTCATCCTATTTTGTTTTGATAAATATAGGTCCAATACATCATTGTAGGCCCTTGTGAGCAAAAGACTAGAATATATGGCTTTTACACAACGTGCATGGCACATAATGAATGTGGGTTGGGTTTGTGGGAGCCTGTGTTTGGCTTGATGATCACAGGTTCATGTGCTACTAGATCTATTGAGCATTTCATCTTTCTAATGTGGATAAAATGAGTTCCAATGAGTTGGGGAACAATAAAGATTTGCTATTTAACGCCACAATACCATTCTGAGTGAAAGTGCGCTTCACAAAAAAATGCCATATTGTTTTAAATAAGCTATATTTTACGTACAATTTAAGACCACACATGTGTCTGGAAACTACGTGGTGTCGAAGGGTTTTTTCTTGGGCTGCCTTTAGAAGTAGCATTCCTGGCCGACCACACATTCAGGGCGTTGAGCCAGGCAGGAAAGAGACTTCCTGTGGCTGGCAACGAACATAAGATTGAGAGGTAAAATATGCCTGTGTATTTGTGTATACAGTTGAGAGAATACGTTGAGCTGCGGAAAGGAACAAGAGAAATAAGTTGTCTAAGATCACACAATTTGGTAACGGGGAATGCTGAGATTGAAGACAGTGTTTCAGGTTTCACGTTGTGCAGTTTAGTGATGGAATATGTATGTGTCTATGTATGTATATGTATATATATTTATATATACATATATATATATACATATATATATATATACATATTACCTATTGGCGGTCGCCAGTAGGTAGTTATAGTTAGGACCTATTTTCTATAGGAAATCTGCAACATTCTATTTGGAATAACTTTGGCGCCGGTTGATGAACCTTTGCGAAATTTCTCAAACTAATTATCAGCTCGGATCCCCTCCTATCCTGAAAGTTTCTGGATGATTTGTGCAGCCGGGGCCGAGAAAAAGGGGGCCGAAAACGTGTTTTCCCCATGCAATTTTCTATAGGAACTTTTGACGTAGCTACAGCCCGAACTGCTGAACGGATTTACACCAAATTTGGCAAAGAGGTAGTCCTCAGTTCAGACTCATGCCTTTTGCTTAAATAGTGTCAATCTGTTTAGCAGTTCCTGAGAAAATGACATGGTCACGGTGGATCCGCGCACTCTGATCGCACCATGAGCGCACCATTAGTGCACCCTTCCAATCACTTGCTGAATGCTAATTGACTGTCAAGTGGTTGTCAACATTCAAAACCAGCAACTGTTGGCAGCCATTTTGTACCTCGGTAGAAGCAAGGCTGAAGAAGTCAGTGGAACAAGTGTGCAAAACGTATAAAGGTGGCCGGGTAGAAATATCCTGATTCTTTAGACCTGTTTAGGGGACCCCCAGGGCTCAAAATTCAAATTTTTAAAAAGAAAACAGCACGTGCACAGAGGGTGCATGGATTGTGCCATAAAAGAATAAATACATATAACGGGGCTTCTTTTATAATTAGCCCACGGGGGCAAAATCCCGGGGGCAAATTAAAAAATGTATGGAGGCCCAGAGGGGCCCCCTAGCCCTGGGGACCACCACCCCCTGGGGCTATAAAATAAATGGTTGGGGCAGCTCCAAGGCCCCCCTCTGCAAAATTAGTGGTGGGGGGCCTCAACGACCCCCCAAGCCCTGGGGACCACCACCCCTCGGGCTTTCTGTATTGTGGTAAGGGGGCTGTGTGGCTTCCCTCCTGGAGCGCTCCAGTGCCCTGGGGACCGGCACCCCTGGACACTGCAGGAGCCGGCCCTGGGGGTGGCGGTCCCCAGGGCCCTTGAGAGCTCCAGGAGGGGAGACGCAGCCCTCATCCTACAATACAGAAAGCCTCGGGTGGTGGTCCCGGGGGCATAGGGGGGTTGTTGAGGCCCCCCACCTCTAATTTTTCAAGGGAGGGCCCTTGGAGCCCCCCAACCATTTATTCTATCGCCCCAGGGGTGGCTCTCACTCTTGCATCAGTAAGATCTATCTCGCAAATTGAGGATAAAGCAAGCCTAGCTCACCGGGCCCATGGCTGGTTAGTCATCCAAAGCTACACAAGCAGTCTCTGCCAAAGCTATTTAGGAGTCGGGTTCACCAGGCGCACAAAGGAGAAGTTCTTACGCTTACGGCTGGGCCAACTTCCAGCACAAAACCATCTTTCCCCTTGGAAAAGGCCCCAGGTAACAACCAATTGCCGACTATGTGGGGCCGCAAAAGAAGATATCCAGCACCTAATATGCATCTGTAAAGGCCTGGACAAAGAGCGCAGATCTCTCCTAAAATTGCCTTTCAACCGGCTGGGCATAATAACCTGCCGACAGGCGGTTAAGGCTTGCTTTGATGGAAAAGATATTCGACTAGCTTGCCATGTTGTCCAATTCCTGGAGGAAGCAGAAAAGAAACAAGAACCACAGAGGGCAGATACTGGATGTTCCTAACCCAAGAGGCAAAACTGAAAGGGACTACGACCAGGAATCAACCATTCAACACGGGCAATGAACAGACTCCAGAACGCGAATCATCACATTATAAAACATTAGGGGATCGCTTCGGACTAATAAGACTCTGGTGAAAACACGTTCTTTTTTTTTTTCACGTTCAAATTATATATTACAGTTTGGCCTATCCCAGACGCAAGCTGTCTTGACATAGCCAGTACCGGCAAAACAAGTGACTTACTCTATTTTTATGCTATGCTCAGCCTGAAAGAAGCATATATTTTTATATTAACTAACATATCTGTTTAATACAATGTCATTCTCATTTTATATATATATATATATATATATCTTTTTTAACAGTATTTAACTAATGTATTATATGTCAAAATTTGCAATGGTTTTAATAACTGAGCAATAAAGATTACTTACTTACTTACTCTTGCATAGCAAACAGTAATGTTGATAACAAATCCTTCCGGTAAGATAAAGAAGGATTTTGAAGTCCATTGTCGCTGTTTTTATTGTGGTTTGCTGCTGTTAAAGTGGCAACAATTTTAACACCGTCTTTGTAAATATGCCCTAAGTTTTGTAATGTCGACAATCCCGTCTCCCATTTAAATAGGCACAAAGTATTTATTGACACACAAACCTCCAGACTCTGAGAGTCAATGGAGAGTCTGGAGGTTTGTGTTTTTTTTTTCGCACTCAGGGGCAGATTTACAAGCTCCTTGCGCCACTTTTCCCATGTTAAAAGTTACACAAAAGTGGTGCACGGACCATGTCAATCTGCCCCTCACGTTTTTGTAACCTATCTATTCTAACTACTCAGAGGTAATTGTACATTCCTACGAAATGAAACTGCTGCATGTTACCCAATCTCTCCGTCCACAGATGACTTGTCGTTGTTTTGGAAACAAGCTTCTTTGCTCACCTTGTGCTACTGCCGTGGTTCAAAGAGGGTGCACCACGTGTCAAAGCAGCCTTCCCAGACGTTGTTACAATGGCCACGCATCATCTCAGAATGAACAAACGGTGAGCTTTCGTTGTGTTTGAGAGGGGGGACGCCAATTTGTCAAAGGAGAGAGGAAGTGAGAGAGTGACAGAAAAGAATATTCGCAGCTCACCTTTCTGTCACCGGTGTGTTGTTTCACCACGTGCCAGAACATAATGCACCCTGAAGCTCTACATCTAAAAGATAGTAAAAGAAAGATGTTATGATTGGTAATTGTGACTATCTCAATGTGGTGTAGAATTACATCAGCCTTTCACACACCTTCCCTCCCATATTTAAAAACAACTACTTGTACAGTTCCAATTTGTTTAATAGGCTTTGATTTTTGAAAAATTACTATAGTGGTAATGCTTTTATCCATGTATGAAAGCAAGTGGTGCAAAGTGAGACACGTGGTTTCGATCATCACGAGCGTCATTGGTCATGTGAATCAATTTGTGCAGCAATTATATTGTGAAATGGAGCACAGCAGCTGCTTTGTCAGTAGAACAATTAGTCACTGCAATGAGCCAAGACAGTGACATATTAAATTTGAAAAACACATTGTTGCTCATCAATCGTGCAACCAGCACTCCAGAGCTCTCACGAATCTCAATTAGTATTTGTAGTTCAGAAATGTAAGAGATGAATTTTCAGTGACTTAGAGTGTTGTTTCCTTATCTTTATGAAAGAGTTGAAAAAGAATGAAAGATTTGTCATATCTGCAACTGTCTTTTGTCTTGTTATTCGGCATCCTTTGAACATTTCAGAAATATTACATCATACTTGGGAGAGAACTGTTGTTGATTTCATTATACCTCTTGGAAATGGACATCATCTTCTAGACATTGTTGATGAACACTCCAACTTTCCACTGGTAAAATAAATTTCTTCCAGTACACATGAAAAGGTTAGATGGTATCTTTCAAACTTGGGGGGGGTACCTGCAATCTTAAGCTAAGACAACTGCCCACCTTTTTTGCTGAATGTCATATGTAAAGCAATTATGATTACATTGTATTGTCTACTTCCTATGGGTGCACCTGTTCATTCTGTCAAATACTTGCAAACAAATGAGTACATGCACAAAATGGGGACACAAAGTAAAGGAGGGAAACAGAAACGAGGTGGGGTGGGTCAATTTCTGGATTGGGCCTATCGATCTTACGCTTTTTTTTTTTTTTTTGCTGTTCCTTTTACGGAGTTTAGCTATTTATTGGAAAATACGGAAATGTCCTCCTTATCGAAATATATCATATGTAGTGCACATTTCACCCGCAGCAACAGAATGTAACTGGTAGCATGCACAGATGTTTTTACCTACATAACCCCATGATGTAATTGACTGCTCAGTTTCAATGTTGTGTACTAGGTGCCTAAGCCTTATAATGTAAGAACAAGGCATACTAAGCAAAATATGATGGCAACTGGTTAAAGTGTATATCATGAATATAAAATAAAATGTAATAAACAGTTATTCACTAAAAATAAAGCTGTTCAGCGTGCTGCATTGGAGAAGCTCAACCTCGACTTTTTTTATACACTACTCTTTTAGCTTACACCTCTCCCAGCATCATGGTAAACACCTGTGATTCAGGTATGAAAGGGCCATGATGACCAAGCTGCCCCAGTGGACCAACCTCCGATCCAAGAATAAATAAGACATTCATACTATGGACTTTGGTCGCAAACAGAAAAAGAAAATATATGCTAACAGACGACATAATGTGATAGGTGTTACCTTTACAAGAAGAGATCGAGTGCTTGTCAGACAACCCAGAAAAAGAAAGTCTAATGTTTCTTTTGAAGCTGTAACATTTACCATCAATTACACCAAAGGACATATAGTGACTGCCCAGCATTCTGGAAGTCCCTTCCGGGAGACTCGTATTTTTGGCATGTGGCCCATCATTCACCAAGTCTTCATGTTAAATTGTCAATATAGAGACTAGGACCCGACAGACTGTTGATGACCCACCTCACCTGTGCAGATCACTGACACTTCAACTATCAATTCCTGGTTTCCAGTGACCCAATAAGGCATGTGATTTAGGCATTAAGACAATTATTGAAGAATTATATTTGCCTGTATATCTATGAATATTTGTGTGTATATTCATTCATGTATTTATGTATCTATTCTGAAAAGTTGTTGCTTTTTATTTAACCTAGCGGGAGATGTAGTGTCTTGCAAATAAGAAAATGCTGAAATTCTTTTGGTTCACACTGTACACCGGAGGCCTGGAAGCGATTGAGGGATGAGTTGAAGGAAGGCTTGGAATGTTGACTTTTGACTTACATGCAGTGGAACACAGTTGTGTAAAACTACTCTTTGTGTGTGGCATGGCTATTCGCAAGTACCTGGGCTAGTAGGATGCTACACTTTGGACGCTGCAAAAGAGTTTGGTTGGGTAAAGTGACCTTGCTTCCTCTGAGTCACGTCTAAAATGGATCTGGGGAATACCTGATACATGTGCTCATCTATTAGTGCATGGATGTGGTCCAACTGGAAAGATGCTGTCCTGGATTCACAAATGTACCTTTTCCAGTCTACCTGATGCTTCCCACTAAGTGGTGGCCAGGAATCTAATTCTTCATGCAACTGCCACAGCACATTCTTCCCTTCATTAACTCATAGGTATTCCCCCGATCCTTCACAACAAGGCACCTCTTTGGTAGATTATTGTGCTGCGCATAGCTTGCACATTCTTCTACTGGGCATTTTGATGTTTGGCAGGCCTAAAACATTTTGAGCATCTATGCAGCAGTGGTTATCTGAAGTCACTTCAGGCCCTACAGGCCAGATTTTGGACAGCCACTGCAGATCACTAGTGATATTGCCATCTAGCCCATCGTCTTCATGCTGTGATGGTGTTATATTTCATATCGGTACCCTGATATAGTTCTAGGGAACATTGTGCACTTTCCCTACATCGTCTCCCCGTCATTTCATATGAATGAGCCTTATAAGGGCATAACTCCAAATAAGGACATACTTCCTTGTATGGACATAACATCTTATAAGGACCGTAGCCTTATATGGACTAAACCTTTCACCTAGTAACATGTCGAGGGTGCGTTTTTCCCAATCGATATTGCTAAGACTCATCCTTAGCAGATATGAATAATTTATGAGTACACTCGACAGGAGGTTCACTTCACCTCTCCCATCAACGTACAAGGCTTAATCCCCAACGTCATCCTCATACTATACTAAACAATGGGGAACATACGCACATAGACTGTATAAATACAGCACCTCTTGCTATCAGAAAGCAGGAGGGAAAAGAGACTTCAAGGCTGACACACTGACCAGAGACGCTGCAGCTCCGACATGACATCGCTCCAGCTGACAGTAGCCTGACGATCCCATGTGGGGTGTTCAGCTCAAGTCCAGGATGAAGTCTCACACTCTCACTAGACAGGTATAGGGTTCGACTAAATCCTAGTGGGATTCTTGGCTCTTAGACTTAGGCTCTTAAACTTAGGCTCTTTTGCACCTACTTACATGCTAGGTACACTTAGGTACATCTAGACAAGCATCTCAGGAGTAGGCACTTTATTTTATGAAATGCATTTCATATTCATGAATGTGTTCATGACTATTACAACATGGTAGAACAATACTATTCGCTGTTATTCACTGTACTGTAAAATACTGAATTATCGGTATTGAATACCACAATAATTGAAACAGGAAAATGCCTGCTGCTGAAAATGTGATGCAGATGACTGTCTCCTTCACAGTCCTCCATTCCTCACAAATGGAGATTCTCCATGTTATGCCTGACATACCTGATCAAAATATTCATACTCACTGCAGTTTGGCTACCTCCGTGGCAGTAGCTCAAAATTAATTCTTCATCATTGGCATCAGGCCTCCAGTCTCTCATGAAAAATGGCTATTAGAGCGTCACAGAGTGGACAATCATGAGATGAGGAAAGCAGTGATCCCAAGAAGACATCACTGCTTAGGTCTGTTTATTCCACCCTATTGTACCTTTCTGCACCAAGATTTGCTCTTTTTTTGTATAGATCTAATTGGCCACTCCATCCCACAATCCTTTAGAGTGAAGTCTTCTGTCGTAATGAAAACTCCTTGTAGTCCATGGATATTAAGAAGAATGATTTATTAAGATGGATGTTATCATCAAGAGCCCCACCAGGAGCAGTCGTCCTGCTGCTCATCCCATCCTCCAACTGACTCCCTCACTCACCACTATTCCGAGACATGCCCTCACATCAACATTCCACAACCACAGTCATACTGGCTGAGCAGCAGGTATAACACATCTCCTTTATTTACAGAGAATAACATTCGAACTCTTGCAAAATAACATTGGAACACTTGCATGCTTGTTTACAATGTAGCAATGAGGACTAATGCAAATGCATGAAAATAATAGGTGGAAACATTTTCACTCACAAAATAATAATACAAATACACTCACCCTCCAGAATACACTCACCCTCATCTTCTCCCTTTCTAACCAGACAATAACACACACTCTACCACACCACAAAACCTCATTCCAAACCCTGATAACACAAAACATGCCAGCTGGCCAGGCTAACATAATAAGGAGAACAAAAAGTACCAACCACAGGGTGCAGTATTTAACCGTCCCAACAACTGCAACAAACAAAACAAGGACAAGGTGTAACACCTTGGCCTACCACTGTCCCTCACCCTAAACCTTAGTAAGGATGGAAGAAAACACCAACACATACTTCAAATCATCACAAACATGACTTTAAAAGAGACCCACCAGAAGCAGCCTTTCTCCTGCTCAGTCATCCTCCAACTGACTCTCTAACTCACCAACATTCTACAGCATACCCACACACCAGCATTCCACAACAAAAGTCACACTGGCTGAGCAGCAAGTATAACATCTTCCTCTGTACTACCTGGTATCCTCAAACAAGCATGATTTCTTACATATCCAATGGCTCTCCACTGGGTAGGTTCAGTTGCCCACTCTACCCGCTTTGAGGGCCTGTACTTCGTCCTTATCCTTTCCACTGTACTGCAGTTCTGTAGCAGGATGGGCACCTCGTTGTTTCTATTGTTTCCTTTCTCTTCTCCTCAGCCCATATCACGCATACCCACCATATGTCGGTCTACTGCTATGACTGTAATGGGACGCCTCTCAAGCGCCCCCGGACGCTCCCACTCATCCCCATGAAATTGTTGATAAAAGAAAGAAGGTATGTCTATACGGCACTGGAACCATAATTGTGGTGGATAGGGAACTTCACAATGCTTTTGGCAATATTGCCTGTCTGCCAAACTTTAAATAAGGCCTAGTCTGTTCAAATCATCCACCTTGTTGTGCAACACTTTCCACATTTGTTCCAATATTGTCAGCAAAGTTCCTACCAAGTTTTCTATAAAGACCAGCAAATGAGACAAGTTAGACTTTAGAGTTAGCTAGTATCTTTACTCTCTTCTTACCCTTCTACGGTCAATTGCAAAACATCTTCTATCATCTACAGTGAGCACTTTGCATTTCTATTTTAAACGTACTAGCATTTGAAATGCATGGTTCACAATTTTGAGGCACATTATGGCATAAGGAAATTGATTTAAATTGTAATTTCCCATTTCCCCACACAAGTACATGCATGCTTTGGTAATATTTACAGAGCAAAAATAATTTCTCAGATCGTCTTTATGTCGTTATTCCTTTTTGTTTGTGTTTTATATTTTATGTGCATATTTTGTTTTGTGATGTTTTTCCGTTGTATTTTTGATGACATTGTGATAAGGTTTAATTATGATTCAGCTTCAAATTATGCTTTCCAAGTCACTAAAGCCGTCTATGGAGCTTTGTCTGTTAAACTTGTTTGGATATTGAGACGGCGATATTACAGTAAATCACAGACTAGCAGACATAATTGTCTCATTTGATTGTGTACAAGATTATCTTACTTTGTTGTAATGCGCTTCAAAATGTGATTGGCTCAAAATTAGCTGCTTTTGATTTTGTTTGAATGTATGTTGATACAGCATTGTGTAAGGCTTGATTGATTTATTCTTTCCGAACAAATAGCCAATTAAGTGTAATGAAAAGTATTATATTTAATGTAATTAAATGCACATAAATTAAGGGATAGAACAGCAATTTTAACCCATCATCAGAACATTCAAAAAAGCCACCAACTAAATGTAATTCTAACCAGTGGCACATCTTAATGCCTAACAATTTGTCAATGTTAATTAGTAATAATGCTGAGTTAATTTGCAATAACCTTCCTTTAATAGATAAAATGCACTTTCCACCTTGCAAAAGTTATATAACTTTTGCAAGATTCTTCATAAAAGCAACATTGAAATAGAACAATCCAGTTGAAGATCCATATTTCAAACTAATATCTAATTTGAGATGGAGGGTCTATGTTTCATGCCCCGCTCCTGAGATTTACACAGGAAGTGGAATTTTATGGCAGCACAATACACTGTGAGTTAGATGGCAGTTACTTATTTTGCAGTTTTATATAACGTTTACCAGATTCAAGGTTGTCAGATAGCCGTTCATAAAGATAATGATGTACCTACGAACAATTGTTTTATCATATGGGACTGGTTTGTTCACTTTACATAAGAAGTGGTAGCCGGCATGGTTCACAGGTGGTGAGGAAGGCATGCGGGGGATAACAAAGGGTGGTGGGGGTAAACGGTAAAGAATAAACAAAAGAATTACTGTGCGGTGCCCATCCTGCGTCTCTGCTCCTACTCTCTGAGGCACAGGAAGCACAGAAAAGGCTCCCTTAACCAATCACAAGGCTGCAATGCAGCTTTGTGATTGGTTTTGAGCATGTTCTCCATGCAGGCTGTCATGTAGCCTGCATGGAGAACGGGAAAGTGCGCATGACTGGTTTGGGCAGCCCGATAGGGCTGACCAAACAGTCATTACACAGTTAGGAGTGGGCAAACCACTCCTCCCCTGCCCTGCTCTGAGAGCAGAGAAGCCCCGCCTACCCGCCTATCCTCAAATTAACTGGAAGCATAAAATGATAACTTAACATTATTATCATGTTATGTTTCCTTTGCAGTGGGGCGATGAGGGGCATAGAAGGAAATTATTTCATTGAGGTATTGGGGTCCTGTGTTGTGGATGGCTTTGTAGGCGTGTATGATCAGATTGAAGGTCACTCTTTTTTTGATGGGTAGCCAGTGGAGGCCTCATAGGTGCTGGGTTATGTTGACGTGAAGTGGTATGTTGAGGACGAGTCTGACTGCGGCATTCTGGATGGTCTGGAGTTTGTGAAGTAGAGATTTGTTGATTCTGGCACAGAGAGTGTTCATGCATTCCAGCCTGCTGGGGATGAGTGTGTGGGTGACAGTCTTCCTGGATTCATGTGGGATCCATTTGAAGGTCTTGCAAAGTATGCAGAGGGTGTTGAAGCATGTGGAAGATACAGCATTGATCTTTCAGTTTGTGGTGAGGGAGGAGTTGAGTATGATGCTGAGGTTATGGGCGTTGTCCATGGGTGTGGGAGAGTTTTTAATGGCGGGAGGCCACCAGGTGTCATCCCACACAGAGCGGGTGGATCCGACTATGAAGACTTCCATTTTCTCCAAGTTGTGCTTCAGGCAGCTCCTGCTCATCCAGGATGTGTTGTCCTTCGTTCCTTCCTGGAAATTGTGCCTAGTAATGTTGCGATCCTTGGTGAGGGAGGGGATGAGCTGGGTGTCATCAGCTTAGGATACTATGCTGAGCCTATGTTTTCTGATGATGGTTGCGTGGGGGGCCATGTAGATGTTGAAGAGCGTGGGGCTGAGGGAGGGTCCTTTGAGTACTCTGCATCTGATCTATGTGGGTTCGGAGAGGAAGAGCAGGAGCCTTATTCTTTGTGTTTGGCCAGCGAGGAATACATATAAATAAATAAAATGTATGTGAGAGAGGGGCTATGGTGAGATGATGTGCACTTTTGCCAGGTGGTAGAGAGGTAATAAGAGGAGGAGGTCATGGGGGGGTGAGGGTGCCAAAAAAGATTGTCTCTCCCATGCCACCAGCACAAAAGCTGGCCCTGCATGAGACTAGTTACCAGTTGCACACTAGAATATTCTGATTCAATTTTAATGAGAGAAACAAGGAGACAGTTAATGAATTAACTACTCAACTGCTAGAGGATTCAAGACTGGTGAGGCTACGCATCTCAATATACATGTCACAGAGGTTGCTGTATTGGCTTTTTACCAGTCTACTGATAATGGATATAGGTGAATCTGTGGTAATTGTTTATTTTTATTTGTATTAAACAACCCCTTGATTTTTAGGAGTTGTTTTGTGGTGTACTGCAATCAAGTACCAATGGATTAAACCCAGATATGTGACTGGGGGTGAATGTTTTGCCATTGTGCAACATTCCCTCCATCATTTGTGTGTTTTGCTGTTCACCCTATGTGGGAAGGGTATGCCCAGATGTGGGTCCCGTGCTCACTTCGCCACTGGAGTCAAGCTATCCTGGCTGAAGACGGCTGATAGCCAGAAACCGGTCCTGGGATGCTTGAATCCGGTCCAGGGAAGACATGGCTTGGCAGTTCGGGCTGGACTGTTCCCATGAGGCATAGGGTCAAGAGTGATTTGCATATGGCCATATCCAAACTGGGGTGGCTTGGTGAGCAAAATAATGATGGATTAAACCCAGATCTGTGACTGGGGGTGAATGTTTTGCCATTGTGCATTATTCCGTCCATCATCTTGTGTGTTTTGCTGTTCACCCTATGTGGGAAGGGTATGCCCAAACGTGTGTCCCGTGCTCACTACGCCACTGGAGTCAAGCTATCCTGGCTGAAGATGGCTGATAGCCAGAAACCGGTCCTAGGATGCTTGATTCCGGTCCAGGGAAGACATGGCTTGGCAGTTCGGGCTGGACTGTTCCCATGAGGCACAGGGTCAAGACTGATTTGCATATGGCCACATCTGAACTGGGTTGGCTTTGTGAGCAAAATAACGATGGATTTAACCCAGATCTGTGGCTGGGGGTGAATGTTTTGCCATTGTGCAACATTCCGTCCATCATCTTGTGTGTTTTGCTGTTCACCCTATGTGGGAAGGGTATGCCCAGACATGGGTACCGTGCTCACCAGGCCACTGGAGTCAAGCTATCCTGGCTGAAGATGGCTGATAGCCAGAAACCGGTCCTAGGATGCTTGATTCCGGTCCAGGGAAGACATGGCTTGGCAGTTCGGGCTGGACTGTTTCCATCAGGAACAGGATCAAGACTGATTTGCATATGGCCGTGTCTGAACTGGGGTGGCTTGGTGAGCAAAATAACGATGGATTAAACCCAGATCTGTGACTGGGGGTGACTGTTTTGCCATTGTGCAACATTCCGTCCATCATCTTGTGTGTTGTACTGCATTCAAGTGGCATGTACCCAATGGGAGCTGCCCATCAGGTTTTTACTACAGGACGAGGTTGAAGACAATTTTCTACTAAAATAAATATGTTTATGATTGGGAGAAACCCAAGGTAGGATGCGCAGGTAGAGAAAGCATGTCAAACCAAAGGTCAAATTTTGAGGCCAGACCTTCCGCGCAGGAAAGCCACAGGCAGTGGGCTTTTGGGTTGACCAACTGCAGCAGCTTAGGCCCAGGGAATGGCCTTTTGGAGCATACCTGATGAATGCAATAAATCATTGAAAACTTTGAAACTGACTGAATAAATCACAGCGAAATTTTGAAACACACTCTTAAAGCTCCAAAACTGACCAGTTTTTGTTTGCAATACACAACATACCTTACACCACTTTCAATGCTCAAAACAGCACTCTGCCAATGGCTGTGTAATAAGAGCAAAAGATGCGGGCATTGTGGAATATGGGGTCCATTTGGATTAATATATTACATATTGACGGTCATCGGAGTTTACAAAGGAAGAGTATTTTTTGTCTTACTAACATTTTGCCATTTGAAAAATCTTCAAGAGTCTTTTTTTTAAACTTTATCCACCTCAGCAACTTCATGGAAAGTTTCAGGGCATACATCTAGATCTTTACCCAGAAAATGTGCTTTTTATAATTTGGTTTACATCTGTTCAGTAGTTGTTGAGCAATTAAGATTCAGAATGTGTCGATACATTGAGAGCTGATTCAGTGAGACTCCTGTGGTGTCTTCAAATGAAGAATAATCAAGCTGGAATCAGTTTAGTTGAGACAGAGCTTTAATTAAAGCCTCAGCCACAGGAACAAGCTTCAACTGAAACAAGGAATCCCTTCATGTATTCTAGAATCTCACATGAGGTCAGAATACTAGAACAGGGAGTTCCATAACTTAAAGGTACATGCAAAAGATATAATAGACAATATCACACATCTCCCTCCTAAAGAAAAGCATAAAACAATACATTATAAAAAGGTAAATTCTAAATTGAACAGAAAACAAAGAGGGAAAATTATAATGAATAATCTCTTAAATAAACAGGAAGTCTACGAACTCTCTGGCTCCTAGGAGAAGAAGAAAGTGTATTAGAACCTTTAATCACATTAAAAGTAGAAAGATGTGAATTTTGTTTCCCATCAACTCGAACAGGAATTCTTGACTTAACTACAACCACTCTGCTCTTGTTCCAAATTCTACCATCTTCTGTTTTGATGGCATTTCTAAAGACTTTCACCACAGCACTTACATCGGTATATTTTGACCAGGATCTGCAACCAACAGGAGCTTTTATCCGAACTAGATCACCCACCAAAACCTTCTGTACACTCACACGATTATTTTTATCATAATAAGATTTCCTTTCATGAAGTTTTCTTTCTTCTTTCTTACGCCAGTCACCAACCCCATTATCAACCAAACCTTTATTCAGATCCATCCAGCCAGGACACATCCAAGTGTTGGGGACCCTCCCTTTAAACAGTTCAAACGGAGATCTACCAGTTGTGGAATGAGGTGCAAAACGGAACGCACTTATTCTTTCTTGAAGAACAGACTTCCAATTCAAGCCAGATGACCTGGCTAGCTGTATGGCCTCTTTTAAAGTTTTATTGACCCTCTCAACCGCACCATTTGTTTCTGGATGGTATAAAGAACATTTCTTATGTACTACACCAGATTTCCTCAAATAATCCTCAAAGAGTCTAGAACAGAATTGTGGGCCGTTATCAGAAAGGAGACTATTTGGAAAACTTTCTTTCTTAAAGAGAGAATCTAGAAACTTTATCACTTCTTCCAAAGTAATCTCTCTCATGGCACACACCTCAATCCACCTTGAATATAGATCAATAAGAACGAAGAGATAAGGTGTATCACTTACACCTGACAGAGGACCAACTATATCTACAGCTACTTCATCCCAAGGATGTTTAGGTAACAACCTCTTAACCATGGGCATTTGCTTTGTTTTTAATATTTTATCACTAGCACAGCACTCTGGACAATCTCTCACCAACCTCTCAATCTCTAAGTCCATGCCGGGCCACTAAAAAACTGTAAACGTAAAATCTCTTTTGTCTTTACAATTCTAAGATGACCAGAATGTGCATGGGATAGCAGTTTCATTCTGATTCCAAGAGGCGGCACCATTTTTGTTCCACGAGTTAAGAAACCAGAGTTTATAGAAAGCTCATCAGAAACAAGAGTCCAAGGTTTCTCTAGGCGAGAGTTAGTACTCAAAGAAAGCATAACCTTCTTAATCTCTACATCCTTTTCAAGCTCATCTCTCCATTCTTTCTCTTCAATAGCCCCTTCTGTAATCTCACAAACATTTATGGAATCATCACAAAAACTATACACATCCTCTTCATCAAAATTCTCTTTTCCAAACATTCTTGAAAGACAATCAGCTGATTTATTTGACACACCAGGAACATATTCAACAGAGAAATTAAATTCTTGTAAAGAAACAATCCATCTTCTGATTCTTGAGGAAATTGAATCTAAACCCTTTTTGTCAAAGATCTCCTTTAGGGGTTTATGATCCGAAAAAATGAGTAATTTTGTCCCCCAAATTAAATTCTTCAATTTCCTCAGTGCCCAAAAAATGGCAAGAGCCTCTCTTTCTATAACAGAATAATGTAATTCTGACCCTCTTAGGCAACGTGAAGAACAACAGATCAAATAATCCTTTCCCTCTCTTTTCTGGACCAAGACAGCACCTAGACCTTTTTCACTTGCATCAGTATATAGAATGGTAGGCAAACCTGGTACAAACGCTTGAAGAGAAGGAGCCTTATTCAGTTCAGTCTTGATTCCCTCAAATTCTTTTTTACATACTTCAGACCATACATATTCAACATTTCTTGCTGTCAACCTTCTCAAGTTCTGAGTTTTATCTGCAAAATTATAAATACATTTTCCATAAAACTCCACCATACCAAGAAAGGAAACTAGTTCCTCTTTGTTTTCAGGCTCTTTTACTTAATTGATGGTATCCACCAACTCTTTTTTTGGAAAGATTCCTTGATAAGTTATCCTGTGACCCAAATAATTCACTTCTCTCACTCCAAATTTACACTTACTTTTCTTGAGAGTCATTCCTGCATCTTCCAAACGTTTAAGAACAGCACACACACGTACATAATGTTCTTTCGTATAATCACCATAAATTAACAAATCATCCTGATAGCATCTCACACCAGGCAAACCTTTCAGAATTCTAGACATAATGCTCTGGAATACTGAAGCTGCGGACACAAGACCAAATGGCATTCTCTTATATCTATAAGTTCCCATGGGTGTAATAAATGCTGTTAAGTCTTGTGAAGAATCATCCAATACAATCTGGTGATACGCTGAGGCAAGATCTAGAGTGGTAAAGAACTTAGCTCCTTCTAATGTACTCACCATTTCATCTATGTTCGGAAGTGGAAATCTGTCAACGACCACTTCCTTATTTAATGCTCTAAGATCCACACAGAGTCTAATTTCTCCAGTTGGTTTCTTCACAATAACCACAGGAGCCAACCACTCAGTAGCCTCCACTTGTTCAATCACTTCATTCTTCAATAACTTATCTATTTCTTCTTTTACTTTCTCCTGTTCCATCAAAGGTATTCTTCTTACCTTCGCTACAATGGGTATAGCATTCTCTCTCAATCTAATGTGATGCTTGTATCCTTTTAGACATCCCAAACTCGCCAATTTATGTGGTGTCTTCAAATGAAGAATAATCAAGCTGGAATCAGTTTAGTTGAGACAGAGCTTTAATTAAAGCCTCAGCCACAGGAACAAGCTTCAACTGAAACAAGGAATCCCTTCATGTATTCTAGAATCTCACATGAGATCAGAATACTAGAACAGGGATTCCATAACTTAAAGGTACATGCAAAAGATATAATAGACAATATCACAACTCCCTCTGGAGTCCTGTGGAATGCAAATTGGAGAAATCCGATTGGCCCCCAGTGCTTTTTCCCCATTGGTTGGCTCACTCACATTGTACTAACAGTCTCATGGGAGTGAGTGATCTCAAGTGCTGGCTGCAACATGAAAATAAATGTTGTGGCTGCCACAACGAGACACAGGGATTTGGTCTAAATGTCCTGAAAATGTTAAAAATATAAGAAACATAGGGGATTAAAGGTCAGTGTAGGGGTAATCTGAACCCATGTCCCTCCTGGGGTATCCCAGAGGGATCACCCATGTGGCCAAAAATAAAAATAAAATATTTGGGTTTTTATGCAATCCAGCACAAATCCCCCACCCTCATGTTCTCTTGTCAGACTCCAGCTGAAGTCTTTTGAAAGTTCTGCAGGATAACAAAAAAACATTTTAAAAAACAGTGGCAGTGGTCTGCTGACGAATGGCTGAAGGTCCTGTGTTGGGGATAACCACGTGGGAGGGGCTGGGAGCAGGCCTCAGCCATATGAGAACAAAGTCTGATATTCTGAGTAAAGTATACTTCCAACAGCAGCACCAGTTTGTCAGTTGATTCCCCAGTGTCTTCATCACAGTGTTCACAGAGAGAAAAGTGTGGCATACCTGATTTCCATTTTTATGGAATGAAAGCTGTAAAACTGAAAGCATTTCCTTCTCAAATTAAGAAAATGAGGAAGTTAATTTTGTCATAAAAATTATGGTTAGTGCCACAGAAAGTTAGAACGAGGACACATTATTTATACATTCTCAAGTATCTTCCTCATTAATAGTAGAAAAAAATTCTAAATGATGGAATGCCCTCCTCCTTTCAGCACCAGCAGCAGCTTGTCAGTTGATTCCACAGTGTTCTATTGCAGATTCACAACAGTGTTGTATTGAACAACTAGAGCACTAATATTCTGTATTCATGACAAAAATGTGGCACATCTGAGCACTGTCCTTGTTGAATAAAAGATGTGAAACTGAACTCATTTACTACAGATGATACTGCAGTACATGAATAAAATGAGGTGCTTCTTTTCATTATACAAAATTATGGTAAGTGCTCTTGAAAGCTGAAATCAGGACGCTTTTCGTTGAGTTCTCAAATTTTTATTCTAATTCCCATTTCAGTCAAACATACTGACATTCAGAGTGAAACATGCACCACCAACACCAGCAACAGTCTGTCAGTTAGCTCAAAGGTGAAAAACTGCAGCTTCACCACAGAGTTCTAATAAACAAGTGGTAATGTACTGTATTCAAGACAATATTGAGGAGCTCCTGAACGCCAGTTTGTTTGAATAGGAGCTGATCCGTCTAAAGCCTTTCCTGTGGTGCTGGTTGAAATAAATTACCTTTGAGATGTTAGTGTAGGTCTGAAACCAGTGGGTTAAATATGGGAGGGGAGATATGAGTTTTTAGTAAATAAAGCATGATGTAATTTCAAAGGTTCTTAAATAATTAAAGAGTGCTACGTAAACAAATGATGGACAGAATGCTGAATGAATCATACATTCACCCCAGTCTAGAGATCTGAGTTAAATCCATCATTCTTTTGCTCACCATGCCACCCCAGTTTAGACCCAGCCATACGCAAATCAGTCTTGACCCTGTTCCTCATGGCAACAGTCCAGACCGAACTGCCAAGCCAGGTCTTCCTTGGACCAGAAACAAGCATCGTGGGACCGGTTGCAGGGTATGTCACCCATCATCAGTCAGGCTAGCTTGAATCCAGTGGCACAGTGAGCAAGGCACCCACATCTGGGCATACCCATCCCACTTAGTGTGAAAAGAGCTACGCAAACAGATGATGGACGGAATGCTGAATGAATCATACAGTCACCCCGGTCAAGAGATCTTAGTTAAATCCATCGTTCTTTTGCTCACCATGCCACACCAGTTTAGACCCAGCCATATGCAAATCAGTCTTGACGCTGTGCCTCATGGGAACAGACCGAACTGCCAAGCCAAGTCCTCACTGGACTGGAAACAGGCATCCTGGGACCTGTTTCAGGGTATTTTACCCTTCATCGGCACAGTGAGCAAGGGACCCACGTCTGGGCATACCCATCCTACTTAGGGTGAAAAGTGCTATGCAAATAAATGATGGACGGAATGCTGAATAATAATGATTAAAGAGGCAGATGTATTAATAAGTACCTCCACTTTTCAAACCTCTATACTGACTCTGTCCACCTTCTCAATTGTTTAACAACTCCCAAATTTTAATATGGTGACATTTTGTAGATAAATGTCTGTGCAGTGTGGGTTGCCCTGGTTAAATGACATCTGTGATGAAATCACTCATTGGATTTCAAATTACTAATGAGAACCATATTTCCCCAAAAAAGGTTTTTAAAAATAAAAGGTGATTGGGGTGTGAAATGAGCCCATGAGGAGGGTTGGGTATTTATGTAGTTAGAGATTTATTTTATTTTATGAGGTTTTTGTAGGGCTAGCCAGGCCCGAAGGTATCGTAGCGCTTTACAGCATGAATCGCTCGTAGGATCCATTAAGCCAATTAGTATATACAATGTCCCAAGATACATCACATAATAACGACGTGGAGTGCAAAATGTTACTCATAAAGTAAGGTATTGCAGTAGCATGTACAGGGAGCATATGACTGTTATCGCAGTAGAATGTACGGGGAACAAATGACGCCTCACTTAGTTGGTCTTGGAGAATCCAGTGACTCATGGATGGGTTTGACGGGTGAGGGGGGGCTGAAGGTAGTCATGTGGGGAGTGAGGTAAAGGTCATTGATGACAAAGTGTCCATGTGCTACTGTGGTTTGTCTTCGGCGACTGGTTTGTAGCTATCCATCTGGGCGAGATCGGGTGAGGAGGAGGTCCTTGAGCTGAATTTTTAATTTTGTGTAGGAGGAGTTAATCCTGATATGGACTCGAAGGGAGTTCCATATTTTCAGCGCACTTGCTGCGAAGGATCGGAATGCGTTTTTTTGTCTGCAAGATTTCGGTGGGATAAGGAGTAGAGTGTTTGAGCTCCTTAGGTTTCTTGACTGACCACCCTTCTGAAGTTTAGCAGCCAGGTAAGCGGGTTTCCCTGTGTGCAACACTTTGTGCATGAGGCAGGCGGTTCTGAAGTTGGCACGCATTTCAACAGGAAGCCATTTTAGCTCTCTGAGTGCAGGCCAGATGTGATCATATTTCTTTACTCCAGTGACCATTCTGGGTGCTGTGTGGAGCAAGATGAGATTTTGCTGCTCCTGTGAGGGTTGTAATCCCATAGTTCAGTCTGGACAGTACCAGGGATTGTGTAGCTTGTTTGAGGTCACTCGTAGGGGTGAAGGTTTTTTTTTATTGAGTAGTTTAAGGTTGAGGAAGGCGCTCTTTACAGTGTTTTTGATGTTTTGTTAATATCTAGTTTTGGGTCCAGAGTAATTCCCAACAATTTTGCTGAATCCGTTAGGGTGAGGTTGTGGTTGAGAGTCTTGATGTCTTTTATCCATTCTGTAATTTGCAGGTTGTCCTCTTCGTTGGAGATGAGGAGGATTTCCGTCTTGCCTTGATTTAGTTTTAAGTGGTTGCGAAAGAGCCAGTGCTGGACTTCTCGTAGAGTGTTGTTCGGTCTCTGGATGTCTTCGATGGAGGAGGTTTCCAGATAGATTTGTGTATCATCTGCATAGAAGTGGAAGGGAATGTTGGTTTTATTTAGTATGGAGGTAAGGGGCATCATATAGATGTTGAAAAGTTGTGGGGAGAGCACTGATCCTTGGGGGACAACCCTACCCATGGGGAGTGGGTCAGACGAGAAGTTCTTGATTTTTATACTCTGGGTGCGGTTCTGTAGGAAAGAGGTGAACCACTGTAGGAACACCTCCTCTGCTCCTGCCCTTTCTTGAAGTGCTTTGATGAGTAGTTTGTGGTCAACCGTGTTGAAGGCTGCCGATAGATCCAAGAGTATGAGTAGGCAGCACTGGCCTTTATCCAAATATTTGTGCATGTTGTATATTACATTTAGGATCGCTGACTCTGTACTGTAACCTTTTCTGAACCCGATTGATGAGAATGAAGAAGGTTGGTGCTGTCTCGGTGTAGAGTGAGTTGGAGGAGAACACATCTTTCCAGAATTTTCGTTAGGAGAGGGAGGTTAGAGACAGGTCTGAAGTTGTTCAAATCATGTGTGTCTGAGCCAGGTTTTTTCAGTAGAGGAGTGACTTGGCCGATTTTGAGACAGTCAGGCATGACTCCAGTGCTGAAGGAGCTGTTTATAATCTTAGTCCAGTGCGGGGCCAGGCATATTTTGAGCTTTTTAGCCAGTTGGGTCGGTAAGGGATCCATGACGTGTGATGAGGGTTCGGTGTTGGAGATCAATTTAATGACCTCTGCTTCGGAGATGGGGTTGAAAGATTTCCAGAAGTTGGGAGGGTGCTTGGGTGTGAAATATTCTGACTCAGTGGACGATTTACTGTCTTGGATATTTTGTCAATGAAGAAATCGGCAAAGTTGTCACACAGGTCTTTGGAGGCCAAAACTTGTGTCATAAATGATGTGGCCACAAGTTATAGTTTGATGACAACATTATTACTTGTGTAGTTCAGTGGTTTTTGAGTTAGTTTTTAAGCATTATCTCCTGCCTCACTACAACACCTAACTTTTTTGCCTTCTTGACCTTTATTTTTTCAGTTAATTACATATATATAATTATATAAAGAGGTGTGGCACAGCAGCCAGAGAGGCTGTCTCTGGGGCATGGGGCGTGGGGCTCCCGGTTTGATCACCAGCACCGGCAGCAGCTCAGCACAGCATCATCTCCCTGTCGACCCCCAGTGCCTTGAAAGCCTTAAGGGGGTTTCCACTTTACAAATGTAAAATACATGACATTTACATTACAATTCTTTTTAAGTATAAGTTGAACCTGTGCCATGCACAGCTTAAACCCATCCATATCACTTACACAATGTGAAATCATTGCATTTATTGCAACACTTGTGACATTTCATCATCATTTGTGAGAAAACAGTGCATGGTAGAGTGGTGAGTTATAGTTAATATAGTGTGGCATGTGAGGTGACAACACTGGCTATGGAGGTTCATGAATTATAGAAATTTGCAGGCGGGGTATAAATTATAAATTTAATTTATAACTATAGCTTAAGAATTTGTAATGTTTGTCTAGTTTAAGATGTGTTTGGACAGAGAAGATAAACAAAGTATTGCTATCTATAATGTATTCCTAACTTTTGGTTTATTTTTCAATAAAAATGTGTGTCAAATTGTAGTGTGTAATTTCATAGTGAAATGATAGATGAAGAGGTGAAAATAACATCAAGGTCCTTTCTTTGGTCCTTCTTCCTTATTTAAGGGCATTCCTGGACCTTTCTACTTTTTTGTCTTCCTCCCGGTGGGACGTGTGCCTCAAAATAAATAGAGAAGTGAGCAAATATTTAGTCCTGTTAATCATACTTTTAATGGAATAGGTGAATAAAAAGTTGGGATGAATTTACCCTGGGCTAAATTGGCGCTTCACCAATTACGGTCAGTATTGAATCTCCAGATATTTCTTGTTAGTGGGTGCTCAGGGTAGAGGCAGTCATCCAATACCTCAACATACAGATCAGCTGATCCTATAACTTCAAACCAAATCCTAGCACTCCACAGGTTAAGTAATCCCCAAAATTAGACATGAGCATTGACAACATGTATCATTTTAATGTATTTAGGTTGTTCAGGTTCAAGCCGACACATGTTTCATCGTTCGGTAGATTTTACCCGCGAGTTCCTCAGGGCTTAAAGGTATGCTCAAAAAAGAATTCCGCCTTCTGGCTGGTTATAATTCCATCCCAGCCTGAATATGGCTGGGCAAATATATAGATAGATGCTCACCATCAGGTCTTGTACGTCAGATCAGTCTTTGCAATGTCCAAGTCCGTGAGATATAGGTACTCCAATCAATCAATCAATCAGAACATTTATAGAGCGCGCTACTCACCCGTGAGGGTCCCAAGGCGCTGAAGGGGGGGGTGCTGCTACAGCTCGAAAAGCCTGGTCTTGAGGTGTTTCCTGAAGGTGAGATGGTCCTGGGTCATTCGTAGTTGTGCGGGGAGGGAGTTCCATGTTTTGGCTGCCAGGTGGGAGAACGATCTTCCTCTGGTGGTGGTTCTGTGAATCCGCGGGATGGTGGCGAGGGCGAGTCTGGCGGAGCGGAGCTGGCGGTCGGGAGTGTAGTAAGAGAGGCGGTTGTTGAGGTACTCGGGGCCCATGTTGTGGAGCGCTTTGTGTGCATGGGTGAGGAGCCTGAACGTGATCCTCTTGTTGACGGGGAGCCAGTGCAGGTTTCTCAGGTGGGCGGATAAGTGGCTGTAGCGAGGGATGTCGAGGATGAGTCATGCGGAGGCGTTCTGTATGTGTTGAAGTTGTTTCTGAAGTTTGGCGATGGTTCCTGCGTATAGGGCATTTCCGTAGTCCAGTCGGCTGGTGATGAGGGGCCTGGGTGACGGTCTTTCTGGTTTCAGTGGGGATCCACCTGAAGATTTTCCAGAGCATGCGCAGGGTGTTGAAGCAAGAGGATGAGACGGCGTTGACTTGCTCGGTCATCGTTAGGGAGGAGTCCAGGATGAATCCCAAGTTGCGTGCGTGGTCTGGGGGTGTCGGCGCGGAGCGGAGCCCAGTGCTGTGGGCCACCAGGAGTCGTTCCTCCGTCTTGTCTGAGTTCAGCTTCAGGTGACTGCGCTTCATCCATTCTAGGACGTCTTTCATTCCTTCCTGGAGGTTGGTTTTGCCGGTGGCTGGGTCTTTGGTGAGGGAGAGTATCAGTTGGGTGTCATCAGCGTAGGAGATGATGTTGATGTTGTGCCTGCGTGCGATGTCGGCAAGGGGGCTCATGTCGATATTGAAGAGGGTTGGGCTGAGCGAGGAGCTGCAGATAATCTTGGTGGCCTCTGAGCGGAAGGGAGGGAGGCGGACTCTATGGGTTCTGTTGGAGAGGAACGAGGTGATCCAGTCCAGGGCCTTTCCAGTGTGGAAGAGGCGGGTTATTAGGGTGAGATGGCAAACGGTATCAAAAGCTGCCGAGAGGTTAAATGAATATGCCAATATAGTCAGTAGGGCTGTATCTAGCTACTTCCATGCAGCCATGGTTATCCGGCGTCTCCACGTGGTCTATGCATAGACCAAGCGGAGAGGCCGGACTTGAGGTGGACCGCGATTGAACAACTGGATGGCGAGAATGGCCTGTTTGATAAAGAACAGCGGTGGGTGTTCCATCTTGGAACACACACCAATGCACTCTATGATAAAATACCATGGAATTTATTCACGTAAAGAACATCCTCTGACTTGAATATAGATAACCTTCACTCCTGAAATAGAGCCACTGTGACTAACCTGTCCATCGGGTTCACGATAGACACTGCAGCTGGGTTGTAGTCCATATGGGATCCTCAGCATTAATAAATGCATGTATAGTTTATATAAATAACCCCCTATGTTGGTGTCCCCTTGACACCAATTTCTATTTTTGATACACTCAACCTGGACACCATGATCCTGTTTGAACACACTCAATCAGTACCTTCTGAATCCGCACGTTAAACTGATAGCGAGAGGGATTCAGGGATACGTGACAAGGCACATGTCATCATGAAACAGAAGATGGCATACATGTGTCCAAATATAAACCTCCGCCATGTATGTCCACGTTTACAGAAGTCTTATGTCATCAACGTATCCTTTCACCGTCTGAGGAGGCATAACCAATAGACCTGACCTTAAATTAATGGATGGCGTACCGCCCACTATGTATTACATCTACATCTTGTATTGCGTAATGAAGCAGGAAGTAGGTTGACAGTCTAGTCTTATACTCATCCCTAACTACTTTATCTACTTCCGGGTGCTTCCATTGTTGCACCCAGCTACGACGATCAGATGCTGCAGTACCGAGGAGCACACCTTCCACCTCGCTACAATGGAACCCCTTCCGGGTGACTTCTGAAGTTGGCGCTCTAACACACAGGGACCAAGGGATCTTTCGGTGAAACACAGGTGCAACTACTTACGCTATCGAATCGGAGCAGGAACAACAATTCAGAGCCCTATTTAAGAACCTCATTGAACCAGCTCCATTGTTCAGCGGAGCCGCGTGGAGGCCAGACACTGCGGGCAGTGTCCCATGAGCAGTGAGATCAGTCCTGCTGTCAAGTGTGTTTCAAGGCTAAACAATTACTTTTAAATACATTGCCTATCTATTTCTCTAGATTGCAAATACAGGCACCCTTCCCACCTGTTTACAGGCTCATGTGGATTTTTTGCATCTGAAATCAAGTAGGTTGACTTTCTGCTACCTAGTTGTACCATTCCCTGATATACATTCTAAACATGTGTGGTATCGGGTAGATGTGACAATACTCTTCGGACCAAGTACACCGAGTCCTTTGTATAGAGTGTGTGCTTTATGTTCTATGTGTGTTTGTCTTTGTAAATATATTTATCCTGGGGATTATCAACAATCGTCCCTGTGTTTAAGAAAGGAGACAAGGGCAGCCCCCTGTGTTATCGTCCAATCTCATTTATAGACTCTATTGTTAAAATCATGGGGAGAATCCTGTTGCAGCGAATGTCAAGTTGGACGGCGGACAACAATATTATGTCCATCTCCCAGTATGGCTTCTGTAGAGGCCGTTCCACCATAACCCAGTGCCTTAATCTTTTCCTTGTACTGAGTAAATACACTGTTGTGCAGAAGGGAACTGTCCACCTTACCTTCATGGATCTATCATCAGACTTCGATTGTGTTAACAGGGGAAGGCTGTGGCAGACCATGAGGGAGAAAGGTGTGGACATAGGGATTGTCTACTTTCTGGTGGACATGCACAGTAATACCAGTGCAAATGTTAGGTATTCAGCAAATGGGGATACTACTGGCAACTTTAATATTAAAAAGGGAGTGTGTCAAGGTTGTATTCTGGCCCCATTTCGCTTTAAGTTTTTATATTAATGATTTAGATGCTGTTTTACAGGAGGTACAAGCGGACTGCCCCAGAGATGGCAGGCGGGGTATTCCAGTTCTTTTACACGCAGACGATGCAGTTTTAATTTCTAGAACGGAAAAGGGTCTCCATGCGCTTTTGAATGCTTTTAATATTTTTATGACTAGTAGAGACCTAATGGTCAACAATTCCAAATCATATATCATGCATGTTGGCCGACAATCGAAAAATAATTTTATTTTTAAAATAGATGATGTTCTGATCCCCATCACTCAAACGTTTTCATATCTTGGTGTCGTATTTGACACAAAGCTTAGCGGGGGTCCTCATCTGGCTAGAAAGAAAGGGGAATTGACAAGGGTAAATGCCTCCATCTTTAACTTTGCAACGAAATTGGGGAAGAAGCCATATAATGCAATGAATAAACTTTATAATGCTAAATCGATAGCTACCTCTGTATATGGCAGCGAATTATGGGGCTACGTAGCTGGAGAACAGTTACAGGTCACTGAGAACAATTTCCTAAAATGTCTTCTCTGTGTTCCGGCCAGCACACCTAACTTGGCAGAACACGAAGAACTGGGGACACAGTACTTATGTGATATATTTGCCCTAAGGCCGCTGACATGCTGGGTAAAACTGTGGTTAAACCAATATATATCGCTTACCAACCTGAATGTGAAAGACCTTGTGTCTCAGGATAACTCAATGTGCATGCCCTGGTTAAAATACCTGAAATCCTGCTTTTCAAGGCTTGGCTGTCTGAATTTGTTTGAAAACCCTTGTGGGATTGTAAAGGGGGATGTGGTAGCAATCAAGCGGGCTTTTTATATGGACAGAATGGCCCAAAGAGAAGGGGAGGAGCTTAAGAAACCCAATATTAGGAAATATGTTTTGCTAAAAACTTGTGAAACTATGGAGCCATATTTAACATTCACTTTTACTTCTCATGAAAAACTTCTGTTGTCGAGGTTTAGGTTTAATATTTTTCATCATCTTTTATTTAGACCAAAGTCGGATATTTTAATAAGACTGCTGCTCCCTGTGGCTGTGACTGGAAGTCTCCACAGGATATGCTGCATTTTATATTTTTATGCAGGTTTTATGAATACCCCCGCAGACGTTACATTGTTGCTCTTTTAAAAAACTAAATTTTAATCAAATAAGACCAGCACTTATGTATCAACAGCTTTTGCATAGTGACAGTGTTATTCATGTAATAGATTTTTTTAAATTAACTGTTAAACTGAGAAACTGCTTGGATCAGTGATTCCATATCTCTTAATGAATGATGAGCTTATCTATTGAAAGATCTTTTTATTATGTTGTAAACCCAGTACTATTTGCACTTTACTGTTGATCTTGTCTACTTACTCATTAATAAGACAGGTGTAATATGCTCTTTGTTTTGTGATTATGACTTTTAAAGAATGATTTTTTCTTTGTACAGTTTATATGTGTACTTTTATGGTGTGAAACAAAACCGAAATAAAGTCTCTATTGTATTGAATTGACTGACATAGGAGGCACAGCTCATTGAGGCAACACACCTCCTTCCCCACATTTTAACAATACCAGCTCAAAGGAATATTAAAGGTGTTTTGACCAACGAGCAAGGTTTTTTTTTAACCTCACCTTTCCATTCACTCCTGTCCCTTCCACTCACACTCCTACACGACACATAGTTGTCTCACAACAACAGTGCTCCCGCTTGTGTCAAGCAGTACCTTTTTACTCCCTCCTTTGTTTTTCTGACATCAGGTTGATCCCCTTATGGAGCTGTTTCACAAAAGTTCTTAAAACTTCAGGAAGTTCTTTTTGGGGTTTAAAGTGTCCACAAACACATTCTGAGGTTCCAGAGTCTCTGAGTTTCTTCACTGAAGTTGGGACAATAGTTCTGTCAATGTACCTTGTTAAATCCTTTGAAGTCCAGGTGAAGGTGGTAAGCTGGGTTCTTCTTGCTGGAGATGGTGCAGGTGGAGATCTTTTAACCTGTTGCTTTCAGTGAGTCCACTCCTTCTCTCTTTGAAGAAAGGCAAAGTCTTTAGTGCAGTAGTTCCTTACTGTGCAGCAGGTGCAGTCATTCAGAGTACAGACCGCTTGGTGCAGGCCAGGGTCCTTCTTCTTGTAGTTTCAGGCAGGGAATGTGAGTTGCTATGCAACTTTTCCATATGTTTCCAGTGTTCTGTGTGTGAATCATCTGGAAGTATGACAGCTTCTATTTCTACATGGCCTATTTTTAAAAACCATGCCCTCTGGCTTATGGGCTATAATACCTACATAATGGTGATTTTTTTTATATATTAAAGGGAAGTTTAGAACTGTCAAAATGGCTTATTTTGACCAGCCAAATTAAAGCATTTGATATAAACTGCTCCAGTCAGAATATGATGGTTGGCTTGATGCCAAGTTTGCTCTGCCACGTGGATGGCACAGTAGGTGCTGTAGTTCACTAGCAGTATTTACCTTACAGGTCCTCTGTACACATGGTACCACCTACTAGGGACTTATAGGATCGTTAAACATGCCAGTTAGGAGTATACCAAGTCAAACATTTTAAAATGGAGACCATAGACTTTTTACTACTTGTCAGCAGGGGCAAAATACACAGAGTTCCACAACCAGAAAAAACAGATAGGGTAAACGTCTGGGGGCACACCAAATATGGTAATTTTCCTATAAGCTTTTCCTTTCTTTAGTGTCCTTCCCCTCTCATTATAACCATAAGAGGTGTGGCGCAGCTGCTAGGGCGACTGACTCAGGAATCCTGGGATCACAGTTCGATCCCCGGCACCGGATTAGCCCAGCACCATGTGACTCCGGGCTTTAGCTTGCTTAATCTTCCAGACGGCGCCTAGAGACCCTTACGGGTGATTGTGAGCTTTACAAATGTTGATTATTATTATTATTATCTCTCTCCTATTTTCTGCCCCACTCTCACAGACTTTTTGCATTATGCATAGACAGCTACTTACCTCCAGCTTACAGTTGATGTTTAAACAGGCACAAATGCAGTTTGAGACATTGCATCATTAGCATGTGTGTAAATGCTCACTAAAGGATAACATATATTCCTTAAATGTGCAAATGTGTTTAGTATTCAGTCCATGTATTACAAATGCACAGTTCCGAAATAAAAGAATCCAATTCCAATTCCAAAAATTCTTTATTTCGGCCACAATGGGCCATAAAAGACACAGTAAAATACAATACATAGATACACAATAAAATGGAATTCATATAGTACAGAAATATTTACATATAAAAGACTAGAGGATCTGCATGGGGTAAGGCACCAATTCAGGGGGTCATTTTTTTCCTTATTAACCAAGCTGCCATTAAGAATTTCGACACCGCAAAAACAATATGTCCCAGGGTATTGGTTTTCATAACCCTGTATGCTTGAAGGTACTCACGAAAACCCAGGTTCCGACACAGCGGAGCAATCCAACGCTTCCTGGGATTCCGGTATACATGGCAGACAAACATTATGTGCAAGTCATCTTCGTTCTTGGTTTTACAGCAAGGACAGAGTTTGTCACCCCCAGGGCGCCATTTGTGTGTAAATACTTTAGTCGGAAGTGTGCCAAACCTCCATTGCAGGAACAATTTCCTCGCCAACAATGGAAAGATAAAATCCATAAAAGGTTCAAAAAGGTAAGAATTTTTGGACTCCATAAAACAACTCGTAAGGGTGCCGGTGCTGTGAGCATTAACCATATCAGCCAGATTTTTGTTTTTGTACAGCTGGGCAAGAGTTTTGCGTGTGATCCTTTGACAACCATGAACTGGGTCATCCCAGAGGTCTGACAAATTCAAGCTGGACAATTCTGATTTAATAAAAGCCAGCCAGGGGATTTTGTTACTGCCATTCAACCTCAGTACATGGATAAGGTCCTGCCTGTAATGATGCAGTTCCTCGGTGGACCATATCCGATGCCAGAACTTCACGGGTTTAGATAAAAGATCTTCAACGATGGAGTGCAAGCCCAAATCCATTCTTAGGGGGAGCAGTGGCGTTCCCTTCGGGAGAGCAAGCAGGCGTCTCAAAAATGTATTTTCCACCGCTAGCAGTGCCTTCCCTGCTTTGAAACCCCACAGCTCGCTGCCATACATGGCTGCTGCCTTCGCTTGAGTTCTATAGGTTTCGATAGCCGGGCTTACAGGCTTAAAGGTGGATTTATTTGCCACCTTCAGGAGTGCACCCGCTAGCTGGGATAGCTTCAACCTTGATCTCGCTATCTGGGAGTCCCAGGCCAGGTTTTCTTGTAGAGTTACCCCCAGATAGACAAAGGTCGAGACCCTCTCAAGGCTAACTTCCCCCAGTTTTGGGTTGGGTCTGGTTCTCGCTGGGGGATTGAAGATCATAAACTTAGTCTTCTCTGTGTTGACCTCCAACCCATGTTGCTGACAGAAAAGGCCAAAACCATTTACAATCCTCTGGATCCCCATGGGGGATTTGGAAAGCAGGAGGGTATCATCAGCAAACATGATTGCCGGAACCCTCCTGCCTGCCAAAACCGGGGCATCATTGTCCTCAACAGTGTCAAGATGTTGGATGACACTGTTAATGAAAAGGCAGAAAAGGGTTGGCGCCAGGACACAGCCCTGTCTGACTCCTCTGAGGACAGGAAATTTGCCCGAGAGCTTACCATCCCTCCCACACCTTACTTGGGCATAGTTGTTCTCATGAAGCCTGATGATGGTACTAAGAAGGTGTGGGGGCACTCCTAATTGATGCAGAACCTCCCAAAGTTTCCCTCTAGGGACTAGGTCGAAGGCTGACCTCAGATCCACGAAGACCATGTACAGTCTACCGCCCTCTATGGTGACAGTCTTCCAATAAAGGAGAAGAAGGCGGAAGATCTGGTCCATGGTCGAGGTGTTCTTTCTGAAGCCAGCCTGAAGGGGGGTCATGATGTCATTTTCCTCCACCCAATCCAAGAGGTGATTAAGGATGAGGCGCGCAAAAAGCTTCTGGGGGACATCTATTAGGCTAATGGGCCTATAATTGGCGGGGAGCAGAGTAGATCCCTTCTTATGGATCGGAACAATCTCTGCCCCCAGCCACGACCCGGGGATTGGCATACCTCCTATGATGGCATTAAAAAGAACAAGAAGGTATGGGCCCCAGATGTCCAAATGGTGCCTAAACAAATCCCCCGGTAGCCTATCTAGACCCGGCGCCTTCCCCGATGGTAGTTGCTTCAGGGCTGCCTCCACTTCCCCCAGGGATAATTCCAGTTCACAGTCCTGCATGCCAGAGAGCGCATCCAGAGCTGTAACAGGACAAGGATTGGTTTCTTTATAGAGTTCCCCAAAGTGGGCCTCCCAGACCTCAGGGG
Source organism: Lissotriton vulgaris (assembly GCF_964263255.1). Taxonomy (NCBI): domain Eukaryota; kingdom Metazoa; phylum Chordata; class Amphibia; order Caudata; family Salamandridae; genus Lissotriton; species Lissotriton vulgaris. The sequence goes on from NC_141697.1 coordinate 198,408,469, forward strand.
CAATGTTTGGTTCTACTGCGTTCTTAAGTTCCCCTGTGCCATTGTTAACAAGGGCCCAAAATTTACGAGAGTCCCTAACTTTTAGGGCATCACAAAGATCGTGCCAGTGGTTCCAGTCCCAGTCAGTCCTGGCAGACGCCATCACTGTTTTATAGTGTTTCCTATGGGCGCGCACCTCAGCCTTGCTTGACCCCTCTTTTATTGCAGCAATGAGCTCAGACTTTGCTGCCCTACAAGAAGAGGTATACCACGTGGGAACACGGGTCTTTTTCTTCCTATTTGGCACCAGCGGGTGGAATACCTCAGCCAAATCTCTTACAAGACCCTGGTGGATGTCGCCCAGCTTCTCGTTATATTCCGGGGTTCTTGGTGCGTTTAGCAGTGCATCCACCTCCATAAACCTTGGGATTGCCAGCCCGTATAGTTTGCTAATGGCCTCTTCTGAGCTCACCAGTTTACCCCACTTAACCCGTCGCCTACTGGTTTTGAGGACCAAATCCCCCTCCTCTCCCCCAGAGTTTTCTACCACTTTTCCCACTGCATGGGGAGGCCACTGGATATTTAAGCATAGGGCGTTATGATCGCTATCCGACCTGTTTATTACCCTAAAATCGTGGACCTTAGGCCAAAGTGAGATATCCACCATGATGTAGTCTAGCCTCGACTCATGACCCCTCCTATTAAAAGTACACACTGAGGGTGTATCGGAGATGGTGCGCCCATTACATGCCCTCAGTGCGTAGTTCAGGGTAAGGGACATGAGTTGTATTACAAGGGGGGACCAGGCTTTAGGATAAGGGGAGGACGATGGTGGGACTCCCCAATAATCATCTTCGGCCGTGAGGGCACCCTCTGACATGCCTTCCAGGGGTTCAAAGTGGCAATTGAAGTCTCCTCCAAGCACCACCTTGAGATCTCCCGGCAACTGCCCCAGGAAGGAGGAGAGGTCGTTTAGGGTGGGGGATTCGTCAGGCGCAGCAACCGGCCGAGAGTAGACATTCACAATGGCCCATGATGGTTTGCCAGGCCATGTGAGCCGAACACACTGGATGTCCTGCGAGGACGTAAGTACCTGTTCCGCCTGACATCCAGTGTGACTCGCAATCCAGATCGCCAGCCCGCCCGACGGCCTCCCCCTCCCGCCCCATTTGGCAGGAATCTCAAATATGTCAAACCCACTCCTGGTTATAGTGTCCCGTGCCCAAGTTTCTTGCAGGAGTAGGATGTCGCTACTGGCCAGTAGCTGGTCCCACTCCGGTGTGCCTTCCTTATTTGCAATACGCGCTACATTCCAAGAAACAATTCTCATTCCCTGATCTGTCGGTAGAGCGCCCTGACCCTCAGTAGGGGGTTGCATATAGTCGGTAATTGGGTGGATTCCTGGCTCGCTGGTAGGTGGGCCAGCCAGCTCGACCCCCCCGGGTTGTGGGATGTGGCCAATCCCGGCGTTGTGAGAGGTCCCCTGGAAGCCCAAACCATCACCACTGTTAGGTGGAGCGTGTTCTGATGCGGGGGCCTCAGTCATTCCCACCCGACTTTGCTCTTTGCCTTTAGCATTGACCAGGGATCCAGGTCCAGCTACAGGGGTTCTGCTCTCATCCGCCCCCCTGAGAGCCTCATCTGCCATCTTCCCCGCGCCTGACGAGGTACCACTGCTATGTAGTCAGTCGACCTGGTCTAGGCAGGAGAATCTATTGTAATGTATAAAACTTGCCTGGGCGTGCGGAGGGTGGTGCCTTGGTCTGTAGCGTGAGCCATCCACGGCATAGCCCACCCTAGTCCACCCCTTCTCTCCCCTTGCCTCTGTGTTGTTTGCATTTGGGTAAAAGTACGAGAGGGGGACTAATTCTATGTTGGACTTATCAGGCCTAGCAAGCCAATTAGAAATATAGTTGGCTACGTGGGGGCTTTTGAAGCTTATGATGATGCAGTCCCCAGCCTTGTTCTTTGGGGTGTAACCAATCCAAGGGATCCTCCTAGCCATCAAGACCTCACCTTTCAGGTTAGGGGGCAACGGTCTGTTGATGCTAAGCCAGCTTATCACTTTGTTACGTAACGAGTCTTGGGGCTCCCTCATATCACCAGTTAGCTCAGGTACTCCCACCATAATTACCGTGTAAGGGACCGCTTCTGGGGGCAGGTTGACCACCCTACGCCTATCACATTGGGGGGCAGGACCCTCAGTAGTGCCATTTGTAGGGATCTCGGCTCCCCCAGTCTGTGGCGCTGGGAGTTGCTTCGATCTCCTTGGGGCCGGAACAGGGGGCCTGGGCGCCGAGGGCAACGAGGGGGGCGCCTGGGAACCATGCGCCCCCGCCGTGCCCGGCAGTGCCGCAATAGCCCCCTGTGACGGTGTACCGGACCGCAGGCTATTCACCAAGGAGGCCCGGGGAACTGGAGTGGGATTGGTCATGTTTCTATCTGTCCCGGGGCTTTTCCTTAGGTGAGTGCTTTCCAGGGCCTTCAATCTGGACTCTATGGCGTCCAGTTTGGCTGCAATGGGAGTTAACAAATCCCTCATAATAACAGTGAGTGTATTAACTAGGGAATCAGTGCTGGTAGAAGTAGAAGTTGACCCACCAAAGATGAAAGGACCCGTGTGCGAGGGTAGGGAGGCAGGAGCTGGAGAGCCCCTACAAATCGGCCTAGGCCCTGATACATTAAGGTCAGGAGAGGCAGAAATGTCTATGCTGTCAGTCTGGTTCAGCTCTACTGTGTCCACTTTGGCCCTCTTCGCCTTCTTTGCCTTCCTAACCCTTTTCCTTTTGGGGGGGTGCTGTACTATGCTACCCACAGCATCTATGGGCAAGTCAGCCTGACCTGCGTCTTGTAGGACTGTTCCTCTATTATCCTGGATGGTAGCGTGATCAGAGATCCCAGATAGCCGGGGGGAGTTCCTGTCCCTCTGCCTCAAGGGAGTTCTTAATTGCTGAAGGACCGACTCAATCGTCTGATCAATGCTATCCATTAGTGACATATGGGAGGCATCCAGTGTGAGCGGTGTACTCGCCTCTGTGGAAAAGGTGTCCCCCTGATCCAGAAACACACTTTCCGGGCCCATCTCAAGGTGAGCCTCAGGGATTGACGAGCATTTGCTAGCTAGGTTACTCGTCTTCGGGAAGAATTTGTCCAAAGTGCTTGTACCTTGTTGGGCAGGCTTGCTTCGTGAGGATCTGGTCGCCATGCTGGAGTATGTAGGGGGAGGTATAGAAGACCCGAGGCGTCAGAGGGGTGGCCCGGTCCGGTCTCTGCCGGCCTCTAACGGCCTAGAACGGCCCGCTCTTTGCCCGGTCTTCGCCCCGGTGACCGCCCCGCGCGCGTCCCGCGATGCGCGAGAGCAGGTTCACCTAAATATGACAAGGGGGCGTGGCACTGGGAGGGGGCGCGGCGCGGCGGGAAGAGGAACCAGCTGGCGATGACCGATGGAATGCTGGTCCTCGCAGTCCCGCTCGCCTGCGCCTCTCACCTCCACTGCGGCCGGACTGTCAGGCAAAGTTTCCCCACACAAGCAGGCGTTGGCTCCCAGCCAGGACAATGGCGAGCAGGACAGCAGGACAGAGTTCTCCACACGAGCGGCACCCGTGGAGCGGGGGCCGCGAGGAGTTAAGTGCAGGTTCAGGCGGGGGGGCGCGGCACTGGGAGGGGGCGCGGCGCGGCGGGAAGAGGAACCAGCTGGCGATGACCGATGGAATGCTGGTCCTCGCAGTCCCGCTCGCCTGCGCCTCTCACCTCCACTGCGGCCGGACTGTCAGGCAAAGTTTCCCCACACAAGCAGGCGTTGGCTCCCAGCCAGGACAATGGCGAGCAGGACAGCAGGACAGAGTTCTCCACACGAGCGGCACCCGCGGAGCGGGGGCCGCGAGGAGTTAAGTGCAGGTTCAGGCGGGGGGGCGCGGCACTGGGAGGGGGCGCGGCGCGGCGGGAAGAGGAACCAGCTGGCGATGACCGATGGAATGCTGGTCCTCGCAGTCCCGCTCGCCTGCGCCTCTCACCTCCACTGCGGCCGGACTGTCAGGCAAAGTTTCCCCACACAAGCAGGCGTTGGCTCCCAGCCAGGACAATGGCGAGCAGGACAGCAGGACAGAGTTCTCCACACGAGCGGCACCCGCGGAGCGGGGGCCGCGAGGAGTTAAGTGCAGGTTCAGGCGGGGGGGCGCGGCACTGGGAGGGGGCGCGGCGCGGCGGGAAGAGGAACCAGCTGGCGATGACCGATGGAATGCTGGTCCTCGCAGTCCCGCTCGCCTGCGCCTCTCACCTCCACTGCGGCCGGACTGTCAGGCAAAGTTTCCCCACACAAGCAGGCGTTGGCTCCCAGCCAGGACAATGGCGAGCAGGACAGCAGGACAGAGTTCTCCACACGAGCGGCCCCCGCGGAGCGGGGGCCGCGAGGAGTTAAGTGCAGGTTCAGGCGGGGGGGCGCGGCACTGGGAGGGGGCGCGGCGCGGCGGGAAGAGGAACCAGCTGGCGATGACCGATGGAATGCTGGTCCTCGCAGTCCCGCTCGCCTGCGCCTCTCACCTCCACTGCGGCCGGACTGTCAGGCAAAGTTTCCCCACACAAGCAGGCGTTGGCTCCCAGCCAGGACAATGGCGAGCAGGACAGCAGGACAGAGTTCTCCACACGAGCGGCACCCGCGGAGCGGGGGCCGCGAGGAGTTAAGTGCAGGTTCAGGCGGGGGGGGCGCGGCACTGGGAGGGGGCGCGGCGCGGCGGGAAGAGGAACCAGCTGGCGATGACCGATGGAATGCTGGTCCTCGCAGTCCCGCTCGCCTGCGCCTCTCACCTCCACTGCGGCCGGACTGTCAGGCAAAGTTTCCCCACACAAGCAGGCGTTGGCTCCCAGCCAGGACAATGGCGAGCAGGACAGCAGGACAGAGTTCTCCACACGAGCGGCACCCGCGGAGCGGGGGCCGCGAGGAGTTAAGTGCAGGTTCAGGCGGGGGGGCGCGGCACTGGGAGGGGGCGCGGCGCGGCGGGAAGAGGAACCAGCTGGCGATGACCGATGGAATGCTGGTCCTCGCAGTCCCGCTCGCCTGCGCCTCTCACCTCCACTGCGGCCGGACTGTCAGGCAAAGTTTCCCCACACAAGCAGGCGTTGGCTCCCAGCCAGGACAATGGCGAGCAGGACAGCAGGACAGAGTCCTCCACACGAGCGGCACCCGCGGAGCGGGGGCCGCGAGGAGTTAAGTGCAGGTTCAGGCGGGGGGGCGCGGCACTGGGAGGGGGCGCGGCGCGGCGGGAAGAGGAACCAGCTGGCGATGACCGATGGAATGCTGGTCCTCGCAGTCCCGCTCGCCTGCGCCTCTCACCTCCACTGCGGCCGGACTGTCAGGCAAAGTTTCCCCACACAAGCAGGCGTTGGCTCCCAGCCAGGACAATGGCGAGCAGGACAGCAGGACAGAGTTCTCCACACGAGCGGCACCCCACCTCCAGCTTACAGTTGATGTTTAAACAGGCACAAATGCAGTTTGAGACATTGCATCATTAGCATGTGTGTAAATGCTCACTAAAGGATAACATATATTCCTTAAATGTGCAAATGTGTTTAGTATTCAGTCCATGTATTACAAATGCACAGTTCCGAAATAAAAGAATCAGTAACAAGGAAAATAGGATGTATCCCTCATGTGTTAAGCTGAAAGTACTAATATACTGATAAGTGTCTCAAGTTGTCTTTTGCTGCATTTCGTTTTCAGCAGTTACCAGCTGTCTGTAACTAAAAGAAATAAACATTTGTGTTGTTATTTCTTAAAGGATAGCTATTTACAAAAAAATTACATGTAATAAAAATGAAGCACTTAGTAAATAAACACAGTATTCTGTCACAATACTGTACACTGTACCTCACATTGGCAGTACTACAGTAATACAGTGTATTAAAGACTGGTTTGCCCAGTCTTGAAAGGAAACAAAATACACATTTATGAGGGATGTCAATCACATCAGAAGAGCGAGAAGAAAATATCAACAAGTATCCCAATGTTCTGTCAAGCAGTGTTTAATTTTTCGCATGACTGGACTGTTCTTCCTGCTTGGATCTTTTATACCCACTGCAATGTTCCAAAGTCCTATTATCTTGTCCAAGCTGTGTTCATGTTTAAAAAAACAATTTGAAGATTTTTGTGATTTCTAGGTAATTGCCCATTGAAATGAAATCAGATTATTAATATCAACTGAAGCATTCACTTTTCTGTTGTGCCTGGACTAGTTTTAAAAAAAAGTGAATTTGTGAGAGTGATACAAATAGCTGACTTTTAAAGCACGAATACTGCAAGACAGTATCACTGTGTATTTATAGTTAGGTCAGAGTTTCCATAACAGGTTTGCTTTTGTTTCACTTTGGCGTCGTTTGAAGAATATGTACAAAAAGTTCCCCCAAAAACTTCAAGCACTTCGGCACCTTCGTAGAAAACTTCACAACAATCCAACAATGGGAGGGGAGGCAAACAATTAGGGAGATTTCCAAGTGATATTTCCCATGTTAACTCCCATAAATACAGAAAAATATGCTGAAGGACATTACACCAAACAGGCGCTATTTTGGATGTACAACAGTGTGTTAGCGATTCCCAATGGAGTCGCAAATTGAGAGGCTCATGAATATTAATGAGCCTCTCGCAATTTGCGACCCCTTGAAAATGGCAGGCCCTCCCAGGTATGGTGGCCTGCTGGGCTCAGCAGACCACCATGTCTGGGATTGCTTTTAAATAAAGCAGTTTTTTTTATGCAGCCCTTTTTCCTTAAAGGAAAACGGGATGCATTTAAAAATAAAATAAATATAAATGTTGTTTTATTTGTTAAGGGCAGGCAGTAGTCCCATGGACCACTGCCTGTCCTTGAAACATATTTTCCACTGCATCCCCTTTCCTTTTGCAAGTGCAATAGCACCCTCTTGAAGAGGGTGGTAATTTGCAAGTGTTTGGCGACTGCAATTGCGGATGCGAAACATTTCTACAACGGGTTGTGATCGCTATTAGGAAGGGAATGCCCCTTCCTAATCGCGAGTCGCAAAAGCGTATTTTGCGAGTCGCGAAAATTGTGAGTCACAAAATAGGGTTTGTATATTCCACATGTTATCTTTAAATGCGTAAACAGGTTTGCAAACCCATTTGCGCATGCAAAAATGGTCGTACATCTGGCCCATAGAGCTTTACTCAACCTTTGCTTTGTCTGGTTTCATTCTGTTCAGTAGTTTTCAAGAAGTGAGCATTTAAAACGTGTTTCAGTCTCAGCAGTAGTACACCATCTACTTACGTCTCACATTTCATACTCCTAAAGACATTTACCACAACTTTACTTTTAGGAGGAAACTACCCTATGCTCTCTCGTCCCGCCCACTCGTTCTCTGTCTCAAGTCCCCATATATTGTATTCAAGATCCCCAGAAATTTTCAAATGTATGGATGCATCCTCTGGCTTGATAAATATCGCCCTCTGCCAGCTGACAAAATCATCTTCCCATTCCTTGACCATTGGGGGGTCTGCTAAATCCCCAGAATCTAGTCAGGTTATGCTTTGCTACACCTGCAGCCGAGGCAAGCTATTGAACTGAGTATTTATGTCAGTTCTCCTCCCCTACGATACCCAGGATTAGCCATTTAGCCTCTACGGGGACTGCTAATCCAGTGACTGCCTTCATCACCACTATGATCTCTCTTCAGAAGTGTTGAATCATTGAACAATCCCAGACCATATGGTAAAAAGTGCTTATTTCCCCACATCACCTGACACATATGGACGAGGTATATCTGCCCATCCAGTGCAAACTGAATCTGGAGAAGTACGACCTATGTAACACACAAAGTTGCAAAAAATGGAATTGAGCACGTGTGGCTATCTCCCTGCGGCTCTACAGGGCCTCCCCTCCTTCCTCATCCTCCAGGGGGCCCACATCCTCTGCCCATGCCTCCTGCAGTGAAATGAGAGGGTGCGGCAATTTTTTAATTTTTTGTATACTAGGGAGACCGCCTTGGTGGGCATGGGATCTAGGAGCAGCCAGTCTTCCATTGTAGGTAGGTTTTCCCTCTCGGGCAGGTGGCACTTTAGTGCTTGACTTAACTGCAGGTATCGAGACTACTCCCTTTGATCTAGGGCATATTCCATCTGCAATTATTCAAAGGCTAGGAGTGAACCCCCTCCAGACATCTCACAGCTAACCTATTCCTATAAGATGCCATTGCATATGACTTTGCAGTTTTTTTCACCTCCACTAGGCTATCACTTTCCCATAGAGGGGTTTCTGCTGTCAACTTATCCTTCCACCCAGCTGCTGATTGGTTGCCCACTGAGCCTGCACAGTGGAAGGGAAGCATTTGTCTCCTCCCCTTCCAATAGAAGAGAGCCGATCCTCCATGGCTCTGTGGTCTGCCCTATAGGCCGGCTCGTCTCTCACACCAAATACCCAGTCACTCACCAATGTCAACTGGGCCACCTAGTAATAAGCTCAGAGGTCCGGGACTGCTAGACCTCCATCAAAGACCCTGTTCTGTAGCTTCACTAGGGATATAAGCTCAGTATCCTAGTCCCAAAGTAGCATTCGTAGTGCACTGTAGACCCTGCAGAAAAGCTCCTGGGAATTCTAAAAGGGGTGTTTTGGAGTATGTAAAGCATGCATGGGAGGGTCATAATTTTAAAGAGCAAGGCTCTCCCCATTAAAAAAATTGGTAGCGTACGCAAGTAGGTCATGTCCCTCTGAAAGTGATCTAGTTGGGGGAATTGGTTATGATGTCGGAAGTCCATCTCACTTCCGGCCACATGGACTCCCAGATAACGCAACACCCGGCTCACCACCAGAGCCAGGAAGTGGGATGGAACGAACAACTCCCCCTTGAGAGCGGAAAGATCAGGTACTTATCCCAGTTAATTAGGTAGCCCGAGTTGCTCCCAAAGGACTTTCAATGTCAGGTTCACCAGGATCTCTGTACAATTTCTCTAGACCTACAGGACGTGAATGTGTACGTGTTTTCATAGTATGTTGCAAATATCTCAGCTATTTCCCAACTACCGGTGTTTATTCCCCCTTATGATCATGAAGTTTGGTGTCCCAATTCCTACCTCTGTCTCCTTTGTCCAGCCAGGCTATGAGCTTGGTAGCCTTATCGCCTACATCATATAGTCTCCTCTGTAACGCTAGGGCATGACCTCCCTGCAGCGTTCTCCACCCCAGTATCTCAGTTTCTAGAGATTTATTCTTTCTTTCCAAGGACTGGTATCATGCTGTGTCTTAATTTTTCTTGCCTGCGCGTGTCCTCGTATCACCGTATTGTAGGTCTCACAAAGGGTACAGGGCGAGGCCACTGATCCTTCGTTGTCATGAAAGTAGGGTTCAGTACCATCCACTATCTGGTCCCGCATTTTTCTGTCTTTTAGGTGCCATGCCGCTATTTGGGATGGCAGAACATTTTCTACCACCGGTCCTATGAGAAAGTTGACCAACAGGGAATGATCTGAAATGCCCCTCGCCAGATGCTGTGTGTTTTCAAAATGGCATATACCGGCGCAAGTTGTGAACACATAGTCCAATCGAGAAAAGGTACCATGCCCTAATGACTAGCGGGTGTATTAGCAGTCTGTCTGGTGTTGGGACCTCCACAGATCATCCAGCTCCAAAGAGTCTGAGAAGGTTTTAAAGGGAGTTCCACCTCAGTTCTCCTCCCTTCCTGGCAGATCACTGAAACAAAATCGATGTCAACAATATCGAATTACAAAAATATCGAGGACAAAATATAGAATACCAAAATATCGACCTCCTATCTCCAAACAGGTAAGTATAAAAAATATTGATGTAAAAAATATAGTTAGTCAAAATATCGAATGTTTTAAAATGCTTTAAATTAATTAAAAATTAATGAAATAATGATTATAATTAACTTAAACATACTAAAATACTTAAATAACCTTAAATATAATAAATAATTAATGTAAGTTAAAAAAAATCTAATTTTTTAAAATGCTTTAAATAATTAAAAATTAATGAAATAATAAATTTAATTAACCTAAACATACCTAAAATAATTAACTACCCTTAAAAATAATAAATAATTAATCTAAGTTGAAAAAAACATACAAATTTATTGGTTATATATATATATATATATATATATATATATATATATATATATATATATATATATATATATATATATATATATATATATATATATATATATATATATATATATATATATATATATATATATATATATATATATATATATATATATATATATATTATTAATAAAAAATTACAATATTTTTACCGTAGGATAGCGGAAAGGGTCAAATTTACTATTACCACTCCAATGAGTGCAACAGTAGGGAAAGCGTTGGATAGCGTAGGAGTAAAATTTACTATTCTCACTCCAGAGAGTCCAACAGTAGGGAAAGCGTTGGATAGCGTAGGGGTAAAAAAATTACTATTCGCACTCCAGAGAGTGCAACAGTAGGGAAAGGGTTGGATAGCGTAGGGGTAAAAATTACTATTCCCACTCCAGAGAGTGCAACAGTAGGGAAAGTGTTGGATAGCGTTGGGGTTAAAATTACTACTCCCACTCAAGAGAGTGCAACAGTAGGGAAAACGTTGGATAGTTTAGGGGTAAAAATTACTATTCCCACTCCAGATAGTGCAACTGTAGGGAAAATGTTGGATAGTGGCAGGGTAAAATTTACTATTCCCACTCCAAAGAGTGCAACAGTAGAGAAAGCGTTGGATAGCGTAGGGGTAAAAATTACTATTCCCACTCCACGGAGTGCAACAGTTGGGAAAATATTGGATAGCGTAGGGGTAAAAATTACTATTCCAACTCCAGAGATGGTAACAGTAGAGAAAACGTTGGATAGCAGCAGGGTAAAATTGACTATTCCCACTCCAAAGAGTGCAACAGTAGGGAAAGCGTTGATAGCATAGGGATAAAAATTACTATTCCCACTCCAGAGAGTGCAACAGTAGGGAAAGCGTTGGATAGCGTAGGGGTAAAAATTACTATTCCCACTCCAGAGAGTGCAACAGTAGGGAAAGCGTTGGATAGCGTAGGGGTAAAAATGACTATTCCACCTCCAGAGAGTGCAACAGTAGGGAAAGTAAATACTTCATATATAAATAAAAATAAATTTAATATTAATACCAATTACAAATTAATTAAAAGTAATTAACAATTTTATATAATATATTAATTAATCAATTAAAAATACAAATACAAATTAATTATTAAAAAGTATTACCTATTAATACAAATTATTTACCAATTAACAATTAATTAATTAACAAATAAAAAATAATTAAACATTTGAAAACCAATAAATAAATTAAAATATTTAATTCATTACAATTAAATTACTTCCCAGCCTATTCCCCTACAAACCCACAACCCGCAACATGAAATAAATGATTACAATTAACCTAATTATCAATTAATCAATTAATTAAAATAAATGACCAATTATATTTTATTTAATTACCAAGTAAATACTTTAATATCAATTAATTCAAAATAAATACCAGTACATAAATAAAAAAATGTAATTAATTATAATTAAATTACTTCCCACCCTATTCCCCTACAAACCCGCAACAGAAAATAAATTATTAAAATTAACATAATTATCAATTAATTAAAATATATTCCCAATTATATTTTATTTAATTACCAATTAAATATTTTAATATCAATTAATTCAAAATAAATACCAATAAATAAATTAAAAAATGTACATAATTATAATTAAATTACTTTCCACCCTATTCCCCTATGAACCCACAACCCGCTATAGAAAATAGACAAATACAATTAACATAATTATCAATTATTCTATTAATTAAAATGATTTACCAATTGTATTTTAATTAACAATTAATAATTAATTAACAATTAATTCAAAATAAATACCAATAAATAAAATAACATATTTAATTAATTATATTTAAAATACTTCCCTACCTATTCCCCTATAAACCCACAACCCGCTACAGAATTATATTACATAAAAATAAAATACCATAAAAATAAATAATTAAAATAAATATACACATTTCACACATGTACTAACATAAAAAATACTTAAAAAAATTAGATATTATTAAAAAATCAATATTAACTTACTTACCTCAAATTCGATATTTTTGTTGTCTATATTTTGTCCTTTCTATATTTTTGTTGTCTATATTGTGTCCATTCTATATTTTTGTTTTCTACATTCTGTCCATTCTATATTTTTGTAGTCTATATTCTGTCGATTCGAAATTTTGTCCATTCTATATTTTGAATTCGATATTAATGCTATTCTATTCGATATTTTTGTAGTCTATAGTCTGTCCATTCATTATTGTGTCCATTCTATATTATTAATTCGATATTAATGTAAATCGATATTAAAAACTCGATATTTTGACTGTATACCCTTCCTGGCCATCTATAAAGCGTCAGGGACCTGACATCATTTATGTGTCCCTCAGAATCACTGAGCCTCTAGGCAAAAACAGGAGTGTTGCACAAAGGGCTGTGAAAGTGTCTCCCTGCATCCCAAGTGTGTCTTAGACAGAGATCAGATTGAGAATGCACCACTTCCACTGGCCTGTTTGGAGTAAATATCAACTCAGGGGGTTCCTCCAAGTCCGGTCTGGGGTGTATGGTGTTGTGGGCTTCAATAAAATACCTGTACGCCGTGACATATTCTGAAGTTCTGATCGGTTACCCCCATTGTTTGGTGAACTAAGTTTTGTCACCAGTGTTAACTGTAAATGTAAATGTACATGTATTTATATAGCGCAAATCACCGACCCGGTATCTAAGCGCTTGCTTAGGGAACCCGTCCTGGTATTCCCCTGTGAGATAACCCCGGCAGGGTATCCACAAGGTGAAAGTGAGGCATCCCACCGTGAGGGGCCATTGTGGAGATTAAGCAAGCTATTGCCCAGAGTCGCAGAGTGTGAACCCGTGAGTCGAGTAGGCCCCGAAGCGAGAATTATCGAGTCCGTGGAATTTTGAGCCCAATACCCGCCGAGGCGGGGAATTGAACCCTGGTCCAGGGCCGATCTCAGCTTCCGGGTCTGCTGCCTCTAACCCCTGAGCCACACTTCTCCACAACTGTGTCACATATCCCTGATGTACAGCCATCTTCCCTTTCTGGCCTTCCTATTTTTCATTGTACTGCTGAGCTCCTTAAAACTGCAGCTTGAACTACTATTAACAGAACTATATGTGAACTCCGCACTCCCTACGACCCTGCACTGTGGGACTAGAACTGCCCACCTCCCCAAGTTGCAGAGTGTCTGCCATCCTCAAGTGTAACTGGGACATGTTAGGGGGTTGATGGCTCCACCTACCTACCCCCATAAGAATGTATCACCTTCTGACCCTTTGTGGTCAACAGAAGCTCTAGAGCCACGTAACCGGTTCTCAGAAGGAGCCATCATCTCTTTCCCCTATCTCTAGGGATGAAAAAGAAATTGGGGGGAGAGCAGCCTGCCCTTCTAAATCCCAATGTTAGAAAATTTCTCCCCCCCTCCTCTCTCCCGCGCCCCAGTTTAGTCTCATAGCCCTGGCTGCTTATGGAAGTCACACCTTTTTGATGTCATTGTCTGCGGCAACCAGGTCTCTGAGTCCCCAGTGCTCACCTGCCACGAGACCTCAAATATCTCAGGTCTTTGTTACTTCTAGATTGGGCTCTTTGTCTCACCAGCAGTCGTCACCACTCAGGGAGCCCCCATCTGGAGTGTTGCAGGGGTATTTTCTTCGAGGGCCCCTTTGCCTTCATCGCTGGTACGTTCGCCATCCATCCAGCCAGACCTAGATGCCTGCAGGTGAATGAAAAAAACAGGATTTCTCCTCGGCGAGGTCTCGCAGTTTAACTGGAAAGAGTATCTTGTATTTCAATTCTTTTTCTGTGAGCACCTTCTTCACCTCATCAAAACTCTGCTGTTGCTTCTGGACCTGTAAAGTAAAGTCTGGAAAAAACCTGACCATGGTATTTTCATATTTCAGGTCTCTTTGGGAGCGGACAGGCTGTCGGATTGTATCCTGGTCTCTATGATTGAAAATCTTGGCTATGATAGTACGCGGGCCCCCTGGTCTCAGCTGTTGAATTGGTGCCCTGTGTGCCCTCTTCCCCAAAAATAATTTGGAGTGGCACTTGGGGTGAAGGTGGGGAGTTATCATGTCCTCAACAAAGAGGTCCATGCTTTGGGCTTCTGTGCCCTCTATCACTTGCACAATGCATATGCTATTTTGTCTGGCCCTCCCCTCATAATCCTCAATTCAACTATGAGCAGCTCCTGCTGCTTCGTCAACATACGTACTTGGTCTTCCAAGGACTTTGAGGAAGTGTCAAGAGTGTCTTACTTGAAGTTTCCCAGGTACATCACAGGAGCAGAAAGTTGCTAATTTCCCAAACCTCTCTGAGACTTCCCCACACTCCCATGGTTATTCCTAGACAGTTGATGATACACAACTAATGATCGCACTAACCCAGGGACATGATGAGACAGCGAGGAACTTTTCCGCCTGTCTCTCAGCTGCCACGAGCTGGATGAATAACAACTGTCTTCGCCTCAATGGGGACAAGACCGAAGTGTTATTGGTGTGGTCTTCTGACTGGTGGCCGAGTGAACTAGGTTTGACTCCTATACCTGCAGTCTCAGCTAAAAATTTGGGGATTCTGTTGGATACAGAACTTACTTTTGGAAAACAGATTGCCAAAGTCACGGGCAAGTGCTACGCTATTCTCAAAACCTTCGTAAGGTTTTAAATCTCCTGCCCATCAACTCTAGTAAGTCCCTTGTCCATGCTCTAGTGACCCCTCACTTGGACTATGGCAATGCCCTTTTCATCGGCCTAAGTCAAAAAGGTTTGGGGCAACTTCAAAGAGTGCAGAACATGGCTGCACGTCTGGTACTTAATCTCCCCAGGAGAGCTTCGGGGGAAAACGCTCTGGCCAAGTTACACTGGCTACCCATCAAAGAGCGCATTTTGTTCAAGACAATGTGCTTTGCCCATCGAATTGCACATGGGAAAGGCCCCCCCTACTTAAAAAGACTCCTAACTATCCACCGTCCCAAACGCAATCTGAGGTCCTTGGGCAGTATGCTGTTCGCTCTCCCTCGTATCTTCAGAGCCAGAATGGGTGGCCGCTCATTCCGCTATCTGGCAGCCACCCACTGGAATAAACTCCCCCTGAATCTGCGGATGGAGCCATCCGAAAGATGCTTTCGACTTAAACTCAAAAGTCACCTCTTCCCCAGTCATTAGTAAAGGGCAGGGTGTGGCTGTATTGTGTTCTGTATGTTTTTATCTAGGCGTTCTCTATGGAACTCATCCACAGCGCGGGGACACACTATTTTAAGTGTAACCATGCGCTCTATAAATGATTTTATTATTATTAATAATATTATTAGAGTGTGTAGAGACTCCCGGGGGGGAAAAGGGTAAGGGACAGAGAAGTGACAGCCTTGTCTTCAAGTACTGGTGTCTTCTATCAGCAGATACTCTATCTTGCTTCTTGCTCCTTTTCTGTTGTTAGACACTGTAAAACAAGTGACACAGTTACTACATTCTTCTCTTTAGGAGACTGCCTATTGCCTCTCTTCTATTAATAGGAGTCTTAGGTTCGGACTCCAAAAAATGAAACGATATTTGCTGAGTAACTATTTTGTAGGAATACAATACAATTTTTGTAACTAGTATATTGTCTATAAACAATATATTTTGTGAACTACTCTGTATGTAGGGCTATTAACCTTTTGCTTTCTTTATATGCAGGTGGTAATTTACGATGACTTCTCTCTCTCTGGAAAGCCAATTCATGCTAATTACTTTTTTCTAACTTCTACATTATTAGCCTAATATCTTTTAAAATGCGTGCCTTAGATAAACAACTGTTTGCTGAGCTGAGAGGTAAGAAAGGAGGGAGGCCGGCAGAGGTAAGGTACATGGTCTCTTTATATTCAACAAGGGACTGGGACTGAGTCTAGCAATTTTAGAAATAACACCTTAAGAGCTGCACTTGCCTGACAGGAACAGGAACTTCAGGTAGTTCAAAACTTGAACAAAGCCGGTGAGTACTGCTGGTTCTGTTGACAGCTCGTAATTCTTCTCTCTTCAGATTCTTGGAATACCGTCTTGTAGTATTAACTGCTGACTACCGACGGCTCCATTGAAATGTAAATCTAGCTACTCTAACAGTAGCACACGGATGGAACACTGAGCGCTGCTGCGAGGGCAATGGACTCGGTGAAGTGCGCGCAGCTGAGGCCAAGTGCGATCCTCAGCTGTGCATGGCAGGCATGTGCTGATTTTTGGAAGGCAGGAGCAATCAATCAATCAATCAGTGACACTTATAGAGCACGCTACATACCCGTAGGGTCTCAAGGCGCTGGGGGGGGGGAGCCGCTACTGCTCGAACAGCCAGGTCTTCAGCTTCTTCCTGAAGGAGAGGTGGTCTTGGGTCAGGCGCAGGTCGGGAGGGAGGGAGTTCCAGGTCTTGGCGGCCAGGTAGGAGAAGGACCTTCCTCCTGTAGTCGCTCTTCGGATGCGGGGGACGGCGGCGAGGGCGTGGTTGGCTGATCGGAGGTGGCGTTTGGGAGCGTAGAAGTTGACTCGGCTGTTGAGGTAGCTCGGGCCTTGGTCGTGTAGGGCTTTGTGTGCGTGGGTGAGGAGGCGGAAGGTGATTCTTTTGTTGACGGGGAGCCAGTGAAGGTCTCTCAGATGTCCGGAGATGTGGCTGGTTCGTGGGATGTCGAGGATGAGTCTGGCTGAGGCGTTCTGGATCCGCTGGAGTCTCTTCTGGAGCTTGGCGGTGGTACCGGCGTAGAGGGCGTTGCCGTAGTCCAGTCGGCTGGTGACGAGGGCCTGGGTGACGGTCTTCCTGGTCTCGGTGGGGATCCACCAGAAGATCTTCCGTAGCATGCGAAGGATGTTGAAGCATGCCGAGGAGACGTTGTTGACTTGCCTGGTCATGGCGAGGGAGGAGTCCAGGGTGAAGCCCAGGTTTCGTGCATGGTCTGTCGGTTTGGGTGCGGTGCCCAGGGCGGGAGGCCACCAGGAGTCGTCCCAGGCGGAGGGAGAGGAGCCCAGGATGAGTACCTCCGTCTTGTCCGAGTTCAGTTTCAGGCGGCTGGTCGTCATCCACTCGGCTACCTCTTTCATCCCTTCGTGTAGGTTGGCTCTGGCGGCGGCGGGGTCGTTGGTCAGGGAGAGGATCAGCTGGGTGTTGTCGGCGTAGGAGATTATGCTGAGGTTGTGTTTGCGTACGATGGCCGCGAGGGGGCTCATGTAGACGTTGAAGAGGGTGGGGCTCAGAGATGATCCTTGGGGGACGCCGCAGATGACTTCGGTGGCCTCTGACTTGTACGGTGGTAGGCGGACTCTCTGTGTTCTTCCGTCGAGGAAGGAGATGATCCATTCCAGCGCCTTGTCCTGGATTCCGACGTTGCTGAGGCGCCGTACTAGGGTGCGGTGGCAGACCGTGTCGAATGCCGCGGAGAGGTCTAGGAGGATGAGGGCCGCTGTTTCTCCGTTGTCCATCAGGGCTCGGATGTCATCGGTGGCGGCGATGAGGGCGGTCTCGGTGCTGTGGTTGGCTCGGAAGCCGGACTGTGAGGGGTCGAGGGATCCGTTCGTCTCGAAGAAAGCGGCCATCTGCTTGTTGAAGGTTTTCTCGATGACTTTGGTTGGAAACAGGAGGAGCGAGATGGGGCGGTAATTCTTGAGGTCGGTGGGGTCCGCTGTTGGTTTCTTGAGTAGAGCGCTGAGTTCGGCGTGTTTCCAGCTCTCAGGGAAGGTGGCGGTGTCGAAGGATGTGTTGATGATGTCTCGCAGGTGGGGTGCGATGACAGCGTCGGCCTTGTTGAAGACGTGGTGAGGGCAGGGGTCGGTCGGTGATCCGGAATGGATGGAGTTCATCGTGCGGATGGTGTCTTCGGTGCTGATCGGGGTCCAGGCGTGGAGGGTGGTGGTGGGGGGTGGTTGTTCGGTCATGGTGTGCGTTGGTTGGTTGTTGAAGCTGTTGTGTATGTCCGCGATCTTGTTGTGGAAGTATGAAGCGAGGGAGTTGCAGAGGTCTTGCGATGGGGTGATGTCGTTGTTTCCTGCGCTGGGGTTGGAAAGCTCTTTCACGATGTTGAAGAGTTCCTTGCAGTTGTGTGCGTTGTTGTCCAACCGGTCCTTGAATGCTGTTTTCTTGGCGGCGCGGATCAGCTGGTGGTGTTTCCGGGTGGCAAGTTTGAAGGAGGTCCTGTTGTCCGGTGTTGGTTCCCTTCTCCAGACTTTCTCGAGGGCTCGGCAGTTCTTCTTGGAGCTCTTGAGTTCGTCGGTGAACCATGGGGCTTTCTTGCTGCCGGGTCTGCTGGGCGGGGTCCTCAGTGGGGCGAGTTCATCCGCGCAGTTGCTGATCCACTTCGTGAGGTTGTCGGCGGCC
This sequence comes from Lissotriton vulgaris, assembly GCF_964263255.1. Classification (NCBI taxonomy): domain Eukaryota; kingdom Metazoa; phylum Chordata; class Amphibia; order Caudata; family Salamandridae; genus Lissotriton; species Lissotriton vulgaris. Next base: position 198,426,875 of record NC_141697.1, read on the forward strand.
TGGCTGGGGTTCGCTGAGCTGGCAGGAGGGTGCTGGCTCAGGGAGGTGGTGAGCTGGTCTGCTGTGATCTTGTTCCAGCTTCTGCGGGCGGCCTGTTGCTGGTGGTGGTGGGTCGTTGTTTTCTTGAAGGTGAAGTGGACGCAGCTGTGGTCCGTCCATTGAAGCTCTGTGGCGTGGCTGAAGTCGATGTCCTTGCTGGATGAGAAGACAGCGTCGAGTGTGTGTCCGGCGAGGTGGGTGGGGGTGGACACCAGTTGCTTGAGTCCCAGGTTGGCGAGGTTGTCGAGCAGGGTGCTGGTGTTGCGGTCGTTGTTGTTCTCCAGATGGAAGTTGAGGTCTCCCAGGAGGATGTAGTCAGCGGAGGGGAGGGCATGTGGGCTGACGAGGTCGGCGATGTCCTCGCTGAATTGTGTGCGTGGTCCAGGGGGTCGGTAGATCAGGGTGCCTCTGAGGGTGGTGTTCGGGTTGGTGTGGATCTGGAAATGCAGGTGTTCGGCGGTGGTCAGGGAGTCGTCGGTGCTGGTCGTGAGACGGATGGTGCTCCTGTGGATGATGGCGATGCCTCCTCCCATCTGGTTGGCGTTTCGGTCCCTCCGGACGATCTTGTAGCCCTCTGGGATGGCGATGGCGATGTCGGGAGCTGAAGAGGCGTTCATCCAGGTCTCCGTGAGGAAGGCAACGTCTGCAGCTGTGGTGCTGTGGTGTCAAGGAGGTTCCAGAGTTCGATGGCATGTCTGTGGACGGAGCGGGTGTTGAGCAGGATGCACTTGAGGTGGGTGCTGCTGGTGTTCGGCTTGGCGGGTGCTGGTGCGAGGCAGGTCCGGATGCAGGAGAACTTGCAGGCGTGGCAGCTGAAGGGTCCGTGGGAGTGACGTGGTGTGGCTTGGTGGCACTCTGGACGTCGGCCGGTGTTGAGAGCGGTGAGGGAGGCGGCGGAGTACGTCAGGCGGGTCGGTCGGGGGCTTCGTGGGCCAGGGGTCCTGGCACTGGGCGCGGTCCAGGCGCGGACGGGCGTAGACGGGCTTACCTTTGGCGCGCCTTCGGCGCACAATCGGCGCGCCCGCTGCGCGTGACCGCTGTGCGTTCGCACGGTCGCCATTTAAGGCGAAGTGCGCGGGTGGGAGGAGCAGCTGGGAGGCGGGAGCGGGGAGGGTACAGAATACAAAAAGGGGCGGGGAAAAGCGGCGGTGGCGGGAAGGGAGGGCGGCGAGGTAGGCGGACAACAAGGAAGGAAACCACAACACGGGGGAAATAAAAATTAAACACAACGGGCACAAATTCCTGACAAAACAAGGAAAAAATCAAGGTTATACTAAACAAGCACAAATTTTACACAAAACAAGGGCAAAAACAACCGCAGCGGCGCCAGCCGGCAACCGGCAAAACGAGGCAGCAGCGAGGCAGAGGGCAGGCAAGGGGCACACGCAGCAGCTGGTGGCCGTGCGGCGCGGGGGTGTCCCACAAGGGGACACTGACCTTAGTGCTTCCAGCCATCTTTAAGGACCGCAACATGACTAGTTAGGTCCAGGCCTTGTCAGGTAGCCTGCCGGGGGTTGGTAAAAGCCCTTAGTTAGCCTCCTTCTGCCAAATGCAGTAATAATGCCCACAAGCTGGGATCTATTCTGCCCAAGTTTCATGACAGGAAGTCTGGAGATCACAAATGTGGGACTCCACATTTCTCACTTCACCAGACATCTTCTGAAAGTCTGCTCTCAAGAGCCCCAAATGTATTATGCCTCTGTCGATTTCTGGTTCAAGGGAAGCCTTGAGGTCCTTAATGGCCACGATGATCGCCCAGTGGTCGTGCTTTGGCGGGGCCCCCAAGGCTCTGGGCTGTCCTCCTTTACATTTTCTTTTTATTAATCTAAGATCTAGCAAATACCATTTTTCAGATGGGGTTTTCCTGTTAGATTTGGTTCCTATCCTGGGGGCACATTGATCCAATGTGTTAGTAATTTCTGAATTTAATGTTTCAACCTTTACCTGTTCAGGGAGCACCCTTGAGGCAGTTGGATCTCTTAGAGAGAAATAGGAAGCAAACAAATCAGGAGTAATAAGACTCCATGCCTTTTTCACTACTGTTGAAGGTGCGAACAGGCTGCTTATTGTAGCCAGCCAAATAAAAGAAAATGTGATTATAGAGTGGTCAGTCCAGGAAAGGGGCATAATCCCAGAGACAGTTATGGATTCTATGTTAGAAAATAGGAGGTCAAGTGTATGCCCAGCGATATAGGTGGGTCCTTTGATCCATTGTTTGAGCTGAAGGATCTGCATATCGCTTTCCAGATGTTTAACCTTAGGATCTTCCGTATTTTTTAAATGGACGTTGAAATCACCAATTGCCAGGAGGTAATTATGTTTTAGGCAAATAGGGGCCAATTGTGACAGCAGTTTAGTACTGAATCCAGACTTATATCCTGGGGGATTATAGATTTCTGCTCCCCCATGGGTTTTTGATCTCCACTGGACACCTGGAAAGCTAAGATCTCGTGGTCTCCTAGTAGAGCCACAGACTTGAGGAGACACTTGAAAGAATCTTTAAAATAAATGGCTATCCCCCCTCCCTTCAATCCCAATTTATCCCATTTTAGCAGTTTATAGCCAGCAGACAGGGCAGGGCCAATATCAGGAGAGTTGTTATCATCTAGCACCGTTTCGGTAATGAAGGCTAGCTCTGCTGTTTTCGTCCAGATAAAATGTCCCAGCTCTCGATAGAGTCTTCGGGCAACGACCTTGAGTTAAAATAAATACAGGACGTCATCTTTTCTGGGGTGCTGCTCTGTCAGGAGCCAGCTACCCTACTTGCAATTAAGGAATTATAACAGGCCCTCCGTACCCTGTGTGGCCCTCGTAGCACAGAGTGCCTCATTATGTATCGTGGGCTTGGCTAACTCAAGAAGAGTCGTCCTAGAGTAACGGTAGTGGCTACTGGATTCTCACAGTAGAATAGAGGGTTCCTGGTGCCTGGTGGTCCCATTGGGGCGCTGTTGGGGGCAGACATGCTTGCCTTTTGCGTACCTTCGGCGTGTCGACAGTGCGCCCGCTGCGCGCGTCTGCTGGATCATAGAAGAGACGATGGAGACCTTGCAGGAGCATTAAAAATATGATGAACTCCTGTATTTTGCACGACCTGCAGTCTCATCAACAAGGATTCATTTATGGAGGCAAAAAAGCATTTCCATAGTCCAAACAACTCACCACAAAGGCTTGGACTAGTGTTTACCTTGTTGACAGAGGACAAAGAAGAAAAACCCATACAGGCTTAACAGATGGAAACAGAGCCTCGCGGAGTTTTAGACCTGATCTTTCATAGAAAGAGATTGGTCCAGGTACACTCCAAGATTCGTAACAACCATTTTAGGGATTGAAGATGTGCCAAGTTCCTCTGGTCAACAGTCAGAAGTCCATATGTTAGGGTCCTTACCGAATAGCATAATTTCGGTTTCGCATTAAACTGAAGACGGTCTCTGTCATTCAGAGCTCTAGGGCTCTCAGATCAACTGCAAAACATTATTTAACAATGCTAGCCTCACAGTCAAAAGAAATCAAAACTGTGTATCATCCACATAAATATACAATTCCAGTCCATATGATTTCCCCCTACGGACCAAGGGTGCCACATAGATATTAAATAAAGGAGGGCTCAAACAGGAGCTGTGAGGATCACCCTTGTCTAATAGAACAGTGCAGGTTCTTAAAGAACCCAAAGTAATGGTCTGTGTTCTATACAGGAAATGCCACACTCCCTAAGCCCCCACAGCTGGCGAGATTGTGACACAATGTCGAAAGCTGCAGATAAAATTGAGTAAAATCAACATAATAGTTTGTTATTGCCTAAAGCACATCTAATGTGATCCATGACAGTCAATAAAGTAGTTTTGGTGCTATGAAAGGGTTTAAAGCCTGATTGAGAAGGATGTAAGAGGCGGATTGCTTCCAAACATGCCATCAGTTGTCTGGCCTTCCAGCAACTTACCCAACAGGTGGAGCAGCGAGATGAGGCAATAATTAGGTAAATCCCTCTGAGCCACATTGGGTTTCTTTTGCATGGGAATCACATGTGCTGCTTTCCACTCGTAATAGATAGAATAAACAAAGTACATACTAAAGGTGCAAGTATTTCACAGAGAGAGACTAATATCCTAGGCAACAAATGTCTATAGGAGACCCAGATGTCACCGACACCAGGGGCGTCTCTAGGCTCATGGTGGCCCTGGGCAGGGAGCGTAGATAGGGGTCCCTGGAAGAGGGGGTCCGGGCGGGGCGGAGTACGGAGGCCAGTGAAGAGGAGGGGTTCGGGTGTTTGTAAGCGTAACAGAGTCGGAGGCCGACAAAACCCTGCCAGGGGCCGCCACGCAAATATGTATCCATCCTCGGAGGATTACTATAATAAGGATATATATTGGCATGGTTGCCCCTGGGGTTTGGTGGCCCTGTGCAGGTGCACAGCTTGCACATGCCTTAGGCCGCCCCTGCCGACACTAGAGACATCTGGGTGGTCAGCACTAGATGTACATTTGATGATAAAACTATCAGCTGTCTGACACTTTATATCTGAAAAGTTCTCATAAATCATGTCAATTTACTTTTCAAAATGGTTAGCAAACGAGTTGCATAAGTCTTGAGATGCCTGTATGCTTTGAGTGCAAGGATTAATAAAAGACTTTCGAACTTTAACCAGTTAGTTTGAGGAATTGCCAGCTGTAGTAATTAGATTGGATATATAGAGCTTTCTCACTCCTTTACTATGATGGCTAGTCAAAGCCATCCTATAACATTCTTTGGAGACTCAAGTTACGCCATCGTCTTTTCCTTTGCTTACATAAGGGCTTTTTCCACATGCAATGACGATGCAGAATAAAGAGGCAAAGGCACCATGTGTTTTTTTAATGCTAGATTTAAGAGGTGCGAATATGTCCAACGCAAGCATTAACAAATTCCAATAATCATTTAACTCTATCTCTATATTTGTCACCTTGGCCAATAAGGGGGGATTATACACCTCTACAAAAGAGTTAGGCAAAATCTTCCAGCATTGTCTGGGTATTTTAGACTTAGTGCACTTTACCATGTTAGACCTCTCTAGATGTGAAATCTGAAAATGGATGATGGCATGATCCGACCAGAGACGTTGTTGCAGGCTATCACAAGTCAGCAAAATAGAATTAGTAAAAATCATATCCAAAGTATGCCCGGTAAAATTAGTGGGCCTTTAAGGTTTTGAGTTAATCCAATAGTGGCATGATCGGTCATAACTGCAAGACCTCTAAGTCTTGAAGGTTTTATCCATGATAAATAAAATCACCCAACAATAGAAACTGCTGGGAAGACAAGACATGAAAAGTGATAATTTCCAAAAGCTGATGACTAAAATGTTATTTTGGACTGGTGACTGATAATTCATGGCCCCACATTCATTAGGGGGAGCTGAAATCTTAAAACACAAATCTCATCCCAATCCAAGATCACAGAAAAAATAGCAACATTTTAACAATATCTTTCAAAACTTTAAAAACAATTGCAATCCTCACCCCTGACCTTCCTTCTCTATGAAGCCTTAACATGCGATAGTTGTCAGGAAGAGCAGCTGCAATGGAAGGTAGCGGAGTCAAATGTAACCACGTTTCAGTCAGGAATCCTATTTCAGGCACAGAGGAGTATCACAAGCCCCATAATTCTTGTGTTTAGGCACTGATCTAATATTTAAGAAAAAAACAATTGAAATCAACTGATGCTGCGGATTTAAGGATACTGGGTACAGTATTGTGCAAACAAGGGTCAGTAGGTAAAATCATCGGCATCGCCATCGACTTCAGTTTGTCAGCCGATGACAGCGCTTCAGCATCGATGACACCGCTGCTTGCATCACGATCTGCCAGCACCGTGATGAGCACCGCCTTCATCTCGCACCGTGACCCTGGTCTCACCGAGGACGTCATCTGACGCTGTCACTGAACCGCTGCTTGCGGCGCGACCTGAGGGCACCACAAGCCGCACCGCCGCACTTCGCATCGCAGCACACAATGCCTGCCGACGTCAGCGCTCCTGACTCCAACAGAGAGGAGATCGACCTGCAACCCATGTCACTTTGAGGGCCCCAATGACTCCTGTACCGACCTCCGGGACTGACGCCTGCAGATGCCGTGTTTTTGGAAGCTCAACAAAAGATCGCCAATGCCTTGTATTTCTAAAAGGTACTGTTTGCAAGTGTTCCCGACAACATAGCTGGCCCGCAACGCTGTGGTCAGCCAGAACTGTGTGGATTTGTTTGCTCACGATGCCATGATAGCCCCAGACTGAGAAATTGACATCAAGGAACTGTTTTTAAAGCGTATTTTGAAAACTGTGGATTTTTAAAGTACTGTATTGTGGATTTTTATTGTTTTTGGTCTTAAGTATATCAAAATATTGGATATTTTTCTAAAGTGGTGTGGTCTTTTTGTAGTGCTTACACTGTATTACTGTTGGTTATGTGCAAATGCTTTACACACTGCCACTAAGATAAGCCTGACTGCTCGTGCCAATCTACCAAGGGGTGAGCAGGAGTTATTTTAGAAGTGTAACTCCCTATCCTGACTATAGTGGTGGGTTCTGCCTGGCTTTGGCACATGCCCTAGCCTGCCAAAAGTCCCATTTCTAACAGGCACAGATGGGCTTAACTTTGCCGTGCCTGGGTGCATCAACATCTGATTTTATAGTAGCAGGTAAACCACTAGACTGCCGACCCCCTGCCCACAGAAAGTGAATTAAAACAATACTCTCCACAACAAACGGCTGTGCAGTGGTGGACCAGAGATCCTCGTCGAAGTTATAATAAGAAGACGAGAAACGTAAGTCAAATTAACACTTTTAACCCTTAACATTTCCAACATGACCACAAGTCAGGGCCAAACTGGCCGTAGTGGGCACCGGGTGTTTCCCTGGTGGGACGCTAGTAAGGGGGCCGGTTTTGGGTCCATGGGGGCCATTTTTGTTACAGAGGGTCAGAAATATCGCCCCCCTGTAACAAAAATGGTCGCCCACAGGAAGTGAATTAAAACAAAAACAAAACTCTCTCCACAGCAAATGGTTGTGATGCGGTTGATCGGAGAGAGTTGCTGAAGTTAAAATAAGAAGGAGAGAAATGTAAGTCAAATAAACATTATTAAATCCTTAAACATTAGAGTGTGACTGCAAGCTGAGTCAAAGGCTGTGTGCCCGCATGTGGTTTTATAGTGGCAAGAGCATCACTAGGCAGCTGAATCCCCACCCACAGGAAGGGAATTATAAGCAAAACTCTCTCCACAACAAAAGACTCTGCTGCGTGGGCCTGGGAGTGTCACCAAAGTTAAAATAAGGAGAGAAATGTAAGACAAATAAACACTGTTAAACCCTTATAAATTCCAGTGTGATCACAAGCTTAGTCAAAGCCTGCTCATCCGTGTCAACATCTGATTTTATAGTAGCAGTACACCACTAGATTGCTGACCCACCGCCCACTGGAAGTGAATTAAATACAACTCTCTCCACAACAAACAGCTGTTTGGTTCAAAGACTTTTTGTCACTACTCTGGTGACAGAGCACTGAAAAAAACAACTGATACTTCTCTGTTGCATTGTAAAGGAAGCAAATAAGCTGGTTCCTCCGCCAGTTTCTAATTGAAGCCATGCACAACTATATCAGTTACTCACAGCTGGTTTGGATCGCCTCTGAGAAGTTAACACTTGAACAAACTCTCTGCCTGGGATTCTACAGCTGTTTAAATTGCACCAATTGCTTTGCTGTGTATTGCTTCCATAGGGGACACTTTGCTTAAATTATTGATTTGAAATCTATTTTGCATTGCTCTTCTGTCACAGCAATAAAAAAAACAGAGCTTGCTATTAACTCAGGGTTTGTCATATGGAAATTAGCCCCATCACCCCCCTCTCCTAACCAAACTTCAGAGAAGTCATAGAGAGATGTGTCATGAAAGAGCTACATCCTACCACCCAAAGCAGGGCTATAACTGATCCTATGAGAAAAAAAGAGTTCAAACAAAATAATGTGTTAGCTAACTTTGGTCTGGGATAAGCTATAGAGGTGATTCAATCCCTGTTCTAAATATCTATTATAAATCCAATTCAATGTTGAATTTGGATTGCTGTTAAATATAAGGAAAAACGTTTGTTGAAAAATTTGTATTAGATGGCAAGCAGCTGTCACTTTGGCCTTTTGGCAGGTCTGACCTCAGTGCAATCTTTATGACTCTTTACAGCTTATGAAGAGCAGTTTGGGATGGTTCAATAATTTCATTAACTTGAAAAAGGAGACCATGGGAAGAGAATCCATTGGATCCCACGTAACAGTGTAATCAGTTTGGCCCCATCCCAGTGGGATCGGGAGCTGGTCCCAGAATACATTTGGTGTGATTGAAGAGAAAGGGAATTCTCATTTTCCTAGAAAACACCTTCAACAGGCCCCAGTCCCGCCATGGGCGGACGGGTTTTGTCATCTGGGTTTTACTCAACTCATGGGAACATGGGCTCAGTGTGTTCATTGGGTAGGGAGTAGCCAGCATTCACATCTACCCACCGGTTAGTCAATACTACGAAAGTGACACAATACGCCCATCTCAACAGAATACATTTTGACCTGAGGAAGAGAAGAAGAAGACTGAACCCGCTGTCTTTGAACTGTGTGAAGACTCCAGTAGTCAGTTGGTTGGCCTCAAGTGTGGCTACAGGGAGATAATAAGTTGCAAGATGCATTCTTCTTGGAGTGACCAGTTGACCAGTGACTACTTGACCTGGACATTACCCTAATGGTGGTTTCTGCTGGAGTGAGTATTAGCTCCTAATTGGCCTCTCAGGGTTTACCTTTTCTTGATGCTTTTTGCAATGAAGCTAACAAAATCCTATACACAGTTCCTTTTATTCAATTCTAATCAGTGTTTGGGTCCTTTTCTAGCTAAATATTTCTCTATTTTAAAAAATTGGTTGTGGGATTTTTTTGGGTCTTTGACTTTTTAATTTGGCTGGTGCTGCTAAATACGTGAACTTTTAAAAAATTAAATAAAGCCTTCACGCTCTGTGCCATTGTTAACAGGGGTTGATCCCAGGTTAATTTTATTGTTCTTGTTTGTTAGACCCCACAAGACATAGGACTTAATATTTGTGACTCTCATCTTCTCAAAATATTAATCCATTTTCTTACAGCTTGGTTCACATATTTCCACTGATTGAAATACTTAACCTTGCAAATTTTTCATAGGGTTAGATGGTTTTAAAACACCATGTTGAAAGGGAAATGTCTGCTACTCCTATTTTGGCTACAATTTGTTAGAACTGCTAACACATGGTAGTTAATGCAAAATGTATGATAATAAAACATTAAAAAATATATTACTGAGGTATGGTGTCACGGGGAGGTAGGGTAGTGTGGCAGGACTTCAATCTTTTATTTAATACTTGTAAAGGAGTAGGGTGCAGGGCCAGACTGGGAACTGAAACCAGCCCTGGCAAACTGCTTGGCTGGCCCCCCTGGGAGGGGTAGGGGGGTGCAGCCGAGCTGTTTGCTAGGGCCGGTTTCTGCTGATTTTGTTACAGGGGGCCGATGTTGCCGACCCCCGTAACAAAACCGGCCACCTAGTGGCCCAAAACAGGCCCCCACTCTGGCGGCCCACCGTGGTGCTTGAGATTCCTATAGGTGTATAACAGCGCCTGTATCCTGCTATTGCAGCTACTTTGTTCCCCTGTCTGAGACATGACATGTCGCCTCCTCGCAGAAAGGACACCTTGACTCCTCCATGGCAGCCAGGGAGCCGGCCTCGACCTCGCCACTGACTCCTCATCTTCAAAACACTGTGCATCGTCATTGATTCCGTTTCCATTTTACTGTTTGTTTGGGGGTCTGAGTGACTCTATGCCCAACGCCGCGCTCCTCACGGTCAGTGGAGTATTTTGGATTTATTGCTGTCACAACGTTAAAATAAACCCAGGTGGAGCTATTTGTTTTCTGCAAGCTTTATTAATGCAATAACTGTTCTAAAGTAATATCCTATTACCTGTATGTTGGATTTGTGCTGTTTTGGTCTTGTTGATTTTAGATAAAGATACCTTATTTTTCATAAACTGGTGGGGTGTCCATTTGTGGTGTTATCACTGTATTACTGTGTGTACTTCACACATTCCTTTTGGAATAAGTCTGTCTGCTCGTGCCAAGCTACCCAGGGGGTTAGCAGGGGTTATCTAAAGTGTTTACCCCTCTTACCCTGACTAGAAGAAAGGGTCCCTTTCCGGACAAAGGTATATACCTCTGGGATCACTGACATAATATCGAGGGACATAATATCGACTAGAAAAAATATCGGCAAAAAAATATCGACAGACAGAATATCGACTTTGCATTTACAAACAGGTAAGTACAAAAATATTGAGTAAAAAATATCGTTTACAAAAACATAGTTTATAAAAATATCGACTTTATTAAAAACAATGTTAAATTAAATTAATATTACAAATTAATTACTAAAATATAATTAAAAATAATGAAATTACCTTATAATAATTGAATAATTAATTAAAGTCATACATTTTATTTTACTATCATATTTGTTAAAACATATATATATAGTAACATATTATAATTACAAAATATCCAATATTATTACCGTAGGATAGCGGAAGTGTAAAAATTACTATTCCCACTCCAGAGAGTGCAACAGTAGACAGGGCGTTGGAGAGCGTATAGGTAAAAATTACTATTCCCACTCCAGAGAGTGCAACAGTAGGGAAAGCATTGGATAGCGTAGGGGTACAAATTAATATTCCCACTCTAGAGAGTGCAACAGTAGAGAAAGGGTTGGATAGCGTAGGGGTAAAAATTACTATTCGCACTCCAAAGAGTGCAACAATAGGGAAAGCGTTGGATAGCGTAGGGGTAAAAATGACTATTCCCACTCCAGAAAGTTCAACAGTAGGTAAGGCGTTGGATAGCGTAGAGGTAAAAATGACTATTCCCACACCGGAGAGTGCAACAGTAGAAAAAGGGTTGGATAGCGTAGGGGTAAAAATTACTATTCCCACTCCAGAGAGTGCAACAGTAGGTAAAGCGTTGGATAGTGTAGGGATAAAAATTACTATTCCCACTCCAGAGAGTGCAACAGTAGGGAAAGCGTTGGATAGCGTAGGAGTAAAAACTTACTATTCCCACTCCAGTGTGTGCAACAGTAGGGAAAGTAGATACTTCATATATTATTTAAAAAAATATATATATATTAATATCTATAAAAAAATAATTACAAATAATTACCAATTTAATATGATATAATAATTAATTACAAATAATAATTTAAATTAATCATTACAATTAGTTATCTATTAATACTAATTATTTACAAATTAACAATTAATTAATTGGTAATTAAAAAGTTAATTAACAATTTAAATCTAATAAATACCAAAAACAAATTAACATGTAATTAGTTATAATTAAATTACTTCCCACCTTATTCTCCTATAAACCCACAACCCACTACAGAAAATAAATTAGTGAAATTAACATAATTATCAATTAATCAATTTAATAAAATTAATTATCAATTAAAATTCAATTAAATACCAAATAACAATTATTTAACAATTAATTATAAATAAATAACACTACATACATTAACAGATTTAATTAATTATAATTAAATTACTTCCCACCCTATTCCCCTATAAACCCACAACCCACTACAGAAATTAAATTAGTTAATTTAACATAATTATCAATTAATCAAAATGAATTGGCAATTAAAATGTAATTAATTACAAAATAAAAATGAATTAACAATTAATTATAAACAAATACCAATAAATAAATGTACATATTTAATTAATTATAATTAAATTACTTCCCACCCTATTCCCCTATAAACCCACAACCCACTACAGAATTACATTACGCAAAATTTAAATTACATTAAATTAATTAATTAAATTACATTATAACATAAACACTTTTAACACATAGAATATACTATAAAAAATTCGATATTATTAAATGTTCCATATTTTTATTAACCTATATTATGTACTTCGATATTTTGACTATCTATATTTTAAAATTCGATATTACATTACTTACCTTCAAAACGATATTTTTGATGTCTATATTCTGTCCATTCGATATTCTGTCCAGCCTACATTTTGTACTCAATATTATGTCCATTGGATATTTTGTAGTCGATATTTTGTCTGTTTACCATACCTCTGCCAACTAGAGACCCCCATTTCTAACAAGAGGTTAACCCGTAGTTTGCCAGTGTGGATCGAGGATGGACCAGGCAAATGTTGATGCCCCCTGTGAAATATTGAGGTTTTCGGTGTCTTGAAAAGGGAATGGATATGTGTGGATATGTATGTATTAGCAGTGTATGTGTTACTTCTGTAGCATAATATAAGCCAAAAGATTGTGGAGTTGTGCACAGAGTATAAAGGAAAATACAATTAGTAAGCAATTCTGTTCTGAGAGCAGAAGTGTACAGTTACTGTGTGGTGATGTTATCAATGTGGGCACCAACAAATAAAGCTAAGGGTTTATCAAATTAAAAGGAGAGGTGTGGTGCAGCGGCCATGGCAGCTGACTTCGGAGCACCGGGTTCACGGTTTGATCTCCAGCTCCGGCAGCAGCTCCGCTCAACACCATGTGACTCTGGGCAATAGCTCACATAATTTCCATGATGGCCCCCAGCGCCTTGAGACCGGTAAGGGTGACTAGTTTGCGCTTTACAAATACAGATTTACATTTTTTTAAGTAATGCTTTGTGCAGCCAGTTTGGTTCACTGTGATCGAAATAGGATTTTGATGGTTAGGAATGTCAGAGTCAATATTCATTTCGTTTTGGGGGCTACTGAATATTTTTTAATAGAGACTATCTCTGCTGCGTTATTGACTCTTTATGCGAAGAGCGAAGATTTTAATTTTTTTAATCTTAGAATTTCCTTCTGAGTATATGACATTGATCATGTCACTGCATCATGGTTCTAACGCACAGATTATAACTTATGGTTAGGTATGGGGGAAATTGTGGGAACTCAAGTTATGCAACAGCTGTTTCTGATGTTACCTATACTTTTAAATCTATTTATCTCCTGGGTGTAAAATCTGTACCTCAGGTTTATTGTGAATGGATAATGAATTTACCTCAGAAATAAAACTGTATGTGGATAATGTTGAATTCACAGAAGGATGATATTGTAATAGATTTTAAGATTACGCTAAAAGGTTACACGTAAGGGTAATAGGATTATTGACAATAAGTCTCATATATAGTTGTACTGCTGAGATTTCAGCAGGATGAAAGAGTGGGCCCTGTTAGAGCCAAAAAAGGAACATTGTGAATTTCCATTTCCATGGGTGTTCAAGATGGATCTACCTCAATCTGTGGAATTCCCAAAATGGAGAAAAGCAACCTGACGAGACCAGGCTGATAAAACTCCATTTTGGGGAATTGCCATTATGAGGAAGATCCAATTCCAAGAAAATCAGAAGAATTGTGTGAAATAAAATATTCCAGAGCTAGGATGGAATCCCAGATTCGTTATATTTAAAAAAAAATCTTCATTTAATTCCTAAAATATTGGACATAGAGGACACGGGAAAAAGAAAAAGCAGTCTTTGTATACCTTTTTATGTCTACTGTTACCTGTAAATGAAAGAGTATAAGAAGACTAGCAAAAGTAGTACAGGTTGTCTACAGAGGACAAAGAAGAGAAAGTAGAAAAGGAAAGCACACAAAAATTAAGAGATGGAGGGAAAATATCATGGGGGCAGGTGAACAAAGGCAAAAAGGCAAGGAGAAGAGGAGGAGGAATGGCCTCACCAGAATCACAGGGATCGCAGAGAATTTAACAGAGGGAACATTTTACCAAAAAAAAAGATTAAGAGGCTAATACAGGCAGTCACCGTGAACAAATGGGGGAAGGCAATGCTCATGACAAATTTGAAGAAGGCTTGCGGGGATACGTTCTCCTCCCTGAACATCTGAGAAAATTGTACAGATGAAGCAAAAAATGGGAAAGCAGAAAGATTTTACTTTTTTCTAAGAAGGAAATATTTACCTAGTTTCTGCAAAATTCTGGGAAACCGGTTTAATGAAAAAGATTGCAAGAACTTGTTTCTCCAAATGTCAATTCTGTTGGTTTCAATAACTCAAAGAAGAGAGAGAGGACCAGGTAAGCTGGTCCGAATCCCCAGGGTTATATGTTCTATCAAAAAGGACCAGTACCATTTATGTATTTAGGAAGTAAGAAGACTCAGAGTTGTACATTTTCAGAAGAAAGGAAACCGCTTGGGTTTTTCATGAAGCCCTCACCCACCGACCTAGTCGGTGGCATGCTTCATCATCGGGCCCACCACAGTGACACCAAATGTGTCCCAGGTGTGCTGCAACACCAGATGTTACTGCAGAGCTGGTATTCTTGCTGAGTGTGCAGTGAAAAAAGTGAGAGAAAGTGAAAGTTTAAAATGCCATACAGGAAAGTCCCAGTACCCGAGGGATAAATTAAGTTTCATTTCTGGGCCCCTGTTAGCAGTTAAAAGGCAAACGGATGCGGTGGAGTTAAATTACGAACTCCTGCATCCTGTGTGGTCGACATGTTTCAGCCAGGCCTTATTATTAAAACTGGCTATCCTCAGGACCTTATAGTATGTGAAGAAGTGCAATTAAACTATAGAACTAAATTATAGTGATTGTGTTAATTTAAATCAATGTGTCGCACACCCTAAAGTGTGTTTATGTGTTAAAGGGGAATTCCCTCTAGCATTGCTACACAAAACATAAAAGACAAGGACAGACGTACAAGGGAGAGTCATGTTTAGCATTAAGGCAAATATTAGAGAATTTAATGCAATGATGCCGACTTATTAGGTGGGTGTCCGACATGTAGGCGGCAGCGACGTGGCAGAAATGATGCCGAGATGGCGTGACAATTCTACGCCAAAATTGGTCGGAGGTGGTGGTGGGCTAAAACAGCGTAATGTTAACTAAGTGAGGCACTAGTGGGTAAAACATTTTATCCTCACATAGGCTTTTTCTGTTGAAGCCTTCTTGTGTCACCTGGCAGAGATAGAGACCCTAGAGAAAATGTACAGTTACAAAACAACCTGCAAGGGAAGATGGTTGGTGTGGCTTTCCCCTTTTCTGGAGCTTGAGTAGGTGTGGTCTTACTCACGGTATTGCCGGTCTGGATCCTCCTTGGAACCTACGTCCTTCAGCGGTGCCCGGTACAGAGGTAATGGGCTTTGGACAGTGGTTTTATGGGTAGCGGCATGACCGGATTGGTTGTACCTGCATTGTAGTAGAGGTAGAAGAGGGTGCATGCTTGCGCTTTCGCTGAGTCATACACCACTTATCACGCATGGGTATGGAGTTAGTGGGATGCGGCGTTTACAATGCGCATGTGTGCGGGAGTGGTGGCGGCCGAGCATGTGCAGTGCTTGCACCTCAAGTCAGGTGCATGAGAGTCCACGGTGGGGGATTACCTCACAGGACCACGGTTACTAAAAGTTAAAATTAGAGTTAAATAGTTACAATTGAAGCGCAATGAGTTGACTGGGAACACTACTGTTGAGGGAAGTGTTGGTGCACCCCGAACAGTGGGTAGAGTTTTAAATGTAAATGTATAGGCATTTATATAGCACACTACTTACCCGTAGGGTCCCAAGGCGCTTCGACCGCTGCGAAACCCTTCCTGGCTTCCCTGAGAGATGGTCCCTTAATGGGTATCTCCAGGGTGAGACCAGGCATCCCCGGCGGTCTGGTGGGGCCGTTAGTGAAGATGAGGCAAGCTAATGCCCAGAGTTGCCGAGTGTGATCGCTGATCAGAGTGGGCACCGAGGCGAGAGAATTATCGAGTCCGCTGACCCTGGTCCAGAAACCTGCCGCGCCGGGAATCGAACCCCTGGTCCCGGGCCGTCCTCTGCTCTCGGGTCTGCCGCCTCTAACCAGTGAGCCACACTACTTCACTCACTTTAATGGTTTAAGGAGTTCCAAGGTATGGAGTCGTTCAAACCGTGGATATGGGTAGAAAGGCGGTATATCCAACGTTATTCTTTGTTGAGCAGGTCCCTTTCGTTTCTTTCTGTCATCTTAAACAGTTCAATCACAGTCCAGTTAAAGTCATTAGGGGTGTGGTTATGCGTGAGGAAGTGGTCAGTGAGTTTACTGACATTCTTGCCACATCTGATCGTGCTTCTGTGCTCGGTCATCCTCATTTTCACTTTGCGGGTGGTCATGCCTACGTATCTAAGACCACACACGCAGGTGATTAAGTATACAAGGTTGGCAGAGTTACAGTTTGTGAACTGGCGTTGAGTCCAGATTTTACCAGGTTCAAGTGACAATGTTTTAGACGCTGAAGTAAAAACATTGCTAGGTCCTGAGGAGGATGGCAATTGATGGCCATATTGTGGGGATACAGGCTGCAACTGGGGCCATGCATGGCAATGGTGATCATTTGGGCAAGTGAGTTTTGGGTATGCATCTTCAGGGCACACGTGGGCCAGTCTGGCAGATGCATTTTGAATGTGGAGCCAATAGGCACAGAGTAGGGGTCAAGGCAGATAGCTGCTGTGTGGCGCTATTTGCCCCCACCTATTTGCGTGCAGCCACACTTTCCCAGGCACTCAAGAATCTGTACTAATAATGACACAATGTATGTTTAAAAATGCTTACTGTAGTATTCAATGAATTAGCACACGGATGGAGACCTAAACATATGAGGTAGATTTCTAATTTTTGGGTCACTATGAGAATGAACACAACATGCATTTCCTCCCTGTTTCCCAAGAATATGTTTTCTAACTCCTACACTCTATTTTTAGCATTACACTGAGAGCATAACGCAATTAACATTGCCTTCCAGGGAGAACTTGGATTGACACCCTGCACACCTGCAACACAGAATGCATGCCTCTGTGTTATTAGACTTTCAGCTGGATGAGTAGGATGGCAAGAGGAAGCTCTCTCTCTGAAGAGATCAGTGTAACACAGCTTCTGTGTGGATGTCCAATCTCAGTCCAGAAAGTTCATCAACCAGCAGTCTGGAATGTGACTCCTCTCTGGACAGCTCGGGTGCAAAGTCCCCTCTAACCTGAATCGTCAAATCTCAGAGGCCATTTTATAATTTTGTGGTAGGATATTTGGCAATCATGGCGACAAAGCAATTTATTCTGTCACCTTGACTGAACCTCCGCCTGCCAAATTATGAAATTAATCCCAAGCTGGTACACTTTAACTGGCTTATGAAGGGCAAGTGTGAGAAAATGGGTTGTTAGTTGAGGGGGGAAACCCTAGTCAAGCAACAGCCACAATCCTTGTCGGGATGAACCACAAAAAGTCAAAAAATTAGTCTGTGCCTAATACTCTCATAGTTTGGCATAAAATCAATCAGTCTAAATTTAGAGGCAATGTGTAAAGTATTTATGCAGCACTTAAACAGTATTAAATTGAAAACACAAAACAAGAAAAATCTCACACCAATAGAGAAATAAATAGTACATTTTTTATTAATTATTCCTGATCAAAACATCAAAATCCAATAAGTTGAACAGGAGTTTGAAGTGAAAAATAATACCTCTGATCTGGAGCTAACTCAGTATTTTGATCAGGCATGAACATTTAATAATATCACATACTTTGCAACCATACACATACACCCAAATCCTTGTTGCGGGAGTCTCAAGTTTGCAAATTTCTTTCAAAATCTTTACTCGGTTGATCAATATTTAGACAGCCCACAGTTTACACAATAAACTTGTTATTCAATGTCCGATCTACTTGGTCGATGGACCAATTAGTTGAAGAATTGAAGGCAATGGCAATTTTTTTTATGAGGTTACAATCATAAACCTGCTTAAAAATAACCACAGACTCTTAGTTTGCAATTTATAAAATGTTATCTATCTCAAATACGTTAATCTTGGAAAACCTCATGAGAGAGAGAGTACAATCCAATCAAACATCCAGCAAATGAAGAATCTGCAAAAACATACTGTGGTACTGAAAATTCTGGACCCGTGTCATAAACATCGTCGCACCATGACGATTTTGGTATCAGCGAACCGGTAATGATTTAAGCATCATACACAAGTATTTCCGTCACGATCGAGTGACGAAATCACCCTGAAATCAGCATTCCCGTTCCGAACCCTCGGGTTCCATTTTGTGAACGGCATCCATTTTGTGATTGCCCTCACATAGCCAAATGACGGAAAGCCAAAACCTCGTCCGCAGGACACGTACACCTTAACTGACTCCTCTGTGACCTGGGCAAGCTGACTCCACTGCCCGAAGCCAAACCTGTTCGGCCAGGTCCTTTCCCAGTGGCCGAGCGAGATTAATATGAAGACACAACATATCATACACCTTTCATCACACACAAACCATGCCTAATCTTACACACACCTGTCCCTGTTTCTTGCTTTATGACTCGCTTTACGAGGAGGAGGTGCCCCATTTTATTGGGGGTCCGTCGATATCTGATGAAAATACTGGGTCTTGCCGGGTAATCAATTATGGGCTGGACGAACTGAAATATGTGCTTGTCATCATGACTCTGCTTTTTCTTTGTAGTGAAAATATGTGTATGGTCAACTGTAAAATAAGGAATGTTTGCCTGAAGCTTATTATTTTGTATAAAAGACGAAGACTAGCTTTGTAGTTTTGAGCAGTCTCCTGAGAACATACATGCCGTTGTACTTCCAGGATACCTGTTACTGGCTGCAGCCAATAAATACGATCTTTGAAGACTCTGTGTTTCTGTAGTCTGAAACAGGAAGGACTCCGAGTTTTCAGGTGTGTTCCCTGGCACCGCCGGGTCCATAAAAACCTGGTACTCCAATACGTTGCATAGAGTGGACAGATAAAGAGATATCAGACATATGTATTAATCAAAATTCATCAATTGGGAGGGATAGATGAAGACACAAAAGGTGCAGACATTCGAGTTATCAAAAATACCAACCTAAATAATTTGAATGTATGAAACCACCACCCAGGCCTAGGTATCAGTAGGGAACCCCCGGCCAAAGTATCAGGGATCAAAGTCTTAAGTATCAGGACAGGGATAAGACAGCAACAGCTAGGCCTCGCAACCTAACAATCAGCGATGCAACCCTCTCTCTCTCTCTCCTCAGGTGCCTTGTGTAAACCACACCCATAAACACCCATAAATCACCAATTCTTATACCCTAAAAATACATGTATATCCTACTATGGTTGTCCCAGCTACGGGATTGGCTGAAATCCAGAAGCGGATGGCCACCCTACCATGAGATCACAATTCTTTGAGTATCCCATTGTTAAACTTTTGTTCCCACATATTCAATTTTCATCCCTTCTCTCTCATGAGTACATGTGTAACAATCAAGGTACAAAAAATGTATGCATTTAACAACTACTGAATTTTCTCATGAAGACACTGTGGTTGGCCCATGTAAAGCATATTGACCTTCACTGAGTCACACTCTCTCAGCTTGTTCAGCAGTCCAGCCACTTGGTCACGTGTTTTCCATTCCTCCCTCCACAGTTGTGTCAAGTTAACATAAAATGGAGTAATGGAGTACACGTTTATTACTCCAAAAACGGGAAAACAAAGATCTATTAATTATTTGATAATGTAATCTTTCCTGTTAACTACCCACCTTATCTCTAATCCATATTAATAGTTAATCTAGCACAGCATAAGCAGAAAAGCTGCATTAATTATTTTAATAAAGCAACACATTTCATGTTTTTTATTCTATATTCATGCATCCTTGCCATGCAAACCTTTATATCTCATTCTACACAAAATATTATGACATTTCCGGTTATTTACGTATGGTTTATGGTTACTTCAGGCATATTGCAATGCAAATCTCCCATGTGTGATGTGAGGGCGCATGTTAGTATATATTCACTACTTACAGTTTGTACATGATACCGGGGTACTCAATACAAGCAGATTTCTTTTTATGAAATCCGGCTCCATCACCCAAAGATCAAAGTTCCACCTGTGGACATTTAGTTATGCAAGATCGGGGCAAGGTCATAAGTAATGATGGCCATCTGCAATGGAGCAGGCTTTTGATACAAGGGGCGATGAGGTGGCTTAATGGCTAAGGGGTCGACCTCGAATCTGGGGAACAGGGTTTGAGTCTTAGAAATGATGCTGAAAATCCTGTGATCCCATGCAAATCACTTGATCTCCCAGTGCCTAACAAAAAATGAATGTGTCCTTGCAAATGGTGCTATGTAAAGCGCTCTGATACCCAAATCAGGTCAAGTTTGCGCTATATAAAACTCTGTAAAAAAAAAAAATTGGGTTGGTCCCTGTTGCTGCTTACCTTTGGACTTGAAGCATTTTAGAAGAAAAATGCCTGAGAAAGTAAAGATTGATGGGGCTAGGCAGCCAGTGGTGTCAGAGGAGGCGCATAATTGTCAGTGAGCTGCTGGACAAAGTCACAGTGAAAATTTATCTTTTCAAACTAAGGGCCTGATTATGAGTTTGGCTGACAGGATATCCCATCCATGAAAGAACAATTTTATTATGTCCTATGGAACTTGAAACACAGCAGCCGGGATACCTGTCACGTTTGTAGTGGAGTATCCTACCTGCCAAACTCATAATCAGGCCCTTTGTCTCTTTTACGGAAGTCGAAAATCTCCAGCAGGACAAGAGGGCCCCACAATCCCTTTTCTGTAGGGAACCACTGAATAGGATTTGCTGCTGCAGAGAAGAACATAGAGGGAGCTGGCACAAAGTTAGGCTGACAGAAATGCAGATTGGTAAGCAGGTACATCCCAGTCTCCTCTTGGTTTACAGAGCACGTTTTGGCAGAGAAAGTCCCAAGCTTTGCATTTGGGTAAACCAGACACCTCCGGCACCACTTTCAAAGGAGGAGCACCATTGCAGGGTCAGAAACCAATCTGGCTGGGTCCAGGTGAAGGTTCAAAATAGTTAGAGCCGTTTATGTCTCTGAGGCTCTGACCAGGAGGCCAGTCAACTAGCTCTTTTAGTCACTCTGGAAATATTGGGTTTAAAAAGTCAAGCAGGTCTCAAGCAGCAGGCCAGTCCTCTGAGGCCACAAGGCAGGCAGCAGAGCAGTCCTCTTGGTGCAGCAGTGCAGTCTTCTGAAGTACACAGCAGGGCACAGGCAGCAGGGCAGTCCTCTGAGAGTTCCTCTGTAAAGAAAGAAGTGAACTAAAAAGTGGGTCTGAGGCTCTTACTTTCATACCTGGTGTCAGCTTTGAAGTGGAAGAAACTTCTTGAATTTTCCCTCATCAGAAGTATCTGGAATTTCCCACCTCACTGCCCTGGTTCTAGGCTGCCTGCTGTTAAAATAGGCTAGTATGAAGTTCTCTGTGTGTGAGCTGAGACAGCAGCTTTAAAGTGCATGTGGGGCTTTGCTCAGCTCTGCCCCCATCCTGACAAAAGCCATTCAATTTGTTATGTGACTGACTGTGTGCGAGCAATACAAAAAGGCCAGCTGCCAAATCTACCTAGTCATGTGCCTCAGGAAACAGGCTGCAGACACCAAATGGCTAGGAAAAGAAAATGGCAACTTTCTAAAAGTGTCATTTTCAGAATTGTGACTTAAAATCTAACTTTTAGATTAAAGAGGATTTAAAATAAATTGCCTTAGACACCAAACATGACACATTTACTTGCTCCCAAATAAAGGTTATAACTTAATAAATGCAATAAGGCAACACAATGTTATCCTTTGGGAGAGGTAGGCATCACAGTAGTGAAAAATAAATATGTGAGTTTTTCACTATGGGACATGTAAAACTCAAAAGTGCATTTCAAAACTTTTAGATACAATGCACCTTGCCCTATAGGCTGTTTAGGGCCTACAATAGGGATGACATATTTATTGTTATATCTCATACGTGTACCAGACAACACTGAGATGTACATAGTTGGACAATTCTGTTCGAACTCAATTCTCCTATTCTGTTGCTAAACTTACAAGAGAACATTGTTGTTCAACATGAATGTGGTTTTGTGTCATGAAAACGTGTAAATAGCTCATTTAAGTCTATCATAGGAGAACAACTAAAGTCAGGCTAAAACTAAATACATTTACCAATGCATTCTAGTTCAGGAATCTATGTCACTTAAATTGATCACAGGAAATTTCAACCTTTAAAATTCACCAATTACTCCTCCAGGATACCTAATTTAGAACCGTCCTGTAGCAGGAAATGGTCATGATGAGACTGGATTGAGTAGTCAGAACAATCAGAAACTGTGGCTACTATATATAGCCTGACTTTTTCTGCCTTTCAGTGACTATTCAGCATAAATAAAATACACATATCCCTGCTTGTTAAGAAACTTTGCATTTCACTGTGCTGCACTGGGGTGAATTGAACAGTAGATATAAGTAACATCCAAATTAGTGGTGTGTGAAAATCACATAATTTGCTTTTGACTAATCATGTGACATTGAAGTAAAACTTTGCCTATTTAAACAAAATACAAATCCATCAGTTAGTTCTATTATTTAGCGCAAAGTCAGTCCATGTCAATTTCTAATGGACACATTTTGCACTAAAAATCCATAGCACAGAACACTATTACTATGAATAACTGACACTCGCATTCTGTTCCCACACTCGTGCACTATATTGTTGCCACAAATGGCAGTGTAATTACGTGATGTAGGATAATTGCATATTTTCAGGAATGTTTGCATAACTAACAAAAGGTGAAATTCCCAATATGACATGAAATACTCAATACAGGCAGTGTATTGTATGCTGGATTAAAAAACAAAATTTGTACTAGGTGTGGCTCTCTAATTGTTTTCTCAGTGGGCTATTAATGCCATCATAAGGGGTGTACTGTAACATATTGAGCTATTGGAGCAATCTAAATCTTTTCCCGCTACATTGTACTGATAATGCATCTGGTTGAAAAATTAACTTTCTACCATCAGACCCATCTCATTGAAGTGGTACTAGGGCTGCATAATAACTGTCCCTTCAGGGAGTCTCAGTACTATGATACAGCAGCTCAGCTAGTTGCCCACCTGCAGCAAAGGTCTGAGTAACTTATGGGGCATTGTGAAGACACACTTGACCATATCTGCTGCCTGTGAATACAGCAAAAAATCACTCCATATCATGTTCCATAATATAAGCCTGTCCTGGCTTTTTATTAACAGCATTTTCCATAGAGTTCATAGAATACTTACAATTCATAATGATGTGGCTTTGATAGACTAAGCTCATGGAACGGGTCCGTTGTCATTGGCGAACCAAGGCCAAGGCTATAGTATTTTCCAAATTAAATGTTTTAATGCGTTGGAGATTTCCTTGCAATCTTTCCTTTGAAGGATGACAGAATGGATTCCTTCTGTCTCTATTTTGTTCAATAAATATTATAACATCGCTCTTGTCACCTCCTTATCCTCTGGTGTGGATTGCATACTCTCTGTGTATGCCATAGTGTGTCCTATAAGGAGAAAACCATTCTTGAACAAGTGCCTATTTATTGTATTATTTAATTACAATAATGAAAACACCTGGAGGAGGAGCTTGGTCCAGGCAAGATGACTGCCCTGAGTTAGAGCTCTGTGAGGTGTCCTGGCACCAATATAGGTGGCGTAAAGGATTCAGAGCCACTACTACCAGCTGGGACTGAAGGCACAACTGAATTGCCACACTGGAGATGTGAATGAATCTCCAGTGATGGAAGTTGCACACCTTCTCAGGCAAGAAAGGTCTGCTACAGCATTGATGACGCCACAGTTGATCACCTCGCTATTCAGGGACTGTGCTGCAGATATCGGTGTCCTTTCCCGCAGCCAGTGGGACTGAATTGAGGCACCAGGAGAGAAGTCTTAGGCTCCAGTGATGAGTCAGAGACATGAGAGGGGAATAAATCAGGCTGTGAGGACATCACAGCTGCTCACTGCACCCACCAATGATGTGGCAAGGCCACAAGCATCAGTGTCCTGCAGCGAATCCAGTGTGAAATACCAATGGAATGTGAGCCTGAATCTCCGGTTGTCTACTGCACTCTATGAGATTGACTTCAAATGGCCTTACTGAAGTGGAGGGCTTTACGGATGGCAAAAGGATATATCATTCACAACTACAATCTTCCAATTACGGCCTACTAAACTTACTGAGCACTTGATGCACCTTTACGTGGGTCATTGGCAGGGGTACCATCCACTACTATATGAGTGGGACACCTCACGCATGGACTGGGGTTTGGGGAGAGAGCAACTTCCTCCCTAGCATGATTCTGATTTTGAAGATGAGGAAACAAAACAAGGTGATCTCTAGATATATTCACTAGAGAAACAGCCGTGCCTTGGGAGTAATCTCCATTCCTGTGTAAAGGAGAATCTATCCACAACTTATCATCACAGGGCCTCTTTTCTGTAATACCTCACAAGAAAAGAAAAATATCTTGTGTCCCAGCAGTAGTGGGAGCCTGTTATATACCTAAAATGTTAGATCATGATCATATTTATTACAAGCTACTCAGAATATATACATTGAAGCAGTTGTTTGTGCTCATGGAATGACAGCTCTTTGCCCTGCTAGGCCCTTGTTGTTCATTGAGTGACTCACAGGAGTGCACAGTTACATCAGGGAGCATGTTGTCATGTGTCCCAGTTAGGCCTAGAAAGAAATGTGGATTCGTTTCCGTGAAACTGTACTTGCTTACAAAATCAACTTCACAAGAACACTATCATGACATCTTAAACATCACATACAATGCCTATACATACATTGTGCAAATGCCTTCATTTGGTTTTGCCCATGCAGCTACACAGCTATATATAGCACATATACAAAGTTGGCCTTACTAATATCTTCGGCCCAGGGCAAGGATGCTTTCCAATATAAATAAACAAGCATTTCCAGCTTGAGGAAGAGGAGCACTTGATGTCATTTGCAACGTCACCGCAAGCTGATTTTTCAGCCCAGTTGCTTTCTGATCCCTCAATTCATGACCATGTCAGGGAGCTGAATTCAATCCCTTCATGTAAAGGTGTTGAATCATCCAATGGGGGATTCTTGGCAAAACACACACACCCTGTACACTTAGGTTAGAAAGTGTATAGTAGGAGTACGCTATTTAGAGATTGTTCTATATGCACCCATATATACTTTGTCTTAGCAAAATGGTGGAACTTTTCATCCTGTTTACTGTCCTGATATCGCTAATCACTTTCATCTGTTTCTGTCCATTGATCACTGCAGCACAAATATTTTATACAAGAATCACTTTAGTTCAATAAATATTAAAGATGCCCCATTGTTTATTCCTTATATATTTCCCTGCGAGAAAGCGAGCATGAGTGACTGAGCGAAAGGGTTCTAGATCTGTTACCACGATCCTTAGAAGAACTGTTCTGTGGTTGCCAAAACCATTTGCCACCCATCTAGGTTTAGGGGGCTAATGGTGGCACTCTGGGCTAGCTGGTCTTTAGAACAACATATCCTGCATGGAACCCGCCTGGCACCATCCCTACATTTATGTTGCCCAAGAAATGCACAGTTCATCTGTGAAGTAGGGGGGGACTGCATGACAATGTCAGAGGCCAATATAGAATCCATCATGATAAAAATCATCACAAATATCAGTCAGTGATTAACACAGTGTGATACCAGTGTCACTGAACTATCTTCCTAAATAAGATCAGTCTCCTTGGATAGGTCCTACTTCAGCACCAAAATGTGTGTTTCAGAGCAGAGAATATCAGAGGGAGAAGGCAAGATGAATCCAACTCCACACTCTGGTCAGGACAGATTCCTAAAAAACGTCACAGAAATAGAAGATAGGGCACTTAATGGGACAATATCCATCTACATTCAGTACCAGAGAACCTGGAAAAGAATGATATGATTAGATTGCAAGCCACTCTCCGA
Source organism: Lissotriton vulgaris (assembly GCF_964263255.1). Classification (NCBI taxonomy): domain Eukaryota; kingdom Metazoa; phylum Chordata; class Amphibia; order Caudata; family Salamandridae; genus Lissotriton; species Lissotriton vulgaris. The sequence goes on from NC_141697.1 coordinate 198,452,764, forward strand.
CTGCGCCTTACTTGACTACAGTTTTCTGGATCATTAAAAATGTAAAGAGCCCATCACATCAGAAAGCAGACCTTCCTGATCATCATCTGCTTCTTTTGACACATAAGGAAGATAATGGCCATGCAAAAAAGAGACAGGGCCCTGTTTACATGGATGGACTGGCAATATGCTTTCAGGTGGACTACTCAATGTTGACAAATGTGAAGAGGCAACAATTCCTAGATCTTACAGGTGAAGCCGAAATCGGCTTGCAAAGGGCCAGATTCTGAGAATCTAGCCCTTTGAGAGCTATATTTTTGCATTTGGGATTCATCATCCCAAATGCAAAAATCTCAATTATAGAAATCGCTAAATTGCGATGAATTGCATTTAAGGAATCTCAATTTGAGATTCCTTAAATGCAATTCATGACCAAGTTAAAAATTGCGAACTCGCAATCTGGGGCCGCTATTTACCGCGAAGTCTAACTACGTGGTAAATACAAAAACTTTGAAAAATGCACAAAAGTGCATTTTTCAAAGTTTCATGTTGCGCACACACATGCCCTAAGGGCATGTGTGTGCGCAACATATGTGCACACATCAATTTCAGGGGTGCAACAGGGTGTCCTTTGGACACCCCTGCACCCTTGAAATCGCAATCTCAATTTGTGAATCGCTAAATGCAATTAGCAAATTGAGTTGGTCTTCCCATTCATTCCTATTGGCCTCTAGGCCCATAGGAATGAATGGGGGATATTCCTTAATTGCGACTCGCAATTTGCGAGTGGCAATTAAAGAATTATTAGAAATCGCTATTTTTGAATGGATTTCTTGATGAATAGCATTTTGCTATTCCTTAATAGCGAATCAGTATTTTTCGCTATTAAGGAATCGCAAAATGTGTTCTTGATGAATCTGGGGGTTTGTCCTCACTTCCAAAAATTGGATATCAAGTTTAGACTCTTGAAACCACTACAAAGATTATAGCCTTCAAAGGAAAACAGCTGATTACCCGGAAATAGGGGGAACTTTCTGAATTTACTGGGTTCAATCGACATAAGTGCTGCTCCAGGGCCACCTCCGCGCTGGCCCCGCCTCCAGATGTTCCACCTACAAAGTACATTTAATAATTTTAGAATACACAACTCACTACTATATAATATTTGGTCTAGGAGGAAGAAAGAAATGTGAAAAAACAGTATACAATGTACTAATTTGTGACTGTCTACTCTAAAGTAAAAATGTCCCTTTTTCCAGGGAAGGCTGTTGTCTTGCTGCACTTTTTGGCACAACTGATGAATGCTTGCTTTTTATTTTTAACACCCACCACTTTTTCTCCTAACAGACAGAAGCTTGACTTCTAAGAACACAAGCAGGATCAAGTTCAAACCAGGTGAGAGCTCGGCTCGACCACAAGAAATGTGTCCAAATATTCGTCAGCACTAAGCACTTTTCCATTTTCAGTTAAACGTTTACTTTTATGACAAACTTGATTTTAATAAATGTGTTTACTTTTAATAAAGCTTTTAAACTTAAATAGACTCTGTGGTTTTTGGTCCTCCAGACTAGAGTGGATGAGCTAAAGGTTTTGCAATTTTTGCAAGCATGAGTCCGTGCCTCTGACATCATTGGGGAATAATCATAATCATCGGTGACTTTGGGAGCTAAATGACTCTGCCACACTATCTAGTCAGTAAGGAGATTGGGGGTTCAACTACAAAGTCTGTTATCACTGAGGTATGTGGAAAGTCTAACAGCACCTATTATAATTGATAAGCTAAGCAATGCATTATTTAGTGTCCATAGTTCTGTTTGTGCAGATTTGTCCCTGCAACAGTAGTAGAATGGATTGTCCTCCTATCCAAACCAAAAGTAAAGTAGTATCTTATTCTTTCTTGGTGGTCATTCACCTTTTTATTGTTGGCAATCGTCAAAGCATAAACATTTAGAAGACTTAAAAAGACATTATGGACAATCCCAGAGGACTGCACTCTGTGCATAGAGCTATTGCTGACTAGAATGGGAGTCCAATGGAATTGCCAAATGTGCAATCTTAGTTAGCTACACAGACAGACTAATAAGAATAATCTAGTAATACCACACGGAGTCATAGTCGAGGCAGGATAAGAATTTAGATCCAGTCTACAAGAATATCAAAGACGATTTAGAAAAAATCGAATGAGGAACGTAAAAATAAGTACTCTATATTAAAATTAAAACTTACTGGGGCCAGCAATGGAGCCCTCGCCTGGCCGATCCTGGCCTGCACCTCAACAGCACCCTCCTCCTCCTCCTCCTGTGTCCTCCTCTTGCCCCTGGGGGAAGCTGATGTACAACATGAAAGAAAGAAAAACAGAAAACATGGATGATATTTGTCAACCAAATCAAACATTTCAAAAGAACTAACAAAATATTTTGGCGAAATAGCAACTATTCAACGGGATATATTATTGACCAACTCATGTGGTCTACTACGTTATTAGTATTGCTTGATTTGCGGACCGTCGAATTGGGAACTTCTTATGTAACTCACTACACAAAGTACTAAAAAGGTTTGCCTAGGATTGGCAGGCAGCAGTCCGCAGCACGCGAAGTGACAGCCAAAGTCCATCGTGATTGCAGATCAGCGACAACACTAAAGTTTCCTACTACATTAACCAGTCATTAAAATACTCAAACTATCAATCCACCACCACTATTTCTTCTTATCCCCATGTGTACAAAGGAAGGACTGGACTTGAGTCTGTAGGGGCTGATTTAGAAGCCCCTTGCGGCTCTTTTGCTCCATTGTTGCGTGACTTTTGTGACGCAGCTGCAGCACAAAAGAGGCGCAATGGTGCGGCGTATATTAACAACGTGACGCATATGGGAGATGCATCATGTTGTAAAGCCCTGCGCCATCAGGGGGCGTTCCAGCGCAAGGGAGGGCGTTCCTGCGCAGGAACGCATCCTAAAAGTGGCTGAGGGAAATCCCAGCCGTAATGGGTGCCGCCCCCCTGTGGGAGGGGCCAATGGCCTCCTCCCCTTCCATGGCGCTTCCATCCATAATGGGTGGCGCCCCCCCCAGGGACCTTGAAATCACTGCTCACCGATCATGACCTTACCGCCCGACCGAAGACTAAATAAATATGACAGTTAGTTACCTACTAGGGGGAAAAAGCCTATGCTTAATCTTAAATTACATCTAGGTATATCCAACGAATTATCAACATTGCTACAAAGGAAAAAAGGTCCTATAGCCGAGAACGTTTTTTATTGCATACATTCCATTACATTTCTACCTAGGAAAAAAAGGCCTATAGGCAAGTATTCAACTGCATGCATACTCTTGGCATCTATTTAAGATGAGAGCAACGATTCCAACAAGATGTTTATTCATTACAATCAAATTGCGCCTTAGAACTTTATGTACTCCCAAACTTCTGCAACAGGGGCTGGTGGGTGGGTCAAAAACTGTAGCTTGTTCCCTTGAGGGCTCACGAGCGACGAGTGGTGCAGCCTTCAGAGCGCAGGAGCAAGAGGACACTTGCCTGGATTCCCGCACCTTTTATCTTGCAGCGGGAAGGCGGGGCAGCATCCCCATCTTGCCCAGAGGTGCACCGACTTCCGGGCGGGTGTTAGGACAACCCTTTTGGCGGCGGGGGCGTTCTTCAACCACGCGGCTATGGGCATACCGGCCGAGACACGCCCCCCGCCCGCAAAGGTTTCCCGGGGATCGGGGCACCCAGCCATACGTTTGGGGTGACCGAGTGGTCTCCCCTTTCCATGAACACAGGACAGCTGCACATAATGCCATATGCATACCCCTTAGACATTGTTGCCAATCTGACCATGACCTATGTGTACAAGTGTCTGACTCAGAAACATGTTTCATTTGAACTAAGGGTCTGTCACAATGTCATCCTTACAGGTCAACTCCCATCGGAAGGCCAAGCTATGGTGGACCATCGCCTGGAAGTTGCGCTCTTTGGGGTTGAAAACTCGGCACATCCGTCATTGCTGCAAGAGCTGGCAGGACATTTGTGGCTAAGCCAAGAAAAACACTGGGCCTGTCACTTCCAGGCAAGAAGGACGGAAGCCAACCATCGTAGTAGTGGTCTTCCCTGACGTGGACGGAGAGTTGAAAGCCAAACATGCAGCAATTAGGGGTGAGTATGTGCCTTGTCACACAACTTTCTTTAAAATGCATGTTGTAGTATCTTAGCCTGCTGGCCCTTTTACATGTCATAAGTCAGTCCAAACCCCTTTTTAGTTTTAAAAGATGCATATGCACAAGGATTATTAGATGCCCAGTTATGCCCCTTTCATCAGGGACATGTGAGAAAGTTATGTTCAGGGTAGTGACAGTAGTGCCATGCTCAAGTGATCATTAACAGAAACGGGGTAACCCAACAGTCGTGGACCTGGGTATATATTAGTCAATGTGCTGACACATGTTGAGCAGTTGCATTTCTCCTGAATATTATCTCCATACATGTTTTGTAACTTGGGCTGATCACATGAGCATGGGATATAGAAAAACATTGGTCCTAGACTGTTTACTTCATTGAGCTGAATAAATTAGTATATGTTTATCAATTCAACCAAGTTATAGAGCATATTCCTTATTTCTGCTCTAGCAATTCAATATACAAGTCAAACAAAGAAAGAATGCAACAAGCCAAATTACAAAAGTAGAAACAATTTTAATTCATTGTATCTAGATTGTTGAGTGTAATTACTCTTTTGTCATTCAAGGTGTATAGGTTGCCCCAAAGAAGGCGTGCAAAGGGAACGGTGATTAGAGAATGTGTTGGGTGAATAGAAAATATAGAAAGATCATTAGGTTTAGTGACATAAAATCTTTACAATTTTTTTATATATATACAAAGGATCGTTTGGACTAGTCACCGTCCTAGTAGACCTGGCCGTAACGCATATTAATCATGCATACATTTACAGATATATTCGCATAAAACTGGACATATTGTTCCAATAGTGAATGCAGATAAATATAATGAAAAAAAGTGTCCAGGTTAAGAACAACACAAGCGTCGACGTTTAGACTCGTCTTAGGGCCTTTGGGCTAGTTGAACCTTGGCCATAAAAAGTCTTCTTCAGGACTATAGACAAAGGGACAACCGGGGGGTACTGATTGACCCTAGGGGAAGGAGATTAAAATTAGTCTGTTACACTATTTAGTATAAGGAATCAATCTCAAGAATAAATCTCTGACATGAGAGAAGGGGCAATAATGCTTACCCTTAAGATGAACTGTGTGTAGTGAGATCACTTCATAGAAGGAGATCACTTCATATATCAAAAATTGTATCACACCTGAAAGAGTTAATTAGGGTGTAATCAAATTGCCCAATTTGCAATGCAACTCTACTTATGGTTGTGCCAACAATCAGTATGAAAGTAGTTTACCTGGGGGGAGCAGATTTAATAAATGTACATCGCTCTTCTGTCATGTGGATCCCAAAACGGTCAAGGGGCTGAAATAATAATGGGTATTGGGATTACAACCGGCCACCCAATAGAATCTAAAGAGTCTTACAATGCCAAGCACGCATTAACGATCAAGGCATACCTTATCGCTACAATGTCAGCGTATCTTTTTAAACCAGTATCACAAGGGTCCAAGGATTCATATGGCGGTAATGGTAATGATATGAAAGTAAGAGAAAGACGATCGGTATACTCGATCGTCTTAAAACCGTGTGGATTCTGGGCAAAAATTAAGTAAGTGCGAGCTTACCTAAACGCTGCTGTAAGTCAGCGTCTATAGTTGGCGTGTTGCGCGTAGCTGCAACTCGAAGAAAACACCGAGACAATATCTTGTGTGCGTTAAAATGTAAGAGACGTCGCCCAACGTCATGAAAATGAGAGAAAGACTATCGGAGGGCTGCGAAGTTTAGCGTTGTCATTTAAACGCTGCTGAATTGCAGACGCAGTGCATTCTCGAGGGCGAATGGCTTTTAAACAAATGTCATTCTAGACCGACATCGTTGGGTCAATGTACTCGACAAAATAAAATCGCTTGTAAGGATAATGGACAAGCGATTAAAGCGCTGGATCAACAAATACATAAATCAATATGATACAAAACATAAGGAAAAATTACAATAAGACAATATAACAATTAGTCACTTAATCCTATTGGAACTTGAGGAAACATGTAGAAATAATTAGAAACACATAAAATTACAAAATTGAACAATATAAGACAATGTCTCATTTCGTGCTTTCAACGATTCTAACACGGAGAAACATGCATATCATTGTATATAGACCACCTTATAGTCCTGTAAGTGCCACCTGTCTATTTCTTCTTTTGTAATTTGGCTTGTTGCATTCTTTCTTTCTTTGACTGATATATTGAATTGCTAGAGTAGAAATAAGGAATATGCACTATAACTTGGTTGAATTAATAAACATATACTGATTGATTCAGCTCAATGAAGTAAAGGTCTAGGACCAATGTTTTTCTATATCCCATGCTCATGTGATCAGCCCAAGTTACAAAACATGTATGGAGATAATATTCAGGAGAAATGCAACTGCTCAACATGTGTCAGCACGTTGACTAATATATGACCTGTTCTCAATGTGTTTTCAGCAAATCTGTGAAGTATGTTGTTATTGAAGCACTCAAGTATGAAAAGCCCATGATATGCATCCTGGTAGCAGGTGGCATCACAGTTGAGGCCTTGGTGTGTTTTGTTTGGTCAGTGTGCCAATGTTAGGTCCCAGCCGTGGTGCTCAGTGTAATCAAATGTATTCCATGGGCCAATTACAGGTATGCTAACTCTGGTCACTTGTAACACTGGCCTTTCACATGATTGTATGGAAGATTCCATTCACTCCATCCAAAAGAGCAAATCCATGTGTCATACTATGTAGCAGTGACAGCACATGCCCTTCACTTACAAACACAGGTGGCCACTGGTGGAAACATTGCTGAAATTGTAAGGTATGATGTTAGATACACATTCACAGGGGTTGACATGTGTGTAAATGCTCTTGACTATTCATATTTGAGGGCTTTGTAAACCATGTGTATGATGTATCACTGTCAGACTAAGAGGTGTCAAATGTGCATCATTTTGGAGTAAATTAACAAAATGAGATGGAAAATAAGAGCAATGTAAGCTGTACAAAGTGGGCAATATGTCTAATAGAAGTGAGGAATATTCAGACTTGGCCCATACAAATGGGGACTTCTGCAGTCTAGACAGAATTAGTACAGAGTGTTGACTGGACTTATGAAGAATAGAGGGTCAGTACTAGTAGTCTGTACAGACAATACACCCAAACGGGCCAGTGGCATAGTGTTCCACCAGAAGCATTATGAAGATGCAGTCATCGGACTTGGAAGTGTGTTGACCATTGTTCACATCTGAAAATGGTGAGCTGTTTACTAATTTTCATTCACAACAAACAATGGGAGTAGGGTCTAAGGGCGAGTTTACCGACCAACCAAGTGCATGCCCCAAAATACACATTAATCACAACAGAGAGCACCTGGGGGTCACAAATAAGAGGTGGATCATAAAACCTTATGCACCACAAGAGACACCAGTGAGTGAGCTACAATAGTGAAATGCAGGCCAGATTCAGGCTCAAGAGCAAATGGAGAAATAGTTCCCATCAGAAGCCACTCTGTACCGCCCTTATTCTCATCATCTGGGTTCTCCTTACCCAGGAGACTAGACGGCCGGTCAGGTGTTACCGTAGCCGATGTGTGCGAGATAAGGGAAGTGAATGAAGTACAAAGAGTTGAGGTGGCTACTGTAGAGGCAGTGTTGTGGTGGGAGTGTTAAGTGAGGGGAGAGAATATAAAATTAGGTGATCGGGTGGACAAACAACATTTATTAGTGTCTCCCAATCCCTAAAGTTTAAAAAGCAAGTGTAAGTGCGGGTTCCAAATAGTCACCGTACTGTATAATGGTCAACATGTTTCTGCATAGTTCTGAACACAGTTTCAAATGCATTCTTCAGGACCGAAAATGTAAAACACTGCTACTTAGATTTTGTGAAATTAAAACCAATATCACCTGATCTTCAGGTACAGACTCAACCGAATACCAAATCTTGTGGTTGAGAGGCTTCACCCCACCTGGCCACAGCGCAGGTATGAGGAGCACCGCTCTAATCCGTCGATGTCTCCTGACAGTCAGCTGTACTGCCCCCCCAAGCAGTACAGCTGACTGCCAGGAGACATCGACGGATTAGAGCGGTGCTCCTCATACCTGCGCTGTGGCCAGGTGGGGTGAAGCCTCTCAACCACAAGATTTGGTATTCGGTTGAGTCTGTACCTGAAGATCAGGTGATATTGGTTTTAATTTCACAAAATCTAAGTAGCAGTGTTTTACATTTTCGGTCCTGAAGAATGCATTTGAAACTGTGTTCAGAACTATGCAGAAACATGTTGACCATTATACAGTACGGTGACTATTTGGAACCCGCACTTACACTTGCTTTTTAAACTTTAGGGATTGGGAGACACTAATAAATGTTGTTTGTCCACCCGATCACCTAATTTTATATTCTCTCCCCTCACTTAACACTCCCACCACAACACTGCCTCTACAGTAGCCACCTCAACTCTTTGTACTTCATTCACTTCCCTTATCTCGCACACATTGGCTACGGTAACACCTGACCGGCCGTCTAGTCTCCTGGGTAAGGAGAACCCAGATGATGAGAATAAGGGCGGTACAGAGTGGCTTCTGATGGGAACTATTTCTCCATTTGCTCTTGAGCCTGAATCTGGCCTGCATTTCACTATTGTAGCTCACTCACTGGTGTCTCTTGTGGTGCATAAGGTTTTATGATCCACCTCTTATTTGTGACCCCCAGGTGCTCTCTATTGAGCTGTTTACTAACCCCGGGCGGAGCAGGCGGACTTTGTCTATGTGGAGTTCTACGGAATTGGCCAACATTTTTAAATAAAGACTGCGCGTGGATGCAAAGTCTTACCATGACATATGTCTGACTTAGGGGGTTACGGCGAGGAGGAGGAGGACTGCCTGGGATACCCCGATATGGTAAGTGAGCTTTTATTTTACTATAATTGCACATTTTATTTCAAAAATATTTATTGCGGGGGTGGGAGGCGGGAGGGTCCTAGGCTGACTCTGCTCCGCTGCGGAGTCAGAAGTTTGTAGGAACTTTGCGTTCTCCGTGTAGCGCAGAGTATGCAAAATTCCGCAAACTCAGCCCATGGAGTGGGATTTGTGCCCAGGGTTACTGTTTACTATGTGCGCAACATTCTGATTCATCTTCATGACACTGTGTATAGATGACACAAGAAAGTGTGCCACATGCCTCTCACCCTAGCTATGCCTACTACCTTGGTGTCTCCACAATAAGAATCAGATGTGTCATCTGACGAATGTCTGACATAATATCGACAGACAGAATATCGAAATGCAAAAATATCGGAGCAAAAATATCGACAGCAAAAATATCGGAATCCTATCTTCATTAAGGTAAGTACAAAAATATCGAAAAAATAATATTGTAGTACAAAAATATCGGAATCAAAAATATCGTTTTTTTAAATGTATTAATAATAATGTAAAGATAATTTTAAAATACATATAATTTTACAACTATTAAATAAAAATATTAAAACAAAATTAAAACGAATACATATACATTTAGAATAAATAAAACACTTAATAATTTAATGTAATTTTAATTTTTTTCATGTAATTTATTTGATTTAATGTAATATTTTTTGGTTTTTACCCTGTACGCCTGTACCCCAAAAACCCCAAACTGACCCTGAACCCTAAAAATATCCCTGTACCCCAAAAACCCAAAACTGACTCTGAAACCTAAAAATACCCCTTTACCCAAAAACTGAAAACTGACCCTGAACCCTAAAAATACCCCTTTACCCATGAACTGAAAACTGACCCAGAACCCTAAAAATACCCCTTTACCCAAAAACTGAAAACTGACCCAGAACCCTAAAAATACCCCTTTACCCAAAAACTGAAAACTGACCCAGAACCCTAAAAATACCCCTTTACCCAAAAACTGAAAACTGACCCTGAACCCTAAAAATACCCCTTTACCCATGAACTGAAAACTGACCCTGAACCCTAAAAATACCCCTTTACCCAAAAAATGAAAACTGACCCAGAACCCTAAAAATACCCCTTTACCCAAAAACTGAAAACTGACCCTGAACCCTAAAAATACTCCTTTACCCAAAATTAATTAATATTATTTAATTACCAATAAATTATTAATTAACAATAACTATAAAGTAAATATATTAGCACATTTGCTGTAATTAATTTAATTTAATAATTAATATTATTTTTCCCAATTAATTAATTAAGAATAACAATAAATTATATATAAAAAATACTATAATTAATGTAATTAAATAATTAATATTAATTAATTACCAACTAATTAATAATTATAAATATGTAAAAAATTATATTAATTAATAAACGAATTAATAGAAATTAATTACCAATTAATTATTAATTAAAATATGTACAAACATATATCAATTAATTAATTATTATTAAATTACTTCCCACCCTATTCCCCTATAAACCCATAACCCGCTACAGAACATATTTATCAATTAATCAATTAATTAAAAATAATTAAAAAGTATTTCTCAATTAATTAATTAATTAATAATTCCTACTAATTAATAATTAATTTAACATAATTAAATTACTTCCCACCCTATTCCCCTATAAACCCACAACCCGCTACAGTAGTAAAAGACAATATTTAATTAAATTACATTAAAAATAAATAATAAAACATAATAAATACAATATAATATACACTAAATTTATTTAAAAATTGAATTAGTAACATCGAAGTTATTAATTTCGATATTATTGACATCGATATTTACAACTTCGATATTACTGATATCATACCAATATCGATATTAAGACTGTCGATATTACTTACCTTCGATATTTTGTCCCATCGATATTTAAACTTCGATATTTTTGTATATCGATATTTAAAAATCGATGTTTGTCTGTGTACCTCATCTGACAGTAGAGAACCTAAGATACAGGATAAATTAGCACAATCACTGTTATCGGTGTGATATGGCTCATGGAATGACTCCACAAGCTTAAAGCTTGACAAGGAAGTAATTTGATCTGTAACATTAGAGCCAATGTTGCCAATATGATGACTAGGGCTGGAAGAATGGATACCATGTCTCAATTCAAATGTGTGAATCATATTTTTATGTCAGGGCACAAGACTATCAGAAGCAAAAGAGGATACATCACTTGCTACATAGTGAAGTAGTTGACATTGTGATTAAGGCATTTGATGTCGATACATCCAATGTTGCAGATAACATCATGTGTGAAGGCGCAATGCTTAACTGGCAGACTAACAAGTATCATGTATGTAAATGTATCAAAATGTACTTGTTTGATCTGTGAAGAGTTGTGATGTTACCTATGTGCCAAGTACATATGGATGACTTATGTGATTCTTTTTCACTCTGGTTCACAGCATCAGCACTGGCCAGTGGAGGAGGCAGTAACATGGATGAAGGGAGAGCAGTTTACCAGTCTGGATCCACTGTTGAGTCGGAGGAGGAGGGACCCAGTGGCATGGAGGGTGAGAGGAGCCACACTGAGGGCATTTCAGACGTAACATTTGCAAGATAAGAAGCCTACTCCAGCCCCAGTGATGACTCCATTGTGGTGGTGGAGGAGAAATTGACTAAATCCTGTACATCGGATTCCACCACTACCACCTCCACCCTTCCAGCTGATCCAATGCCCAATGATTCAATTCATAATCTTTATTCGATTGTAGGTTTTACAATCATAAAAGTGCATTTTATGAGCACACAGTTAAAAACATTACACACAATTCATTTTCAAATGGCAAATAATGACACAGTAAACAGTACAATATGTCAGACAATAGGAGCATGGACAATATATGGTTAAAAATATAAATAACTGTGATCTTAAAAAAAAAACACCAGCAATATTTTGCAGCATGGTTAGCCATCCATGCTTTTCCTGAAGCAGATGGCTTTTTAAAAAAAGTTACATACAAACAAAGTACAGTCAATATTCAGTAGTTGTAAGTAATAAAGTGCGGGTTTAATTTGTGTGAAACTCATTTTTTTAAGGCACGGTTTAAGGTATAATTTCCGTGGAGTGGAGTAATAAGGGCAAATAAAAAGGAAGTGTGCCAGATCTTGTGGAGACTTTCCGTCGCAGCCACAAGCTGGCAACACTTCGCCCCGTTGAGCACCACTTGGAAATGCCAATAGGAGATGATAAAGGTCAAAGCGGAACCTTATTAGCAGAAACCGTTCGTTGCTAGACATAGGCCATGTCAGGTAAGGTTCTGTTTGTAAGCATGTTTTTAACAATAGATGTTTCCTGACACTGACCTTCTGTATCTCGGCCTCTTCTCTGTCGGTACATCTTGACAAAACTATGGCATTCTTGACCAGGTTCACATCAGATTTTCTAATTGTGTTTGGGGCATAAAACAGATCCTGTCGACCAATTGCCGTTAGGCTGTACTTTATGTACTTTACCCACGGTACCTTAAATCTCCCATCCAGCTGTAAAGCTTCTTTCAATAGGGCATGTGTTAATGGGATTTCATTGTTTAGCCAACATTTCAACCAACATGTGACTGGGCTTACTGCTGTTCTGTCACCTAAATAGGGGACCCCCAGCTCCTCGTGTACTGAATAATTCCCGATACCCCTGGGCAGTCTTAGGATCTTTTTTAGAAAGTTATTTTCTGCGACCTCTAGGTCTTTAGTCTTGCGATAGCCCCAGAGCTCACTCCCATAACAGGCAACAGCAACGCTTTTTGCCTGGTACAATTTAAGCAATGCGGCCAGCGGGCAATTGCCAATTTTTTTTGCAAAGCCAAGGATGGCCGCATTGACCCTTGTTGTTTCTCCCTTCTTTTTGGAGACTGCTGGGCCCCATGATAACTTATGATCTATCAGGACCCCGAGGTAAGAGAAGGAGTTGGTTGATGGAATTTTCTCCCCATTTATACTGAAATGGCCAGGTTTCAGAATACCCTTACCTGCTTTCATAACGAAGGACTTGGAGTTATTTATACTTAAACCACGTGACTCCATAAATTTGTGGAAGGAATTTAAAAGTTTCTGGAGGCCGATTGCTGTTCTAGAAATAAGAACAGCATCGTCGGCGTAGAGTAATACAGGTACCCCTTTGCGCTCGACTAAGGGGTAATCTGCTTCTACAAGTAAAAGAAATTCCTCCAGTTCGTTTATATACAGGTTAAATAAAAAAGGGGCCAAGATACAGCCTTGACGGACGCCCCGATTTATTTTAAATTCATCCGTTACGTTAAGGTCTTGAGAGTAGCGGACGTTCGCCCTTGTGTCTGTATGCAGAGCAGCGAGGAAATTAACTAGGTTCCTCTCTACACCCATTCTCAGCAGAGTGGCCCATAATAGGCTTCTGTCTACACAGTCAAAAGCGGACAACAGGTCCATGAAGGCCATGTAGACAGTGCCTTGTCTCGCCAATGTATACTTACTTAGAATAAGGTATAGGTTCAGACACTGCGTAATGGTCGAATGATCTGGTCTAAACCCGTATTGTATGGGTGAAAGGATATTATTTTCTTTAGCCCAGGTAGATAACCTGTTAAGAATTACACCCCCTACCACTTTAACTACTGAATTCAGTAAAGAGATTGGCCTGTAACATAACGGGCTACTGCGGTCGCCCTTCTTAAAAATGGGGACTATAGTCGAGAGACCCCAAATTCTTGGGCATCCAGTTGTCACCGCTGCATTTATTACAGCCGTGAGGACCGGGGCCCAAAAAGGGATACTAGACTTAAACAGGTCCGGCGGCAATCCATCCAGACCCGGGGCCTTGTTGGTAGTTAGACCCTGTATTCCCCTAACGGTCTCTTGTACTGTGAAACACAGTGGAGTCGCAGTTGGAATTAAAAGGTCAGAGACTTCCCGTTGCTCATTGCTCTTGAAAATTGTACTGAAATGGGACACCCACTCCCCCTCTGGGATGTTTGTTCCAATAGCTGTGTCATTTGGATTTTCAAACACAGGTTTGTTAATTATTTGCCAAAACTTGCTGCTATTCCCCAACACAGATGGGTCTAAAAGGGATTCAATAACGTTTGCCTTAATTTCCTTTTTTCTAATGGCTATTACTTTCCTGTAGGCCGTGCGAAGATTTTTTATCAATTCACGATCTCTTGGTTTAGTTTTTAATGCAAGTTTCAGATCCCTGCTTGCCTTTGAGCAGTTATGATCAAACCATTTGGAGTTATTCTCACTATGACCCTTTGTTGGCGCTGTGAGCATGGAACCAATTTTGGCGACCAGCCCTTCGAACTTAGGCAAAATGAATTGGCTGCTCCCATGGAAGGGGAGATATTTCCTTCACGCCAGGTACCTCACCCCCTGCCTCTGTCTCCCCTTTTGCCCTGAGTGTGGAGGGCATTGATATCTTGAGGCAGATCTCTGTGTGGCAGACAGCAGTGCTGAATGTCTTCCAGGTGCATGCCAATAATTTGACACAGATGGTATAATTCGTCGAGGGCATTCACTCGGATGTGTCTGCCCTATACAGATCCAATCAGGGCCTGGCCTCCACCCTGATGGCATCAGTGTCCTAGCTCCAGCAGTCCCACCCCCTACTGCCTCTTTACCATCCACAGTCCCAACTACCGTCCCTGACCTAAGCACACGCAAGCGTATGCATGCAGCCACATCAACAGCCACACATAGCACACAAACACACAGACACAAGGACAAACCCACACACACACACTGAGGAGACAGACAGCACACTCACCACAAGAGACATACCAGACGATAACACAAATGCATCCATAGACACTCCACAGACCTCAAAACCCTCTGACTCTACAACCCCTACCCTTGCATCTCCTGTACCCCCCTCATGTGTTTTTGATGTGCAGAAAGACACCTGTCTTATCAACACACCTGGATACATATGGAGTATGGAGTTTGACTACATGGTAGTGACTTTGGACACACCCATGTATACAAAGTAATAGTACAATATGTGTATGTGACTGGATAGTGGTCGACCCATGTCTGTGTATTCTTTAGATCTGGTAGACTAGTCGCAATGACTACCTTGCCACAGGTGGCATGCCACTGTAGGCAAATTACCTTCATGGCTGTGTACCATTAAGATACATTTTCTGAGCCCATGGTGAGTGTAAGGTGAGCAGTATTCTTACAGTCGTCCGACCCTATTGCCTCCAAGAACTCTACTTTATGCAGAGATTCCTGTTCTGCAAGGGGTATGTGGTCTTCGAAGTCCAGTGTGTTTTAATTTATATGTCAGCCATGCCATCCAGCTTTTGTTTGGGTACATCATGTGGAGGGTGTCTTTTGTCTGTCCAAGCTTGGATTTCATAGTTACAGCCATACATCATAGTTGAGCATATGATTTGTGCATGACTGAAAATGGGGTCCTTTTGAGCTATGCTTGATTCTCTTTCAGATCACACAGAGCTGAGCTAGGAGGGCAGTTATGTCTGTTGGATTGCCCTGTGCTACATGTGGTGTAGTGTGGTTAATGAGCCTCTTTTTGCGTGCATGTTAAGTTAGCATGGCCATTTTCCTTTTTGCTGCTTTTTGCACACTACACTGCTTAGCTGTTTTTACTGTATTAGCTTTCACGAAGGTCTATACATGAGAAAAGGGTTGTTTTTCGACATCTCTAGACATACATCGTGTCCCCAGTCTGCACAGTGAGTGCTGAGCTGCCAAGGTTATCATAACGTGTGAGCCTGTTTATCGGCGTGTCCCTGTAACACATTCTAGACATAACAATTAGGCAGCTGCAAGCTAAGTAAGATCCTGGCGCCTTTATCATACCACACTTACCAGAACTGAAACACACTTGGAAGATTCCAGGCATGCAGAGAGACTAACCGATCCTGATGTAATTTACACTTACTGAGCGGACAGGTAAATAGTTTTATAATACATAGTCCCTAGAGAGGGAGGGTGCTTCAAATAGCCGCTTTTATCACCTGCTTACACTATCATTATAATATGATTTCTCCTTTTGTATTTTATGGAACTGTAACCACGCTGACGTATTATTCGTATCCATATGTATGCTTATGTTGATTAAAATACTGCGCTTGAGATCACGTCGTTAAATTAAACATTTTAACCTTACTGTGTCTCCTGTTGTGAACTGGTATGAAGGTATAATAAAAGGGTGTTCTCACTTCCTACTATTCCTGATATGGTCATACGTTGCATGTTCTAGGATGTTTAATCATTGGTTTCTTTGCTATAGGATGAAGAGCGAATGTGACACTGATTGCTAGTCTGGTAGGGGATTTTGGGTACTAAGGTGAGTTTTGGTACACCCTAATTCACTGAGGTCCTAAGTCTCTGTGCACAGTTCTGTGTTTGCGCAGAGTCCCTGCTACATGACCAACGAGTGTGGTCTTATTGTGAGACACTTGAGTAGTGCTTATATCAGTCTACGACCCCTGCACTATTGTTTCCGGTGGACGGTAGTAACAGATAAAAAACCTACCTATAATAACATAAGTTGTTTCAAGCTTGATATTTCTCAAAGTTTTCTTCTTTGAATTACTGCCCAGTTGTGCGTTCTAGTATTGTATTGTACTTCTCTATTACTTTTTCGTTATGGCTGCGATTGATATTCCAGCACACAGTCGTGTAGCTGTGCGTAATCATTTGCAGGAATACCTCGTATCTCTAGATGGACAGGCGGTGGTTTTTGTAGTCCATGCTGACGTGGCGTACCCATTTGAGTTGTATTATCCATAGGTCACATTTCATGCAGTGGATGCTAATTCAGGTGTTTTTCACACTTGCACCCCTGCTGATGCTCCTGCTGGGTACGCTCCATATCGGACGGTGGAAATTCCAAATCTGTTTGGCAGCATGCCGTTTGTTTTAAAGGTGCCCTCCCACGCGTTGTTACAGCGGTCAGATAAAGGCCGTTGTTTCATTCCAGACACTACTTGGCCTGTGTTGGCTGCTTACACTCCACATCCTCAGGTGAGTGCTTTGACAGCCCAACAACTGCGACCCCTATATGCCTCTTCGATTGCAGTTATTAGGGGTCTGGTTCACTACATTATTTGCAACCTCCCGTGTGGGGTCCCAGGTGGTGCAGCGCACCCAGTTGGCGGTGGCAGACTCAAACTTAGTCCCGTCATGGCTAATGCGGTCGAGGGCAAGCGTCCCCAGGATAAGGAAGAAATGCCTTTTTGGCTTGCCGAGAAATTTGACCAACTGGAAGCAGTGTTCCCAAATACTAATCCTGTTGAGAAACACAGGATTCTTATGGCGAGTTTGCAGAAAGAGTTAGTGCCTGAGTTAACTGAGTGTACAACTTGGGGGGTGATTTTTGCCGCAGTCTATACTAGGGGCTTTGGCACCCCGTCAATGACTGTTTTGCCCACTGGGATCAACCGTGTTCAAGATGAGCACGGACCAGAGGCTGCAGTGGAGTTGCGTATGCGTCTCGTGGGAGCGTTTGATATGGTACGTGATGTCGTCCTTGTTAATGTCAATGGGTATGCTGTATGTTTCCAGGTCGCTAATGCTCTTCGCGAGGTCCCCAACGCCGATAAACCCCTTCAGTTGCCGAAAGTTATTACGGAGGCCTATAAGACCGTCGGCCGTAATAGTTTAGGTGTTAAGCCTTTCGCGAAGAAAGAAAAGCAACAGCAAACTCAGCAAGGGTCGTCCGATAAAGATGACCACCCGAAGGTTCAGAAACAAAATTGGAATAAGAACAAAAAACAGGGGAAACAGCAGCAGCAGAAACAGGGTTCCTGTCCCGCTTCGTCTACACCTACCATAATAGTGGACGCACCCGCACTTTGCGGGATTTAGACTGCTTGGCTGTTTGTTAGGCTTGCATCGCGGCGTTAGCCGCCATCTTGGGCAGGTGTTATCTTGAACGGGCCGTTTACTAGGCGCCATCTTGGTTGGCAGTCTAGAGGCTCGCATCGGCGGACTACCGCGCTTCACGGTGTTAAATTGGGATGGTGGGCCCAGTGGGCGCGGTGATGGCGCGCCGGAGGTGCGCTAGAGGTAAGCCTGTTTGCGCACAGGGCGCGAGGTTAGCCGGCTTTGCTGCTCCTACGTCCCCCTCCCGCATCAGTTACACTAGCGATGAACTCCTCAGTCTGAACTCAAGCATGCTGTAACATCTATCTGGAGCAGCTAGTTCTTTCTCAGACCCATCTAAAGGGCCACGCCCTGGAATTGATCTTTGCAGACACAAGCCAGGTAATCGTAGGGAATATCCTACCGCAATGCTGGACGGACCATGCGCTCGTCCAAATTTCCATATCGCTCCCAGCAGGTTACACTAAGAGCGGTAGTTTGGGAGCCACCAAGTTTGGCAGACAATGGTCCAGGCTCCTGAAGCAGGCAAGCCTGCTAAACATGCTCTCTGGAGCCCTTACGCTGGGAGGCAGTGTGGACGACAGCTATAATTTCCTTAGCCAGCAAATTATAGTCTCCTTGGACACTCTGGCCCTGCTGCGGAAAACGCGGGACAGAACTAAACTCGCCATGCCTTGGTTCTCAAGGGATCTTCTTCAGCTCAAACTTCAGTGCAAGCGGGCTGAGCATGTCTGGAGGAAGCAATACCTTGACTCTGATAAACTTCTCTACAAACAAGAACTGGCGGCCTATAAAGCGCAGATCGAATGCGCCAAAGCTAGGTTCTTAGAGGAGACATTACTATCTGCCTCAAATAAATCTCAGGCCTTGTTTAAAATCGTTAAAGATTTGTCACGCCCGGCCTGCGCCGCAACTGTTATCCCAGCCTCTCAATCGCTGTGTGACTCGTTGGCAAAGGCCTTCGAGGACAAGATCGCTACCACCTTGAGCAAGTTGAGTACCCGGTCAGATTCCAATCTCCATCTGCCATCTCTTGTTGCACCACCTTTTTCTTTGGAGGTGGAGGCCGGGATAGCCCGGCTTGATAGTTTCCCTCTTCCTTCTTTGGTGGATGTCTGTGCTTTAGCGGACGGAGTATCATCAGGCTCTCCCCTGATCCACTCCAGCACAAATTTTGGAAATTGTTCCGTGATGAGCTCTTTCCTCCTCTCCATGCGATTTGTTGCCAGTCCTTGGCCTCCGCCCGGGTCCCAGATAGCTGGAAGCTTGCGGTGGTTTCCCCGCTCCTGAAGAAGGAAACGCTGGACCCTATGTGTCCAGCAAATTTTAGGCCCATCTCATTGCTCCCCTTCCAGATTAAAATCTTGGAGAAACTGGCCACAAAACATCTGTCCAATTAACTAGAGACCAACGCTTAGCTGGACGTGGCGCAGTTTGGCTTCAGACCAGCCCATGGGACAGAGTTGGCACTGGTGACCATTTTGGACGACCTTCGTTCGCACGCCAGCCAAGGTCGAGCAGCCTTTTTAGTGCTGCTCGACATGTTGGCACCATTCGACACGGTCAGCCATGCCATCTTGGTCAGGAGGCAGGGGTGTTGGGCTTAGCCCTGGACTGGCTGATCTCCTACCTTGGTGACAGATACCAGGTGGTCGCCTTGCCACCCTTTAAATCCAACATCAAAAGGGTAGAACAGGGCGTGCCTCAGGGATTGGCCATCAGTCCCATCCTATTCAATCTTTACCTCCGCCCCTTGGTCAAGTTAAATAAATCTTTCGGCGTTGCGGTCACCAATTACACCGACAACACCCAGCTTATCTTCTCCTTTGAAGGTAAGAATGCGGTGTCACAGGAGACCTTCCACCATTGTATGACCACCATGGCGGAATGGTTGAGCAACAACTCCTTACAGTTCAACAGCTCTAAGACCGAGGTGTTGCACTGTTCTATGGACCGTATCTCCCGGCCTTTACCACAGGATTTCTGGCCCCCCTCTTTTCAGGGTACGGTAGTGGCAGCAGACTCCGTTTGGAATCTAGGGGTGATGCTCGAACCCAATCTCCAACTGGATGGCTTTGTGAATAAAACGGTGTCCACCTGCATGCTGTTGCTCCGCACCTTGCAGAAGATTCTTCCCCTGCTCCCGGCCGATGCCAGACCAGAAGTAGTGCGTAGTATCATCTTAAGCAGACTTGACTACTGCAACGCACTACTTCTGGGGGCACCCATAACCTGGTTGGGCAAACTGCAGCGGGTGCAGAATTTTGCCGCCAAGCTGGCACTCTCTCGTCGGCGCTCTGATTCTTCCTCGGCAGCACTTACGGATCTTCATTGGCTGCCAGTCTCCCAACGTGTCGACTTTAAAGCCCTTTGCTTGGTCTTTCGGGCCCTCCAGGGTCAGGGGCCGATCTCCCTGAAGGAGCTGTTCTCCTGGTACACCCCTACTAGATCCCTTCGTTCTGCCCCAGCCTACCTGGTGGTAGTTCCTAAGATCCTGAGGATGCGAATGGGTGGTCGTTCTTTCAGATATACAGCATCAAGGCTGTGGAACGCACTGCCATTGTCTCTTAGAAGCATGGGTGACTTATCCTCTTTTAAAAATGGACTAAAAACTCATCTTTTCCCAAGGACATTGTAATTGCAGCTGCCACTATAATATTATGCTCAGGCCATTGAGGATCACAGCGCCAGGATACCCGTGGGGTGACAGTTGCGCTCTATAAATGTGCCATACAATACAAAACAATACACCTGCCCCTTTTGAGCGTAAATATGATTTGCGCAACCGCAGTACTATTAAGTCACCTGATAGGTTTCAGGTACCTGAACAACGTTTTCCTCGCTCTTTGCAGGAAACATCAGTAACAGCCACTGGTGGAGGAGGCGGCGGCAGAGGTCAAGGTGCCCAAAAGAGCCTTGAGCAGCCTCGTAAGGCTGACGGAAAAGGCAAGCAGGACGAGTCACCGCGTCAAAGACCCCAGTTTCAAAAGAAGAAAGTCGCTGCTGTAACAGTGAGATATGCCACAGATAGTGAGAACACAGATTCGGAATCTGACATGGGCTCTGACCCTGCTGGACAGCGCGGCGGAGATTACCATCATTCGAGAGCCGCTGCCTCCACTACTGAAGGTGACAGCGACTGACACCTTCGTTGTAGTTGAAACTGATTACACTAAAGTGGCTCCCCCTGAAAGGCTTTATGAAATAGTCCTTGTAATTGAAGGTGACATAGAATGTACCATAAAAGTTTTTTTGGGGGAAAATCTAACGACTACTTATGATATTTTGTTAGCGGAGGTTGACTGGCCTCCACTGTTTGTCTTGGCCTCTCCACTTTCGTGCACACTGTGCCAAAGGAGCAGGCGCTGCATTTTGCAGAGGATTGGGCTAAGGCACTTGCGCCGGCGTTGTACCGTACTCATTGTGGATGGGACACATTTTCCCCTGGACATGAGATCCCTTTGCGGTCAATGCCACAGCCACAACCCCAATACCCCATACGGAGTGAGGCAAAAGCCTCTGTGGCCGAAATCCTTGAACAATTGGAATATCAAGTTGTTATTGAAACGCCTGTGTCTCCGATGAATAACGCGCTTGTTACTGTGACCGAGCCAGATGGCTCGTACCGTTTGGTAATGGATTACCACCACTTAAACTCACATTGTCGTATGTGTGCATTGCAGAATACTCACAGCTCTGCTCTAGTGGATAGTCTTGTGCTTTAAAGTTTCAAAACCACGCGTGACATTTCCAATGGCTTCTTTGCCCATAACTTGTCCCCACTTAGCAGCCAGTGGACAAGTTTTACCTGTGGCGGCAAACAACGCCAATTTCTTCGGTTGGCCATGGGCTACAAGAACAGTCCAGGCGTTTTTGCTGCCCGAATAGTCTCTCTGCTTCAGAGGTTCGAAGCAGATGCATGTTCATATGTGGATGACATTTATCTCACAGACGACAAGCTATGGCCGCATCTGTGCTGTGTTGACCGCATAATTTGCCGCTTTGCGGACTTTGGCTATAAATGTAACTTTGCAAAATCACACATTGCAGAATACACAGTGTTGTTCCTGGACTAAGAGCTCAACAATGAGGTAGAGGCTTGGCTCCTCACTTCTTGGAGAAATGCTCACTTTTGCGCGCTCTCACAATGCTGAAGAAGCTACAATCCTTACTGGGCTTTCTGAATTTTGGACGTACATACATTCCGGAATATGTACAGCCTATCAAGCCACTCTACGCGTTGATGCAACAAACTTTCTCCAAATCGTGTTGGCTGCCAGAACACTCAGCCATCTTGCAATCCTTGCAGGCTGACCTACTTGAATCTAAGTTCTTGTCGACTCGTAATAACCATACCAACCTGGTAATAAGAATTGTGCCAGGGGTGGTAGGTTTCATGTACCTCACCTTTAATGAGGGAGACACAGTTCCTATTGCTTACAAGTCACACCTGTACACTTCGGCCTAGTTGCGGTTTTCCACCGTGGAAAACGTTTTGACATCAGTGCAAATGGCGATTCTTAAGGAATGTGCATTGTCACTGGGAAAACGCATTGTGGTTGTTACTCCATATCCTGCCTTGGAGGCAGTGACGAAGGTCAGTGTTCCTAATTCCAAGGCTTTGCACCCTCGATGGATACAATGGGCTACATCCTTGACATCCCCGGATGTAACATTAATTTTCATTCCTCTTTACAGACTCAGGAGTTTTTGCAGTATGAGTTTGGTCATCCTGCTCCTCTGACTATGCGCCCACTTGAGGATTTTTGTTGTATCATTTACACTGATGGCAGTGCGCAAGCGGCTACGGGTTCTAGACACGCGTATTCTGCGGCCTGTGCAGTTGTGGTTGGTACGATGGTGGATGCTGAATTCAAGTCCGATGTCATGCATACACAACCATTAGGGGACTGTACCGCCCAATTAGCAGAACTACGTGCTCTGATGCTTGCATTGGAGTACGCCGACCTCAGTATGACTACTGTCATTGTGAGTGATTCTTACTACTGTGTACAGTCTTTCAATGACAATCTACCCTTTTGGACTCAAACAGCCTGATTCATCAAGCCGAAATCGCCTCGCAAAGGGTCAGATTCTGAGAATCTGGCCCTTTGCGAGCGCTATTTTTGCATTTGGCATTCATCATCCCAAATGCAAAAATCGGTAATAGCGATTTTGCTATTTTGCGATGAATTACATTTAAGGAATCTCTATTTGAGATTCCTTAAATGCAATTCATCATCCATTAAAAATTTGCGAATTCGCAATTTCGGCCCGCTATTTACCGTGAGGTCAAACCTTGTGGTAAATAGCGAAAACTCAGAAAAATGCTTTTAAAAGCATTTTTCTGAGTTGCATGTTGCACACACACATGTCCTTTGTACATGTGTGTGCGCAACACCTGTTTAAATTAGCATTTAAGGGGTGCTACAGGGTGTCCTCTGGACACCCCTGGCACCCTTTAAATCGCTATCTTATTTGTGATTAGCTAATTGCTAATCGCAAATAAGGAATACTCCCCATTCATTCCTATGGGCCTTTTGGCCCATAGGAATGAATGGAGAGTTATTCCTTATTTGCGATTAGCAATTTTCTAATCGCATATAAGGAATCAGTAGGAATCGCAAAAAATGTTGCTATTCCTACATGAATCCCGTTTTGCGAGTCTGGAATAGCGATTCCTTATGATTCGCTATTTCAGACTCGCAAAACCTCCCAATGATGAATCAGGCTGAAAATGATTATCGTGACTCCAAAGGTTGCGCAATAAAACATAAGATGATCTGGGTTCGAGTGCCGGAGTTTAAAGAACATCTCCTGCTCGTTTTTGTAATTCATACTCTGGGTCATCAGCGCCTGGGAGTTCACGCGGTTGGCAACTATCTCGCGGACGAGGCTGTAGTATATTTACAGTGGCAGCTGTTACACGTTCCAAAAGTAAGATTGATGATGACATCTTGGCGGGTATTGCCGCGACTGAGAAAGGAGGTAATTATCCTAAGGGTTTCCCTTCGAAGTACTCTTATCACTTAAGTCCTGATAAAGTTCCTTATGTGAGAATTAGCAACATTGGTGACAGACCGATTCCCAATGCGGACCGCAGACAGGCTTTGATTACAGCAGCCCACGCCGGGATGGCTTCGGCACATGCCAGCGTGTCAGCTACTGTATCTCTCCTTCAGCAACGGTACTGGTGGCGGGGTTTGTACAAACAGACACATGAATTTGTCCTTCAATGTGGCTTTTGTCAGCAAATTAAGCCTTCTTCTGCAGCACACCCGCCCCAAACTCAGTTGTACATATCTAATAATCCACTTGCTTGGGTTTATTTGGATCACTGCGGTCCTTTCTCCTCTGATACTGCATATAAGTACATTTTAGTAGCAGTTGACTCTTGCACGCGCTTTGTGTGGGTGTGTCCTCAAAGGATTGCTAATGCTAGAAATGTCATAAGAGATGTGCGTGTCTTTGTGGGAATATTTGATTTTGGCAGCTTCCATTCGAGCCAGAGTCCAGCGTTTGCCTCTAAGGTGTACAAGGATGCCATGGATTCATGTCAAATTTCTGTCTCCATACAGGCCTGAGGGCAATAGTGTTGTGGAGAGGATGAACCGTGATTTAAAGCGATCATTGACAGCAAAGGTGTTAGGTGCTGGCAGAGAATGGCTCACCCACTTGAATAGCGTACAACGTGCACTTAATAATCTCCCTAGAAGGTCTCTGGGTGGGCGGACCCCATACGAAATCCCCCATGTCATCAAGATGTTTGTTCCGGACCATGACAGTCTAGACATGGCGGCCTGAGACGCATCATTTGACGTCGATGAACATTCTAATGTTTTGCAGAACCTACAAAAGACCAGTGACAGTCTTGCAAAGGAACACTTGCCCTCCACGTGTGAAGCTGCGTTGTAGATTCCGGTAGTCGGCTGGCAACCCCAAGTTGGAGAACTGGTCTGAGAGAAGATCGACAACACAAAATATAATTCGGTCCTTGCTTTTGAGCTACAGTTGCAGTGCTTGGTGTGCAGGGTACCATGACAGTCATTTTACCTTCTCTTCCTGTGCGAAAAGGGAACAGGTACATTTCAATTGACCATGTCAAACCTCACAGGGTGGCCGATACTGTATAGTATGACGCCTGCAGTTTTATGTCGAGCAATGGTGAGGCACTCTGTTTTGGCCCCGGATCTTGCCATCGGGCCTGATGTTGCCGTTGAAATGAGTCCACTTACCAATCCTATATTGAATCTACCTGCTGGGGATCCTCTTAATGACACTGAATATACTTACCCAACTGATTTGTCTATGCCTGATTTGGAGACCTGTGTGGCTAATCAATCCCGTTTTTCATTTGACACTGGCTTACCCACATTAAAGACCCCTTCAAAAGTTTCAATTTTTGTTACCTGGTTTAAAAAACATTTTTTTATCCCACCTTGGATTTACATTTGGCTGGTGCTGATAGCAATTTTTTTGTTCATGTCCTTAGGATTTGTGGTATATTTTTTTCGTTTTATCATTGGACACTATGTTGAAGAAAAAATGTCAATTCGAGTGATTGATTGAACTTTGGCTCCCCACTCCTCTTCGCACATCATGAAGAGGGACCAGACATTTGTTAATATAACTGCTTGGCCCGTTTTAGATGGGATTGTATGGGATGCTTTAAAGTTCCAGATTCATGGTCCTACAGAGGTTATTAATGTTCCCAATGTACTCCGTGTCTCTATGGGGGATGTGGTTAAACAAAATATTCGCTCTGATGATTGGGATGTTAAAACTGTGGAAGCTTTGTTTACTGATTTGAAATATTATGCTGCCTTCGATGCTGAAGATTTATATTTAGAGTCTGCGAATTATGGTGATTTGTATTTTTTCCAACATTTTGGCAATCACTTTCTGCATAAGACTAGCTCATTTAGAAGCATGGTTAATTTCACAAAGTGGAAACATTGTCCCGCACCAGTGGAAGGCAGCTCGAGAACATTTTTAAAAAAGTATTCCTATTTTACTGATTTTGATCGCAAAATAGATGCACAATATGTGCTCCTTGACGTACAGTCCCGGCTGCTTCTTCTGCATGACCGGATGCTAGAATTCTATAGTGCGCTGCCTTTGGCGACTCTAAGTGTGGCGTATGGTTTATCCTTCCGGTTCTCTTTCTTCACTTGCGGGCAGTCTGTTTTCCATTGCCTGGATTGTGAATTCGAATGGGTCTGAATGTGTGTCTCTGCAACACGGTGTCTCCTGATCTGGATTTTCTTCTACTAATGAGTCCCTTAGTTGCTCATGAAATAGACTGTTCTAGTTCCGAGATTATGGCCTGCGCAGCGGCACATGGAGTTCTAGGCAATTGGAACATTTGGACTGCGGCCAATGACTTTAAGGATCGCAGTTATCTTGAAGTAAGCCTGAGTTGTCCTCTGATGATGCTAGAGGCTCCGGCAATCGAGGAACATGTATGTTCTTTCCCTTTGCTTAATTGGATGGCTGAAATGTTCATGTATGACAACAACGACTTCTTGTTGGAAGCAGTTGCAACGTTTGGTGCTTGCACATTGTTAGACTGAAGTATTAATTTTCTTTTTTGCTTCATAGACACGTGCTGGGCTAGTGAATATTTTTTATTTTGTCCTGCTTTTTCATTACATTTATTTATTTATTTATTTATTATAGAGTTTTGTATAGCGCGAACAAGACCCGTGGGTATCAGAGCGCTTAACATAAGAGAGGAAAGAGTGTTAACATATATATAAACAGTTAGCGAGCAACCGCTGTGAGGTAGATGATATATATAGTCGTAACACCTGTGAACGTTGGCGTACATAACTAAGCTATGACAAAATTACTAACAGAAGCATGTGTATATAACAGATATGACAAAAATTACTAACAAGAGCATGTATATATAACAGATATGAGGTAGCTCGGTATATGTTCATGAGAGAAGCTGTTCTCCTGTTCACTCAAAGTAACCATTACTAATGGCCTTTCAGTTGTTCTCATATCATATCATAGGATACGTATTCCATTATAGAATTGCCTATGTCTCCCTTCCTAATGACGTACATGATCAATACTAGGCAGTAGTAAATCCGAACCAAGAACAGTGTTCTAGGTAATGTATCTCTTCATCAGCAGGCTCTTCACTTCCCGCTTGAATGTTACCAGATTCTGGATCTTCCTGATGTTTGGAGGGAGTGAGTTCCAAATTCTGGGGGCAGCTCCAGAGAACGCTCTGTCATAGGTTTTTTTCTTTCGGAAGAAGGCTGGCCGTAGAAGCAACTCCTTGGCACTCCTAGCTGGAATATTTTCACACACCATAGCTGTATTCACTGATTTGAATTTTTTTGAATTTTCAATCCTAAATTTCAAGTTCGGCAAACTTTCTGAACTTCGTTCTGTCTCCCTTGTCCTTGAACTCTGCGTTCTATAATGTTTGCCCTGAGTGTTGTGTGTTCCCCAAACATGGGGGGGTGTAGTGTGGTTTATGGGTCTCTTTTTGTGTGCATGTTAAGTTAGCATGGCTTATTAGAAGTTTAAACGACAATTTGCTTTTTGCTGCTTTTTGCACACTACACTGCTTAGCTGTTTTTGCTGAGTTACCTTTCACGAGGGTCGATACATGAGAAAAGGGTTGTTTTTCGACATCTCTATACATACATCGTGTCCCCAGTCTGCACAGTGAGTGCTGAGCTGCCAAGGTTATCATAACGTACAAGATTGTTTATCGGCGTGTCCGTGTAACACATTCTAGACACAACAATTTGGCAGCTGCAAGCCGAGTTGGATTCCGGCGCCTTTTTCATAGCACACTTGCCAGAATTGAAACACACTTTGAAGATTCCAGGCATGCAGAGAGACTTACCTGATCCTGATGTAATTTACACTTACTGAGCAAACAGGTAAATGGGGTGCCCCTAAGAAAACTCCAGAGACCTTCTATAGTTTTACAATACATAGGGCCATATGTAGGTAAATGGCATTTACCGAATCGTAAATACCGAATTTTACTGATTCGGTATTTACAATTCGGTAAATGCCATGTAGGTAATAATTCCTTAACAAATACCGAATCGGTAATATTCGGTAATTACCAAATCGGTATTTACTGGAGTATGGATTATTGAAGGTAAGTAAACAATTTAATTAATAAAACAAATTTCGTAGTGCGCCCTGCATCGCAAAATGCGATGCAGGCTGCGCTACAAAATTCATTTTACATTGTTTACTTACCTTCAATAATCCATACTCCAGTTTTTAGCACCCCCCACTCTGCCCCTCCCCCACCCCGCCTCTCCACCCCACCAAAACTCCCTCCACGGGCCGTGGCTGCACTGGACCCTTTAACACTGTTTGTGGATTCTATTTCCTGAGACTCACGCATACTCCTACTACTCTGCAGGACGCAATCTGTACCTTTGTTGTAAATCAGCAGCGATTAGGTTAAGCATTAGCAGAAGGCATGCTATATTTGACCATTATCGTAGCAAATGAACCGACTCCATTTTGTATTTATAGCTGCCATTTTGTATGCCATACATTGCCATGTGCTCATCATGTGCTTTGTCCTACCTCCTTGTTAACTGCGCCTGAAGTCTGCCCGGCAACAGGCTATATTTAGCATCCCGCACTTTCAGCATGCCCAGTATGGTCTGAAGTGCATGTATGTCGTTACAACGCATACTTTTACAACGCATACCTTTACAACACATGTTTTACACCGCAACATCCATTACAACGCATTCCATTACAACTCATGCCATTACAAGGAATTCTTTGAAACTACCTTTACAACGCATACTACATTTACAACGCATACCATTACAACGCATACCATTACATTGCATGTATGGTAAGTATTGGATAGTGTAGGGGTAAAAATTACTATTCTAATTCCAGGGGGTGCAACAGTAGGGTAAGTGTTGGATAGTGTAGGGGTAAACATTACTATTCTAACTCCAGGGGGTGCAACATTAGGGTAAGTGTTGGATAGTGTAGGGGTAAAAATGACTTTTCTAACTCCAGGGGGTGCAACAGTAGGGTAAGTGTTGGATATTGTAGGTATGCGTTGTAATGGTATGCGTTGTAATGGTATGCGTTGTAATGACTGCGTTTTAATGACATGCGTTGTAGTGGTATGCGTTGTAGTAACATTCGTTGTAATGGTTGCGTTGTAATGGCATGCGTTGTAATGGATGTTGCGTTGTAAAAGTTTCGTTGTAAAGGAAGTGCGTTGTAAAATTTGCTTTGTAAGTGTTGTTTCCCTCTGAAGCTGTTACTAATTAGTTCCAGATAGGAATGTGTTTACTAACTTCTGCAGACTGTTAACTCCGCCCAATTATCAATTGTGCCTTCCAATATGCCCTTATATGTACATAAAACTGCTCTTGTATTCTGTACCGCTTTCTTTTGAGTCCTCTCATTGTGTATAAAAAGGGGCCATGTGCTTTACTTCGGTGTGCTACTCTATACA
Organism: Lissotriton vulgaris; assembly: GCF_964263255.1. Lineage (NCBI taxonomy): Eukaryota > Metazoa > Chordata > Amphibia > Caudata > Salamandridae > Lissotriton > Lissotriton vulgaris. The sequence goes on from NC_141697.1 coordinate 198,482,150, forward strand.
ATACTGAAGGGTGTTGTGTGGACTGTAGTACCACCATTAAAGGTTTAATAAACTATGCTTTTGTATTTTCCAGTTTCTGTGCGTACTTCTTCCTATGGTCTGAGGACTCTGTGCAGAGAAGGGCGAACCCCTTGCACTAGTAGGCCTTGCTGAGGCTTGCTTACATCACCTTCAAAATGGGATCCTTATTTTACGGCACGCACTACAGCCTCAGGAGTTAGATGCTGAATTACTGTGAATTACATTCTCCGAAGATGACCCTGTACACATACAGATTGAGTGTTGTGTGCAGCGTCCCCAGTCCACACATGATGACTATATCCTTCATTGTTGTTGGCCCATGCTTCTTTCAAAATCAAGAAGAATTGTTTCTACAAATATTTCTATGAAGACTGTGACACAACCACTTCTAAGTTGTTGTAGTGGGAGGCACTGAAATAAGCAGTGAGTGGCTTGGTCTGTGGACTTGTTTGTTGTCTGGGCCAATGTTCTCTAAACTTTACTGTACACAGAGGCATCAAAATAACATAATTTTGTGAGTACATTGGAGTTCTGTTGCCCTGAGATGTTTTAGTGTGAGTTGTGGTAGACTCATGCATCAACTTTGTGATACATACATATATGTGGTTATGGGAATTCCTGTTCCACAATCAAATTTGTGTTTCTCCTAGTATTTAGCGGGGTAAGTGTACCTACCTGATGATGTCATTCCTTCATTGGACCTAAACACAACATGCTATGGACCCATTCCATGTGACGACGGGGGATATGATCCTGCTCCAGCTCGCTACTGTACTGAACAGGGAACATAACTCAATGCAATGACTGTCGGATTTCTTACAGCACCCTGGTCCTAGCGCAGTGCCATGAGCCGCAAGCGCTGCGACACGAGACATTTCCTAGCACCGCTGCTTGTGAACTAATGCATTACCACTGGCTACTGTTTATTTTCACTCGTATTTAATTGCCATGTCATTCTGTACTGACAGCCGAGTACCGCTTGTAGTAGTGGTTTATTGTTATGACACTGTGTGACTGCTGTTTAACTCATCTGTGAAACTAAATAAAGTTTGGGACCATTGGTCTTCAAAAAAAAAAAAAAAAAAAAAAATGGACCCATGGGGTGATTGGGATCACAATGATGCTCGGGCACTCTGAAAGTATACGGCACACATTCCGTGATCATCTCTTTCATTGTAGCTTCTGTGATTTTACCTGTCAAGGGAGGTTTCAAAGAGGCACACTGCTGATCAATGGGGTGGGGGATAGGTTAGACTGGCCAAATGAGACTTGGCTCCCTGCAAGCCCCCTATATACAACGCAACCTCCATGCACCTGCCTTGACCCAAAAGTCATGGGTGGGTGGGGGAGATAATACTGCTTCTGGCAAGGTTTGAGAGGCAGGGATCCAAGTGAGTATGCTCCAAAGGCTGGCCCCCAGCCTCAATTTTGCAGCACAGCTGGTGAATCGACAAAACATACTGGTGCCTTTTGAAGACTTGGGAAGTGAATCAGTCTCTTGGTGTGGTTTACAAAGGAAAACACACAAGATGATGGACGGAATGTAGCACAATGGCAAAACATTCACCCCAGTCACAGATCTGGGTTTAATCCATCGTTATTTTGCTCACCAAGCCACCCCAGTTCCGACATGGCCATATGAAAATCAGTCTTGACCCTGTGCCTCATGGGAACAGTCCAGACCGAACTGCCAAGCCATGTCTTCCCTGGACCGGAATAAAGATTCCGAGACCGGTTTCTGGCTATCAGCCGTCTTCAGCCAGGATAGCTTGACTCCAGTGGTGTAGTGAGCACGGGACCCACGTCTGGGCATACCCTTCCCACATAGGGTGAACAGCAAAGCACACAAGATGATGGACAGAATGTAGCACAATGGCAACACATTCACCTCCAGTCATAGATCTGGGTTTAATCCATCGTTATTTTGCTCACAAAGCCACCCCAGTTCAGACATGGCCATATGCCACAGGGCCAGGAAACAGGCTAGACTCTGTAGCCAACTCCCTGCTGCATATAGTTAAAGGTGGGGCTGACCTTATGCGTGGTAATATAATATTACGTTACATTAAAAAACATCAAAAATCTAAAAATTCACTGAAAAACAATGATTAAAGCAATGTTATAGTTTAGTGTGGTAAACAGATCTGTTTTTTTAAGTACTTAAAAAATTAATTGATAAAAACAAAGGTTAAGTGACATTATAGTTAGGTGAATGTCTCAGTGACTATATTTACGTTTTGAACCCAAAAACGCACATAAATTCACTACTTATAGCTATCAAAACTAACTATAACGTGCACCCTGGCAGGCACTGCTCATGAGCTCACATATTAAATTACTCATGACATGTTCCATGACATCATTTATGCATCACTGATGACACCTGTGGAGAAGTGTGGCTCACTGGTTAGAGGAGGCAGACCTGGAAGCGGAGGTCAGCCTGGGACCAGGGTTTAATTCCCGGCTCGGCGGGTCTTGAGTCCTAAAATTTCCACGGACTCCACAATTCTCGCTCCGGTGCCTTCTCAATTCACGGGTTCACACTCTGAGACTCTGGGCAATAGCTTGCTTAATTTCCACAATGGCCCCTCGCGGTGGGATGCCTAGTTTTCACCTTGTGGATACCCTGCCGAGGTTATCTCACAGGGGAATACCAGGACGGGTTCCCTAAGCAAGTGCTTAGATACCGGGTCGGTGATTTGCGCTATATAAATACTTGTACATTTACACCTCAAATTGCTGACCTCAGAAGTATGGGAGAGCGACGGAGTGTTGGAGCGACCTTTGACCCTGCTTGCAGGCAGGTCGCCCCCACACCACCACTCGTCACCTGTTGACTGGATTGCCACTCGCCGATTTCTGTGCCCCTGTTGCCTGCCGTCTTACCCCCGCCCCCACCGCTCCCGACCCGGCCCTCCAGCACACAAATTGGCCTCCCCGTTCCCGCCTCCCAGCCACTCCTCCCTCCCAAGCCTCCTCATATGCAGGCTGAGAAGTGGCCGCGTGCAGTGGGCGTGCCGAAGGCGCACCAAAGGCAAGCCCGTCTGCTCCCGTCCGCGCCTCGACCTCGCCCAGTGCCAGAACCCCTGGACACCGCAAACACCACAACACCAGAATCCACTACGACACCAGCACCATCAATGCCAGCGAAACCACACCTGCTTCCAGGCCGCCCCAAAACGGACCCACGGACCCTTCTCCTGCCGCACCTGCAGCTTCACCTGCTACAGGAACACCAAACCTCCAAGGACTGGACCCAACCACCTCCGCTGCATACTCCTCAACACATGCTCCGTACACAAACACGCCATCGAGCCCTGGGATCTGCTCGACACCTCCGCCCCAGACATGGCCTCCCTGACCGAGACCTGGTGGAACGACTCCTCGGTGCCCGACATCGCCATAGCCATTCCGGATAGCTACAAGATCACCCACAGGGATCGCGCCAACGGAATCGGAGGAGGAATAGCCATCATCCACAAGTCAACCCTCAAAGTCGCACCCACGCAGACGACACCCTCAACACCGCCGAACACTTGCACTTCCGGATACACACTGGCCCCAACACCACCCTCAGAAGAACACTCACCTACAGACCACCCGGAACGGGGGCTCAGTTCAGTGACTCCATCGCCGACCTTGCCAGCAATCACGCACTCGCCTCCACGAACTACATCCTCCTTGGGGACCTGAACTTCCACCTCGAGAACAACAACGACGCCAACTCCGCCACCCTGATTGACAACCTCGCAAACCTCAGCCTCAGACAACTCGTCACCACACCCACCCACACCACCGGCCACACGCTTGACCCCATCTTCTCCACAGTTTTCCACGTCGCCTTCGATCACACCACCAAACTCCACTGGACTGACCACCGCTGCATCCACTTCACCTTCAAGAAACCAACCACGCACCATCACACCCAACAGCTGCCTCGCCGCTGCTGGAGCAAAGTCACCGAAGACCAGCTACTCACCTCCCTCGCCAAGAACCGACCCCACTAACTCTGACTTCGCAGCCCGCAACCTCAGACAGTGGATCGACAACTGCACCAACACACTCGCCCCGCTCAAGAAACCCTCCAACAGCCACACCAGCAAGAGAGCCACATAGTTCACCAAGACGCTCCAGGCTTCCAAACGCGCATGCCAAAAACTGGGGAAGACATGGCTCCACGAACGCACACCGGACAACCACGCAGCCCACAAGGACGCTACCCGCAGACATCACCACCTCATCAGATTAGCCAAGAAATCCTCCTTCAAAGACCACTTGGATAACAATGCACATGACAGCAAAGAACTCTTCAGCATCGTAAAGGAACTCTCCAACCCCAGCGCCAACGACATTCCGCCCTCACAAGAACTGTACGACTCACTAGCCATCTTCTTCCACCGCAAGATCGCTGACATCCACGACAGCTTCAACACAACGACGCCCGACTACACCAGACTTCACCTCCCCTGTGAACACCACCAGCGCCAACCGCCTGACCTCCTGGTCCAACGCCAACGACGACGAGACACGCAAAGTCATGAACTCCATCCACTCAGGATCTCCTTCTGACCCGTGCCCACACCACGTATTCAACAAAGCAGACGCAGCCATCGCACCCCAACTACGGAAGGTCATCAACATCTCCTTTGAAACAGCGACATTCCCGGAAAGCTGGAAGCACGCCAAAATCACTGCCCTCCTCATGAAGCCCAAAGCAGACCCCAAGGAACTCAAGAACTTCCAGCCCATATCCCTGCTCTCATTCCCGGCAAAAGTCATGGAGAAAATCGTCATCCTATTACTGCCCCGCCACCTGGAAGACAACAACATCTTGGACCCGTACCAGTCCGGATTCAGGCGAAACCACAGCACTGAGACAGCCCTCATCGCCGCCACAGATGACATCAGGCGCCAACTAGACAACGGCAAAACATCAGCCCTCATCCTCTTAGACCTGTCAGCCGCCTTCGACATTGTCTGCCATCGCACTCTAAAGACACGCCTCCTAGAAGCCGGAATCCAAGAGAAGGCCATTGACTTGGATCACTTCCTTCCTCACCGGCAGAACCCAGAGCGTCCGCATCCCACCCTTCTGATCCAAAGCCACTGACATCATCTGCGGCGTCCCCCAGGGCTCATCCCTCAGCCCGACGCTTTTCAACATCTACATGGCCCCCCTCGCACTAGTGGCCCGCCATCACATCCTCAACATCATCTCCTACACCGACAACACCCAGCTCATCCTCTCCCTCACCAAGGACCCACACACTGCCAAAACCAACCTCCACAAAGGAATGAAGGCTGTCACCGACTGGATGAGGAGCAGCCGTCTGAAGCTGAAGTCGGACAAGACAGAGGTCCTCGGATCCACCCCCTCAGCCTGGGACGACTCCTGGTGGCCGATCACACTGCGAACAGCACCAACACCCACCGCCCATGCACGCAACCTAGGATTCATCCTCGACTCCTCCCTCTCCATGTCTGAGCAGGTCAACACCATTTCTCCTCCTGCTACAACACCCTCCGCATGCTCCGCAGGATCTACAAGTGGATCCCGACCGAAACAAGAAGAACTGTGACACAGGCCCTCGTCAGCAGCAGGCTGGACTACGGAAATGCACTCTATGCAGGAATCCCAGCCAAACACCCATGACGATTACAACACATCCAAAACGCCTCCGCCCGACTGATCGTCAACATCCCCCGCTGCAGCCACATCACCTCCCACCTGAGAAACCTACACTGGCTCCCTGTCGACGAGAGGGTCACCTTCAAACTCCTCATCCATGCACACAAAGCACTCCACAACACCGGACCAGCCTACCTGAACAGCAGACTCAGCTTCCACACCCCCACCCGCCAGCTCCACTCCGCTCGCCCTCGCCGCTCTCCCCGGTCCAACAAATGACCTCCGTGTGGCAGATCCTTCTCCTACCTTGCCGCCAAGACCTGGAACACCCTCCATACCCACATACGGCAGACCCAAGACCTACTCACCTTCAGAAGACTCCTCAAGACCTGGCTCTTCAAGCTGTAGCAGCAACCCCCCTCCCTTCAGCGCCTACAAGTACTCTGATTGATTGATTGATTGATTGGAAAGATTCAAACTGGAGACTCACTGAACTACCGTAGCAGCTAGGTAAACATTTTGCACTTTGAACACATTGCCTGTTTTGTCCGCAGTTTAAACTGAACTTAAAGACAGTGGCGGGACTACCAGGTTCTACGTAATCTAAGTAAGGGCGGCATCACTGTATTCACAGGTATTTTGCTTAGTAAACAGACTTCTTTATATCTGCCAAACTGAACTGTAAAGCAGAAGGCCCATATGCCAGAAACATTTCAGCATCCTGAGGGAAACGTTTGTATTCGTGCTGATGAATTTTCTAATGTGCTAATTAGCTCTCAGGGTAGAAGCATGATTAATTTTCATGAGGCACCATACTGGAAAAATATAATATATTAGTATAAAAATAGTGCATGCCCTTTCGGGTGACTTATACATGTGATCTGATATCATCAAGATGTTCAAAATAGTTTTTGTGCAAATGTGTGAGACAGTTCGGTCCTTAACAAATGCGATTTCAATCTGTGGTTAATGCTTTGAAATATATGCTGATTTGAAAACGAGAAAACTTTCAACCAAGTGCACTTTTGTTACATATTTTAAAAATGTGTACTGGTATTTCAATAAATGTTGCAAGATGTAAAAAAAACAGCCCCAATGGACATTTTCAATCACACACCTGTTTTTACCAAGGCAAAGCGGAGTTAAATTGTCTGTTTTCTTCTCTCCATTCGTTGGGTGAAGAAAGGCTAACCACAGTGTAAATACATTCCAGAAGTCTACGCACATCAAGTTAGAATATATTTTCCTGGACTAACTGAAAATACCTTATTCCAAGGGTGACCATTTTTTTAACAACCAGTTATTTGAATTTACTTGTAAACTTCGTCATCGTTGTCACCTTCTCAGTGTTTTCAAAGTCTTGTGCGTGAAATACCGTGCTAAAGTATGGGTCCCTGGGGAAAAAAACATACCTTTTTGGTAAAGGAAGTCGTTAAATAATCAATAAAAAATACCCCGCAAAATATTTTTTTGAAGAACTGTTTAGAGCAAAGGAAGTGTTCACCAATGACAAACCTAATATATTAGTAACATTGCCAAACTTGTCAAAGTCACAAAACATTGCTGGTAACATTATTTTTCCTAAATTTTAATGCATTAAGTGACTCTTTATAAGTGTCCAGCATTAGTGAGTGGCAATTGTGCACCTGGCAAACGCTAACCACCCCAAGGGGCATTTTTGCAAATCCCACTCACCTCTGTAGTGTCACTTTTTTTAGGATCCTGTGGCGTAGCACCATTTCCCATGTTTACACTTAACTTGGCTTAATGCCACCTTGAAAATATGCCCCTTTCTGCTGCAGTCCTCTGCGGCAAAAGGGCGTGCACTAGGTGTTGGAGTTGGCGTTCAGCCGCAATACCCATTGCTTTTTGACGCTGCCTCAGGTCTACAAGGCTGAGGCAGCGCCAAAAACTAATGCCAAGGAATATCTGGTCCTAGAATGGCAATACGAGGGAAAATTATTTATTTATGCATGGCGGCAGGGTGCCTGCACTGGCGTTACGCAGCTTTTTTTTGAGCCACCGCTAGGGGAAACACAGGGGTGCATCCATGCAATTAAAAATTTCATAGTGCAGCGTTGCCAAACTTAAGGTAGCACCACGCTCCAACATTTTTTGTAAATCTGTTACCAAGCGTTGTATGTATAAGGTGTGCACTTATCGCACTATTAAGGTTTTCAACGTCAGAATTATGGAAAACGTCACAATAGTACTGTTTTCTGTTCTAAGGCGCATGGACTGCCAATGTTTGCTTTTTACTCACCAGATTGGCACTAGTCTTTCCCTGAAGAAAATCGTGTTGACAATAACATCTTATTTGCACGTCTTTCTAACTTGGTTGTATATCTGTGTTTCCACCAGAATATGGATTTGAGAGGGTCTGAGCATAAGTTGGAATAATGGAATAATGGGAAAACTTTCGAATTCACACAGACTCCATCCTTTTAACAGTGGCTGTTGAAGAAGGCATTCCTGTGACCTTCAAAGCGCATTCATTGCACCATTTTAGCCTTTGATTTTCCTTATTTCTTTAAGAATATGCAGTGAAATAAAGATGTTTTGATTTAGCCATGTCTATGTTTAGGTGTCAGACTTTTTGGCGATTTTACTCACTTAAAAAAAATAAGGCTCCAATCACAAGTCAGGTTGAGCGAAATTGAAGTATGATTTTATGATTTATTTTTGCTCCATCCAATTACGTGGTTTCATCGTGAGGCTAAATGCAATTTTTTCGCCTTCTATTTTTCTGATCTGTAAATGATGAGCTGTGAAGAAAGCTTTTGTGCATGTGGAATTGGCACCAAAATGTACCACATGCCCGCACCAGGTAGTAAGTGTTTCAAAACACTTCAAAAAGTAAATAAATGTACATGTATATGCTACATGCAACTAAATTGTAATGACTAACATACCTAAAAATCATGCAGGTGGAAGAGGAAGGGACAGTATTTCAAAGGCCCAAATGTACTTGGAGGACCTCCCCCTAATGATGAGGGGGAGCATCACTGATAGCCTCAAACCTACGTGATTCAGTTTTAAGCCCTGAACTGAAATGGGCTGTGTCTATCACTAACACCTCGTCACAGAGTGGGGTGGGGTCAGCCACTCTCACTGACTCCATCTCACTCTGTGATGAGGTAGGGGCTGCACCCCGCTCACTGCTGACCAAAGGTAAGTCATTCTGAGGAGGCAGCAGTCCCATTTCTCCCAGAACGTCTGAGGCTTCCCTCCAGAGATGCTGCACCCAGAAAATGTTATGTTTGGTGCATGCGAATACGTGTGTGGAGGTTGGAGTTCCATTCCTGGTTGTCTGTCCTTTCCTAGTTTGTCATATTGGGGTGGGTTACACATATATCTAGGTGTCTCCCTGCTAAATGTATGTTTCAGTATGGTGGGGAAACACAGTATTTGCTATCTTCTTCTGTCGATGATGCACCCAAGCCTGCTCGTCGGATACGAGATATGTGTTAACATATAAAGTGTTGTTAACGACTTCTGCTTTTAGCTGGTTTTTACTTATTATATTTTTGTGTGTTTTCTATCTCTCATACTCAATATCCATGCCGCGCCTCTTACCCTAACTCCTTTTTTCATCATTTTGTGATCAGTACCCGGATGGTTTGTTACGCTTTCACTAATCAAAGTGAGCACTATCTAACACATTTGGTTTCTAGTCTCCACGGTTTAGCTTAAGGCAGGATTTGGGATACTATCTATGGACGTAGGAGGTGACAATCCAACCCAAAACCATTAATAGTGTAGTGGAACTTTATTTTTGACCTCTACCCCATGCTGGGTGAGTGCACTACACTGAAACCTCTCTTTATACTATGGGGCTATGACCTACTTACTGTTTTTTGGTTATAACACTCCATTACCTTTGAGCATAATTGAATGTGATATGACACTTCTTTTTTGTTTTAACTATCACTTCAACAACAATTTGTGGATAACTGGACTTCTCTTAAAATGTCGTCATTTTAGAAACACTCCCTGAGGACGCAAGCCGGACCTTTTTTTGTGAGCCAATCCACTAACTAATCTTAAGAACCTTCCTCGTGCGTCTCATCTTATACCAGGTGAGCGCTTATCATGAGAATACTTTTTACATTTATGTCATAAAGACGTCATTTCCGATCTTGGCCTTTTTATACTTGATTGATTTGCTTGGAGCTAGATAATTCTTTCTTTTCCTGGTTTAGAAGATGTCGTTTACAGACTACTAGGGCATATATACAACACTATTGTAACTTTATTTCTGTATATCCCAAGATCACAAGTTTAATGCTGTTCGATGTTGAGACAATTTTCTTCATGCGCACATAGAAATAAGTTTCTCCTATACCAGTCTGGTTCCATATAGATGTATTCCAGCATCATGTTAGGATGCCACCAATCGCTTCCTGTGTTTCTGGTTTAGTAGTTTCTATGTCAAGGTGATTAGGTGCCCATCTGTTATGTGATCGTGATTTACTAAGTGCTTACATCTATTTGTACATGTTCAGGACTTGTCTGGCTTAGATTGTTCCTGCTTGCTACCACGTCCACTTCCTACAGTGACTGACAAATTTCTTGGGGGACTATACCACAACATCAAGTGGCCTGATTCATCTAAGATATTTTTTGGTTGGGTTTTTATTGTTCGAATGTGCCATGGTATATCATTGATATCTTACGTTCCATCCTCATTATGCCTTGTTCTTTCTGGTGCTGAGAATATTTCTTTAAATATGCTTAAATTCTTAGCACTTGGGCTTATTTATTTAATAATTCACGTATATAATTAAATCTTTATAGCTTCTAGATGCTCATTTTTAACTAGAAGAATTACTATTAAAGCCTTTATGTCCTTCGTATTCCCCTGCACAGATTCTGAAAGGGATTTAACTTCAAGTTCGAGGGTCCCAGTTCCTGTGCATATATCATCCAATTTCAAATCTAGGGCTTCACACTTCTCATGGATCCCCTTCTGATTCGCCTCAGATATTTTAAACTTAGAGAGAAAGTCTCCCCTCAGAGACTGAAGCAAGGACCCAAGCTATAGCTAGCCACTGACTATTATTTCTCCCCCAGAAACCTGCATTGTGAGTCCTTCATGAACTACCTTTAAAATTTGTAATTCAGGAGGATAAACTGCAATAGGTGCTGATACTTGTGGAGCTAATGGGGTAGGTACAGGAGGGGTAGAAACGATGGCGGTATCAATAGTAATAGCATTATTAGATAAACCACAGGAATTATTTGGCACAGGAAAAATACCACAAGAGGGAGGCTCTAGCTGGTTCACATGGCTATCCCCAACAGCAACACCCGTGCCTTTCTCAAATTCTGGAACATTCATGAGAGGAGAAAAGCAATTCTCAAGGAGAATTGAAGGGGACTCTGCAGTGGGGCTGTAACTGGCTCCTTAGAACTCACCGCCCGCTCCATTATCTTGAAATAGGTTTTAGGTGACAGGGTTTTTTTTAGTGGGGGGCGGTTGGACAACCGGGCCTTATGGGCCGGGCGGCGCAGGGCACGCCTTAATCCCCGGGCTCACCTGTATTGTTACTAACAGAGACACGAGACACTCCGTTGAGCGTGGGAGCCAAGTTTATTTGCTGAAGCTAAGCACAGTTGTCCTAGAAGTACATGCAGAGTGTAAGTTCTGAGGAGACTGCCACTTCAATCCATGGCGTACAATCTCTTATATGAAACACATTTACAATATCCCACTCCCCGCACACACATAACGAACCAATAGGAAAAGTTGCAAAACAAGTTGTCAGGTATCCCAGTATACACCTCTTTCTCGGACCTCGTGTGTCACCCCTCCCAACAAATTAATCAGCGATGGTGTTCACAATCCCCTCTCGCAGGTGGTAGGACATGATGGTGTGTCTCAAAGGATAGTTGTGTAATAGGAGCATACAAGGAGTGAATAGCGAAGGCCAATTGGATAAGATAGTATAAGAGAAGAACAGGAGAGGGTAAATAGTTGGCTGAGACAGGGGTCAATCGAACCAGACAGGGATTAACAAACTCGGCCAGACCCTGACATCGGGTTTCATGAACAAGGAGAATAGAGTTACTTTTTAACTGAAAATACACGTAGCAACTGGAAAAGCAAAAACATTGCGTTTGCCGTGCCGCCTGAGTGAGGGCAACACAAAATGGCGACAGGACACAAAATGGCAGCTAGATATGGGACAAAATCTGAAATCGCAGAACCTCAGACCCTCCTTTTGCCATTACTCAGGCAATACGCCAAGGACTCAAGACAATCTGAATCGATATCAATGGCCATGAGGTCCTAGAGCTGTTGCTGTAACATCATTCTTATGTTCTCTGTTTTTCGTGATGCAGGCTTCGGGACACACATAGCGGCACAGAGGCCACATATTACAGGTCCACACTGCACACAAAGGCAAAAAGAGAAGATGATAGCCAAGGAAAGTTAGTATCTTCCATCCCCATGAGGACAGTAGTCCTCAAAAGCATCCCATCACGGACCAATCTCCTGTGTCCCCATGTATAGACTCGGAGATGGTATGTAACTTAGAGATAGCTTGGTATACTGTAGGGGCATTATCAGGAATGTAAACACAGCAACTAGACCCGATCAATTTACAGACTCCAGCCCTATCTGCAAGGATAATATCGAAAACTATCCAATTTTGTAAAGTCATAAGACGATCTGCCTGAAGCTTGGCTGTCACATTACTCAAGGCTCCGGAAGTTTTGTTTATGGTAGCCTCAACAACACGAGCTAGGTGTCTGATGTCTCTGCTATTGGCCATTGGGCCCCTGAAAGGAAGCAACCCTTTGATGAAGTCAGCTGCCTCTCGTCCTGTTGTGTCCTTCTGGTCAAAGACTCCTCTACCATGCCTCTTTTTGTGATGACTTGAAGGAGCGGTATAGGTTTGGGGAAGAAGAAAAGCCACATAACATGTTCCCGAGAAGTAAGTGGGAAGCCATGTATAGGCTCTTTCGTGACAGATGAAATATGTGCATTGTAATGGCACTAGCGGTGAGGGAATCTGAGGTATAAAGACATAGGTGTAAGAACAGATACTCCTCTCTGGCTGATTCTTGACATTCTGACCATTGATTTGTAAGCAGAAATTACCTTGATGAGGCACAGTCCAGATTGGCGGAGAGCTCCTTAGTTTAGCCTTTTCTGTAAGGCCTGGTGACATATCGTGTTATGTTCCATCCATCATATGATCTCTTCACATCTACAGGAATCTTGCTAATCTGGGCAATTTTAGCCATAGTCACAATTCCCTTAATCAAAGTACTATGACTAAAGTCTGCTCCACCACCATATGGACTGCCAGGAGGATATCGCAACTGATTCTGATAAAGATTAGAAAACATAGCCAGAGGCGCCCAGGCGAAACTTTCATAGGAGAATGGAAAAACCAGGTATCTGGCATGAGGCATGAGGCATGAGACCACAAACCCAACAATCAGTAGTATTCATTACTAACTGGTGTTGGTGTAATAACTGAATGAACGAATCGTTGAAATATTCGGTCCTCCTAATCTGTTTGTGTGGTGAAAGTGTATAGAACCGGTGTGGGGAGGCAGTAGCAGAAAAAAATACGGGGACAGAAGTAGGAACAGGTAACGGCTGTAAGACATAAACAATCCAGCTTCCACACGCTAATAGAGTACATAAGCATATCAAAATATATAGGGTTATCCCACATGGACTAACCATAAGTTTCTTAAATCGCTGTTTCATATTTACAGTCTGATCATTAACTTCCACTTCCGCACCCATTACTCTAAAGGCGTTGCTCACGGTAATCTTCCTAGATCACTTAGCTGTGGTTGTTAGCCGTCCTATGACACTGCAAGTCCTGTGGAACCTAGGTCACTACTCAGGTCACAGCTTAAGACTCATACCGTGAACCTTCAACTTGATGGATGGTGGAAGAAAAATACATACACAAAATGTCTTTTTAAAACAAAAAGGTATGACCAGAAAAATCATAAAAATTCAATTATTTTCGACCCTTCTCAGTCGCAAATTATATCGAGTCTTGTTGGGGATCGTCTGGTCCTTAAACAATGTTTCTGGATTCACAGTGTTCAAACGCAGATGTGTTTGGACGGCTTCCTGTAACACATCGTTGTCTTCTTTCTCACAGTTCGTGTGGTCCAGGCGTGCACTACTAAATGGTTCAAATCTGGGCACTGTCTCACTTTCGTTGTCCGCTATACCCTCTCGAACCCATTAGTCAAAAGGCAAGGGCAGGGATATCTTTTACAGTGCACGCCGTGAACCCAGTTCTTTTTCCCAGAAACATTCACTGCCGTCCTTGTGGTTAACAGCACTTGACGTGGTGGGCCCCAACGAGGTTCCAGATTCCGCTTCCACTGAAAATTCTTCACGCAGACCCAGTCGCCAGGTTGGATGGAATGACCTGGGTCTGCGGAGGCCTCAGGCAAAGCATTTTGAACCTGTTGGTAAAAGACACGTAATTTAGTGGTGAGGTCATGCAAGTAGTCAATCAGCATTGGGTATGGAATATCGGAGTATTTCTTAGGACGAGGCACTCCCCAGACATTTGCTGGTCGCCCAAAATTGACCTCATACAGACTTAGACCTAAACAGGAATGAGCAGTAGTTCTTGTAGACAGAAGTGCTAATGGTAAGGCATCAGGCCAGGCGAGACCTGTACTCGCCTGAATCTTTGGCAATTTGAGCTTGAGAGTACCATTATAACACTCTACCAATCCCACTGACTGAGGGTGGTTTACCGCATGGAATTTCTGTTTGATACCGAGACCTGCACATACTTTCTGCATGATCTCGCCCACAAATTCAATTCCATTGTCAGACCAGACAATGCGCGGCAAACCAAACCTCGGGAAAAACTCCTTCAAAAGAACTTTAACAGCAGATAAGACAGTATTGTCCTTTAGCGAGTAGGCCTCTATCTATCTGGAAAAGGCAAGCACCACCACCAGAACATATTTGAGGTTATTGCAATGATCCATATGGATGAAATCGATTTGCAATACCTCAAAAGGATATGTAGGGGAGCACAATGACCTACTGGAGTCGGGGTTCCCTTTCCTGGATTATGCATTAGCAAACAATGCAATGCTTCACTACGTTTTCTGCACATTTCGGATTTTCCTCATTCTGCCATACTGGGGCCAAAACTTTACAAATACCCTTCGCACTAATATGGGCTGGACCATGTGCCATAGTAACTACAGGTAGTACATAGGCGTCTGGTAACAGCCATCGTTGATGCTCTGACAACTCTGTCCAACACCCAGTCGCGTCCAACATTCCCATGCTTTCTCTCCACTTACTCAACTCTTTCTCAGTAGCCTCTTCTTGAATCATTCTCACACTTTCTATTGTGTCCTTGCACATTCCTCCTTCTCTGATCCATCTCGTAGGTCCCGCAACATACATTCTACTCGTAACATCTCTTGCTGTCTCTTTTGCTACCTCGTCTGCAAAAGCATTCCCACGACCCACATCATCGATAATCTTTTTGTGAGTGCTACACTTGATTATTACTATTTGTTTAGGCAAAGCAAGTGAATCAAGAAGATCAGTCACCAACTGACCGTGCTGTATTTTAGTCCCATGTGAAGTAAAGAATCCTCTTTCCTTCCACAAGTGACCAAAACTATGAGCTACACCATAAGCATATTGGCTATTGGTGTAGATGTTTACCCTCCTTCCTTTCACCAAAACACATGCTCTTGTTAAAGCAATTAACTCAGCTGCTTGGGCTGGATTCTGTGCAATGGTGCTGTCTCCACTACAGTATGCAAAGTAGTGACAGCATAAGCTGCAGTTGTCTCTCCATTCGGAAGCTTGAAACCAGATCAATCCACTCCTAGGATGCCGTCCGGATCCACGAGTGGTGTATCTTTCAGATCTATTCTGCATTTCGTCTCCTCCTCTGTTCGGAGAAAACAATCATGCTGTTCCTGAATGCCTTTCTCATCTGGTATGGGCAACAATGTCGCTGGATTCAGAGTATTGCACCGCTTGATATGTTTATGACTAGCCAAAAGCGTTAGCTCATATCCAGACAAGCGAGCACTCATCAAGTGTTGTGTCTTAATTCTATTCAGAAGAGTATCTACTGTATGTGGTACCATAACAACAAGAGTGTTGTCCAATACCAATCCAGCTGACTGACGAATAGAAATTGCTGCCGCTGCTGTAGCTCTGAGACAACTAGGCAATACCTTGGCTACTGGATCCAATGTAGCTGAAAAATAGGCACATGGCCGTTGTTTGTCTCCAAATTGTTGTGTTAAAACTGACAATGCACAACTTTCTCTTTCATGCACATAGAGTGTAAAAGGCTTACTGTAATCCGGAGCACCTAGCACAGGTGCAGAACACAAAGCATTACGTAAATCAGAAAAACTCTTTTGGCATTCATCAGTCCAAGGGAGAGGTTGTGGCGTATCTTTCAACGTAAGCACCAGCAAAGGCTTAGCTAACAAAGAAAAATTCAGAATCCATTGCCTACAATACGAGGTAATGCCCAGAAAGGCACGTACCTCCCTCTAAGTGTGGTTGGCTCAGACATTTGTGCAATCGCTTGAATTCGTTCTGGGGTCAATCGTCTTCCCTCCTTCGACAAGAGATTACCTAAGTAGGTAACCTCTTGGTGACAATATTGCAACTTAGAAGGGGACACTTTCTGATGTAAATCAGACAAATGACGCAACAAAGAAACCATCACATCCTTACAAACATCTTCTGAATCAGCAGCAATCAGCAAGTCATCAACGTATTGTATCAAAGTAGCACCTGAAGGCAAAGTGAACGCATCAAGCTGAGATTTCAAAGCTTGGCTGTAGATACAGGGACTTTCACAATAACCTTGAGGAGCACGCTTGAACCGGAAGCTTCGGCCTCCAAGAGAGAAGCCAAAAATATCTCTGCTTTCCTCAGCAATGGGAATACTAAAGAAAGCATTCTTCAGATCGATAACAGAAAACCATGGCGCTGAGGCGGGTATCATAGTAAGCAAAGCAGTAATATCAGGAACAACAGGAAACTGGGGGACAACAATCTTGTTGACCTCCCGAAGATCAATCACAAAACGATACACAGGTGGTTGAGAAGGATCGCTACATTTAAGAACGGGGAGAACAGGACTGTTGCAAACATTACCTCTTGTTTCCTCAACCACGCCCTTCTGAACCAGATCATAGATAATAGCCATCAAGGCTCGATCACCATCGTTAGAGATCTTGTATTGTGGAATACGTGGAAGTTTGACATTAGGCTTGATAGTAACCACATAAGGAGCAATCTGTAATAAACCAACATTGTTCGGACCTGTAGCCCAAAGTGTAGAAGGAAGAGACTGCAACTCGGGTGGAAAACTATACTTCGATAGATATATGGGAGAAACCAATTTCTTACCCAAAGTAAGACGCACACCAGAGGGGGAACAGTACAACGTTGCATGAAGACGTTTCAACAAATCCAGACCCAACAAATTCTCTCCGCAACCAGTCGTTAAAACAAGTGGAGCTTCCAGATCCTAAGGACCAATTGAAAGAGGCAAAGGATAAGAAAGTGGGTTAGCAACTGGGGCGCCAGAAAATCCTACAGAAACGTTCGTTAAGCCAGGCAAAGGTGCCCCAGGAAGTTTTGAATGAATCATAGAACTTCTCATTGCACCAGTATCCAAAAGCAATGGCTCTGCAACACCCAAGCAACAACCTCAACATAAGGCCCATTTTGATCCACTGGAACTGATACAACTCCCTTACTTTGTCCATGGCTGTCCTAACTAGAATGAAAATCCTGAACCTCAACTTCGACACAATAATCATCATTGTAATATTGCGCAGACTGAGTATTCTGCTGATCAAAATAATTCGAAGAGTTCTGAGGGGGAAAGGAACGCTGCCCCTGAGACAATGCACCTCGCCCTCTACCTCTAGGTGCTGATTGAAAACCACCACGGCCTCGTGGCCCTTGAAATCCACCATTACGCTGCAATAAAACTGGACAGCTATTCTTAAAATGGCCTTCCTCTTTACAATAGGCGCACTAATTAGGACCCAGGAAAGGTCGCCGAACAAAGGGCTCAGGTTTCTGCAGCAACCTTTGATACTGAATAGGTTGCTGGAACTGACGCTGACCGGAACGGGGAGGATAAGCCTGCTGAAGAAGAACTTTCGTTTTTTAAATCCTTAGTCTTCTTCTCAGCTTTATTTTTTTCCTCCTTGTCCCTATTCTCATAATATTGAGCAGTAGCCAATATTTGAGCAGATGAAGAAACAGCCCAAGAACTTTCCGAATCTTTTAGTTTATGAGACAATTCAGGAAGCAAATTGAAAACAAAATTATCCACAAATAATCGCTGTCCCCCTTCAGTACTCAAGTCCTGACCACTTTGGTCAATAAACATCTCTTCGAACCGACTAAAGAAATCGGAAACACTCTCATCTTTCTTCTGCTTGCACGCAGCCAAATTATCCCAGTTGATGCGTAAGACAGGCATCATCGTCTTCATTAAAGTTATAATTCTACCAGGCAACTGTGTAATCAAACCATCTGGCTTAGCACCACCCACTTGTAGTGCATCCGCAGCAACTATATCATTCCAAGTACCACCTAAAGCTTGGTCGTGATCCTCTCTAAGAATCCGAGCCCACAATGCTTGTGGAACCACATTCCCCATCAGCATATCAATATCGGCCAAATTCATAAGACATGCATCAACAGTCTGGGACAACTCTTTATAATAGCAGGATTTTTACTAGAGTCCGGCAAAGACTGCTTAAGTGCTAAAATTTCAGCTCTCTTCCAAGGAACATGTACCCATACATGCTGAAAATGAGCAGGGACAGGTGGAACATTACCTACTTGGGGAACCGCGTCCCTCCAAACTGGAGGAACTTCTCTCATTGGATAATTCTTTGTTTTCTGTCTAACTGCAGGATCAGTTTCGGGAATAGTCCCGGACGAATACCAGGTCCTAAAAGTAACAAGTGTCTGTATGGCATTCTGAACATCAGGACCCACTATAAGTCCCTTATCGAACTTATCCTGTGTCTCCAACAAACCCTGAGGAGTTAGGTCTAATTCCATATCCTCCCATCTTTTAATGAGCGCATCACACATGACATTAAAAACGTATCTTTGCGTAGGCGCATTCCATTGAAGAAAGGTACTCAATATATCGGGTACACTACATACTGGACCATTCATCATCCACCTATGAGCAAGGGGGTCAAGCACAACTCGTTCCTCAGAATCTGGGAGTTGACTACGAGATTGTCTTTGAGAAAAAGCAGGAGTCCTATTAAACGAACCAAAGAGCGGGGAGAAAAGACCAGAAACAGTATCAACTAACCTATTATGCATCGGAGAAGAAGTGGGGAGTAAAATAAGCATGAGCGAATTTTGCGGATCTCGCGTTCGCGAATTTTGCGGATTTGCGGATTCGCAATCCGCAAAATCCGCGAATTCCCGTGAATTTGCGGATTTTTTTTTTTTGTGTTCGCCCGTGTTTCTGCCAGTTCGCGAGGGTTTTGTACACTTTCGCAAATTGCGAACTTACCTGTCGGGTCGCAAGTTTCGCGAACTTGTTGTTTCTACGTGTCCAGCCTGCTTGGGACACTCTTCTTCATCACTGCCACTCTCTGTCACCACTGCCACTCTCTGACTACTCATGCCACCCTCTGGCCCACCCATGCCACCCTCTGTTTCATCACCACACCCTCTGGTTGTCCAGTGTACATTATTTTCGGCAAAGCAAAGCACACCTTCCCTGCCTCAAGTGACCTGAATTAATTTGGGGCTGATTAATGTGTCACAGAATATTTTTTTAGCTGGCACCTGCTTCCTTAGTGCGCCCTGATTAGTGATCTTTTGCACTTGCTAAGTGCGTTCATTGTTGCAAAATTAGTTACAACACCTGCCCTGCCCCAACTGACAATAATGAATTAGGGGCTGATTAATGGATTTTAACTTCCAGCCTGGCTCCTGCTTGTCTCCCTTAGCTGTAATTCAGGACCTTTGTGGCATATGTGTAACTATTCTGAGGTTCAGAGCAGGGTCACATAATAGTTTCAACTGGCAACTGAACTCTGGAGGGGCCCCTCAGGAAGCACTACAGGAAATGGCTACTAATGATGAGCCTGAACTTTTGAACCTGGTAAGTAGTTACTTTCAGTTTTGCTAAGATCGTATTTCTGCAATTTTGCACTTATTCGCGGGGCGCGAACTCACGCGAACTCACGCGAACAGTGCGAGCAGTGCGAGCAAAATCCGCTGCTCGCGGATTTGCGGATTTTGCGGGAGATTCGCAAATCTCGCGGATTGCGGATTTCCCGAAAATCCGCAAAATCCGCGAGCGGAACGGATTTTCCGCCCATGCCTAGAGTAAAACTGGAGATGAAGTATTAAGCAAAGGCAGAGAAGAGCTACCTGTTCCAAGAGCTACAAAAGGCAAAGGAGACTGAGGTAAAGAAGGTTGTGGCAAAGGAGGTGCTGGTGGTATTACTGGAAGAGCCAAGGGTGCAGGAGCCAGAGCTCCTGGCCGAACAACAGGTTGCTGCGCAGGTTGCAATAATACGGGTGCATTAGCGCCTGGTGCATAAGGCGGAGGCAATTTCAATAAATGGGACATTAAAGCATCTTCTTCAAGATCTTTACGTTGTGGGGGTAACACAGGATAGCACCTATCTATTGCCATCCGATGCTGCCTGTCCGAGACTTCAATCCCTCGATCTGTCTCATCGTCTTTAAATTGTTGGGCAGCCTGTATAACCGTCATATCTTTCATTTTCCTGTCTCTTTTTGCTTGCTTAATTTCTCTCTGTTTGGCTTCCTTACGCCAAAGGCGGAAAGAGTCAAACATTGCCGGCTGGGCTTTTCTTTTAAACAGAATCGACTCCAAATTATCTAAGATGTCAGGCTCAAAGCTACCATTTTGTGGCCACCGTAAGACACCATCTTTCTTTGTGTATCGAATCCATGCATCGTTAAAAGCAATAGGACCAACACCATGCTTAGAATAGAGCTCATAAATGGGAGTTCCAAACGGAGGAATCAGACATGATTCCTCAAGACGGGAATCCCTAGAACAGCAAAAACAACAGAGTTTCCTAAGTCCGCTCAGACCAGGCATTTCAAGCACACTGATCGATTCACTAACTTCGAGGAGTGAAAGCAAAGAACACAGTACAAAAGTACTCACCCCTCTACTTCGACTATTGCAACAGGCGAATGAGAAAAATCAAAAACAAAACAAAGAAGTGGGTACTACCCACGAATACTTAACTAGATGGTTTTCTCACGCCAACAGAGGTCCGTATAACGTCTCACGATACCAATCCTCACCAGAGGGTCCAAGGCAGGGCAGTAGTCAGGGCAACAGTCATCAGCAGCTGTCGGAAAGGAGTAGTCATGCTGTAAAAGACCTTCGGTCCACTTCGACATACAGGGGTCACTTGGTGTGGCTCGCGAATCCTCTGGAATTTTCTTGCGGGGCTTCTCACGACCCTCGGGCTAAACCGCTACCACCGAAACAGCCCCACGTTGGGCGCCAGTTGGGAAACTGGGCCTTATGGAGCGGGCGGCACAGGGCACGCCTTAATCTCCGGGCTCACCTGCCTTGTTACTAACAGATCGGAAAAAATGGTTCCAGTGGCACAATAAATGTATGACTAATAGTCAATACAATCTGTGTTAATTAATAACAATTAGAGGGTTAAAGGAGGGTGTCAGACAGAGAAACGACTCTACACAGAAGATTTCATACCATCATTGAATTTATGTTTCTTTGTTTCATTTTTTCATTCTTTTTCAACAATCAATAAATATTTGTAGTGTTACAAAATTAAGTGCAAATTGACCCAAAGTGTAGTGTGAGAACCAAGGAGGTACAAACAATTATACAAAACCAATAAGAACAGGAGTGACATACAAGGTTTCTAAAAGGAATAATGTACAAGAAAAAGAAAACGACCAGCAATTAGTAATAATGACAGCAATGTATAACAATGGCTATCGAGAATCATAGGCACTGTTTGTAGGGTTCGTTTTCTGGTGGCGTCGACGGCGTTTCGACCCACGCAGTATACTGGGTCTCGTCAGGACTAGGCAATGTGGGACTTCTGTGAACTAGGGGTGAGAAAATAGGGTATAAGAACACTACTTTTAACAAAGTTATTTAATAAATGGAGATTATTGGGAGGCAAGTTTACTAGTTACCTAGACGTGTGAATTACACGTGAACAGGATAATAACTCGAGGGGTGACCACCAAGTGTGAACTGTTGTATGGTGTTTCACAAAAGAATTCACAGCCTCACTTACCACTGTCGTGGTTCAGTAGACGAGTAAGGCCAGAGGCGACTCCGGCCTTACTCGTCTACTGAACCATGACAGTGGTAAGTGAGGCTGTGAATTCTCTCAGCACATAACGGGCCGTAATGAAATGGTAATTTAAATTAATTGTCATTTCCTTCTTTCCTTTTGTGAAACACCATACAACAGTACCCGGCTGGGTTCACTGTAAGTGCATTTATTCTTGTATTCACACTTGGTGGTCACCCCTCGAATTATTATCCTGTTCACGTGTAATTCACACGTCTAGGTAACTAGCAAACTTGCCTCCCAATAATCTCCATTTATTAAATAACTTCGTTAAAAGTAGTGTTCTTATACCCTATTTTCTCACCCCTAGTTCAAAGAAGTCCCACATTGCCTAGTCCTGACGAGACCCAGTATACTGCGTGGGTCGAAACGCCGTTGACGCCCCCAGAAAACAAACCCTACAAACAGTGCCTATGATTCTCGATAGCCATTGTTATACATTGCTGTCATTATTACTAATTGCTGGTCATTTTCTTTTTCTTGTACATTATTCCTTTTAGAAACCTTGTATGTCACTCCTGTTCTTATTGGTTTTGTATAATTGTTTGTACCTCCTTGGTTCTCACAATACACTTCGGGTCACTTTGCACTTAATTTTGTAACACTACAATTATGTATTGATTGTTGAAAAAGAATGAAAAAATGAAACAAAGAAACATAAATTCAATGATGGTATGAAATCTTCTGTGTAGAGTCGTTTCTCTGTCTGACACCCTCCTTTAACTCTCTAATTGTTAATAATTAACACAGATTGTCTTGACTATTAGTCATACATTCATTGTGCCACTAGAACCATTGTTTCCGATATATAGTACTGACCCTGGATCCTCAGTGGGTAGGGTTCCCTTGTTTCTTTTGTGACTTGTTACTAACAGAGACACGAGACACTCCGTTGAGCGTGGAAGCCAGGTTTATTAGCTGCAGCTAAGCACAGTTGTCCTAGAAGTACATGCAGAGTGTAAGTTCTGAGGAGACTGCCACTTCAATCCGTGGCGTACAATCTCTTATACGAAACACATTTACACTATCCCACTCCACGCACACACAAAACGAACCAATAGGAAAAGTTGGAAAACAAGTTATCAGGTATCCCAGTATACGCCTCTTTCTCGGACCTCGTGTGTCACCCCTCCCAACAAATTAATCAGTGATGGTGTTCACAATCCCCTCTCGCAGGTGGTAGGACATGATGGTGTGTCTCAAAGGATAGTTTGTAATAGGAGCATACAAGGAGAGAATAGCGAAGGCCAATTGGATAAGTAGTATAAGAGAAGAATAGGAGAGGGTAAATAGTCGGCTGAGACAGGGATCAATCCAACTAGACAGGGATTAACGAACTCGGCCAGACCCTGACATCGGGTTTCATGAACAAGGACAATAGAGTTACTTTTTAACTGAAAAGACACGTAGCATCTGGAAAAGCAAACACATCGCGTTTGCCGTGCCGCCTGAGTGAGGGCAACACAAAATGGCGACAGGACACAAAATGGCGGCTAGATATGGGACAAAATCTGAAATCGCAGAACCTCACGGGTGACCTTAGACCCTCTTGGCTTCTTAATGTCCCCTGATTTAGTGACTTTTTTTTGTGTGGGGTCATAGGGACCACTCCTCCTGAGCACTCTGTAGGGTCCAAATCACTTTTAGTTTTAGGCTCCGACTGGGACCGCAGCTGATATCTATTTTTTACAGGGAGAACTAACTCCCTTTGGAGACCCAATGCGGACACCTCCCTTTCGCTCCTCTCACAAAAATACCGCTTTCCAGGGTCATCAACCTCCCCCCTGAAGCCTTGAGTTACCACTAATTCCTTACCCCCAAAACCGGAGGTCAATGTTAGGTTGGAAATAATAAAGTCCGAATCCATGTAACCCAGCTCACACCCAACCGGCGACCATCTGAGCAGGGGGCAGAAAAACACTGTGGAATTGAAAAGCCTGCCACGCAGATCACACGCTGAGAAACACTGCAACCAGCGGACCCCCAAAAATGACTGTCGCAGCTGCGGCCTGGATCAGGACCCAGAGCCTGACTTGGCGACCTCCAAATCCGCAGTATACTGTAGGCTCTGCCTCCCGACCCATTCGAGCCTCCGAGCCTCTGCGTCAGCTGCCGCCGCCCTCTGCCTCGGCTGCCGCGGTGAAAACTCCTGGCTTGTCGATTCTCCGACAGAAAGCCCATTGAAAAAAGAAGTAAAAGAAGTTTCAAACTGGGTATTCTAAACTTGACTAAAAGGGTGCCACGTCCTTACCGGGGATTTCTGCTATATTCCGCTGTTAAATACGCTGCACATCCGTAGCGAGCGCCCTGCTGCTCCTGGAGCTCTGCGACCGGCGTCAGCCCACCACCATGTTCCTCCTCAGATTCTAGGAGAATTACTATTCCCTTAATCCCTCTTGTTGTACTTTTTCTATGGGTCCTTTCTCAACTCTGAGCTGTCTTCTGCACATTTTTGGGTGAATATTTCACGTCTTGATAGGTTTTCTCGAGTTTTGGGGTATTGTAATATGTTTAAACATGATCTGATGTCCTGTAAGGGTTATCACTTCTGTTTGAATTAAGTATTATTCTTTGTGTATACAGCCTTGAGGAAGTCTGGGTACGAACTTTGTACTGACGAAACACGTGTTGGCTGCTTTGGCTGCATTTGATGCTTGAATTCCAATAACTTAATAAAAAAAGAAAATCACATTCATAAAGTCTTCGATTTGGTCATCTTGTCCTAACAATAATATATTGATGTATTACTATTACTGTATTGTTGAAACAATCTTGCGACCAATAAGTCATCCTGAATATTGCAATTTGGATTGTGCTGTACTGACCCTTTAAATTTTTAATATTACTCTGCTGCAGCTCGAGTCAGTGCACATAGTCCAATGAATTACAGTCTCAGGAGTTTAGTTTTACAGGTTACCTGAACTGAAGATAGTTAGATTCTGCTCTTAGGTTTAAGGTTTGCAAGTTTATGGCACTATCTGCCGACAGGTGCCTCTATGTTTTTGCAATAATGTAGGTTCGGGATTAGATGTCTGATCGTTATCTGAAGAATAGTGGATGGAATGGAATGTGTGGCTAGGTTTTCATGTGCTCTGTAAATTTGGTACAATAGGCCTAGTGAATGGGGCAGAAGTTTTCAAACATGATAGTTGATTCTACTGGGAGCGAGTGGAGAGGTTTCTCAGTGGCTTTTACATGTTGTGTTTTCAGAGGTTGAGGCAGTGATTGGCTGCATGATGTTTACATTTTTGCAGTTTATCTATCATCATTTTAGGAGCCTTGTAACTATAATATTACCATAGTCCATCCATGTCATTAAAAGGCTTTTATAGACCATCTTGTTGATTGGTTTGCAAATTAGACCTGGGAGAAATTTGTGTAAGTTTTCCTTGGTAGAAATTACTCAAAATGCCGAAACAAGTATGCAGAGTTATGCAGTATTATGTGAAATGCTAGTCCAGCATTCCACACTATTATTCAGCATGAAATGTATCTTCACAGCTGTAGAAAAGTGCCTCTTTTTGCATGGTTAGCTCCCACTTATTGTCTTATGCCTGATGGTATTTTAAACTGTAAGTGCACTGGGTCTCTGGTAACTTGGTTTCTCTGAGCCAGATCTCCTTTCAAACCACCGTCCATGATTGGCACAACTTCAGCTACCCCTTTTAGTTCCTGGTAAATGGTAGCCTGGTTGTGGCTACACCGGGGCTTTTGTAGCAGGCCCTATGATGAAGCATGTCACATACTTTGGTATGTGAGTGAGGGCAGTTTTTCCAAAATGAGAAATTTGTCTTAGTTGTGTTTATTGTGTACTCTACTCACCCCTTTTATGTGAACATTTGAATTTGTTTGGGGTAGTAGATTCTAAACAGGAATGGCCCTCTCCCGTTCTTCGTGTTGAATAGCCCTGGTACCTAGGCAATTGGTACTAAAGCAGGTCCTCTGGGCTGCAGCACTGGTTGTTGGTGGAGGGTCCTCTGGGGTTGCACCGCCCCTCTATGTAAAAGAAAATGAGAGGGGCCCCTTAGAACCAAATAAATAGGGTTTAATACAACTGTATCTCAAAAAGGGTTTCCTTTGGATTAAACTTTAAAGACTCATTTCACGTTTCTATACATACATTCAAATGCTCATCCTAATCACACAAGCTCTAACACTGCTCATCAACCATGTACATGAGGGAAGTATAAACATATAACCAAGGTCAACAGTACAAGGCAATATTAAGAAATATAGATTTATTTATTAATAGAAATACCATAAAATACATAAATCATTTCATAGGTTAAAAGTCATTTAAAACATCCCTGACACAAAGTCTAAAAAATGAATAAAAACAATTGTACACATGATACTACACAACAGAGAGTACACATAAAAGACAACACAATATGTCATAAGAACTATACTCATCCATGATATCACAATAATCAGAGCTGGAACCTGATACTGCTGCGTTGATACGTAATCTATGGTTTCAGCCTCTTCGTGGATTATGTTGAAAAAGGGAGCGTTGGCGCGTTTCGATGGACAAGCTTATAATAACATAATTCTCAAGACTGTATATTTGACTCTCTAGCAGACTGGTTTTGACCGGGACATTTCAAAACATCCTTGTAGTGGTTGTGGGAGAATGATTAACGAAGCATCCTATTTCGGTAGCTTTAAATGTAAGTACGGGGTTAATACCACCGTCTTCTTTGGGTATATTCTAACTCGAGTTTGGGGGCATCTCTTTTATCTATGCAGTGTAGGGCGATGGTTTTTGTTTATATAGCGTATCTTGTAATCTCCTGTAGCGGAAATCTCCTGTTCATCGTTATTTTTATCAGATCTCCAGAGTGGGGCCTGCTGCCTCTGCTCACTAAATGCTTTATGTCCCACTGCTTAAATATCAGCAACCCTTCACGGCATGCAATGGCGTCACATCACTCCTCTGGTTCATGCAATCGGCCCAACTCCCCACCAAGGTCATGCACTCTGCCATTGAAGGATGCATTTCTTGATGCAGAAAAATCCAAAGAGCTAACGTACACACAACCCTGTGTGCCATGCCTTTTATACACTGCATAAGGTATAGGTATAGGTAAGGCACCCCTACTGCAGGCTTCAGCCCTAAGGCAGGGTGCACTATCATGTGAGGGCATAACAGCATGAGCAGATACGGCACTACAATGTTCAGTCGATTCTTAGAGGTTGTAAGTGCACAGAGAAGTCATGACGAGTGCATGGACCGAATACTTGTCAACACAAGTTTCCGGGCGCCATGATGGCTTTACTGATTTCTGGGATGTTTGGTACCAAACATCTTGTCTTAATAAATCCTCACTGATGCCAGTGGTGGATTTAATAATAAATTCTCACAGGCGACCCTTTTACAGGGTACCCTGTAAGCCTACCAAACACTGGTGTGGTTCCTAACTTGTCTTCTCAGGCCTGCCACTATCAGACATGTTTCTGACCTCATGAGGTAAGAGCCAGCACTCTCAGAGGACAGAAACATAGCCTGCTCTGGGCAGAGGTGCTTCACACCTCCTCCAGGACAAGATGGCCGTCCTGGGTGGGAAGCTTCACAGGCGATGCCACAATTGAAATCCAACACAGGAACCTCCAGATATTGGAGATGCCAAACCCTTTTTCTGCTCCACTTTTGGTGGGAGGAAAGGTGGGAAAATTAGTTAGATTAAGAGGAGGATCCCTACTTAGCCTACTACACCTACAGGGCGGGGAAAGCGATGTGAACCCCTCTCCTGAAATTCCATCACCTTAGGATGATGGAGAAACAACCTGTCAGGGATAGGGTAGTGGCTCTTCCCACAGGATGTGGTCACTTGAGGGTCTAGACAGCCTAAGGTAAGTAGCTCATTGGTGCTATCTGTCTCCCGTTGCATACCCCTAAATTCAGTATTTGGATGGCACCCTCGAGACCTGATCATCAAATTCAACAGACAATCTTTTTTTAACTGCTGCTGCTATTTGCGAGTCATTCTTTATACCGCCACCTCTTCTGCGTGTTTTTAAATGTATTTTCGGCCATTTTGGGCATTTCTCTGCCTTACACTGTGCACATTAAGGGAGGTTTGCCAGGCTTTGCCGCACCTGTTTTTCTGTTCCTGTTTGGACGGTACTGCTATGCTCTGATTGGTCTAGGGTAATCCAATCAGAGGCAAGACTGGGTGGAGCCTGTTAGAACCTCACTGGTATTTCATGCAGCATGTAGGGTGGACAGGCCAGTAGCGTGCCGAAAGGTGGGTCCAAAGCAAGCCTGTCTGCGCCCTTACGCACTTGGATGTCGCCAGGAGCCAGCCACTCTGCCTTTTATGACTCCCACATGTTGGTTTATTTTTCGATGGAACACCTTGCACTTAGACTCTCCTGCTCCTTGTAATGAGCATGGTTGGATCCCAGATGAGCCATCTTTTTGCTGTAGAACGTGTCATTTTAAAACCCTCCCTAAAGGGTTCTCGACTAAACTGCCTCATCATGAGACATAATATAAATGTCTTAGTCTCAATTGCCACTCTGTGGTTGAACACCACACTGAGGTCTTTGACTTTATTCAAAACCACACTGCAGATATTCTGTTCCTGACAGGGACCTTGCTGACCCAGAACTCTGTGGCAGAACCTGCCCTTGCACTTCCACTTGAAGAAGTTTAAAAGAGCCACTGGCAGAGGCAGCGGCATCATGCTGATTTATAGGGAGAACTTCACACGCAATATGACCCTCTGCGCCATCCCAAACTGTAAACGCCCACTTTTTAAAATTGTCTTGAATAGCAATTTTATGCTATCAGGTCTCCTAATCTACCACTCTCATGACCCTTCTAAAGCCTTGAGGGAGGCACTGATTAATCTGCCTGCCTCACTTCCAATTAAGTCATCTGATTTCCATATCCTGGACGATCTTAATCTAACTTGGTCAGTTATATAGCCAGTTTTCTACTTGGCCTCGATGCATGTCAGCTGACACAACTAATTGCTGGTCCTATGCACTCAACCTGCCATCTTTATCCAGTTTTTTCGAGTCTCCGTTGTATGAAGGCATTAACCCCCCTCCCTATGTCATGGATAGATAACTTTTTGAAGCCTTTGTCCATCTGCCTGGATGGGCAAAAACGGAATCTTGGGCAGAATTCTACTCTTAAACACACTTGGCATAAACTCAATCTTCAAAAATGAGCAGATTTGCATCAGAAACCCTGCCCTGAGCTGGCCACTAATGAAGAGGATTAAAACAATACCCTAAAGCCCTGGCTAATTTCTGCCCTAGACATTCATATCCCTGCTCGGCTGGTTCATGGTAGGAAAGAGCATGCAGATACCTCGTTTAGTGAAACCTGGATCTTAGCTAGAATGCACTGTAAGGTTCTTGAACACTCTTGCGGGAAGTCAATCAGGTCCTACCTGAAGTTGACCCAGAAATGCACAGGTAAGTACTTTGGGAATAAAATAAAGTGCACCAACAACCTGGCAAAAGTAATTTTACCCTCTTAAATAGCCTTACCAAACAGGTAATCAGAGTAGACTATACCGATACATTCAATGACCACTGCGAGAAGATGGTAAAGCAGTTTATTGGCAAAATAGAAGCCATTTAGTATAAATTTGCCTCGAATACTGCTGATTTCAGTCCTGTCAATCAATTCAGTACTGCCCTGCCCTTGCTCCACTTTCTGCCCCAGGTACATCTTAATGGGCTATGTACTTTGGGCAACAAAGTTAAATCAGGTTCACCCCCGGAACTTATTAAACCAGATATGTTTTTAAAACTCCAAGATTGTCTCTTCCCACCTTGCTTGTAACTAATCAATCTCCCCTAGTTATCAACATTTGTTCCGGGTCCCTGGAGGCATACCAAGGTTATTCCTTATCTGAAAGACAACATGGCCCTGAGTTATTCCAAACCGAGGATTTTGCCCCATATCTCCTCTCCCTTTGATTGCCAAAGTCACTGAGATACGTGTAAATTATATTTTAACGACGTTTTTAGAAGATAAACAGATTATGTATAGAATCAGCTCTGGGTGCACTTACTGGGCAACTCTGCAGCACTTTAGATGAAGGCAGGTGTTTGGCATTGATCTTACCTGATTTAAGTGCTGCTTTTGACACTGTGTCCCGCTAAACCTTTCTCTGGTGCCAACAGGAGATTGGCATAGGTGATCCTGCCTTATTATGGTTCTCATCCTATCACTCCGATTGCTCTTTTCATATTTTTTTCTCCCCTTATTTGCACACTCTGCACCATGGTGCTCTCCAGAGTTCCTCTCAGAGTTCCACTTTGTTTAACATCTGTATTCAATCTTTGGCTCAGATGGTGAAATCCCTCTAGCTCTCACTGGTGTTGTATGCACATGACACCCAGCACATGCTCCTTTACTAACTACCCCTCATCGGATATGGCTAATTTCTCACAATGTATGCTGACCATTGCAGAATGGATGGAGGCTAACAGCAATTAAATACCAGCAAAATGCAGACTTTTTTTCTAGGGAAAGACACTCACTCATGCAACGACCATTGGTGACCTCCTTCACATGATCTCTTTTCTTGTTCTAAGTCTGTCGTCAAACACCTAGGTGTATGGATGGACAAGGCATTCACTTTTGAAGCACAGGCAAAATCAGTGGTAGGCACGTGCATGGACTTATGTGTGGACTCAGTCCTGTTCTTGGAATCTTTGACCCTCCTTAACAGTCAAGTAATTATTCAGGCAGCTATCCTTTCCCGGCTAAATTACGGCAACATTCTCTTCTTGGGAAAAAGGCTGTGATTCGCAGACTACCGCTGGCCGCAGCTAGGCTGCTGTTCTTGCTTCCAAAGTGTTATTCTGTCTCTGGTCTTATTCACAAATTATATTAGCTCCCTGTTGCGAAGCGCATTAATTTAAAAACTTTGTCCACCACCCATAAGAGCCTCTTTTCCCAGAGGCCCCACATCCTGTGCAATCTAGTGTCCCCAAACAGACCCTCCCAGGCACTGCTTTCAGCCGATCGCAATCGGGCCTCTCTCGCAAGAGTTAGGAGAGTCAGAGCCGGAAGCAGTTCCTTCCACACTAAGACCCCAGCACTTCGAAATGCTCTTTCCCTGTCCATAAGGAGCGTCCAGAACCACTGGACATTCATGAAAATCATGAAAACCTGGTTATTCTCCTCATAGCTGCTCCCTGTGGCACTTTGTGATAGATCACTTTTGGTAGTGCGCTCTCTTAGGACTAGTGCTGGATCGCCCCATTGCTAAGGCAACTACACGCTGTACAAATCTTTTATCATAACATAAGATAACATAACATAACAAGAGAAGACCATAACAAAGAAGTCCTGCTGCATGAGAACTAAAGCCGTGCTGAAGAAGAAAAAAGGCACCAATCCTTGCCTGCTACTCCAGAGACTTAACTATCGCTGCTGCTGTGTCGTACAGAAAACTGAAAGGACTCCAAGATCCCCGGGGCACCTCCAGCCTTCAACAAATCACCAAGCAGCCTCCTTGGAGTGAACGTATCACTCCCCTGCACAATGCAGGCTCCGATCCTATGCAGTCCTGTTTGTCGATGTGCTGTTCTCCAATGATCTGGATGATGCACCGAAAGCATGAAAAGGAACAACAACTCTGGAGAGTCAGATCTGTCCCCTCACCAAGTTTAGAGACACCAAGATCCACAGGAGCTGCAAAGTAACAATACACAGGATACCGGATCCCTATGCAGCAAGAAGAAGAGTCCACACCAGACTTTCAAAACCCCAGAACCAAGTACCCATGGAAGGACTTCGAAACACCAGTGAGCCACTTCCTGAGTAGGCCAGCTGTTCCAAGATCATCTCTTGAAGATGCCTGCTCCTGAGGACCTAAAGACATGGGGAATCCGGGTAACCAGCTCACTTTGAACCCAACCCCACTGGCCTAGGCATCGACTAACCCGCTGTGCTCCAAACATCCCTAAGCCCTTGCGACCTCCTCCCTCGAAGAAGGCCCCTCGGACTTTTCTGTAAGTCCACCTGTGCAGTGTGCTTTCTAGTAGCCCCCATTTTCTTTTAACACCACTTTCCAAGACCCTCAGCACTCTACTCCTTGCAGGTCTGGGATGCTCCCACATTTTCCCTGCTGGAACTTTGGACCTGTTCCCAACATCAAGCTAAAACAAGAAGAACTTAATGAAAGTATTACCTGATTTTCTATGCAATTTTCTGCTTTTACCCCATTTTTTCAATAGTGCGTATTTGCAAATAAAAGTGATATATTTTCCAAACTATGAAAAATTGTAAGTCCAAAAGTACTTACCTTAGAACTGTGTACTTGGTCCTAAATATTCCTTAAAAATGTATATATTTTCTATGTATTGATCTCAGATTTATTCTTGAGTGTGAATATCATGTATTGACCTTGTAGAGTACAACAAATGCTTAGTACTACCCTCTGATAAGCATAACTGCCCGCCCTCACTACCACAAAAAGAACATTAGAATTATCTGCTTTTATCTCTGGTCTTATTCGCAAATTAAATTGGCTCCCTGTTGAGAAGTGCGTACATTTTAAAACTTTGTGCACCACCCATAAGATCCTCTTTTCCCAGAGGTCTCACATCCTGTGCAAACTAGTGTTGCCATACAAACCCTCCCAGGCACTGCTTTCAGCCGTTCACAATCTGGCCTCTGTTGCAAGTGTTAGTAGAGTCAGAGCGGTAAGCAGTTCCTTCCACGCTAAGGCCCCAGCGCTTAAAAAATGCTCTTCCTCTGTCCATAAGGAGTGTCCAGAACCACTGGACGTTCAGGAAAATCATGAAGACCTGGTTATTCTCATCTTAGCTGCTCCCTTTGGCACTTTGTGATAGATCACTTTTTTTAGTGTCCTCTCTTAGGACTAGTACTGGGACGCCCCATTGCTGAGGCAACTAAACACTGTACAAATCTTTTATCATAACATAAAATAAAATAACATAACATAACAAGAGAAGACCAGAACAAAGAAGACCCGCTGCATGAGAACTGAAGCCTTCCTGAAGAAGAAAAATGGCACCACTCCTTGCCTGCTGCTCCAGAGACTCAACTATCACTGCTGCTGTGACGTGCAGAAAACTGAAAGGACTCCAAGAACCCCGGGCACCTCCAGTCTTCAAGAAATCACCAAAGCAGCATCCTTGGAGGGAAGGTATCACTCCCCTGCACAAAGCAGGTGACTCTGATCCTATGCAGTCCAGTTTGTCGATGTGCTGCTCTCCAATGACCTTGATGATGCACCAAAGCAAGAAAAGGAACAACAACTCTGGAGAGTCAGATCTGTCTCCTCACCAAGTTTGGAGACACCAAGATCTACCAGAGCTGCAGCGGAGCAATACATGGGATACCGGACCCCTGTGCAGCAAACCCTGAGAAGAAGAGTCCACACCGGACTTCCAAAACCGCAGGACCAAGTACCCATGGAAGAACGTCAAAACACCAGTGACCCACTTCCTGAGTAGCCCAGCTTTCCCAAGATCATCTCTCAAAGGTGTGGGACATCCGGGTGACCTGCTCGCTCTGATCCTAACCCCACTGGCCCGGGCATCGACTTACCTTTACTGCTCCAATCATCCCTAAGCCCTTGCAGCCTCCTCCCTTGAAGAAGCCCCCTTGGACTTTCCTGTAAGTCCACCTGTGCAGTGTGCTTTCTAATGGCCCCCTTTGTCTTTGGACACCAGTTTTCACTCTGCTCCCGGACGATCCAGGATTCTCCCAAACTTCTCCTGCTGTAACTTTGGACCTGGTCCCAACAAGGAGAACTTAAAGAAAGTATTACCTGATTCTCTATGCAATTTTCTGCTATTCACCCCATTTTTCCATTAGTGGGTAATCGCGCATAAAAGTTATATGTTTTTCAAACTATGAAAAATCATAACTCCAAAAGTACTTACTTTAGAACTGTGTTCTTGTTCTTAAATATTCCATAAAAGGTATATGTGTTTATGTATTGATATCAGATTTGTTCTTGAGTGTGAATTTCATGTATTACCCCTTGTAGAGTACAACAAATGCATAGCAGTACTGCTCGCCCACACTACCACAAGAAGAGCATTAGAATTATCTGCTTTTACCTCTGTCTACCATTTGGGGATACTCTGGACTCTGCACTGTGTACTTTTTTCTAGTACACTACATATAGAGCCAGATTCCTACAGCACCAAATGTTGATGCAGTCATTAATGTCCTTTATTCGTGCCCTCCAGCATTCTATTTGGCCGGTATCTGTTTCCGTTCAGCAGGTGCCCCATCGTTACCCTATGCCCCCAGGGGCTGCCGGAGTCTTTCTTGTGGGACAGTCCCAACTTTTGGACCAGTCTCAATTGATTTCTTAATCTAGCTGGACCTTTCATGCTGCTGCATTCTTTGTTAACCCTGTGGGGGTGCGCTCAGTTTACCCAAGAAGTCAATTCACGTGCGACAATCGCTGTTGGTCCATGTACTGCTCTTCCACACAGCTACATGACGGGTTGCTTTGATTGCCATGGGTAGTGTCCTGTTTGTCACACATTAATATCATTGTTGGCAGTATGAGCTGAGAAGGCGGTGTCTCGTGAATGGTAAACAATATCCCAGGAGACAGGCATAAGCCTCGTTTGAGCATTTAACGCAAAGGAAATTGGTTCGATAAAATAGTAAAACTGTATCAGTCGTTGTCGACATTGTCTAAACTTGTGCTACCCTAGTTCAAACGTTTTAATCCCAGCGTGGTGGCTCAGCCGCTCATCCTTCTGAAGTTGGTGAGTTTAAGATCACATTGCATTGGCAGTCCACAAAAAGTGGGTATTTCAGGGACAAAACTTTCTAGAGCGTCCAAAATGAGACAACAGATGAAATTATATCTGTGTCATTTAAATGCAGTCTGTACTCCAAATTGTAAAAGAGGTCAAACAAGTCAATGAGTGCATAGCTTTTAAAATGGCTTCACCATTAGCTTTCAAATGTCAGCTTCCTGCTTTATCGCTTTCAGAGTAGTATTAATCATTGTCAGTTATATATTCTAATCCCTTCTGGGAAACCTGACGGTAGAGCAAAAAAATGTTCTGACCTTATGAAATGGGTACTTTGCAAATATATAGCCATAGTCATATTTAACACCTGGATCTGAAATCAGGATTCTTATAGCAAGAACACAATCTCTGCTCATTGCATGTATGCCTTTATGTGACCGAACTTCAAATGCATGTAATTTCAGCATTAATAAAAATTATATTTCCAAAATAGGCGTAAGTGTAAAGGGGATGAACGCATCCAGTTCTAATTAGAATTCATTTTCGAGAAAATATCACTAGTATCGATTATAAAAGATATGACATTATTATAATGAGCTTGAATGGAGCCAACTGCGGAGATCACAAGGCCAGGATACATGGATGCTGGCATGAAACATGTTAGCAAAACAGCTTCAGGCTAAGGCCATCCCTAACACACTGTCTAAACCAGAGCTATTCAACTTGCAATTTAAAGTCAGATTATTGTAGCATCAGTTCTTTGTTATTCTGCGGTAAATTCCTTTCTTTCCATGCTCCATGTTATCAGCAATACACTTTATGTCACTATCACTTCTAGTAAAATGTATTACCATCTAGGTAACTAAATTGATAAAATGAAGATTATACATTGGATTGACGCAAAAGGTGCATAGGAGATTAAAATTCATTTTTCCTTTAATGACCGAAATGTCAGTTTCCATGCTCATTAATGACAAATAACGTTTGTGCTTAGTTTAAATATCAATAACTGGCCAGCAGTGAGAAAGCAATGCTTCAGGTAATAAGTTAGATCAGAACAGTTTGGAGCTCATCAACGTTTTATTGGTACTGCTTCAGCAGCTTCTTGAGACTGTCTTTTATATATACTACTATTATAAAGAGAGAAGTGTGTCCTTTGAGCCAGGTAAACTCGAAAACTACACCACCAATCCAAACACCCAATACATCTTTGAAAACGTCAGGGCAAGCAGATGGACATAGGCTATGTTCAAAAACAAATATACGTTATTTAAAAAATTTAATATAAAAAAAAGTAGTCCCTTGAAAGAAGCGCCGGCCGCGACGTGCATGCTGACATCAGGAGCGCAGGAAGGAGCGGCGTACAGGAGCAAGAGGAAGAGCGGGGGACGTGAGCGCGGGGCGGAGCGGCGGACAGGCGTGGAGGAGCGGTGAGGAATGGCGGATAAGCGGGGAGGAGCGGTGACAACCGGCGAGGAGCGGAAGAGCGGTGAACTCAGGAGCAGGTAAGAAAGACTCCCACTGCTCATTCCTTTTTGCAGGTACCGCAGCAGTGAAAGTCTTGCATGCTATCTTGGGTACATCCGGCTACGGAGTGATGCAATTCAGTGGCCTGAATTCCACCCACATGCTGAGGATACGCTACACTTTCCGTTGCCAGAGCAGCTCAGGAGCCATGTCTAAGCTGCCGACAGAGCACCAGGAGGAAGCGAGCACCCGCGGGTGCGCAACGGGAGACACAATGACAACGTTGGGGCGGGCACGGGCCCTGAAGCACCCTTAACGTTGGGGCGGGCGGGGGACCTGCAGCAGCCTTAACATCGGGGCGGGCGGGGGCACTGAAGCAGCCTTAACGTCAGGGCGGGCGGAGGCCCAGAAGCAGCCTTTTGCTCCAGGACGTCGGGACGGGCTGCTAGTATATATATATATTTATTGATTGGAAAAAGAAACAAAAGTTAAAGGGACGTTAGAGTTAGGTGAAAATGCCAGGTAAAAAATATTGTTTTAAACTTACAAACCTCTAAAATTTACCAGTTATCTTAAGTAATTTCAAACTCACCTCTTGCTATGCTGTAATTTCAGATGTTATCAATGGTGTCATAGAACATGAGCGATAGAATATGTGAGATAATTAGCAGTGCATGACAGGAGCTAAAGCTAAAGTTACACTAGGGCATGAGTTATAGTTACTTGAGAAACTATAACTGTTCAATTTACATTTTTTTTGTTTAAAACTAAGGGGCATATTATCAAGGGGGTTTATCTACACTTTTTTGGCTTTAAAAGCCAAGAAAGCGAAGATAAAATGATCTCCCTATTACCTAGCTGTCGCTAACACCAGTTAGCGACAGCTAGTAGGAGATAGCGACCATCTTGGGCCCCACTTTGCATGTCAGAGAAATGTATCACTAATGACATGCAAAGTGGGTGTGCCAAGATGTTAGCGACTGGAAACAGTCGCTAACATCGCTATCTCCTATTACCAACTTTTGGAGATATTCGCGCTTAGCGCGAATATCTCCAAAAGATAACACTTGCCCTGAGCAGTTCTTAGCCATGTTATCCAATGGGAGGTGGATAACATAGCTAAGAGCATTAGCTCGGTAATGTATGAATATCGCTGACTTTTCAGCGATATTGATGCATTGCGGCGATTTTTATCGCATTTGCGATAAACCTCGGTAATACCATGGTTTATCTGCGATGAAAATCGCCGCAGGTCGGCGATATATTTTTGTCTCTAACCAAGCAATAGCGATAATTATCGCTATTGCTTGGTAATATGCCCCTGAATATTTTAACTGACTTCAACCGTGCACAGTGTGGGGTAGGAGCAAGACTCCACCCCTATCCACGGGCTCAGCAAAAAACTTAAACCAACTAACCTCAAACATGTAAGGGTCTTTCACATTCATGCGATTGAAAATCCAATCACTTTGCCACTCAACCAGTCATTAGCTAATTTACATAAAAACATACATCTACCAAACTAATACACTCATTCCATCAATGAAAGCCACATATTTCGCCAGTCAACAGCAACACATTCTGCCAGCCAAAAGTCACACAATCACCACTACACACATACTGCCTGCCACTGTTGGAAGTTAGCGCTTTTCAGCCGTGACCATCTGCCTTCTGCCTACACAAGATCACTATGAAAACAAACCTAAGGCTAAGCTTTGACTACCTGTTCGTATCTGTCTCACCTGGAGTCCAAATATCAACAAGGCTGCCAGTTGTCCCTGCTTACTAATGTATCACAGTTTAAGCCTGATTAGGATCAGAAACATTTTTCTTTTTTATTCACCTTCATCGCACTCCCTGCACTAAATCCAAGTCCTTCTACTGTCTGGAAATAAGTCTAGTCTGTCTGAAGATGCATTTGGGGCCTACTTCTCAGTCAGTGTGAGCAAATCTAGCTTTGAAAACTGGGCAAAACATGTTGGGGCAGACTCTACTAAGGTCCCTAAAGAGCACTTCCAGAAATATTGAGGGGCTAAATTAGAGTTCAACAGATGGGTTACTCCTTCACAAACATGATGGATACTCTACCTGCCATATTGCAAGTGCAATTGGATCATATGCACTTGCAATATGGTGGACAGAATATTATTTTCTGCCAAAGTCTAAATCAAACCCTAAAGGTCTTAGTGTTTGATGGACAGGGCACTCAGTCACCATTATATTGCTTTGACTGCAATGCACTAGTAACAAAGTGGGAGGAGTATCTGCCATGCTTTGACAGACGATGAAGGTGGCAAACAATCCACAAATATGACATATGTGACTAGACAATAATGCACTTGTAACACAGTGGGCAAATATTCACCATGTTTTGACAGATGTTAAAGGAGCCAAGCAGCCAAAAGCAAGACTAATGTGCGCCTCTTTACTAAAGACAGTAAACACACTGTGATTCAAATCGAAATTAGGAGGAAACTATCTAGGATAAGGGTCCTTCTGTCCACATTACATGTAAGAATTGAAAAAGCCATACAGTTAGAGTCATGGAAAGTATGTGTATATGAACAACCTTTTGGGGCAGATAGTCATTCTTAATCGGTGTGAAAAACACAGCCAGACTTCGATGATCACTACTCTCCTGCCTCTTTCCTTGCAGAGCCTAAACACTGCATCAGCGATACTGACAACACTTTTGTTCTATGCAACTTTCCTGCCAACACATGAAGTAGAGGCTACTGCTACTAAAGCAGTGTGTCTTTCAATAACAATCAACTGATAGTCAACAAAGGACATCATTCTTTCTGTGATGGTCTATCAGTCGACACAACATGCCTAGTATGACTAAATCAGGTAAGTAGCCAACTTCTTACACTGAGTGCATGTTTTATGACTAGGTACATAGACGAAGAATCTTGTCATTTGTATCCACTCCTCCCATGTACTTTTTGCTATCAAGAATACAGGTAGACTTTTGGACTTTTGCCAATTGACCCCAAATCTCTCAGTGTAGTGAATACATATACTTCCTGCCTGGCTGAGCTTTTGATTCCTAGCAGTTTGTTTCAACGCAGTGCATACCTTAACCTTAGAAACAAGCTCCTGTGGGAGTATTGTGTAGTGGTTACGAGCTTTGAACAATTAACTAAACATCTGGACATCTGTATAGAAGTTATCTACATCAAGGTTCCAACCTTTATGATGGAGCGATTGGGCAAGCTCCCACACAAACCTCTCACTAACTCCCAAAGTGGAAGGGCAACCTGAAAGATTTACTGAGGAGTCTTTCTCTGTATGTACTCTATTACTGTAGGCATAACCAGTAGAGTTCTCACACAACATTTACATCTTGATGCTCGAACAAGCCCTTTGAATTGGCATGTACTGCCTGGACATTGATGGGCAAGGTTTTGCACGCAAAGCGCCTTGCTTGGACTCAACCCTCTCGAAATATACTGTAATACACTAATAAACATGTTTCGTCTTATTAGCAATGCAAAACATGAAATTTTTTATTATCTGGGGGAAGCTTTCAATGTGCTTTTACTAACAGTAACTCGAGTGATCTAATATGGCCGCCGCAACGTGGGAACTTTTCTGCGCCTGTGTCTGTCACACTCACGTGACATGACGTATTCTCTCTGCTTGGTGGGAATTTCTTGCTTCTGCCCCTTAGAACTAAGATGGCTGCTCTGTGTGTTAACGTGGTAATGCTTGCACTGTTGCTTTTACTAAGCTGTTTGTTCTGCTTAATTCCTAACGCTGTAGTTAAAATAAAGTAATGGGAATGGAGTACAGATAAGTGGTATACAGTGCATTCATTTATTTCTTGTTCTAAAACTGTTTCTTTTCTACTTTTGCATGTATTGTATTTTGGGCCTGACATGTACTTCTGAACTCCATCTTTGGAGGAACTGCGCCTGTGCAGAGAAGCTCAAATTCCTGAAGCACTGGCATTGAAATCCTGCCAAGTCTTGTCTTGCTAGAAGATGTTCCTAAGAACTCGACCTCCTGAACCTCCAAGAGGATGTCAAATACATTGTATTTGTTATTGAAACATTCATTGCCGGGTGGAATAAAAGTGCAGGGGACAATAAAATATTGGGCGGGAACAAAAAATCTGAATATTGAAGAGCATGACCTCATAACTGGTATGGTGTGATGACCTCTCCTCGTCTTTTGACCAATCAAATTGAGGGAATTCACACATTTTCAACATTGGGGGGTGGTACACTGCCCTGGAAATGGTATATCTCACTGAACCAACTCACTCATAAGACGATCCAGAACAGAGGTGCTAGCGGAGCACTCTGTCAGAAGATTGAGGAGCAGAGGTGCTGGCGGAGCACTCTGTTGGAAGATTCGATAACCCAATCGGGGTTCTGGGAAGAAGATATGTTAACCCAATCAGGGTCCTACTGTTAGCTGCAGAAAGAGGTGTGACGTTGGCGTTGCACTTTAGCTGTGGGTGCCGGTCCTGACCTGTTGTGGTCCTGTCCTGATCCAATTTGGTCCGTAGTTATACTGATTCTGGTCTGCACCTTTTTCAATCCTGCTGGCACCTGCATTATCGGGGGTCCTTTCCCTTAACCCAGCCCGTAGCCAGGGTTAGTCTTCCCACCATTCTAGGTAAATATAAGTCGTAAGGGTATGTCATTGTGCTGTTTCCCTTTTCTTACCCTTCCTATGTTTCAATGCTTAAAGAACGTTTCATGATACTCTCACATCATCCTGCTTTGATATTATTCTTAATTAACCAAGCTTTGAGAAAGTTAGTATGGACATTACCAATTAAAACATTATTTAGATAAAGCGTTTAAATCTTTCCAGAGTCTGTGGTAATTTATGAGTGCACATGTTTATTTACTACCTATTTTCTTTCTAACTCCCTTGATCCCTCAGGACTCTAGGTACCGGTGACTAGGATTGGTAAGTCAAGGTATAAGTCCTAAAAGGTTGAATTAATCACTGGTTAGGCGTATGTTTACCTGTTCAAAGTGTTTATGTTTATGGGCCCAGGTGAGTATGGTAAACATTCTGGGCAGGTGAACCCGCGCTCTATCAACATCACTGTCATGGGAATTTGTATGGGACACTAATCACCCATCAGGGTATCCAGGTGGTGAAGCAGATGTGTAGTCATAGGGGTTTGGGTGTTCAGTTGGGTGTTGAGTGTCAGACCCTGCAGAGTTAGTCAAAGAGACAGGTCTTCAGCTTTTAGGGAATTGAAGAAGTGCGGAGGAGGCCCTGATGTCTTGGTGGAGATCGTTCAAGATCTTGGGAGAGATTTAGGAAAATGCTCGAACTCCTGTTTTGCTTTTGTGGATATGGGGGATGTGGGCAAATGAGAGAATGGCTGAACATAGGTCTATAGTGGGTCAGTGCAGGCGGTTGTTCAGGTATGCTGGTGTGATGTTATGCAGTGCCTTGAATGCATGCATAAGGAGTTTTGAATTGGCTGCATTTGTGGATGGGGAGCCAGTGGAGTTTCTGAGGTGTGGTGAGATGTGGGTGAGCCATGGGAGGTCAAGGATGAGTCTCACTGAGGCGTTCTAGATAGTCTTGAGACGGTGTAGGAGATGTAGGAGATGGTTGCAGATCAATAGTCAAATCTGCTTGTGTGATGATAAGTCTGGTGTTCTGGAGTAGCCGGTGGAATACTGTGTGGAGCATGCAAAGAATGTGGAAGCAGGAGTAACTAACCGTATTGACCTGCACTTTTATGTTGAGCATTTTATCCAGGATGTTTCCACAGCTCTGGCATGGTCAGTCATGGGTTCAAGCCCTGACGGCCACCAGTTAAAGTCCCATGTAGAGTTCTTGTTCCAGAAGATCGGCACCTCTGTCTTGTCAGAGTTGACTTTTAGACAGTTAGCTCTCATCCAGCCTGCTACATTGATCATGCAGTTGGAGAAGCTAGTTCTGGTGGTGGTGGGCTTGTCGGTCAGAGAAAGGATGAGTTGGGTGTAATAGATGCAGGAAATGATGCACAATTTCTGTCCCATCTCTATGCTCCCTTCCTTGCCAAAGTGATGGAGAATGCCATGGTCGAAGAACTGGTACAGGTAATTTTGAGCCTAGGTCTTGGTACCTGCATGGCCATCAGTTACACTTTATACAAGCTCAAGGACTCCTCTATCACTCTATTCTTTCCTGAAGTACATATTTTTAACCTTGGCAGACAAATGTTCCATGACAGGCTGACTTCTTAATAATCTGACATGGTCTAGGTCGCCCCAGGGCAATGTAGCCAAATCACAAACCTGTCTCTCCTCATGACCTGTCTGAAAACAGGTGTTGCCCCAACTGTATGAGTAGACATATACGATTGTACACTTGGTTTGTTCACTTTTCCTAAGCTTGATGTGAGGCACATATTTTTTTGAACTCCCCAAGTGAACTGAGAGTCCACAAGTGTGCCCTAGAGTGAGGTGCTAGAGTGCCGCCATGCTCCCTCGGAAACTGTTTGACGTGCACATTTGTTTAGTGCACAATTTCCTAAAGGACATTTTCATCCAAGAAAACATGAAAGTAGTATTTTGGCAAAAAATTTGAGTAATGCTCTTACAAACACCATCTACAGTAAATTGGGGGCGTTGCGGATGAACTAAATTAGGAGTATGCCAGATAAGCACCCTACCTGTGCTTAGTGAGGTACCTACCTAAACTTTAGATTGGTCTACCCTGCCACCTGCTCGCTGCTGAACTGGTTGTGCTTGTGAAGGGACCGCCATGACCATGTTGTTTTGAAAGACTCAAAGATGAGTCATCATAAGAAGGAACTCTGACTAAAAAAATCCCTCTCAGATTCTGCTCCCTAACCCTCTCCCTTAGCTGATGTTTCAGTATCATACCCTGCCTCAGAGCTCTGAAAACAGTCATCCAAAGAGATAACATCCCTGTTTTCCATCCAAAATGTTGTAGCCTCGGAAAAATGCTGAGGTACTCATAGAAATGATTGCTGTGTTTATTATGAGTATCACCTATTGACGTCCTTCGCACTGCAGAGGTAGGACGGGGGACGTCAATGGGTTTGCTTCTGCACTAAACAGGTTAATCAGCACAACCTTTGAGCAGCGCACTCCAATGTTTTGAATCAGGCAAACTTGATCGCATGCATTACCACCACTTTGTAAAAAGAGAGTATGAACTCTGGCTAGGGTCTCTATTCCCTCTTCAGAGGACACACAAGGGGCGAAACATGCTAAGGGACAGTGGTGAAACTCCCTTTTGGGGACTACTTTTTAGAAGAAGATATTTGCTATGGAGTGCCAGTTCCGGGAGTCACGAGTCTCTCCTCATCATATCAGTAATGGGACGAGGAAGGAGATGCGGAGATAATGAAACTATACCTAATTGTGAGTATGGTAATCGAAAACAGAGTTAGAACATATTGAAATGTGTGTGCATGTGTTTTCCGTCCTCTTTATATACATTATCTTATCACATTAATATCTCTGTCACATTGCCAATGTATACTTTACAAAGTGCCAAATAACCATAGACCTCTTGAGCTCATACAGTACTTAACTATGGATAGACAAAATATGCCTTGTATGTTGCTAGCTGAACAGCTAATCAGCCAATTTCTTATATCGTGTTTAGATATTATGACTCATATTATTTCATGGATAAAGACCTTGTAGAATGTATCCACTAAAGAGTTGTGTTCTAATTAAGTTGTACTTCCGGTCAATGATGGAATTATGTAGGAGCTGGCTTGTTTCCATAGGTTTGTGCAGTGCTGAGTTTATCTCTGCATTTATACACAGAAACATTTTTGACACAGCAGTACATTTGGAAGGTAAAATTCTGTTTTATTTCATGGGTTTGCCCTGTGGTGGTAATCTTGAGGCATTCATTTTTTGCTAAGTGGTGACAGCAAGCGCATCTCTGACTTATGGAGGAGAAAGCTTACATTGAAGGCAAGCTACAGTAGTTTAATGTTGCTCCGTCTGGCAACCTTCAGAGATTAGCGGTCTGTCAAACAGATATCCTCGGAGGATTAATGATCACTTTTGGAATTTTTCTAGAATTGACAGTTAATAGCTGCTTCCATTTGATAGCATTTTATAGTTGAAT